>NC_090932.1:433878426-434503426 GCF_040938575.1 Ambystoma mexicanum | reverse complement strand
AATTTTGTCTTGTGAAATCCTAAATCCTAAACCCTTAGTCCTCTTTAAAGTGATCAGACTTGTTCCATCAGGGCGGGCGCGGAGGTACTAGGATTGAACTTGCGAGTCAACCCTGGAGCTTACTGTGTCTCAATCTGGTAGCCTAGCCTGAATGATGTAGTGTAGAGTAAAACTGTCCTTGTTAAAAATTGATTTCTTTGCCTTTTTCGCGCCTTCATTTTCTCAAAACACACCTCACTAGATCTTGAATAACTCATCACGAATTATAATATTTCACCTGTTTTTATTAAAAAACGTTTTGGTAAATTCAGGCGGAAATTGAAAAAGTTTGCTAAATTTACAACGTGTCATTTTGATTATAACTGTTTTTAAATCTTCCATTCAATTTCGAATTGTATACTTTTGCTCAATCCATTGTGATTGCTAGTATCTTTCCAGTGTTGCTCCAGCAAAGAATTGTTTTTGCTTTAAGGGTTTTATACACATTCATTCATTTATTCATCCATTTCCGAGTGTCATTTCTAGCATTGCCAGGGTTTAAAATCTGTTTGTCTCTCTTGTTTGGGGAGGGAAAGTCAGATTTCCATTCTGTTTTCCATTTGTCATTCCTGATTACCTGCTGCTTCTGTTTATCCACTCCGAATTGATTATTTGTGGGTTGAGGGAACATTGCAGGGGGAAATTCTAACTCCAGTGCTATCTTACCTAAAATCAAAAAGTGCTCCTATTCCCTGGTGTTTTGTAGTTGTGTTCATACAAGGTTAAAGTGCATTGTTTACATTCCTATTTTTCTTATCACCCCATTGGTGATTGCTGCCCCATATTAAAAATTGTATGATTTCTTTTGAAATTTAAAATAAATAAATAAATATTACATGTTATCAACCAGCCTGGTTCATGGTCCATTGTGACCCGGGGTCTTTGAAAAGGGGGTGTGATATGAGTGGTGTACCATCTCAATATTGAATATAAAAATAAAACATAAGCATTTCAATTGCACGCTGCATACTTGGCCGAGACCAAGGTGTGCGTCGCCTGATTGAAATCCTTAACAACATCTTCTACAAATCTTTCCCATCTGCATTTCATTTACAAATAAATTACACACGGTGCTGCTATCAATGCACATATGCATGTTTTAACTTTCATGAAAATGCTCCTAAAAAGAAACTTTTTAAACTGTCTGCATTTTCCATTTTTCATTCCATATAAATGTCACACTTTCCAACCTCACTCATTACATCCCTTACACTGCCACCATCCTCCGCCTGCTCACACATATGTGTATACTGCCAAAGTATCTAAATACAGCACCTCACCTTACATATAAAGTACTCTTCTTTCCCAACAACTGCTATAAAGCACCAAACACTGCTGCAACAACAATCCGTCATTGCATTACCAGTAGACCACAGTTTCCCTATCTTTTAAAAACACTGCAACATATTACACCACAAACACAGTACTTATTTTATTAAAATCAGCTGCACAGAAATAACCTAGAAATGCACATTTTTCTCAAACCCATGTTTGCTCTGTTCCTTCTAATGTGCCAAACAGCATTACTAATACTCCAATTGTTATAACAACATAGTTAACATACTTTAGTACACCACACATAACACAACGTTATTATCTATTGTCCCCAAAATGCATCCTACCTTCATAAATAACAACGTTGCTTACTAAAAGTACTTCACCATTACCACATATACCCACTATTTTTCCTTTACAATTACAGGAAAGAAGAAGATTGCAGAAGAAAGCTACCAAGTAGGTACATTATCATAGTATGTATATCTTTCTAATTATAACAATGTAATATCACTTAAGAGCAGCCAGAATAATGGAAACTGCTCTACTGAACACCAATTAAGTCCTGCTCTCTAATCTCAACTCTAGTCCTCCCTCTGTCATCATCCTCCTTGACATTTCCTCTGCTTTTTACACAGTCAACCACGTCCTCCTGATCAATCCTCTCTGTGACAACGTGGGCATCACGGATCAGGCCCCAGCCTGGTTAACCTCCTTCCTCTCTGATCGACCCTCCCAGGTCCAACTGGGGTCCTTTCTTTCCATCACCTCACTCTCCTCTTGTGCTGTTCCCAAAGGCTCTAACCTCTCACCCCTGCTCTTCAACCTTTATTTGGCACTTCTGGCCCACCGCATCTCTATATTCTCTCCTAAGTTTCAGTGTTCTGCGGATTACACTCAGCTCTCCTTCAGGCTCCCTGCTGCCCCCTCTCCTCTCTCGCTTTCTCCTGACTGTCTATCCGCGATTCAGGAATGGTGTGCCTCCAACGGTCTCTGCCTTAGTGCCAGTAAGATCGAGATTCTTCTCATTGGTATCTCTGCTCCCGCTTTCCCCCTTTCACTCTGGCCGCCCTCCTTGGGCCTTCTAGTTGCTTCTACCTGCAAGGCAAAAAACCTTGGTGTCATCTTCGACTCCACCCTCTCATTTTCCCCTCACATCACGGACGTCTCTAAGAAGTCCCACTACCAGCTGCATCGGCTTAGGTATTCTTCCTTTTCTCACTTTCCCCCAGAGGCTCACTGTCTCCAGAGCCCTGGTTCTCTCTAGGCTGGCGTACCACAAAAGCCTCTTTCTAAATCTTCCTGCCTCTACTCTTCGCCCTCTGCAACTAATCCAGAACAGGACTACAAGACGTATCCTTGGCCTCAAGCCCAGGGATCATATTTCTCCAGCACAGAAATCCCTCCACTGGCTCCCAGTGGCTGCAAGGATCAAGTTCAAGACCCGCTGAATTTTCAACTAGGCTTTCTGGGTCCAGGACCCACAATACATCCAACTCTTTCTATTACTAAGCACTTTCCTTCTCGAGCCTTCCGCTCATCCATGTCCAAATCTCTGAGGGTCAGCCGCTACTCCAGGCAGAGAGTGGGGGGTAGATCTTTCTCCTCAGCTGGTGCCTCCCTCTGTAACAGCCTCCCTGTCACTCTCAAACTTGAGCAGGACCACCTCATGTTCCGTAAGCAACTCAAGCCCTTCCTTTTTGCTTCAGCTTTCTCTCTCTCTCCTGCTAATGTTTTTGTACTACTGTGCTAACTGGTTACCTGGCCACCCTTTGTACCTTATGGGGATCACGCTCCTTCAAGACCAGTAACCCCATGCACTTCCTTCGGGCCTAACATGCACTAGGGACTGTATCTGCAACCCTACAGTCCCTGCCTCCTCGCACTTATGGCAGCACTTACTTGAGCTTGCTTATTGCACTCTCCCCTGAGCTCCCCCTAACAATTTGCCCCTCCCTTCCCCTTGCACTTGCAACATATGAATGACACACTGCCTAAAAAGACCGTTTGTTTTGTCCTCTTTGTTTTCCCCTTCCTTCTCTTGTCGCGGTTAGAAACACTTGTGTACAGGCGTATTATAAATGCATATCATATCATATATTAACTCAGAGTATTATTTTCGAATCAACAGCATTTATTTCACTCTTATTCATTACATAGCAACATTAATGTATTTCTTTCAGCCGATATTGAAAGTAGTTATAATTCTTTGGAAATGGTGGGCATTAAAGGCAGTGATAATTCTCAATTGGTTATGTAATTAAGTGGGATGAATTTCACTGTACCAATCCTTAACTCGAGTATCCAGAGAGAAATTAGGGTACACGATCATGCCATAATGTGGCGGCCTTAGCCACCTTCCCGTTTTAATACTAAAATGGGTCCGTTTTTTTTATGAAGTTTGTTTTCCGATATGTCCCTCAGGCTTTTATGGCCTTCGTTCAGCACCTTTTGCAAGGGTTAACTTCTGTGAAAACTTTAAATAAAATTGCACCGATTTGGATCCGGTAAACAGTATAATGAATTAGTTTGCCGAGAAAAAAAAGAGTTAAGAAGAGAAGTTAGAAAAGGTGCAAGATTGGGTGTTCTGGCAACATTTAAAATAATGAAACTGACGCAGACTTACAGAAATTGGCTTAAAGGCTTTAGGTATCTCTTATATCAAAAGGATGATGAGTGTATGTTATCTGCAGTTGTTTGTAAAGACTCTTCTGGCATTTGGAGATGAATTAGGAGCAATGACCTACAAAGGTCATTGCAAACACAGCTACTATCCTGGGCCCAATGGGAGCTATACTTTAATAACATTTATTCACTCCTGTACCCTGTGGCCTGCGATCTGCAATTAAGTGGGAATACAATGTGAGACAGCTCTCGTGGTCCCTTCTTAATGTAGATCTAGAAGGAATCCTGATGACTTTTTTGGAAGGCTAAAGTGTTGAATGCTCCAGGGCCCGATGGGCTTTCGAATGCAACCTTGAAATCTGCACGACTGTTGTGTGCTAATGTTCTGTTGCAGTTATTTCAGAATATATCAAGCAGCCACCATGTTCCTCAATCTTGGAAGGATGCCATTGTCATTGAGATGTTTAAAAAGGGAGATAAGTCGAATCCTGTGTTCTGCACCCTATATAATATTTTCCATGTTCACATTATGGTCATTAGAATACTGGGCCGGGGACTCCAGTAAACTTGATATTAATCAATATGGCTTCAGAAGAGGAACCAACAGTTAATTGCTTGTTAATTTATCTTCTGGCCAAACAGATGATCATGTCCAAGTGTTGCTTATATTTAGCATTTGTGGACATTTCAAAGGCATTCAACTGTGTGGACAGCCGACGTTTGTGGAAAATGCTAAGCAGGATGGGCTGCCCAGAGTCATTAGTTAACATCTTAGAGCAACTGTATGGAGGTATTAGATTAAATGTTAGGCTGGACCAAAGAGGCTCCTATTCTGGTTGGATTGATTCTAAGCAGAGCCTGCTCCAGGGTTGCGTTCTGGCCCCATTATTATTTAACCTTAACATCTCGGATATTGGGCATCGCTGTGGAATATTGGAGCCAACCGACTGAAATTGGACAACCTGAAACTACATTACCTCCTATATGCCGATGATTCGGTGTTGGTAGACTACACTGTGGTTGGCCTACAAAGATCCTTGAAAGCAGTGGATGAATACTTTAAGGACCCTGACTTGAATATAAATCTTCTCAAGTCTAAGGTCCTGGTCTTGAATCAGCTGAAGGGGATGTCGGGTAGGCACAAATTTGCCTTGCAGATTAATTAGCAGAGATTGGAGGTGGTGGAGAAGTTCAGATACCTTTGGGTGTTACTTAAATCTAGGTTGTTGCTGGGTTTGGCCAATCAGGCTCTTAAAATTGAGTCTATGTAGGCTGCCTCCCAGCTATCAGTGGTTGATAACAAGTACGAGTGGTTCTCTATAATTCCAGTATTGAAGATGTACAATCACAGGACTGTGCCTACGTTAATTCATGGTGCAGAGGCCCAGGAAGAGGATCTCAACTGGCTGAAGGTGGAATCCCTTATTTGGAAACATGTATTATCTTTCCCAGTGGGGACCCTCTTCCCAGCCGTTTGACATATTTTGGGACTCATATTCTTGCAGGCACAGGTCAGCTGGCAGAGAGCGCAGTTACTGAGATGTATCATACTCCCTCCGGCAAATACTCTCCTTGTGCAACTCATTGTAATTTGGAAGCATGGTGGCTGTAGGTCTCTGTACAAGTGGGTGAATCTCTCCTTAAAGGTATTGGAAACCAATTCCCTGAATATGCAGGATATAGAATGGTTTTCTGGTAAGGTTAAGAAGAGACTTTTTTTAAATTGTGTTTAGTTCATCAAATAACCTTTACAATGTTCAAACACAGATACAATATAAAAATTAAATAAAAAGAATTTCATTCACATTTACAATTTCATTTTGATTGATAAAACACATTTTGCATATGAAACTTTTCTTAAAACAGGATTTTTAAAAGGAAACAGCTATTTTTCAGAGGGAATAGATATCGTTTAAGCATCAATCAAGAACAAAAATCTTATTTTTTGATAGATAGATCTTCACTCAATTTTTTGCAACATTGAATAGAAAAGCTTTTCTTAGTTTATAAACTGACAAGCAATACCTATTCTTTTATCACTTCAAGGATTTTCGTTAATCTGATACCTAAATTGATACTATTTCCCCACATACATTTATTCCATAATACACTCCTAGATATATCTGATCCTGAGTACCAATGACTCCCAAATTCCTTTATTCTCAACAGCTCAAAGTTTGTGCAGAATATCACCAGATGTTTCAAGGTCTCAGCTGTTTTTGGGACACCACAGAACCGACATTCACTACTTCGGATTGCAAATCTTTCCTTATATGAAGTCCAATTTTGTACACGATCAGAGGTGCTAATTGGTTTAATCTAAAGCGCAAATATAAACCCCTTGCAACCAAACAAGGAAATTGGAGAATATATCTGGGTAAATCACCCAATTTCCTTCTAAAATGTGTGTATTCTTTATAAGATTTACCGTTACCGATTCGATCGGAAGACACCAGTTCTGCAATTGGAATTTTCACTTGTTGGAAGGTAAGCAAGCTATTAGATCTTCTTTAGATACAGCAATTAATTCTAAAATTTCATCCTTTTTTCTTACGAATTTGGATAAAGAGGGTAGCGACCTTGAGACAATCATGATATTCAAGTCCTCGTAGAGTGAGTTTTTCGGAGGAGATAGCATCTTGCTGTAATTATTCAACAACCTCCAATTTCGTTTGGCTAAAAGCGGTAAAATACCTAGTTCATCCCAAATTATATCATTAGGGATTGAGTTTGCAAGCCCTAGCACCTTTTTCCATAATTTACCCTGAGCAATATCTAACAGGTCATCAATCTCTGCAGTACAAATATCGAAAATATACAAAATACATGGTTCAATTTTTAGCAGATAAAATTGAATAATTGGGATTATAGAAAAGGTACAGTATTTAGAGAATACACATTTGGGCAGTCAAACACTTAAGATTTTCACATAGCAACTCAATCCACCATTTCTTTGAATTCTGATTGGTTAAGGTGTATCCCAAATACCTTATTTCCTTGACAACTTGAAGATCCACCATACCAATTGACCAATTACATTTTTGTATTTTTTTTCTTCCCATCAGAAAAAATGATAATCTGTGATTTTGCCTGGTTTACCTTCAGGTTAAGGGATTCAGCAAATTCATAAAAGGAATTCAATTTGTGCTGCAATCCAAACGGAGTTCTGTCCAACAATAGCAGATGATACACAAAACTGATACAATTTAATTTAAAATGGGCTAAACACGCAGGATAAGTTGTTAAATCCGTCCAATACCAATCAAGATCCGAGAGATAGAGATTGAATAATACCGCTGCTAAAGAGCAGCCTTCTTTTAACCCAACTTCAGTTTGAATAGGTTCTGTTAATGTACCATGTTCATTCAGACGGATCCTATAAGTGGTCCTTGAGTGTAAAAGTGCAATTAATGCTACTAAATACACCGGGATTCCACTTCGGATCATTTTATTCCACAACATTTCTCTTATCACAGTGTCGAATACTGCACTAAGGTTGAGTGCCGCCATGTATACTGACCCTGCATCCTTTCGTATGTTTGACACTGTAAATAAGAGGCAATAGTAACGTTCAGTGGACAACCCATTGATTTCCGGAACCCTATTTGAAATTTAGACTGGATGTTTTTGTTGTACAGAAAATACTGTAATTCTTGTAGGATTAATTGGGAAAAGACCTAATAGGACGCATCGGTTAACGCAATTGGTCTGAAGTTCGAGGGATTGATAATGCTGCCTTTTTATAAATGGGAACAATAATTGCTGAACACCAAGAGCGTGGTATCTGTTTGGTGGCAAAGATATTGGGCCTCATTACGACCCAGGCGGAGGACCATGGTGCTAGTAGCACCATGGTCCATGCCGGTAACTTACCGACTCCGCCATGGAGAAAGGGGGAATTACCACCCCATTACAAGGTTGACGGGGCGGTAATTCCCCCTTCCTCCATGGCCCTTCCCCATTCCCATTTTTGCCTCATAGGGCTCAATGGGAATGGGGAAGGCGCTAAGTACGGTACCGCAAATTGCGGTACCGTACTTAGCACCAAGGTCCCTTTGCGTGTCCCTACTTTAACGGCTGGAAGGGACCTCGTAATCAGGCTCTAAGTGATTAACGGCGCCGCAGTCTTTTACGGCGCCGTTAAACACTTAGCGCCAAGGTTGTAATGAGGCCCATTGTCAAATTAGTTTTTTAGGATCCATGCCCATAAATTCGGGTCCATTTTTATTAAACAGGGGGGGATCCCATAAGGGCCAGATGCTTTAGAATCCTTAAGTTTGGCTATAGCATCAACACTATCCTCCATAGACCAAGTACAACACTCTAAAATTAGTTCTGAATAATCACGGGTGCATTCAATGCAAAAAGTGTGTGGAAGTTTACATTTCTTAGTAATATAGTGCACCCAAGTGGATGCTAAAATAGCTGGTTCATTCTGATTTTTAATCGGAGCATTTATAGTTCTAATATCGGTCCAGGTCTTTCTTGTGTCGTGTGCTAATATATTATGCATCATGCGCTGGTTATCTTTATGAGCAATGACATATCTAAGTTCTTTGATCTGATGTTTATATGGCAGAGGAATACTTTTTTTTCAATGGTATACAGATCAGAACCCAATTCGAATTTTTATCCAAGTGTCGTAATTTAGTATTTTTGTTAATCTTTAGTTGATGAATTCGTAAATCAAAGGCGTGTCTATGTGCCTTAGGAGTGAGAATCGACTTAGTGCGACTTAGTGCCACGGGCAATATTCATTAGATACGTGTGAATACAGCTACTGATATGCCTCTCCATCTCCATATCCACACCTATATAAGACTGCCGCTGTATGCAAAAAGAGGATCCTCCCTGATATATAGTTAATAAGCCTCATACAAGTAGACAGATTTCATCTAATGGAGAGTCCAGGTCTTTCAATCTCTATTAATTGAAGCATCAAATCTGAGACAAGCCGCCAATTTGGGATACTCAGTTTTATAGAAATGGCGGAGTGATCTCCAAACCCACAGTCCATAATTCGCACTGGCTCACAACATTTTAAAATAGATGTTGAAATAAAGAAATGATCAATGTAGGAACTAAGATCAACCTCGCCTCCAAGTTGAATGAAAAGGGCTCGAAAATGGCGGGTCCAGCTGGATATCCCATCCTAGAAGGTATCTCACCCACTTCTGTCCATTCTTAACCGTCAGCGGAACCTTTTTATTACATTCTCATATTTATTTATATTCTCATTAATAACATTGGTTTTATAACAAGTGGAGTTGAAATCACCTCTTATTCCAATCCCCACTTGATTCGTTCTGACAAATATACCTTCGAGTAGAACATCTAGCGTGTTCACGATTTGGTCCCAAGAAAAAGATAACCTATTCTAATAAATGCATAAAATTACTATAACTAAATCCGTTGAATTCTGAGGGTTCAGTTGTATTGCCATCACACCACATCCTCATGTATTAGTACTAGATCAAATTTACATTCATTATTGACCAGTACTGCTAAACCACCAGAAGGTCGCCCCTTTAATCCTTTAGTGGCCGGCTCGGTGTAACAGTCATAACCTGAAATATCGAAGTGTGCTGTATGCATGGTCTCTTGAAGAAGAATAACCTCAGGGCGATTATTTAAATCATTCTTACCAAACCAACATAAAATGTTTGCCAGCCCACAAGAATTCCATGACATTATAGTAAAGGGTTCCTTGTTACGCTAACACATCTGAGTTTCCCTTTGCAGGTGGAATTTCAGTTCCACTTGCTACAGGTGTAATACCATTCAGAGCAGCCGCTACTGCAAGTGTTTGCTTGATTGTGTCCGCATTAATATTTAGCTGGGGACCATTTAACATTGCCTCACTATTTGTGCTCTCATTTTCAAGGGGTGTTACCAAGAACCTCTCAGCATCATTTTCATTCTGGAAAATATAAGGAACAAGACCAATAGTGGCAAAATGATCCCTCTGTTCCCATACCATCCTCATGATGATCATAGATTGGAAACCACAAATCATGCGATGATTATAGTTTGTAGCAAGGCAAATCCATTCTATATCATCAGAGAGTAGGGTTCATAGCGGGGGAATCGCTTGGAATGTTTTAAACATGAATGTTCTATTCAAACTGGTTCTACCATTTATTGCAACATTGCTTTCCCAACTCATAATTATCGGCATTCCTGAAGCCAATGTCTCCTCAAAAACGGCATTCCCTTTTCTCAACTCCAAATTACTCTTTTCTTTTGTCACTCCTTGTGGTACTTTCTCTTCAATCCCCTTTGGGACAGAATTTCGACCTAACTTGTTACAGGGCAATTGATTTTTTATTTGTCCTGTAGATGTAGGGTCTACCTCCTGTGATCCCTTCTCTTCTCCATAAATACCCCCCATCTCCACTTCCTCTCCTTGTTTGTCCCTTCCAACCATTGCGATCATCCCAGGCTCACCAATTTGCTCGTCTATTGATCTCATAGGGCTGCTTGAGCTCACACTATTGAGAGGTTGCTTACATCTCTTAGCAATTGTTTTCTTATTTTTCACTGGATGGAATTGCGATAACGCTGTTTGAACACCTGAGATATCTACACCTAAAGGTGCAATCTGTCCCTTTTTCTGTGGCCGAAGATTTATCTCGTCAGGCAAATTCACCCCAAATTGCCTGGATGCCACAGTCAGATGTTTTGTTTTACGTGTACACTTTTTTGGTATTTGTAGGCCATTCCCAGTTCCCTCTGAGAAGAGGTCCAAGTGTGCTTTAGACTCTTCGTCAAGTTGATGTAAGTCAAAACCATTGTCATCATCATGTTTTCCTGCCACTGCTTTCTTACAATTCTCTAATATATCCTTTAAATCACTTATTCTTTTTTCATTTTTGTTTTTGGCGTTCTAGCATCTGTTTTTGGTGCTCTAGCAAATATTCTCTTTTCTCTCCGTGTGAGTACCACAATCTAATTTTCAGTCTACCCTTCCGAGGCTGAATCAATCATACTTTCACACATCTCTTTCATAGTACCATCAGAGAGATCAATCAAATCTAATAACACTGTTGGACTATCCCCCCCTCCCTCACGGGGTCAGGCTTCTGCTTTGGAGGTACTAAATTCACCATCGCATCACTTCTTCCACAATTGATAGATTCCTTAATTGCCTCTATATCAGACTGTATTTGTTGAATGGCAATACCAACAATGCCTACAGATTTCAAATCAAAATTATTCGATTTGATACCCAAACTGTTGTTATTAACCACCGGTACAGCTGCCATTTAAACAAAGGATTTTATTTCCACATTTACCAATCTAGCATCTCCTGGGGTTTGTGTCATATTATCCATCATGGATACAACCTTCTTGTGGTCGACTACTAATGCAGACTGAGCTTCACAGGTGAATAACAATCCCTCCACTTTGTTGATTTTGCATAGGAGGTCTGTCATTGTTGCGCTTAAAGTTCCCAATTCATAGTGAGTTTGCTCATGGCCCTTATCTAACAGGTCAAGAATTCTGGATAATACTGGAAAATCAGCCCCAAAACCAAGAACATCACCTGTACAAACATCAATTACATCCTCTGGACTAGGATACTCTATTCCATCCTCTCTGGGGAGGATCCCTGTTGTTTGTTCAAACAAGTTAATCTGTTCTTTGGGATTAGTAAAAGGGTTATTTTGGGTTGGAGGAATGATAGTATGTGCAGAGTGCATCTTCTCATAATTTAATTATCTTTGTCTTTTATTATTACCCATATCAGCATCAGTAAAACCACCTGTGCATGTGGAAGAACCACGATTTTGCTGCGTTGGAAGGCTAAACATATGTACATCTTCTCTTCCAAACGCTCGTCTGGGGTAGATGGTGCCAAGGAGAATCTCATCCTCTTTCCTACTTCAGCTTCTATAGCGGGTCACAGTATTGAGCAATCATTCAATCCACCCATATTGGTTTTTGTATTTCCCTTTAGATCCACCTTTTTACTCAACCACTCCTCATTTTCAACATCTGTCTGGTTTGTAATGTCAGTTATAGTGAGGTCATTTATTTCCTTTACATTGTACTTGATAGGGGAGGAGTCAAGATTTCTAAGTACCCTTCCATTTTGCTGCTCATCTTTGTTGACAACCAAAGTTCCCTCACCCTCATCATTTGTTCTCGTGGTCTGAGGTACCGAAACCGGACTGAATTCACTACATTCAAAATTGACAACCTCGTCCTGTGAGGCTGTCAGATTTCCCAGGTCTTCGTTTTGAGACATTTCATTCAATATTTCCGCATTGGTTTTTTCTGGACTAAGTACCCCTCTGAGTTTTCTGCCACTTCTTAGCCCATTTACCATATTGACAGTCACACACCTAGTGTATCAAAAGTGGAATTTAAATTTCTGAGTCAGAACTATCACTAGTCTCACTGTGAAATTCACCAGGAACTAACTATAACCAAACTAAGACCCCAAAACGTGATTTCAAAACAAAACAGAATATGTCATAGCATAAAAGACTTCTTTGCAACAAAAGTATACATCATAGGATCATTCATATACACATATGTAAACTCAATGTTTACTTAGGGGCAGGCACCGTGCACCCGCCACACCACCAAACAGCCCAACAGCCACTTGCAATGGCACTTACGATGCGCGTGTGCGATGTGCGTGTGCCTCACTAGTTTTAGAAAGTGAGGAGTGGATTTTGGTCAGGGTGGTGGGCGGGGCCACGAGGGGGAAGCTGCAATCAAAGAGAACAAACTTAGGTGAGCCACAGGAGAACAATAGAACAGACGCTGCGAACCGCGGTAAAACCACTTGTCTAAGTAATAAAAAACAATGTCCATAAGAGGTTCAATTACTTGGGTCCTGTAGTCCTTAATCCCAAGCCGTGTTACGGCGAAGAGCAAGATAGATCTTCTTCTTGCAGACGGCGATTCCACTTAAGCAGCAGAGAAATTCTGACTCCAATAATGTGAATGCAGCTAAACAGCCACTTGCAATGGCACTTGAGATGCGCGCGCATGATGTGCGCATACCTCACTAGTTATAGAAAGTGAGGAGTGGACTTTGGTTGGGGAGGTGGGCGGGGCCACGCGGGGGAAGCTGCAATCAAAGAGAACAAACTTAGGTGAGCCACAGGAGAACAATAGAACAGACACCGCGAACCGCGGTAAAACCACTCTCAGTCTCAGTAATAAAAAACAATGTCCATAAGAAGTTCAATTACTTGGGTCCTGTAGTCCTTAATCCAAAGCCATGTTACGGTGAAGAGCAAGATAGATCTTCTTCTTGCAGACGGCGATTGCACTTAAGCAGCAGAGAAACGCTGACTCCAACAACGTGAATGCAATAAGAAGAGACTATATGAAAACGAATGGATTGTCAACAGGCAACATGTGGGGTCCTATAAGATATTTGACCATTTTAGTATGGAAATAAGCTGTACAATGTTACTCAGACATGTGTTATTAGACACTGCTCTAAGAATCTAAGAGACTTCTTGTTGCGATTGAGGATAAACTTGTTTAGTAGTAACAATGTTATAGGTACTGGGAGCCAAACTCCAAAGGAGGATCGGCTATGCCATTTTGTATGGTATATCGGGAAACCTTAAAACATTTAATGAATGCACTTCACTTTGTAATTTTCATAAAATTGCTTTTGAAAGATATTTGAACAAAATGCCTTTTTTGGCCAGGGAACTGTTGTGGTGGCATCTACTTATAGACCCAAGTGATCAATTGGCAATTGCAGCGATGAATTTTTTGAAAAACATCTAATGGGATGATTACATTTATTAGCTTGTTCTAAATGTTAGCATTGTAGGTCTTGATTTATGTGCTTTTAGGATTGCTGATTATGGCTGTAGAGCCTTTGATCTAATCTTAGGTGTGGCAATGGATGAATTGTATTGCTGTGCTTTGTAATCGTGTATACATTTTTACGTGTTGAAACTATATCACACAATAAATACATGAATAAATGATAAAGCAACATGCACACTATGTTTTCCTCAAAACATCATAATGTCCCCACTTATTCATTCACACCACCACTCCCTTACTCACTAACCCACGCCCATCACACTTGTACAAACCCTTACAACCCTCCCAACCACTCCTATTATCCCAATACACAACCACACAGCACTCTATTTGTCTCTACAATCACACCCACACACTAATAACAATACATGCATATGCATTCCACAACTTTGACACCCAAACTTTTTTTTTCCAAACAGACAGAACAGAATGCAACTCCATAGAAAAATAAAAATAAATAAAGCAGATAACAATAAAAGCAAGTCACATAGACATCCATCTCTAAAACAATTTATAGAAAACATTAAAACAAAACAGCTGCTAACCTCACTCAACAAAACTAAACCAACCACCACTAAAAAAATAAGGCCCTTCTTGCAAAAACTAAAAGTAAAAACACACGTACAATCAAAATCAGACCTACTTATGAACCTAACACTATATTTACCAATGTTAACATAGCCATAGTAAAGCATTAAAAAAAATCATTTTACAAAAATCTTCCACCGTAGAGTTCACCACAATCTTATAAAGTCAGCTGAAAAGTCACAATCTACCCTTAAAAACTACAGCCGAAGACTAATCTCTGAAGCTCTAATTGACGGGGCATTTCTATTAAAGAGAAAGTTGTTTATATTAATTTTAAACAGAATGAAATAATTAACTTAATCAATGTACAATGTCAAAATAGATAACTTTTCAGACCTCTGTGAAGGTGAATGGATTCACACAAGGAGCACAGAACCATATTTCAATGAAGAGGCTTATAAACAAAAACACAACACTCCAATTGCCATAGACGGTAATGGCTGAGGGTCTGAAATGGTAGTAGATACCACTATGGCAAAAGAAACTCTTATAGAAAAAAACCTGCCCAGCAAACTTTCACCCAAATGTTCCTTTCACCCAAACAAACCGTCCAGTGTACAAATGGACAGGCAGCTCAATATGTAAGGATTAGTTTAAATCAGAGTTCATTGAATGATAAACACTGCAACAACATACCACAACACTTAGTGAAGGACTGAGGTGATGGCAACTCAGTGACAACAAAACCTCACATAATAGCATTTAATACATTAATAATTAATTGGAATACAATAAATGTACAAGACACAAATATATTACAAATGTACATCATTTTGCAGATCATATAATGACACGTTATAATGTAACTGCTTTGCTAAACCATAAACCCATACAGATAGCGTCTCATTTATTCTCACACTTGCATGCGCAAGGCGTTAGTGTCCTGAGATACTGGGCATGTGCAAGGGATCCTTGGCAGAGAGTACGAGCATGCGCATATGCTCACAACACAAAAGCCAATAAGGCGGGTACACATACAACATAGCAGGTTCAATAAGAGGAGCTTCGTAGCGGCGTTTGGACAAATAACATTAAAGAATAGAACAGGGATAGAACCCTTTGAATGAGGTAAGTGGACTATGACTTAAATATGGGCAGCATAAGGACGTCATAATGGAATATATTACCCACAGTTAACTCCAAGAATATCTTTTTATTGACAGTTTCTTTCCATTAACGTTTTTCCAAATGGAGCTTTGATTGCATCAGCAAGATAAGCGAAAATTACGTTGCTGGCTAAAAGTATACTCGTAATGAACATTTCCCAATATTGGTGAGTTCATTTTAACTTTACAGTTCAGCTTTGTGACAACACGATTATAATGACACTAAATAGCACATTTCTAAATCAGTGTTCGAATAGAATATGCTTCTTTTTCTATACTAGATATCGGTTAAACCAGAACTCAGACCTCAGTTACTGCCATAACAAGGATAATTGAGTCAATGCGCTTTAACAATAGTGCGCATATATATAATAAATTAGGTCAGTTGTTTTCTAATCTAATATAGCACTAATTTCTAATCTAATAGAGCACTAATTATATTAATCACTATTGGTTGAAGAGTCACTACTTTCACCACACTTATCCAGAAATACGGGTGCTTGTGGATACAGGGCAACAGCATGTTAGCACGGCTCACAATGTTAGCCATACAAGCCTCAATGGATTGAAATCATAGCAAGGTTGGGTTAAACACTTCTGTTGTCACTTGGGTATGTCCTCATCACAAGCCCAATCACCCAGCTTTCTTCTCGTTTTTTATTGATACATGAAAGATATATTAATAACATTCAATTAATCATAATAGTTTGTTTTTTTTTACTTCCCTCTGCCCCTCCTGTATACCCTGATGCGTCATTGGTATGTAACTCATTTTGTTATTTGCTTATTTTTATTTATGGTACAACAATTGCTGTATATATGTGAATCAAACATAACACTTTTTGTGATTTAATGTTACAAATCCATTTTGTGATGTCAGCCTTGAAAACTACTTTTTATCGAAACATGTGTCGGCTGCGCAGGCTACTTAATAAAGACAGGCTGCACAGCGAATTCAACATTAAGATTATTATTAATGGATTACAGATATACAATTTAACGTACTGTTGCTACTCCAACAGCTTTTAGAAAAACAGGGAAGAGCACGACAAGTGCACCATCTCTTTATAGTGTTTTCTCATTGCCGGTTGTTAGTGGGTACGCCTAGCTTTTGATGCCAGTCACACAGCTCGATCCAACACTTATTCAAGGGGGAGGCAGAGCACATTCACAGGTCCTATATCCAACTTTACACAATATGTAACATACACCAACAATCCTTGAAATCTTTATGACAATTCCTCAATCACTATGTGAAACTAGAAGACAATAGTAGAATAAAAACTTTACAAACCATAGACTCCTGCCCAGTGCGCAGCCACGCTACACTGTGAGGACATTCATTAGACTGCATTTCAGGAAATGCTTGCTAAAGCACCTTCCACCACATCAAAATGTTAGCAATACACCATTTCTCTATACAAAATCTTATGCATAGACTGTACTATGCAAAAAGTATTGCTCTAGAACTCCAAAATTTAAATAACATTCTTCAACATGGAACAACCAAAGAACTCCTTTGAGAAATAGAGCACATCCAAAGTAAATATTTTGGAACTGAAGTTGACTTACAAAAATTCAGTAATTTCAGAAAACATTACCGAAAGCCTCACAAACTCCAACCTCCTTACAACCACATACAAAAAGAAATAGCTAAGATTCGAAACACATATGCTGAAATAACAGACCAAGTATGTGTCTGTTGTCGAAGACATTTTTATAAATAGAGCACAACAATAGTAGATATGGCCTACAAAATAGAGGACAATGACGAATCCCAATGGTTCATATCTAATAACAGAAAATAAATACAAAACAACTGACCCCTTAATACTTTTGACATACTGCAACATAAAGCTTGACAATAACCAAATGTTATCATGTGCAAATTCTGACAACTTAGAAATCTTCCCACTTCCAAAAGCTCCCCACCAACTTAACTTTTATGAGAGCATTATAATCCAAACAGTGCACCCATTTCAAGCTATAATACGCCATCAAGTGAAAACTGACAAATTGCCTCCAACTGAGTTACTAAAAGGCATTTGTGGCAAAGTAGTATATTTGCTATTAGATCTTAAAGAAAATGTAGAAACTATAGGAGTGCAACAACCAATGCATCAATCACTGATTGTTCTAGTTGATGGTCTACCAACAGAAAGACAAAGAAATGTGTCAACAACTAGTCAACTTAAACAAAGTTAGACAAGCCCTACAATATCTCAAAGAAAACAATAAATACTACAAAGATATAAACATAAAGGAAAACAGCCAAATAATTCAAGATTCACCACCAACTGGCCAATTTGAACGTGCAGATCCTGTTACTGCAGCCAACATTTTAGACCAGTATACAATTCACCCACTACACTCCAAAGAAACCATAGAAGATGCATTAGAAACATAACAAATGTGTCAAGCCAAAGGATCCCCATTGAGCATATGGGAGAAAAGTGTAGAAACACGTTCTTTTCCTCTACTCTTTCCTACATGAAAAGGAGGAAGATATGATGAAAGATGCATACAAATTACTGCATCAGAATATCGCTCTTTACAAATGTATTCTGAAGACCCCAGATTCAGCCAAAATGTACTCTATGTTTTGGAGTTGCAAACACATTAAAAACAGGCTCTAATTGTTTAAATATGTCCGCTAACCAACTGCTTCAAAAGATAAAAGACAAAGATGAAGTTTTGCAGTCAAGTATCACAAATCTCTTGGCAAACATGCATGGTACAAAAGAAAACTACCCCTCCACTCGGAGAAGTGCAACACTTCTTTGGGAGTAAAGCATATCAATCCAGAGGAGCACCACACATCCACATAATTTTATGGATAAAAGATGTTCCATCAATCTGGCCATGGCACTGACACCAATGTTTTACAGTTTATTGAAAAATACTCTACCTGCAACATTCCTTCAGAAACCCACATAGTACATAAATCCTACGCTTCCAAAAACATAAGTGTGGCAAATACTGCTGACATAGATATAAAAACAAATGTAAATACTATACCAAATTTTGCTTTAGCTTCCCTAGACCAGTTTGCAAAACAGGAGCAGTAAAGAGCTTGATTTCTTCTGTTAGACGTAGTGTAAAATGCAAATCAGCTAAAAACACATACAACATTAAAAGGGATGAAGCATCCAAGTACACCAATGATTAAAATGCAATCATTGCCCTCTTGTTGAATGCAAATATAGACATACAATTCCACTGGAGTTGCAAGATATGGCATAGCCTATCTCACCAAAGCTGAGAAAAAAGAGCTAAAAAACCTCTGGGATGAAATATCATCTGACAAAACATGATCACAAAAATTGTAAAGCTCCGGTATAAAAATGCTCTCCCATAGAGAATGCAGGTACCACAAAGCTGCAGACCATGTACCAGTTACAGCCTCATATGGCAAATCCGAACACATTGTCTGGCTAAACCTTGGTCCAGCTTCATCCTGAAAAAGAGTACTAAAATCCTACTAAAATTGATTTAATGGATACATACTGCCAAAATAGAAGTACTGCTTTGGAAAAGATGTGCCTGTACGAGATAGCCCAAAACTAGTCCTACAAAAACAATGTCACTGAAGGAAGCCTAGCAAAACTTATCAAACCACCCTAATTAATCATATAAAGTTATCATTTAAATCTCTACAACACAGCCGGTCAGATAGCATAGAAAGTAGAGCGCTTTCTTTGACATCTGTGTAGAGCCTACCCATGCAGATTCTAATACAAGCAGGGACAAATTCAACATTTTATCCTTCTGACATCAATAAATGAGCACCACATACCATAAACCTTAGAGAAAAGGAGAAGAATTATTAGGTGACGATGGGCCTCCATACCGGGCTCCAATACCGGGGTTCCTGCAATGAGGAATTACCGGGTCATTCCGACATTGGAGGCCCCGGTAGTTCCTCCTTGCAGGAACCCATTCCCATTCCCATTTGAGCCCCCATAGGGATCAATGGGAATGGGGAGGAAGCTAATAACGGCGCCGTCAATAACGGCCCATTATTAGCTCCCTCTTCCCCTCTCGGGACCCGCTAAGGACACGTCCTTGGCGGGTCCCGCAAAGGGAACCTCGTAATCGGCGCTCCCGTAATGAAGGGTGCCGGTCCCGTCCCGCACCCTTCACTAGGGGAGTGCCAGGATTATAATGAGGCCCCATAACTCATGTGAAGCTGAATTCAAAGCAACTAAAAGCAGTATAACAAATGTCAATTTCATACAATACAAATAAATGTTGGACAATGAATGCCAACAGAAGGAAGAAATTGAAGCTCCACTAGATAAAGACACTCCTGAGGTCAGTCAACCTTCCCTTTCAGGAAGCCAAGAACCACTTTGAGAACCACTCTTTTTAAATGAAGCAGTAATAGCCATGACTGAGGTAGAAAATTCCATGTATCAAACTAAACAATCTGAAGAAGACTTGGCAGTGCTCAAATCACAGCTAAATGATGAACAACTCACCATTTAACTAGAAGTCACTGAAGAAATTGAACATGGTTTTAAACATGAAACTAAAACTTAAAGCTGTACATGTTATAAACCTCTGCTCCTCTATGTAAGTGAGGAAACTTGTTCCGGTCAAACATTCTTAATTCAAATATTCAGCCCATGTCTACAAGACTTATTAAACAACACTGCATTTGTTGTAACAGCCCCCACAGGTTTAGCTGCCTACAACATAGGAGGTGTACATTTACACAGACTACTGGTCCCCCTAATAGAACACCAAAACAAATTAGAATACTACAAATTATCAGCATAAGCTGCTACTGAAGTACGCAGATTTCGAAAACAAATGAAAAAGCCCCTGATAGATGAAGTAAGCAAGGTTTCCAACCTCATGTTGGATTTAAGTCATCTCAGAATGCAAGAAGTTCTAAAAACTGACTATGAAGAACTGTTTGGAGGAAAACACATGATTGATTTCGGAAACCTCCTATAGTCAACCTAATTTCAAATCATTAGAACACAAACAATGGTGTAACACACCCAGCAGCATTGGAAATGTAAACCACTGGCAACATTTTTGCTACAGAGAACTCACTCAAAACATGCACATTCTCCAGTGCTCACCTATCCTAACGTTTTAAAAAAGCTTTAGAACTGGTCTGCTTACTAAATATGCAAAGTCCATCTTAAATACTAGACTAATCCTTGAGCTATATTGGCAAAACACATCTGCTCCTGATGTCATGGAGCAATTAACTGAACAAAATATAAAATGCATGTCTTTAATACCAACCCTTGCAAGCTGTAGTCAATTTAATGATACAATGTTGAAAAAGGAAATGCAACCCATACTGCCTATCAGCTCCACAGACAAACTAGAAGTGCACGGCATGACACACCCTATGTGTCAACAAGCAACAGCATGACTAAATAGCTTAGAAAAATATATCTCCAACACAGCTGGATTAGAACAAGTATTAACTCTGTGTCTAAACTGCAGAGTAATTCTAAAACGTAAGCTTGACATAGAACAAGGTTTAGTCAATGGAGCAATTGGTACACCCCCCATCAAGATATTTACCCCGTACCTCAAAAAAGAAAACTAATACAAACAGAACCCATAACAGAGCTCTCAACAATACTGCTAAAGAAACAAAGAACAACTGTTGCTCCATCAAATAATACAACCCAAAACTGCCTACTTCAAAATCAACTGCATGTCCATCAGAAGACAAAGAGACAAGTGTCTCTTCTCAAAAAACAACTGCAGGTCTGTAAAAGGATACAGAGGAACAACTCTCTGGTCCATTTAAATTCAGCAACGCAACAAGAGTGAACTGCTATGCAAATGTAGCAATCAATCTTCTCTTCCAACTGCCACCAATTGTTCACAACGTGTGCTTACACGGCTCGGACCAGTTATGTTTGCAAATGTCCGTCCTTCATAGAAATGCCACAGATAATCCTGACAGCAGTTACACTGTCTCAGGTATAAGGCACAATTTGGACTACTTTACAGAAATGGTACAATTCCCCATGAACACAAATGAAGATCCACAAGAATTCCTAATGTACTTACTACATGGACTGGAAACCAAAAACATCCTTATAAATGAAATCTTCCAGATTTCATACAAGTGGAAACATACATGCACTTTCTGCAACCATGTTTAACAAGAACACATCCCCAATGAATGATTTGTGTATGTATCCATACCAAATTCTGAATCCACTCCATTTCACCAGCTTCTGCAGAATGCAAATCATAGCATATTATGCCCTTTTTGTAATTCAGACAATTGTTCCAACATACAAATAAACTCACATGGCCAATACGTGATACTAATGCTTCTGAGGTACAATGCAGGTACTACCAAGAACAACTGTAAGCTTACAGGCTCTAAACACGGCCAAGTATCTCCTAGCGAGAAAACCTTCACAACAATTGCCATAATCTATCACATTGATGCTACAACCACGTCAGGCCACTGTACTGCATATGTCAAAAAATGAAGTGGTTGGTTTAAAAATAACAACACCTCCATTACTGCAAAACACAGGGTACAAGCAAATCTATCAAATGCCTACTTAATATTTCTTCAACCCAAATGTAGTCACTAAACTGTAGCACAATAAACAGTTATAATACACCAATGGGTATCAAACTACTTCAAAAATACCCTTCATTTCAATATACTTCAAATATACCATCACATTTCTTATTACTGTAATGCTTCTTCTAAAATCCAATATAATTACAATATGCCAATGTTACCACCAAATCTAACAAATGCCTACTTAATATTCCCTCACCACAAATGTACTCACTAAACTGTAGTACAATAAACAGTTAGAATGTGCCAACTGCTTTCTAACTTCATATACAATACTACAATAGCACTTTTAAATCCCAAAACAGTTAGAATATGCCAACAGGTATCTAACTACTTCTAAAATAGCCTTCATTGCAATACACTTCAAAAATACCAACACAATTATTCTTACTGCAAAACCTCTTGTAAAGTCCAATATAGTTAGAGTAAGACAACAGGTATCAACCTACTTTAAACATTCCCTTAATTACAACACATTTCAAAGAAAAATATTATCACACTTACATTCACATAACTATAGTGTATTTTTTTAATCCTCCATGGATTTCTTTCCCATTGACCCAATGATTATTTCATGTGAATACAACAACAGTGTAGCACACACTAATGTGTACCAAACATAGTACATAGAATGTACTGTTTATGACGGTCAAAAAAGTAAATGTATATGTAAAATTGTATCAAATAAAAAGTAAATGTATATGTAAAATTGTATGAAATTAAAGCTTTTAAACTAGCCTGATTACCAAAGTATACTGTTTGTTTCTTTTCACAGAAAAGAATGAGACATTAGCGTATGCAACTAAGTAACCATACCAAGTATTATCCTATTTGTTATCTTCACAAAGAAACAAACACATATCCATAAACACTGTCCTCAATTGTACTGCAATCATAAATACCATAAACACTTCAATAATATTCCACCATACTACAAATACTGTAGAGTACCTATAATTACTACGCACATTATTATTATATAATGTGTTGCCAGTTGCCAGATTCTTGGGGGCATGGGCATAGGCCATGCCCCCAAGAATTTGGCCACTGGCCACAACCACCACAATAGAATTAAACCTTATAACAAGTATGTACAATACACCTTCAAATAACAAGACTCACCCTGAACCCCCTGCAATCCAAATGATGTCTGCTGATACTAAAAATGGCTGCAGGCTTGGTGGCTCCTGCACACCTTTTTTTCACCTATAAAAACAGCTCCATGTCATTTTTTTCTGTTCCCCCACCATTTCCAGACCCTCTTCCGGCCACCAAATAACCCCAGATGTGTTTTCCAGACTTTGTTCTCACTGCAGTGTTCGTGGTCAGCAGCGATATCCATGGACTCTGCGGCACTTGCAGACCCTTTTTTCACCTATACCAACAGCTACATGTCGATGTATTCTGTTCCCCCACCATTTCCAGACCCTCTTTCGGCCACCAAATAACCCCAAATGTGCTTTCCACACTTTTTCCTCACTGCTCTGTACATGAACACCGGTGGCTGTCCGCGGATCCAAAATGGCAATCGTTTACAAAAATATGACAGCTCATGTTTTTCAGCATCCAATCACCAGGCGCGTACGATGTCCGCAGACATCACGCCAGATCCTGATTGGTCCAGAGGCATCAGCGGACCCCAATCAGTAAATGAGTTCTTGGACTGGACCCAGATATCACTTTCGGGACCATGCCGCCGGCCCTAGAGCAAATTTGGTAAAAAAATCTGTCCAGCGTTTTTGGCTGTAGGCTCGAACAAACATTTTTTTCCATTGTATCTATGAGGATTTCTACACGTTTTGGGATCCCCTATAATTTTGCCACACCAAACTTCACAAAGTCATTCTGCTGGGGCTATATACTAATTTCTCAAGGTTTGGTGAGGATTCCTCAAGGGAGGGCAAACTTATAAGCTTCCCAAAAAGTGCTCTTTCTATGAGTTGAGCTACTGCAGGCCCTGTAATATATATCAAAACCTGAAGGAACACTTGATTAAGGCACTTTTATTACAAGAGTAGTGCATGTACAGCTGCAATTAAGCCATTACAATTTAGCATACTACTTAGAAATAACAGTGTCAGGCAAATGTTTAATAATAGTCTTGATAGAGCTAGTTCATAGAAATCCCAGGCATCTTTTGCGTGTAGGGGAACGAGTAGTGGGTTGGAATGTCCATAGGGAATAGCATGGCCTTGGGCAGTCAATGGGTGCATAAATAGTTAAACAAAACCCACCAACTGTGTTTCCCCCACTCAGATGTCATCTCCCACTTAGCAGTACTCCAATGCAATATTTTTGTATTATACGCACCACTTAATAACAAAAACTGAAAATGGATCCAGGCCTCCCAAGATAACCAGTGCAAAGGAATGGGTAAAGTAGTGACGTAGTCATATTTTCGTCCTATTGTATTAGTCGAGCTGCTGTATGTAGGACGGATTTCAACGGGTGCAGAGAAGAGTTCATGATACTTGCTAGTATTGCTATGCCCCATTTGCAAGGTTTGCACTATGTTTCTGAAGTGGTTTTCAGGCATGTGGGTTTTAAGCCTTTGCGTAAACTGAGTTGATTCTAAGCCAACTGAATATGAAATTTATTTTGTTATAAGTAGGTGGCAGTCAATACGAACGCCCACTGATTATGCAGGTGGAAACAGAATTGGAGATAATCCCTTTAAGGTCATGACCAACAGTAACAATTGAACTTCAGCACTGACCTCCTCACTACTCACCAGGAAAACGTCTGTATTAGTCGCAATCACGCTCAGGCATACAATGGACACAATGGGCATCCAGGTCTCTGTGACTGAGAGACACCTGATGATGACATAAGGCATACCAGGGTTTTGCTAGCAAAATGTTGAATGCAGATACCGCTGCCAGCCAGCAGATGCCCCAGCGTGTCCATATGAAGATTGAAAATCAGTGGCAACAGGCTCTACCTCATAAGCCCACTGCTCATTGTTCATTGACTCTATTGTACAATGACCAGTTCCCCTCTGTCTTTTATACATAATATTATCTATCGTGCACAATGACCAGTCACAGTCTGCAGCTCCTTTTGGATTGTGGCGTAATGTGAATGAAAGGAGTAAAAAACTTGAGTAAGGCTTTAACGGCTTACATTCAAGCCATGTCACATTTTCATGTTTCTGTGCGGTGGAAAGGACAGGTGGAACGCAACAAGCATTTCTGTTGCGTCCCTTCCCCTCCGCCATATAAATGCTCCAGAATTTGCACCAGCATAGATTTTCATGCCGGTGCAGGAGATCCCAGTGGCATCTGCCTGCTTTATGCACCAGCATAAAACAGGCAGACCCCATAGGGATCCTTTGTACATGCTGTCTGGCATGCTCGCATGGCAGGCATCGTATACAATTGCAATTAAGTGTTGCCTGACATGCTTGCATACTGGAC
This sequence comes from Ambystoma mexicanum, assembly GCF_040938575.1. Classification (NCBI taxonomy): domain Eukaryota; kingdom Metazoa; phylum Chordata; class Amphibia; order Caudata; family Ambystomatidae; genus Ambystoma; species Ambystoma mexicanum. The sequence goes on along the minus strand of NC_090932.1, from coordinate 434,477,987 downwards.
AGCGTTTATTTTTAATTGTGAACACTGCTTACCAAGCAGTGTTCACAATGAATATTAAACACTGTCAGACATGCGAGCATGTCGAGCAGCGTTTAATGGTAATTTTGAGTGCTGTTTGCTATGCAAACCTCGAGATCAGTGCTCACAACTAAAAGTAAATGCTGCCTGGCATGCATACATGCCAGGCAGCGTTTACTCACTTTGCACGGCAGATTGCAAAAGTGCATGGCAAAAGGAAGTGTACATACGTGCAAATGACTAAATGCACTCAATTAAAGAACATGAGCTCCTCTGTGTTTGTTTCTAGGCTGATAAATGTTGCGTGTAAAGTACAGCAGTGTCAACTTGCCTCTCTTTAGTGTGGTAGTTCAGTCTTGTACTGTTTTGGGTACTGAATTGTTATGGGTTTATTGTTTGCTAAAGCAGTCGAACATCTCCTTAGGATTGCCTTGTATCACCCGGTCTATGTGTTTTTGGCTCATCAATGTTTTACAACCTGCCTATTGCCTAATGTCTCTCTGTGTTGGTGCATTAGTGATAACTCCCCCTTGCTTTTTTAAAGGAATGCTAGTTTATCAATTTTTGATATAGCAGTGTTATCACTCCTGTGCATTACCCATTGTTTCTGGTTTAGGTACAGTTTTATGTTTTCTGTATACACACAGAATCTTTGTTCCTCCACCACATCTTCCTTGTACATACTTAGATGTGTCAGAAAGAGAGCTGGGGGCTCCTGCTTTACCACCATTGCTCCCACTTTCTGGAACGCTCTTCCTCAGCATATTCAAAACGAAGCCAGTTACAGTTCCGAAAGAAATTAAAAACCTCATTGTTTAACACATATGTGTAACTCTTACAGCCCACTGTCCACGTTTAATATGACTAACTATCTATACTGAAATGTAACCCTGCTGTTTCTAACTATCCTGCAACGCACTTAGAGCTGTGATACCTCCGGGTCTGGGCACTACCAACAAATACAATAAATAAATACATTCCTTGTTTTCTCTATTGGTACACCAAAACTGTGTTTGACCAGATAATTGTTGTAGGACGTTCTGTACCTCTTACTTTCACTGACCTACTGAGTCAAAAGTTCAACAATGGCCACTCTTCCTCTGTTTATACAGGTTAGGTTTTGTAGGATACAATTGTGAGCATCTAAGATTTTTCTATGAGCTCTTTTGTTTTCTTATATATACATGATCGTGTTCAATGATTGTCAGGACCTTACCCATTGACCATACATCTCACCTCAGCATCTACTAATGTGCAAAAGATGCATGCATTTTCTGCAAATTCCCCGGAGCTAGGAGACAGCTCATTGTTGAGGTTTGCATTCATTTGTGATTGTGTGGATGTTTTCTACTGTGTTTAAAGAATATGGCTGTATGTGACAAAATACTGGCTGCTCTGCAGGAGTACAGGGATGAGTAGTGGATAAAACTCCTACGCAGGTCTACACTTCTAATAAACAGCAGTGAGCACAGTCATAAAAGTGAAATAGGCATAGCCCTAAATGTATACTTCCTTCGACTCTTAAGGTAATGTGGGCAGAAAGCTGGATATAGTCTTTGGGAGGGGTGTGAGCAAGCAAAGACACATACAAACCACAAATATTACTGGGGTACTAACATAAAATAAATGTCCAATCAAGGTTCCATGTAAATAGGAGACATTGATTAATCTAAAAATACAAGCACACTAATTACCCACTCCTTTTAAGGAAGACACAGAACATGCAGATTTGGAATGATACAGAGATCTCTGTGTATAAAGACAGGGATAGACAAGGAATAGGTTCTACAATAATGTTCAAGTTCAAAGTATAATGGTAGAGGGGTCTTAAATGTCATTAAGGACCATATAGCTAGGGCATTGGGTCAGAGCCACTACTGATATCTTGCAGTCGAATTTGTTAGGCTTGACAGCTTCCATCTAAGATTTTGGGAGCTTTCTGAGGCAGGAATGCATTGGTTTGACTGGTTCCGACACGCAGTGCAGTTCAACAAGCAGGAAATGCACACATTTAGGGGAGGCTGGCGATGTTGGTTTCAGTTTAGCTCACACACAGTTTGAGGTGCAATCCAGAGCCCCAGGGTGTTTTGTTGTCCCTGGGTTGATTTTGTGGGATGTTTTAATTGGATTACATCTAATTCATGGGAATTTCTTACCTACCCCAAATCAGGTGTGCACAATTTTCATGTATTTTATAAAGTTCTTTTTAAGAACCTGGGACATCCAATGTAACAATATTTATGTTATAATATGTGAAGGTGACTTATATAGTGCTCTGTTACCATTAGCATGGTCTACAGGCACTTGTGTGGTTCTTTAAGAAAGTGGGTTGGGTAGGTCAGTGAGGGAAGAGGGAATAAAATAGAGGTTGTACTTTTCTGTTGGTGCTTGTAGAAACGGGAGAAACTGGTACCTGTGCAAGTCGGCTTTCTAGGTGTGTTTGGATTGTGTGCACCTGTGTTATTGTGTCTGGACAGGGCAACATCTAGGGTCTGTGATGTTTGTATGCTGCAGTTAGTTGTTATGGTGAATGTGTGGGTTGCGTGTTTGTGTGAGATGAGACTGGCCCATTAGATTGTATGAGGTAAATGTGGGGTATGCTGGAGAGAAGAGAGGAGAAGGGATGCTTACTGGTTGATACAGTTTGTGCTGACTTTTTGGTTCCAGAGTCCGTACTGTCATTGGATTATCTCGGGTCCCCAGTAATATTGCTTGCAGCGCCCTTTTCATGCTAATCAATGTGAGTTGAATAGCCAGGTTTTCATTGTTTTGTAGAGGTTAGGTGGTCCTCTGTCATTCTTATCCTGTTCGGGATTAAGTTCCAGAGATTGGCAATTATATGTGAAAATGAAGTTCCTCTGAATTTTATTTTTTTGTATTGTTTCATTTTAATTTAGAGGTCATCGATTGATCTTAGGTTTCTTCCTTTGAATTATCAAGTGAGTTTTTATTTTTTATTTACAAGTTTTGGTCCTAATTCAAAAATATTGAAATGTTTAACATGCCTCTGCTAGGTACTACAGGTTTGGAATCTTGTTTTTTCAGACCGATTTTCCATTTACTTGTCAAATTAAAGTAGGGAGTAGTCTGATATTTATGGAGTCGCCAAAAAAACGTGCTTTATTAATTAAGCTTTTTTCCATTGTTTAGACAGACTATCACCTACCCACATGGAAGATCACGTGTTGATGGGAGAGAGATTTATTTTTAGGTATTGGAAGAAGGTTCCTGCATTTCTCTGTTCTACTTCTGCGATAATGGTGATCTGGGAACCTGATTATTCTGAAAATGAAATTCAATTTAGTTGAGGTGTTGTTCAATCAAGTGACAAGTGCCATTCAGGTTGACATAATTGGCCCTCTTTTGGCACACCTGTTTAACTTGATTGGATGGTGTAATTGGGTCCAAAGAACCTGGTTCACGCAATCATTAGAGGAGACAGCCTCCGCAGGAAATCATTCCCCCTGTAAACAGAGTGTGCTTTTTTGAGCCCCAACGATCACCGGATGCTTAAAATAGCATTACCCAATCCCATTGCATCCTGATGAAATATCCTTTCGGTCAACGTTTTGCAAATCTCCCCGAAGAGTTATGAGGGGGATTTTATGACTCTCCTTCCTTGCTAGGTTGAGTTGGGCAAAAGTTTTTTTTTTTTTAATCAAGGTCGCCTATGTGTCTACCAAAGCGAATAAATCACACTGACCTTGCATCTGAACCAGAGCACATAATCTTCTTTCTTTATACGCTAGTTTACTAAGGAAGTGTGAGTTATTGTACAGCGCTGCATGAATTTTCTTGATGTCATTTATTTTGTCAATTTACAATAGTATAAGGCTTGATTGTTAGGCCAAATTTCAGTCCATAATTATTACAAAAAAGTTTGGATAAAAAACATGTATTATTTTGAAAATATATATTTTTTTCTGTTTCTCTCTTGCACTTTGATCTGAGAAGTCCATTGACAATATAATTATGTTGTCTTTGAGAACATAGAAAATCCAGCACAACCAAGAAAAAATAATCAAGTGCTTGCTTAACAAAATACAATCAGTCGAACAATTTGTGTGAAGAGCACCAAGATCTGGAGGCAGGTGATTTATTGTCATTTGTGTGCTCCTGGATAGCGGTGGGTGCAATCTCATGAATTCGATCTGTGAAAATGTAGAGGGATTTTGTAGGAAATCTACTCACATGTGCGCATTTCACCTCACACAGAATGACCCCTGCATGCGCAAAATGTTTGCAATTTCCCAGTCGTTTTTGTAGTCAAAATGATCACGAAATTGAAAGCATTTTGTGGGAGAAATTCGCATTTTGCAGTATCTGCACAAAGAATGTTACCTTTTTGCAAACAGAACAACATTTAAAGGGAAATGTGCTAATTTGCATATGGTAATATTTCCCATCCCTATTCCGAGCCTGAGAGATTATCAACATTTTGCACTTAAATGTCACCGTGTATGGTCTTGTTTGGATCCACAATCAAAAGTATCTGTCAGCTAACCCTATTTAGAAGCAAAGTGGCCTTTATACTCTAGCCTGTCGTGTAACACACTTCAATTCCCTTGTCGCACACCCCTTGTCACAGATCGCTGGCATGTACAAGGGTCTCCAGCAAAACCCCCATTGTGGAGTTGCAAAAGAATTTGGTACGTCATTAACGTCAGCTTCAAACGGCGGTGCGTTGCACGATCCATCCACAATTTTTGGGGCAATTAGTGACAATAGAGGCGTGCACCTGTGGCGAGGAACTTCTCAACCGAGTGGAAGCTGATCCGGCGCGCGAAAAGAGCACTAAGCGCTAAGGCTTCGAAGACTTAGCTCTGAGGAACTGACAGGATTGACCCGTTCACCTTTGAACCCTTGACCTCCAGGTGGGAAGGGGTATTGTTCCAGGCATGTTAGCAGAATGTACCGCAATGTTGTTTGAGGTATCCATTTCGCATCGGCGCAAAGAATAACAAACAGATGGCTTGACTGACGAAAGGTGAAACCGCACTTCGGTTTACTCAGCTACGAAGCTAATTTTTACAAATATTTTTGCGCTTGATATGGGTCGGGAACATGCCTCGTTCCTTGTAAAATTAGAAATGATTGTTTTTGTTTTTTATTGGAATTCCAGGGTAATTCAGTATATTGCGTTCGCGTTGTCTTTGTAAAGTAGCAACGCTATTGCAAAACTGAGCCTTTTGAAAGAACAAATCGGTGTTAAACACTTTCAGTGAGGAAACACTACCTGTTTAATCGTTACGTTTCCAGCACGTCTCCCATATGTTCATGGAACTTAATGAAACCGCAATTAATGTTGACAACATTTGACTGCCTCCAAGTTATAGTTCTAACGTTACGAAATGCATGACGTACGTAAAGAAAATGCACTCTTGATGTGTGTTCAACTGCAGACCACAATAAAAAGCACGATTTGTCCGGGACGTTCAGAAAAAATCAATACATTGGCCCAATACGTAATTGATGCGTAATTGGAAGTTGACGTTGCGGTAAAGCATGAAATACTGCAGGAAATTCAATTTGTATAGTATGTCTCTGGGGTCCACGGTCCACTCTAACTCAATACCAGTTTGTGAAAGACTGCTTTAGAGCAAAGTGCACACCAAGCAGCTTGTATGTGCTTGGCTGGTAGGCAAGAAAAGGAGGTAGGCAAATGGAAAGGTGGCCATTTCCAACCACCCAGAACTCAACAAGTAGTCCACCCAGGCTGCGTGAGCGTGGTTAAGAAAGCATCTGTAGACTTTCGCTGTACTCGAGTGTATACGCTTCTTTTTCCAAATATCCTCCCTTTGCAAAGCACTCTTACACTGCTTGTGCCGGTTTCTAGCTCTTTACTGGAAACAAAAAAAATATATTACCACTACCATTCGGAAATGGCAATGAATATGAGCTGAACAAGTTGACATTAGAAGATAAATAAATAGTTTGTTGGCCAGTAACAGACGGGCTAGAACTCCTGTGTGAAAGTAACTTTTATTACTGACCAACAATAATGCACATGTAATAAAAACGAAATTCACTGTGGGGAAAAATTGTTAGGTACTGTGACTTGAATATCGGGCAGTTTGTTTTTAAAAAATTGTAAAGTGTATGGTTTTAAACTCCTTATATATATGACAATCAGTAACACTCTAGACATTCTTGCCCCAGTCACGAGCATCCGCCTGAAACATGCCTCCGAGCGTAACACCTGGTACGACTCTGAACTTGCAGCCCTGAAACTTAAGTGCAGAGCTGCGGAACGGAAGTGGCCTGTCACCTGCTCCAAAGGCAATACCAACTCCCCATTTGCTCCAAGAAAAGGGCCCACATCCAAGCTTGCGTCTCTGGTGCAACCAACAGCACGGCAGAACTCTCTGCAAGCTACTAGCCAACCCTTCCGTAGTCTCCACCTCACCTCTTCCCTCTGCGGCCTTCTGCAATGCAGTGGCCACACACTTCACTGAAAAAACTCAGGACATCCTGAGCATCCTGGCTTCTCTTTCCTCTCCCTCCCCTCATCCTCCTGCCAACTATGGTGTCCCATCTCCCCCTCTGCCTTTTTCTCCTCCTTCTCTCCTATCACATCTGATGAGGTCACTCGAGTCGTCTGCTCTATCAAGGTCTCCTCTAAACAGTTCTCCCCCTAAGGTCTCCCCTTGTTCTCCCAGAACTATTACGACAATATTGTCTCTCTTGCCCCAGCACTTGCTGATTTCTGCAATCACTCTTTTGCTACTGGGTCTTTTCCCTCATCCCTCAAGCACTCTCATGTACGCCGTACAAAAAATGAAAGAATCAATAGATTTTGCACCATATTTCTGAAATTGTTACTATTGTTTCAAAAAGAGGAAAGTATCCTTAGTCACATTTCTTGAATATATTGTAAATCCCTGAATATGTGTTTCCCCACCTGTGTACGGTGGCTCTTGAGGAGGGTACAGTAATTGATCTGAATACTAAACAAAAGATAATTTCCAATCAGTCTTGGCTCATGCAATCAAAAAACATTCCTGGTCATAAAAATGTGTAATTTAAGACTCAACTCCTGAATAATTCATAGTTTTTCTATTTACATTTGAGTGTTTATACTCTGTGACAATCTTGAATCCAGATTGGCCAATTAGGATGAGCAGAGTGGAAAAGAGAATTAATTCATGTTCCTTTGCTCTCTCAATGTGAATGTTACCTAAAGAAAGAAAATAAAGAAAAATCTATATTCTAGTATGCTGTTTCGGCAGCATGTTGAAAATCTTATAGCGAACAGTCATATACATATTTCTCAGGTCTAGTATATCAAAGTGTCTGCTTACCTTATTTTGGATTTGATTCAGGTTTGCCTTGATCATTTTTAAACTCACGGCATGTTAACTGCTTTGTGACTAAAATGGCCGCTATTTTTAGCAGTGTGATGAAGCGATCGCTCTTGCTATGTGCAACTGCGTCATTACGCTGCTCGGCATCTTACTTTGGGCAAGTTCTATTCAAGTGATAGCATGGGGCGCTATCGCGTTAGATATACACAACCACGTTACCTTGCCACCTGCCATCTTGTGTTGGAATTATCCTTGATGGATAACTATATTTATCACTTAGGGATGTCAAAAGATAAGTTGAGTCTGAATTCTATGATTGTTCAAAATGTGTTTGTTCTGAATGTGTAATCTAAACACAAAGAATGCACAATATGCAATAAGAAATAAACAATTGTGTAGTAATAATGCACACGGCTGAATTTGTTTGAAGTGAAGAAATTTCAAACGTGGTTGCCTGTAAAGCAGAATTTGATTAGTGGCTGCTATATATGAAAGGGAAATCTGTTAATGTTAAAGGACATTTGTATCGCGCACTATCACCACCGGAGTGTTCCCATGGCGCTCTGGTGGCTCTGAAACAAAGAGGGGAGAGGGAGGGTGAGTTAGTGGGAGGAAGCTTGACAAGTGCAAGAGAGCAGTGATGTGCTGTTGGCAGCCTCAACCTGGTGGGTCCATAGGCTGGGCCTGGGGGGGTTTGTGGCTGGTAGTCGTTGTGTACTGTTGTGTGAGTCTGTGTGTTTTTGTTTTGTTGTTGCAATGTAGTGAAATTTGTGCGGTTTGTGGTGCTGTAGGTTTGTGGTTGTGTTTGATTTGGAGTTTGAGAGGTGTATGCAGATAGGAAAGCTATTAGTGGATTGGTTAGTTGGCATTTCTGTCTTGAAGTGAGGCGATGGGTTAGCATACACTTACCAGAAGAGGTATGGGGACATTTCAGCCCCTCTGTCCTGATCTGGGCTTGTCCGATATTCACAGTCCCTTTCCTTCTGTCCTCCAAAGTCCATCAACTACCTTCATAACCTTACCTGGCTTCCTTTTCCACTCATAAGGCCAGTGTACCTGCTAAGGTCCACAGCTCAGTTCGAATGTGGTGATTGCTAACATATAGAAATTCTCTAACAGTGTGATGATACTATGACTCAGTGAACCTGTGAAATGCTGTGACATCTCAAGCCATCAATGCTGTGACTTCCCAAGCCATCAATGCTGCGACATCCCAAGCCATCAATACTGCGACATCCCAAGCCATCAATACTGCGACATCCCAAGCCATCAATGCTGTGACATCTCAAGCCATCAATGCTGTAACATCCCAAGCCATCAATGCTGCAACATCCCAAGCCATCAGTGCTGCGACATCCCAAGCCATCAATGCTGCAACATCCCAAGCCATCAATGCTGCTGCTACTCGGCACTGGCTGCATGGTTCTCAGCTTAAAAATCAAAGTGATGCTCGTGAACTAGGCCATGGCCTGGAATGGTTGAACGTCAAGCCTCTCATACTTTTTGGACCAGTGACCCACAGTAGTCCCCAGTCCCACTTTCTCATGCAGAATGTTGCCATTTACCATTTCATATTTAAGTCAAGAATATCTCTTGGCAACCATAGGCTTAAGTCTCCATGTCTACACCGACCACACACAGCTGTGCAATATTGGACTCTTGCACTACTCCTTAGGTGACCATACGTTCCAGAAGTGCACAGACTCGGTGGGTCTGAACAGTGGTAAAACCGGGACCCTGCTACACGCTAAAATGATTAGCACCAACACCCTCGACTGTAGACGGCAACCTCCATGAATAACAACCGAGCAACTTAAGTTGAAACATCAAACATAGGATGCCGTGGTAGTCACAACCTCAATATAGAAGCAACACTGGTGGGACAAGAAAGAAAAGCAGCTGTAAACAAGAAATAACAAGCAATAAAAGTGAGCTACCATTAGTGTGGCAAAGATGGACTGTTGCACTTTCCACTACTAGAGTTGACCAAAGAGAAGGTGGCGCTAAAACACCACCATTGCCGAAACCAACAAGTTAGAACATAGCTAGTGTAGTAACAAGGTTATCTTCAAGGGAACGACACTTACTAACAAAGCCACAACATGAAAGAAAAACTCAATTGGTTCCAGTGTCCAGATTAAGGTTCATTACACCCATTCTTTTCACTAGTCCTACCTAGAAGATAACTTCCAAGGACTGGGAGAAGATTAAAACTGGCAAAAGGGAGGAAAACTCAGCACAGACTACTGACGGCATGATAAGCCCAGTTCTCACCTCTGCCATCAGATGCTTCTCTGTAGTAAGTCTCCACCCTCTCGCTGGGGTGTGTGGAAACGACGTGAAGAGGGGACTTGAATGACTCGAAAGACCTTCGGTGCAGAGGAGGGGCACCAGCTCAACTAAAATGGCGGGACTTTCCCCTTTAAAAGGCTTTTACAGTTTGTAAATCAACAGGGGAAAAAACACAGCAAGGCGTCAGAAAAACAAGAGTCAGCAAGTACGCCCCCATGCATGCTTTATGAATTGCATGCCAGCAGCTGTGAGTCACACACAGATGTGAGAAGGTTGCCATGAGTGGGAAGGATTTTCACGCATAAATACAGCAACAAGCTGAGAGCAAGTGACGCAAAACGCACCTGTCTGAAAACCATTAAAGCTTCTGGGGAAAGGGGGAAGCCTCAAAGTTAAAAGGAAGTCTATATACATCTGTAGAAAGTAGCTCATCTCTGTATCGAAGTTTAAGCGTCTAGTAAACAAATCCAGGCTGCTTATTTTCATCCCAGGAGTTTCTCTCTAATTATGCAAATGCTTTCTATTCCAAAAAATGGGATATTGTCCAGTGAATCTTGGCTGTGAGCACTTTGAAAATGGTCGTCCATGGGGAACCTTAAGTCCTTATTTTTTATGTATCTGAAATGTTCCAAGATTCTTGTTTTAAGAGGACGAATGGTACTTCCTATATACATTTTTTAACAGATACGTTGTATACCATAAATAACATATTTGCTATTGGAATTGATGAACTGTGCAATTAGGCAGATTGTTCCATTAGGCAATTGGATTTGTTTCTTGCCATTATCAGAAAGGAGACATAAGTTGCATTTTCCACATCTATAGTTTCCTTGAAGATGCTTTTGATTCCACATTTGTGGGAGACCAAATTAATTTTGTTGGGCCATGAAGTGTGATGGATTTAGCATGTTCTTTAAGTCCTTGGCCTTTCGAAATGTGACATATGGAGTATTGTCCAGAAAAGGTAGTAGGTCATCGTCAAGTTTGTAGACTAGACCAATGTTTTGTCAGAATTTCTCTGATTATTTGTCATTCGGAACTGTAAATTGTAATAAACCGCACCTTATTATCGGTTTCTAGTGAACTGTTTTAGGTTTGTTGGTAAGGAGATCTATTCTTGTTTGTGACATTGTCTTGTTAAATGCTTTCTGGAGATTTTGTCTATCATTGCCTCTTTCTCAACATTTTTGAGTCATTATTTTTGCATGTTTTTCAACCTCTTTGTTATCTGTACAATTACGTTTTATCCTCAACAGTTCTCCATATGGTATGTTCTTAGTCAAATGATTGGGGTGATTGCTTTTTGCATGTAGTATACTGTTTCCAGATGTTGGTTTTACAAAAAGGGTTGTGTGGATAATTTCATTGTCTATTTATAATTCCAGATCAAGAAAACTTATTATTGTGTTGCTGTCTTGTAAAGTAAACTTAAGATTGTAGTTGTTATTATTCAAATGATGATATTCTTGAAGAGATTCATGATTGCCATTCCAAATGATCAATATGTCATCTATATAACAACCCCAATAGACTATTGGAATTGCTGTTGTGAATGGTGGATGTTGCCATGCAAATTCTAATTCAAAAAGATCCATATATAGGTTGTCAACAAGGGGGCAAATTTTGCACCGATGGCAGTGCCCTGTTTTTGATTGGTAGATCTGGTTGTTAAATGTGAAGACGTTGTTATTTAAAGTAACGTTTAGCATTTCTGTTAGCATTAGGTTCTGTTGATAATACGAAATGGATCTGGATTTAAGGAAATGGTGAGTGCTTTCAATGCCCTTGTTGTGGAAAATGCTGGTGTGGAGTGAGGTGACATCTTCAGTTACTAATCTGTAGTTGGATTCCCAGGTTATCGATTGAGTTGCTGGATAACGTGTTTTGTGTCTTGAATATAGGATGCCAATCCTGAATCTAATGGTTGCAGGTGCTTGTCTATGTATTGAGAAATAGATCCAGTTAGGGATCCAATAGCATTAATGATTGGTCTGCAAGGTGGAAGAGTTTGAAAGGGTTTTTGGATTTTTGGAATAAAGTATATAGTAGTCATTATTGGAAAAGGGGTGTGCATGAAATTATGTTCATCTTCTGTTAGTAGGCCCTCCGTCATCCAATGGGTACTTGTTCCATTCTTCTGCAAGTTTTATTAAAGGATTAGTTTTGAGCTTCTCATAGCAATGTCTGCCATTGAGATGTTGTAATATGGTCATGAGATAATCTTCTGTTCTCATTAGGACAATTTTCCCATCTTTATCTGCCATTTTGGTTGTTACTGAAGTATTGTTACTAAGTTATTTTAGTACTGCTTGCTCTTTATAGGACTAATTGTGTTGTATTACAGGTTTCTTTCCCGAAATATAGTTGTCTCTAAGATCTTGTAATGCTGCTTTGTGGAACATATCAATCACATTGTCTGAGGCTAAGTAAGGGATAAACTTGGTCTTGGTTTTAAGTGTAGTTTTGTCAGACAGTCCTAATATTAAGTTCATGTCAGCTGAAAAAGATTGTAATGTATGGACTTGATTTTCTTCTTGAAGTTTAAGCAACCTTACTGTATCTTCTGAATGTATAACTGTTAGTTCAGAGGGGACTTGTTGGGTCATCGTCTCTTTGGGCATGGTAATGTTTGAGAAATATTTGTTTTGTTTGTTTTGTTTTGTTTGTTTATTTGATAATGCGCACCAAACCCACAGGTAGCAGGGTGCAACAGTTCCATGAATATGTATAGCTTAGTTGCAGCAAATTGTTATTACAATACATACATTACATGTAAATATATATACAAAATATACATAGAAAGAGAAATAGGGTAGATAGTATAGAATACAGGTAATTATATACAGATTATTATCAGCATGGAATCCAGGGTGGCGTTCGGTAGATGATGGAGGTTTATGAGGTATCCTTAGTACGGAGCCAGATAAGAAGGTTGTGTCTAAATCTAGTGTAGGGCTGGTCCTCTCTCAAGGCAGTGGGTATTGCATTCCAGGCAGTAGCAGCTTTGACTGGGAAGCTAGCTCCTCCAGCTTTAGACAGTCTAAATCTTGGAATTTCTAGGCAAAGATGGTTAGAGGATCTAGTGTGGTGAGTAGAGGTGTTTCTGGTCAGTCTGGCAGAAATATAGGGAGGCGTAGCATTGTTGAGTCCTTTGAAGTTAAGGGATACCGTTTTAAGGAGTATTCTATTGCAGATTTTTAGCCAGCGGTGGTCTTTCCTGGTATTAGAGATATGCTCTCTACGGGGTATGTTCAGAGCTTCTCTAAAGGCATTATTTTGCAGTATTTGCATTTTGTTTATGATATTTTTGTTGGCGCCTGCATATAAGGCATTACAATAATCAAGCTTGGACATTATTAGAGCATTGGCTAGCGTAATACAGTTAGTTTTAGATAAATAGGGTCTGCATGCTCTAATCAATTTACAGGTGTAAACTGTAGAAGAAGCCATGGAAATAACTTGTTTTTTGAGAGGAAGTGTGGAGTCAAGGTAGAAACCTAATGTTTTTACCTTGGTTACTACTCTGATAGCATTGCCATCAATGTTAAAGGCAGCGTAGCTGGGGCTGAGTTTTATGAGGTTGGAGTCGGAGCCCAAAATCAGGATCTCAGTTTTATCGTCATTTATGCAGAGGCCATGTGAGGCCATCCATGCCTGAATGATGAAGTATATCTTATTTGGTAGAGCCGTATCTTTGACAAAGTTGCCTGAAAGGGGTATGAGGATCTGGGTGTCGTCAGCATAGTTTGTATATGTGACACCCAGCCTGTCAAGTTTGTCAAAGAGTGGTTTAGAACATTTTTATGCATTGTCGGTGGGACATATGAGCCTTGTGGGACACCATAGGTAATTTGTATTGGGTCTGCTGAGTCTGAGGGGAAGAACACTTTCATTGTACGGTTAGCTAGGAAGGATTGTACCCAGGCTATAGCTTCACTCGAGAAATGGGCAGCTTACGCTAGGTGATTGCATAACACTGCATGGTCCACCAGGTCAAAGGCAGCTGATAGGTAAAGGAGGAGTAGCATTGCTGTTTTACCTTTATCCTTCAACTCGTCGATTTGTGTCTTGAGGTCAATTAGAGCCGTTCCAGTGCCATGTTGTGGTCTGAATCCAGATTGGCGAGAACCTAGTAGTTGGTTCGCCTCCAAGTAATTTTGGATTTGGAGGTAGGCTACTCTATCAATGATTTTAAGGAGGAATGGGACCGTAGCAATGGGTCTATAGTTGGTGGGGCTAGCCTGATCTAGAGTCTGTTTCTTAAAGAGTGGTAGCACCAAGGACTCTTTAAGGTTCATAAGGACAGTGCTAGAACTAAAGAAAGCATTAATTAGCTTGGAGATAAATGATGCTAAGTCTCTAGCTGCGTCCTTGATTATTTGTGCATGGCAGCTATCGCCCTGGCAGTTAGACGGTTTCAGGGATAATATAACGTTTCCTATAAAAATAAAGGCACTAGAATGTTTCAATACCCACCGGCCAAGAAAACAGAAAAGTCTCCTGTGTGGGCTAGGTCCAGGCCCGTCCATCTAACAGGAAACTATCAACGAGAGGTGATTCTCAAAAACCAAAATACGATCGACCGACAGAAAATTCAACTCATTGGTGCTCTTGAGTTCATAGAAGTCGCTACAGGGATGAGCGCAATTCAATAAATTGGAGCACAAAAAGGCAACCAAAATCAGATCATGCAGCCAGACCACCCTCATTTACACCAAGAAAACAACGAACCTCAAATTCCAGAGGGCCCCCGAAATTCAAAGCATGCGACAACACCCAGAGAAAAAAGCAAAGAACGCTGAGCAAAAAGAGAACTCATAAGACGTTCTGCTAGGTCTACTAAGACCCGCTCTTTCATCCTGAAAAGCATCTGGAAAGAAGATTCCTCTTTCATTCTTAAGAGGAAAATCATTCTAAAAATCTTGCACTTGGTTCCAGCACTAAAAAATCTATCAACAGAAGATCTTTAGATTGTGGAGTTTCAATACAAAAAGTGAGTTGACAGTGTTTACTTACACATACAGTCTGAAACAATAAAGCCTATCTTAACCAAGGCAAAAAACAAATGAAGAGCTCATAGATTACATGATCAATGAAGGTCACAAACACAAAGAGCATTCAACTGATCGTTTGGAAAGACGCTCGAGAGCCAGAAAGACGAACAACCAACGTACCAACGGGACCCCTCACTTGTATGAGCGTGTTTCGTCATCTGCAAACAGGCGTAATCCAGGGTCCGCTCCGCGGAAACAGAATGAGGGCCATCGCCCAAGCTCTCTAGAATTGGAAAGAGTCCCGTCAGGTCCCCAGAAAAACTGGAACATTACCAACGAACAAGACATCTCAACTAAAGGAAAAGAGGAGTCATTTGGTGACCGGAACCAAATTAGTCTCAAAGAAGATCCAAACCGTTGGGCCTGGCTGCCCAAAGCCCTGTCAACAAAATAAAGATACTAGCAATCAAACATAAGACAGATAAACAAGGATTCCTAACTTTGGGTTCCTGGAATACACGAGGATTCACCCACCTGACTCCTCAGATGTAAACTTGGGATCCTCTGACATTTGGTGTCTCCAAGAAACATGGATCCAAAACAAACCAACGATAGAGGGCTATGTAACCATCTTTTCTCCAGCCCTGAGAGGAGCCACAGGTCGACCAAGGGCCGGATTACTGACTGCTCTGCGCATCGGATCCAACCTCCAGTTTCTTAAAGTTATAAAGGAGGAGCCGCACATCTTGGCAGCGCTGATTCAACGAGGTGCCAGCCAACAAGGATCGAGTAAACAAAAGAAAACCACTTACTTACTAGTAAACTTGTACTGGAATCCTAAAGAATGTGCAACGGAGCACTTCTTATCAAACATCGAAAACATTCTGAAAGATGCTCTATCAAACGACTCAATCGACAGTATAATCATCTGTGGTGATTTAAATGTCAAGATCATGCAAAAAAGAGTCGAAAATTCACAAATAAAAGCCAACATCTTAACATTACCAGAAAACTCCCTACAAAGCGGAAAGAAATGGGCGAACTTGATGGACACTTTCGATCTTTTCAACGCCCACTTCTTGGGCAAAGCATCCCACCCGGTCCTCTCAACCTGGGAGTTAGCAGGAAGACAGACTACCCTAGATTATGTCTATCTCTCCAGAAACCTTCTGACGCAGGTCACAGGCTTTGATGTTATCAGAACACGCAACAGCGACCACAACCTTTTGAAAATGACGTGGACAGCTTCCCGCCTACCTGTCCATGAGAGCTTGCGTGCCCCGAGAACGGCCAACATTGAGACCCACGCCAACTCCACACGTTTGATGTTGAAAGGCTCAGCCATTACGACACTAACCACAAATTATTGTCAAGCAAAAGCACTGGACATTTTAAGAGAGGCAGCTAGCCTCACGGACTACTGTCCCCCACTACAGCCATACCAGATTAAAAAAACTGGTAGCCGAAGCAAAGTGAAGACCCACCACTATAACAATTTGATACTTAGAGAAAAAAGGCTGATAGTGAGACAAGCCACAAGAAAGGCTAGACGTTTTCCTTCCACTATTAATAGAGAAGCAGCTCGGACCGCTACCAATGTTTATAAGAACTGGTTAAAAGGCTTCAAACTCCAGCTTTATCAAGACGATTCCGAGCAAATGCTGCGAGTACTTAGTGGCAAGCAAACAAAGGCTTTCTGGTCATTGATTACTTCAAAAAGCTCATCAAGTGAGGACGCTTTATCATCCAGCGTCCCAGAAGAAGCCTGGATTGCCCACTTTTCAGCTCTCTTCGGCCTACCCGAGAAGGGGATAGAATCTTTGAAACATCGAAGTACCCATTGGGACATCGAACTTGACCCAACTTGTATTGAATCTAAAATTAAGAAACTAAAATCATCACAAGCACCCAGCCCTGACGGTCTGTCAAACATGGACTTAAAATCCAATCCGGCAAGCTGGTCTATCCTGATAGCGGAAATCTTTGAATCATGCACGGCAACTAGATCTATTCCGACGTCCTGGAAGACAGCAAACGTTGTGCCTATTTACAAATCAGGAGATAGAGGTGACCTGAACAACTATCGCCCCATCGCACTCCTCGACTGCATCGGAAAACTCTTTGGATCCTTCCTACTTGACAGTTTCAAGATCTGGGTGTCTTCTTCAGAAGGCTGGGACAATTTCCAAACTGGCTTTAGGAAAATCCTAAGCACCATTGTAAACATATTTACTATCAACATTCTCAAGGCCAGAGTCCAGGAAGGGGCGCCCCCTCTGTGCCTGGCTTTTATCGACTTGTCCAAAGCATTTGACAAAGTAAACAGAGAGAAGCTATGGACAAAACTCACCAACTGGAACTGTCCCCAGGCCTTGTTGGATCCTATACAAGAACTTTACTCTGAAACATCTATGAGAGTCCGACTCAATGGTACAGGTCTACTCTCCTCACCAATAGGTACAAACTACGGGGTAAAGCACGGATGTCCGTTGGCACCGGCACTTTACAATGCCTACACTGGCGATTACCAACATGCCGAAAGAAATGTAAAAGCTTTCCCCCCTTCTCTGGGCTCTGAAAAGATCAGTAGGCTGCTTCACGCAGATGATATCATTCTAATTGACCAAACGAAGATAGGGCTCCAGCGAAAACTGGACCATTTGAATGAAAATCTGAAAACCAACAATCTGGAAAGCAACACCCTGAAAACTAAAGTGATGCGCCTGATAAAAGCAGCCAAACGAAAAGCATCAGAGGCATGGTTCTTCAACAATGTCCGCCTGAAGGAGGTGGAATCTTTCAGATACCTGGGCACCATTTTCAGCAATAAGATGAATGAGCAACCAATGCTAGACCTCTTGATCCATAAAAACAAAACCTTGACTAATCAACTGATTATCATGGATAAAAAATTGCTGTTTTTGTCTGAACCAGGACTCAAAGGAGAGCCTAAAACACTTGATTCTCCATTGCCCGGGTACCACTGGCAACAGGGAAACCCACCTAGGTCACCTCTATTCTGGATTTTCAAGACTGGACGAGGACTATTGGTGGTCTTTCTTGATGAATGGGCTAGGTCGAAGACCAGTCATCGCTGTTGTGAACTTTCTGCATAGTCTGAACTTGGACGCTATCTGTCAATGACCAGAAAAACCTTAAAGGACTTAGCCATTCGGCAAGCAACTGGACAAGCAACTTGAAGAAATAAAATGTGGTAAAACACACAAAAGTTCTTGAGGAAATAGGATTTTCTTTTGTAAAAACTGTTAATTCAGTTAACACAATAAAAAAAATAAAAAATAAAAATAATTACGTTTTCTGTTTCCAGTATGGAGATATTTGTGAACCTGAAAGGTTTGTCGATACTTGCTGTATCTGCCAATGGGGTACTGTGAGTCTCTGTGGAGTGCAAGGATGCTTTTTTGTTTGCTATTTTTGTCTGCTATTTCTTGAGCTTTAATCGTCGACAACATTTATAAAGATCCAAATCGGACGTGACTTAATCCATCCTACTAGACGGGCTAAATGAAAGCCCCTTATTCAAAGCTGATGTTAATTCTAAGGAGAGTTCCTTATTAGTGTCATTCACTACTAAGGGCCCGATTCATGGAATCCAGCGCAAAAAAGGCGCAATCGCTGCATGCCAAGAAGGAGTGTGTGCCACGTGTGCGCCAGCCATGGCGCAAAGAATCAATTGCGCGTCATGGGTATTCATAGATTTCCTGTGGCATCACTAGCCGTGGCGCAAGGAACATCAAGCTGCACCAGTAACGCACCCAACATGCCCCCATGCACAGAAGAAAGCCAGCAAAATGCCTAACACAGTGCAAGACCCTGTGCCATCCCTGGCCCGGCATACAGCCCCTGCAGCCAAATCGTATGAAAACTCATTACGAATGTGGTATGCGCTGAATTTCCACGTGATTGTACGCAATGAGTTTCCACACAATTTGGCTGGGGTGCATCTGGGGTATGCTGGAGTGCTTCCGGGTTACGGGCTGAGTTGCCACGCAATTTGGGTGGAGTGCATCCAGGTTACCTGCTGAGTTTCCATGCAATTAGGCTGTGGTGCGTCCAGGGTACACGCTGCATTTCCACATGATTCGGCTGGGGTGCGTCCGGGGTATGCAATGAGTTTCCACGCGATTCGGCTGGGGTGCGTCCGGGGTATGTGATGAGTTTCCATGCAATTCGGCTGGGGTGCGTCCAGGCTACGCAATCAGTTTCCATGCGATTTGGCTGGGGTGCATCCTTGGTACGCAATGAGTTTCCAAGCGATTACTCCATCCGCACCCCAGCCAAATTGTGTGGAAACTCACACAAATCCATTGGAAGCTGACCCCTCCTGACGGGACAGCCACACACCAGCCCATATCACCTGGGACCACACCCCGCAGGCAGCCCACACCACATGGGACCCCCCATCACCCGTGACCACACACCACTGGCAGCCCACACGAATTGAGACCCCATCACCTGTGAACACACCCCGCAGGCAGCCCAGACCACATGGGACACCCATCACTCATGACCAGACCCAGCAGGCAGTCCACACCACATGGGACCCCCATCAACCGTGACCACACCCAGCAGGCAGCCCACATCACATGGGACCCCATCACCCGTGAGCAGCCCACACCACATGGTACCCCCCATCACCCATGACCACACCCCACAGGCAGGCCATACCACATGGGACCCCCATCACCCATGACCACACCCCGCAGACAGCCCACACGACATGGGACCCCCCAGCCCTCATCACCTGTGAACACACCTTGCAGGCAGCCCACATCACATGGGACTCACATCACCCATGACCACACCCCGCAGGCAGCCCACACGGATGTCCGAGACATGTGACCACCCCAGCTCTCATCACCTGCGAACACACCCTGCAGGTAGCCCACACCACATGGGACCCCCATCACCTGTGACCACACCTCGCAGGCAGCCCACACCACATTGTACCCCTCATCACTTGTGACCACACCCCGCAGGCAGGCCGCACCAAATGGGACCCCATCACCTGTGAACATACCCCACAGGCAGCCCATACGGAATGGGAACCCCCATCACCTATGACCACACCCTGCAGGCAGCCCACATCACATAGGACCCCCCCAGCACCCATCACCTGTGAACATACCCCGCAGGCAGCCTACACCACATGGGACCTGCCATCACCCATGACCACACCCTGCAGGCAGCCCACACCGCATAGGACCCCTCATCACCCGTGACCACACCCCGCAGGCAGGCCACACCAGATGGGACCCCCATCACCCATGACCACACCCCGCAGGCAGCCCACACCACATGGTACCCCCATCACCCGTGACCACACCCCGCAGGTTGCCCACACCACATGGGACCCCTCTCAATCGCCATCACCTGTGACCGCGCACCGCAGGCAGCCCACATCACATGGGACCCCCCATTAACCGTTACCACACCCCGCAGGCAGCCCACATCATATGGGACCCCCCAGCCCCATCACCTGTGAACACACCCCACAGGCAGCCCATACCACATGGGACCCCCATCACCTGTGAACACACCCGGAGCAGCCCACACCACATGGGACCCCATCACCCATGACCACACCCTGCAGGTAGCCCACACCACATGGGACCCCCCATCACTCATGATGGCAACCTGCAGGCAAGCCCTGCCTCATGTTCCCCCAACACATGTGACGGCAACCTGCAGTCAGGCCTGCCTCATGTCCCCCCCAACACCTGTGATGGCAACCTGGAGGCAGGCCCTGTCTCATGTTCCCCCAACACCTGTGACGGCAATCTGCAGGCAGGCCCCGCCACATGTTCCCCCCAACACCTGTAATGGCAACCTGCAGGCAGGCCCCCCATACTGAACAGCACCTGCATGATGGATGCTGACATAGTGACAAAGGTTCACTCAAATGATGGTGTGTTCATGAACTTGCTAGCTATGTAGTGTCCCCACCCTTAACCTCCTCCTCACCAAATATACAGCAAACAAACAAAAAAACACACATGTGGCCCACAAGCATTTGTGTCCCAGCTGATCACACGCAATTGCATGCTACAACCATATCCCAACATACAAATCACAAAAATGTATGTCAAAATGCGGCCCAGAATGCAATGTGACAAAGTAATGTCAAGAATCCACGTGTACAAATGCTCACACAGTGACAGAACACAAAGCACCCTAGATATGTGTCACAGAAACAGACATTGCAATGGCGTGTCATGCCATGCGCATCAATGAGCACACATCATCTGAACCAATAACCCCCTAAACACACAAGTAATTTCACATGCTGGTGAAGCTCAAAGGCACACTGCATCAACCGAATTTGGTGCCGAATTAGTAAACACATCACATTCCCATCACTCACCCAACACACCACCCTCACAAACACAAAGAGGCCTAATACACATTCACGCTGTACATGTGAAATCAAATGGCAACACACAGTGCACACTCAAACTACACCCAAACACCCATACACTTCAATGCACACCAGACCATGCCCCATGTAAATGAATGTCAAACATGATTTAAGCGGCATTTGTGCACGCACATGAACAACATAGGTCATCATAATGGACACAGAACAGAGTAATGAAGCATCAAATGTTTCAAAATGTGGGCAACCAAACACTACTTTGATAAAAGCTCTGAAAATATATTAAAAACCAGTATTGAAATCATACTCACCTACATGAAATAAATAAATAAAACATGAAAATAAACAAAAAGTAATCTTCTCCAAATGAAAAAACCATTGTCCGCCCGAAATTCCAAAATGAGGTCCATGTTCTAAATGAATATCCAAATGAAAATCACAAAGAAAAGGAAATTCATTACGTCATGGGTAAAACAAATGGAATAAAAAAAATCCAACTATGTAAAAGTAGTATAGGTCCATTGTCCCTAACTAATTAAAAAAACGTTTTCAAAACACAAAATGTCATCACTTAAAATAACTATATACAAAAAGTGGAGCACAGTCTAAAAACTCCAAAAAAGGGAAAACCAAATGAAACTTACACCTAAATAACTATATACAATGGCAGCGGGCTAGTCCTTCTCCTCACCATGCTCCCTCATAGTCTCCGCCAGGGCATCATCAAACACTGCGTCCACTTCCCCTAGGCGGGCCTCCGCTTCCTCCTCAAAGGCTTGCAGGGACTCCAACATGCTCCTCTCAAACTCCCTGCAAGTCTCCTCGAGGACCTGAGCCCGCCTCTCTGCCCGACGCAGTGAAATCTCAACCCAGGCCATGGTGAGTCTAGGGTACAACATCCTTTCATCGCAGGACTTTTTTTCGCAGGGTTTTTTACAGTGAATTTTTTTATGAAAAAACCCATCAGGGAACGGGGGCTGAGGAAGGTCCCCCCAAAAATAATGTAAAAAAAGTGATGGGTTTTTTCGCAAACAAATGTGTGGTAAAAAACCTTGAAAAAAAAATCCCGCAATGAAATGACATGGAACAGAATCTAGCCTCCTGTGCCCGCTGCTGTTCTGCACTGATCTGCTGGCCCAAATGCTCCAACACGGAAGACATCCTTGTTGTAAGGTCCACGTTTGTCTCCTGCCTGATGGCCGATATCTGCCTCTCTGCCATTGAAAGGCCTGAGGCCTGTAGCCTCCTACTCCAAGCCTGCTGCTGCCAAATAGCCCGATGCCTGCACCTCAAGGACAGCCTTCGGGATGATGTCAACCCCCAGGGGCCGTCGTGCATGTGCCCTGCTCCTTGGTGCCTGCTCTTCCTCCATTTCCACAGCTCCTGTCACCGGCTGAATCTGCAAGGTGAACACCTCGGCTGATTGAACTTCGACTCTTGACTCTGTCAGGGATGGGATCTCCACCAGACTGTCCGCCGGGGTTGGGACAGGTACACAGGGGCCCTGGTGGTATCTGGGCTGGAAGACGGCAGGGAGGATGACTGGCGCACAGAGGAGGAAGACGAGGAGGGGGTCACATAAGTGGCCAGCCCACGCACCCATTGCGAGACCAGGAAATGTGCTAGCCAGTTCAAGAGACGGCAGACCTCATTGTGATGACGTGCAAGCCCCTGATTGGAAGACTGCACATCATCACGGATGGTGCCTGTCTGCCTCATGATACCAGCTAGCATCAGCTCCGCATGGTCCCGAATGGTGGCAACCGCAGGTATTGGTGTTTCTGTTTGGGTGGAAACATCAGCCACCTGCGGATGGGTCCGCAGTCCCAGGGACGGAATCAGTCACAGTCCCCTCCGAGGTGACCTGTACTGCCTCCTACCCCTGAGTCTGGACTGCACCAGTCACACCCACATGATCACCCCCGCCAGGACGCTTGGGCTGGGCTGATGCAGCCTCCTCCTCCACCAACCTGGATGCCTCCCCACCATCCTCCGCACCGGATTGTCCCTGTGCTACCTCACCTGTCCCTCCCACTGCTGAGGAGCCCACAACCAACTTCACCCTCTTGGGCCTCCCCCCAGTGCCCTTGGTCCCCGAAGATGACATTTCCTGGGAGCGAGATTTGGCCTTGCGTCTGCAGCTGCTGGAAGCATCCCTGCTGCCTTGCTCCACAGCACCTCCTCCGCCCTCTTCTTCCATCGTCTCTGTGGGTAGAGAGACATAGAACACAAACATCAGGCTACTGAACATATGTCTGTTTTGCACAAAACAAATGTACATGAGTGGCACTGTCAAAGGTCACAACCATCATCACCGTCCACAACACACAGGTTAGTGCAATCAACACACATGCACAATCATGTCTGGCATTCTCAACAGACAATCACACCCTTGGACAAAGCACTGTGAGCACCTCAAAATTGTGCATTCACCTCATATGCATCATGGGACATACACATCTCATTCACACATATCAGCTGACAGTCATGAAGCAGGCCATGAAGCTATCACGTCAGAGTGCACTAGAGGTCAATTTTGCACCATGAGTCAATCACACAATCTAATGCTCAAGTGACATCGATCCCGGAGTGTTGGCCAGTCACACACTCACTCTTCAGACACATGCACATATGTACCATGCATGTTCATGATGTTGCCAAAAGCACACATGTGTGACACCTCTCACATGGCCAAGTCCAGACACATGAAACCAACGATGTGCATGTCGTTATATGCTGCCGCGCATCACATATTGCTACACAAACACCAGTGTTGACACATATGAATGGACTCACATTCAGCACTGTCTGGGACATGCACACAGACATCTGTACAAGAGACATACCAGACATAAGGCCAAGGTGCACATTCCAACCATACATCAACATGCACATGCACTATGGTGGACAAGCACACATGAACACTTACCAGTCGACTCCAGACGGAGTTCCAAATCCCTGAACTGGGCGTACAGCACTGGGTAGAACCACTCCAGGACCCGCTTGTTGTCGGTGGTCAACCAGTCCTGGAGGCCCTCTTAGTCCATTACAGCCTTGAGGAAGCACCAGGCCTTGTTACGGGTCCTGGCTTTGAAGTCCACCCGGCGCTTGTGGACATGGATGTAGTCACGGGGTGCCAACCCCTCTGCATTGATGCACGATGTCTGCCATCACCGACCGGAGCTGCCGTGCTCCCTTTGCCTAAGTAACATTTGATCAAAGGACGCTCTCGCCTGCACCGTCGACCGCTTTGTCCCGCCAGAGAAAGTCGAGGCCGCCGACACACTGAGGAGCATCCGCTGGTGGGTTTCCCACCACCTAAAAGACCACAGAGACACTGACGACTCGACGCCCTTGCTGGGCCACAGCTCTTCAATCTCTTTGCAGTCCTCAACTATCATCATTGAGGTGCCCCGCACGCATCTTCCATGCAGGATGCCAACGCTCCGTCGTCGCCGAGCACCACTAGGAGCGAAGCTGCCGCCTTGCCGTTGTCATTCACCCCTTTTTTCTTCGTGGGATCTCGACGATCCGTGGCTCCTCCCTTAAAGGGTGCCGCTCAAGAAGGATCCGTCGACGACCCGATGACAAACTCTGCTATTCCAGGTACATTGGGGTTGTAGAACTATTTTTCAAGGAAATAAGACTTCTAGAACAATATATGTACTAGGCTTGTGATAGATCTTTACTTTACAGGTTGCCCAGGTGGGGGGATCTCCACACAGAACTGTGTCTAGTGGTAGGGGCCAGTATTCTGCCAATTGTTCTAACCAACTGCTTTCCTCCTGTGTCTATTGTTGAATACCCTTATTAATTGATTTGTGTGACATTTACCCAGAGTACAGTTGATGCACTTTAATGGGATCTAATAATAATTGTGGTACCATTTAGAACTGTAGAAATTTGCCTTTGTAGATTTAGTTAGCACAAAGTGAGTTATTGTGATGTGTAACTTGAACTTAATTATAAAAAGTCTGTGTTTTAACTAATACAGTGTGTGGACATTCCTTTGTGGGGGCTTGGGGACTACACTGTACTTAAGAACCAGTCTGCATCACCTCCTGAGAAGCTATCCCTTGATTGCTCGTCCATTGCTACCGTGATAGAGAATCTTGGCTGGGGTCCTCTGTGCCTCTCATCTACTAAAGAGAGAGCAGAAGTATAGACCCCCCTCCAGTCTTTACAGAGGGTTTAGGTGACATACCAGCATTTTGATGTGTACTCTCGCATGGTATTAGTGGCATAATCCATCTTCCATGTGTACCTTTTGTACACAACTGATTGAGATATTTTTAGTACTAAGGGATGCACACTATTCAGCACTTTCAAGGACACATTCTCAGGGTGTTAAGGTTGAGACAGATGATTGTCCCTTTGCCATCATTGATTGTCACCTGGAATGTACCAGAGCAGTGTGCACTCCGCAGGGGTTGGATTTTAGATGAAAAATTGTGCCACAAGCTGCGTACGGCAGCCTTGCCATGTGCCCTTTCCCCTCCCATGCGCAACTGCTGTGAATTTGTTTGGGGATGTGGGGGCACCACCATGTCTACCGGTACGCCACAAAGTGTTGCAATGTTGTGCAGGACACATGCGGCCACGATGATCCTGCAAACTGCTGGTGGTGCCTATAGTAGCTGACCACCAGAGTGGTCAAGAGAGTGGAAGCGTGACTTTAGCACTCCGAATATGCACTACACTATGCCCCTAGTTGCAATATGGGCTATGTTGTATCTTACCTCAGATGGTGTGGTGGGGTTCCGTATTGGTGTCATCATGTAGGTGCTCAGGGGGTAAGCACTGTCCCATGTGGAGGTGAGATGTGTTGTCAGCGGTGTGGCTCTGTCTGTGTGAGACATGCATGCATTTGCAGGGCCATTTGTACTCACCAGTGAGCCATGTGTTGCCATGCCTCCCAGCTTCCAGGGCCCAGTGTAGGGGTGACATTCTGAATATGAAACTATCATGGGTGGACCCTGGATAGTTGGCATATACAGAGGTAATGATTCCCTTGGCATCACATACAACCTGCATGTTGATGGAATGCCAGTGCTTGCGATTGCGATAGATGTGCTCTGTGGCCCTAGGTGGACGTAAGGCCACATAGGTGCAATCAATATCACCAAGGACTTTAGGGAAGTGCACCACCCCGTAAAAGTCCTGGACAGCGGCCTGCCTTTCTGCAGATGTTCTGGGCATACATATGGGCCTACGGACTGAGGGGCGTGCAGTCATGATTGCCAACACCTGGTGTAGGCAGCATGATTGAGTGGCCTGTGAAACGATCCAGACTATGGCAGTTGTCCACTGAAATGACCCATTGGCCAAAATTGCAGTACATTAAGCATCTTTTCCAAGGAGCTCAGTGCTTGGGAGCACAGGGTGGATGATGTAAGGTCATCTTCCCACTACGTGACTAGGTCTAATATGATATGAGATGGAAACCTATACCTGCCATAGACCTGGTCATCAGGCATCCCAAAAAGGCTGGACCTGGCTAATAAAATGTGTGCCCTGGCTATCCTCGTCCTCCTGCGGTGTCCCACAATGACAGCTGCGAAAAATGGTACATTCATCGTAGCTGTATACACGCGTTGGCTTTTGCGCGCACTTTTTATGCATTTTTTTTAGTGCGCGGTGATGCCTACACCAGTTTTCGCATGGCGGACGTGTTTCCGGATTAGTGCATCTTTTTCCGCACGCCAGAGAGCCCTGTTCAATTCCATGAATCCATGTTTTTAGCATGCGTGTGGGCGTTGCAAGTATTTTACTGTGGTACTTTCCTCATAGGGCCCACATTTACGCTTGTTGTTCCCCATTCCACGGGTTCCGCCCCCTTTTTAGGTGACTGCGCTAGATGGCATGCACCTTCCCTGGGTGTCTCACGCAAGGCGTTCATGGTATCACAGTGACGTGTTGGACCTGCGTGGAATCAACAAACGGGCACACGCAAGCGCATGTTTTTCCGTGCTATTTTTGCTATCCCTTCTCCCCCCTTTGCTAAACCCCACAGTCACTGAGATTGGTGACCAGGGCCCTTATGTGCCCACCTGGGTCCTGCCTCCCCATTGCCTTCAGCCTCCATCCACTCTCAGCACTAGATATAAGCTCCCCCTGGCCTGTATTATCACAGGCCTGCACTTATTGATTGGAAGTTGAGCACTCTCACCAAGTGATTTCTGCCAGTCACTTAACAGTTTTCAACATACTCCCTAGCACTTCCCTCCTCGTTACTCCTAGCATTCCCCCATCCCGCTGTGCACTTGTATGCTCTGGATGCTCACAAGGCATAGTAGGACCGGTTCTCTCTTTCATTGATATATTTGCCTCTCATTCCCATGTTTCATCCCTGTTGCCCTGTGGGTACTTTGAAACACAATTTACTTGATGTATAAGTGCCTTACAAATGCATAATAAAAAAATAAATATATGTTGCCACAGACAACAAATCAAAATGTGATGCACTATTTAGAGTGCAAAGTACCCCTCTAACGCCAAAGCTTTTAGTATTTTCAGTAGCATAGAAAAAGAGTGTTTGCCAAATAGGAGGCATTACAACATTCTTGTCTGAAAAAAGACTTGACAATCCAATTCAATCGATCTCTCTCTAACTCCTGAAAATGACTGACTTTTCAGCACTATTCGAACTAGACTTTTTTAAACTGACCGCTGCCCATATTATGTATGTACACCTAGTATAATAATGATATTGTCAGCATTGCACATGTGGTCCACGGTGGAGGTGGAGATAGATTTTATCATGTAATATGGCAAGTTATCTGTGTGGTAGGAAAATTGGCCTGTGTAAGATATACTGGTTAATATATAGCTTCTTCACTCGATAAGCATCACTTATCTAACAATCCCTATTGTAGTGTCCCATCCCACACTTCTGAGACAATAAACATGCTGCCTTTATGGTCAAAATGCACATATGTTGAAAGAAAATAAAATCAAATGTGGTCCCCTTATTTTATGAAGGAAGTTGCCACAGAATATCAGGTATACATTACTTGGATTTGCTTACCCAATTAAACTGGGCCTGCTTGTGAAAATCATTTCTACAGTCTTAATATTAAATAGTGGAAGGGCCCCTATAAACAGCACACAATTCTGTGTGCACAATGCCGTTTATTGGGAAAACTATTAAGTGCTTTTCAGTTCGCACTCAAAACATCTCTCCATCATAAACAAGTCCATATTTCTTTTTTAAGTATCAAAAACAAGTATTGGTACCAAAGGAAAATCACATAGAAAAATGACATTTACAAACTCATATTTGCTTCAAATTCGTCTCCCCAGTGTAAGTGTGGGGTTGCGGGTTGAATGTAGGCTATTATACATTGCATGTGAGTTTTGCAGGTTCATGTTAGGGATGCAGTGTTAGCAATTTAGACCACACAGACTATTTGTTCACCCACCTAAACGAGGATAATCGATTTGTGATGTTCTAATACAAGGATGACTACCTCTTCCATTTGACTCCAGAACCAGGTCATACTATGCAAAGTCAAGAGTGAGGAGAGGGAACATTTATATAGGTACTGTTTGCATTTGTGAGTGACAATAAAATTGCTGACTCCATTTTGCCCATTCACATTCACTTCTTCATATTTATTGATTTGAGAGGTCACACATGATCAAGGGCCTCACCTTGAGTTTGGCGGAAACCCTTAAATGCGGCGGTAGTGCTATTACCGCTGCATTTAAGGGTCCGCCAAATCACAGGTTTGGCAGATTTCCCCCCAGCTCTGAGCTGGGGGGAAATCCGCCGAAATTTTGCGCTATTACCGCCAGTGGGAAATCCACCGGCGGTAAGAGCGTGTAAATTCCCCATTGAGCCCAATGAGGAATGGGGAATTCCCGAATGGGCTCAGTGGGGAATGGGCAATACCCGTTCCGCCAAACCCATGATCCGGCTCTATTAGCGCCGGGGGGTTTAGCGGTAGGGCTATTAACGCCGGCGCTAATGGCGCCAGCGTTACCGCCCAACTCGTGATGAGGCCCCAAGTATTTCTTCATTGTGCTGTGATGCAAGGCAATCACCTTATAGCCCAATGTGTAATATAGCTGTGAAAACAATGAGGGTCATTTTTTATCTCACTTTTTGAATGCTACACTGTCAGCACAGGGAATTGTTTGCTGTTTTATACAGCACCACAGCACACTCAGTCCAGAGAAAGCATGCTTGTAGTTTTCTAAATGTAATTTCCTTTGGCTTTAAGTACAGTGAATAATCAAGATGTTACCCACACTAGCAAACTACAATATCCTATGTGTTTCAATGTATAATAATGTGTTAACCCCTGTGAACACTAATGTTATGTTATCAACATGCAGTCAAATCTCACTAGCCTTGA
Organism: Ambystoma mexicanum; assembly: GCF_040938575.1. Taxonomy (NCBI): domain Eukaryota; kingdom Metazoa; phylum Chordata; class Amphibia; order Caudata; family Ambystomatidae; genus Ambystoma; species Ambystoma mexicanum. Next base: position 434,448,622 of record NC_090932.1, on the reverse strand, counting down.
AATATAATGGGAAGCACTGTTGCATTTCACAAAATATTAGGATTTTACTATTTTTAGTGAGCGCCCACTAGTGTGCACCATCCAATTCCCTTCCAATCCAGAGACTGATCAGGGCAATTATTGCAGGGTTGTATCTAATTACTGTTGGGGATTCCTTTTATACTCACTTTGATTTTTTTCTTTTAAGGTTTGCAGCCAGCCGAACTCTCAAAAGTTCCCAAGGAACCCCCAGCCAGCAGGTCTCTATGTGTCACTTTGGTGTGGATTTTGATCCCACAGTCAGAATAGCCTCTACTGTATGTTTTTTAAACAAATAGCAATATTCCCATGTGTTGACAATAATTATGTCTTTGTTTTTTATTGGCCAAGTTCTTCCATTGGCTTGCCTTATGTTCAGACACTCCCATAGAATACACACACCCAGTCTCCACTGGGCAATCATAATTCCTATACATGTGACCATAAATAAAGTGGGGGTCAATTGGCTCTTAATTTTCTTGAATGCAAGGTTATTTTCTTTCTCTATAATTCATGCTGGCAACCTGTCACCTGAATGAGATACGAGTTCAGAAAACTACTAATGTAAATGAGTGTCTTGATATGTGGCATGACTATGTCAGACATACATTTGTAGAGTTATGAATATTACTAATTGTATCACTTATTAGAAGTCATACAAATGTATTTCAAATTTAGCCTCACCTTATAGAGAGGAGTTTCACAATTACAAGACTCTCTTTGGCTTGTTTGAAAATGGTATGTTTCAGAGGTATCGTTAAAAATCATTTTAAATGCAAGTGTCATGTCAAATTAAATGGTGCATGGTTTCCTATTGAGCCCCAGCTCTGGTTTCCTTTCTGGTGTAATGGAACCCACACTAGCAGGCCTCTCAGCCAATATGAAACCTGAATCTGCTGACATGGGCCCTCTTCCATTTGGGTTTCCAATACACAGTTTCTGGTCAGCATCATTGCCTCCAATAATGTCAAATGTGACCAATTAATGGCAATTCATTCTTTTTGAAGTTAGGCCTTAGTAGAACAGGCCTGATTGTTAGCACTGAGCACACCATAGGTTGGCTTCTACTGGTATGTTAGTTTGTATTTATAAGGATATGTTTTACTTAGATAGATTTGCAAATGTGAGGGCTGCTCAATAACCCAGAAAGCCTATTCACTCGCCTGTTCTGTAAAGCTAATGGGTTCTTCTGATCTAATTAATGACCCCCCTGACATCCCCACACAGGCTAGTAATGTCAGATGACAGCCTGGCCTAAATGTACACCCAGGCTGTGGAAAGTTCACATCTGTGTGTCTGTTAACTTGAATCGCCACTTTGAAACCTCATATACTTTTTTAAGGCATGAAGGACGTATTTTGTTCTGTTGTGAAGTGCAAGCCATACCAAACAAACAACATTTCAATGGCTTCTTTCTTCTGTGTTCAATATGTCCTCAATAAGAATCATGTGCCATCTAAACATCGCAGATGATTGGTACTCGGTAAGGCTTCATTTTGGCATATGGCAACATTTTACTTTTAAAATAACAAAATAACACATGAATACATAGGCTAGTGCTGTCTTTCATGGAATCAAGTAACAGGTGTAAAAAGAGCATAAAGTGATGTATTATTTTGCGGCCTTTCACTTTACATTGAGGCAGTTACCATCCCTTCCATTAGGTTCTGTCCTTTACATTGAGGTTTCACCTATTCATTTGCTTTGTCAGTGCAATGTTTCTTTGTATAAACTAAATCATATGGGCCACACTTAAAAATGAGTGCAGTTTTGCAGCACCTCCTCCTTTAGTTGCTTGCTTTTGCATTCCATTTATGGTGACATATCCCCTTCCATTACCGATATCCTGAGACGTCGGCAGAAAGTTTCTCTCTGGAAAACATGAATTTCTACATGTTCTCCGCACATGTTCTTGAATGTCATTCGCAGCCACGCATGCCATGGTTTCTTATTTTGGAATCCTGGATTTCAGGAGTGAGGATCCTCACCTCCCCTTTGTTATATGAGGGGTTGACACCCTTCCCCACTTTTTCCCCCTTTTGTCTGGAAGGCTGGCAGTAAATTGTCATTGGTTACTGTGAGAGATGGAGAAAATTTGGTTTAGTATATTATCTTGACATTTTTATTAAACATATTCCTCATAGCTCCTATTTTCAAACATATATCCTATTTTTACACCAATCTCTACAACAAATTCCAAAAATAGAACTAACTTGTCATTTTGTCATTTAAAAAAAATGTAACATTACACAAACATTCACCCTTTCATCCAAATATCCGTAGTTACCATTGTATGCAGACTCCTCTTTATTTAGAAGTCATTTAATCGTGTGGAGGAGCTGATTCATTTTGTGGATGACAAGTCTTCAGCTGGTTCACATGGACAGAGCTTTCTCTGTCTGTTCTCCTTTTGGTATCTTTATTCTTGTAGACAATGGGAGAGTTTCTTATACGTGATCTCAAAAGACCTGTGCCAAGATGGGACACATGTTTGCTTATTAGATTTGTTCCTTTGAAATTATAGGTATAAACCAGATCACCAACCTAGTATACCTTCTGATAGCTCTACAGGTCATAATGCATTTTCATACTTAATGCAGCCTCTCCCTAATTTCTCTGCGCACAGTCAAATATACGTTGGAGATGCTTCCAACCAAAGAAAAGGGGAGCGAGGAGGATCAATACGCCTATATAAAAGTTAATAATGATGCTACTTAAGGTATCTCATGTCTATAAAAAAAACATGACATTTCTTACACATGTAATGCACAATCGAACAAAAATATTAAGGACGAACTCCATCATAAACACACAATAAAAACATATAAACATCATACAAATCAAAGTGCTCCATGTCTTGAAGTGCAAAGTGCAAAGTGCATCCTTTATACAACAATGACAGTTATAAACAATGCATATGCCAAACGAAAAAACAAAGAAGGTCTGACCGGAAGAAAATTCTGTCTTAAAGTGCAAAAAAGATAAACAAATGTTTCTATCCAGAAATGTTCTGGAAACCGATATTAATTCCATTTACAAACACATGCTGAATCTACCTGACTCACCATTCAGACTACTGGCAGAGACAACTTGGTCATGTTGTTTTCAACAGTGAGCTCCAAAGGAGGCTCTCCAGAACGTATCCTCCTATCTAGTTTCAACATGTATAGAGACCTTTTGAGATCAATGTTTTCGTCAGGACTGATAAAACAAATATCTGAAAAAAAAAATACTTGTCAAAAACCCACATGTGATTGGAAGGACAATGCAAAAGAACGTGCTCATCTACTCCTTTCCAAAACCACACCCTTAATAACGTGGTGAATAATAAACACTCACTTGAAACAAATTAAACAGAGGTTTTCTCAGAGTGTCAAAATGTCATCCTTTCCAAAGATAGACCAGCTGGGAAAACAAAATAGACCACAGTTAGCAGATAAATCAATGAAACACAAAGAGTGTGCAAACATTGCACTAAAGATGAACCTGAAATATTAGCCATCATCATAAAATACCTTTTAATCTGTATATTCTCAAATCTGTCCAAAAGCACCACATCATGTTCTGCAACAGTAAAGAAAATGCACTGTCAGAACACCTGGAAGTTCGCCGGCCACACAATAGATAACTATATGTTTATGTAAAAGCTAAAGAAAAACATTTATTTATGGAGTGTCTGACCTAGTCAACATCCAAAGCGTACGTCATATCACGTGGCCATAATGTGAATGGTACGTGAAGAAACAAGATTGCGCATGTGGCGGCATCAAATTCACAGAAGGCCTGAACAGGGACACCCACCATATTGAAAGAAGAGAATAAAACCCCCCCATATTGGAGGAGGGAATGAATAAATTAACCACCCACAGCAATGCATTGGCTTATTCCGAACACTTTGAAAACTGAAATGGATCGAAATAGCCATCCAAATCTGCAGGGAAAAGGCATGGACCAACTGCAAGGTGATGGAAGAACTAATCAAATGCACCTTCTTCTCTATGGTTAAGCCCCACCTCAAAACTATTAAAGGTGTACATCCAAAATGATTCCCTGCAAGGTAGTTTGTCTTGTAAAGAATGGTTATCGATTTCAGAGATTTTACCATGAAGCCACCATTTCAATTGGTCCTGATCATGGCCCATCGAGATAAAATGTTCCACCAAAGGGGTCGCAATGGATTTGTTCCGGATTCTCGACCTATGCTTGGAAATCTGTATTCTCACTTGCTGAATGGTTTTACCCTAATAAATCTTGTCACATGGACATTGCAACACATATATCACATTGCAGCTTTTACAAGTGCTGTGGAATTTAAATAGCTATTTTTTGTCATGCACCACCATGCTTTGTTTAGCAGAAGTACATTTGCAAGCAGCACGCTTTCCGCAGGGATAATGTCTTGTCACAGGTGGTAGGTTTGTTTTTTGTTTTCCCTGGTTTGAAGGATTTATAGTGAACAGCTACCTTATGTTTTAGCTGCACGCACATTTGTTGAGCTAGGTTTCCAGCATAGTAAATGTGCTGCACCCAACTTGCCCATTAGATTTATTCAGGATGGAGGTTGTTTCTTTCTTGGATGAGCAGTTGGCAGAGGCGATCAGTGGGCCCTCTTCTTTTTTAATCTTTGCATGCAAGATCTGTGGATTATTGTACATTAGTACCCGGCGAGAGACACTCAGAATGCAACAAGCATTCTGATTGGCTCTCGCCGGGTCATTACTCGGCCGAGAATCCTTTGATTCTCGGCCGGGATTCCAGCCGCCTTGTCCTCGGCGGGGGCATGGCAGCTCCTCAGCCAATGAGGATGCTCGAAGCGGGGCCATCCCCGCTCCGAGCCTCCCCTCTACTGAGAAGCTGCCTTCGCCCCCCGCCGGGTACTCGGGTAAGCTTTTTCTTTTTCCTTCCCTCCCTCCCCCCCTACCCCACTTACCTTTTTGCTCCTACGTCCCCGCTGGGCAACGATAGCAGGCTCCAGCAGTGTGGAGACCCGGAGCGGGCCATCCCCGCTGCACGCCTCCACATGGCTGGAGGCTTCCATCATCCCCCAGCGGGGACGCAGGTACGTTTTTTTTTTTCTTCCCCTCCCTCCCTTCTGTCCTCCCACCCTCCCAACCCCACTTACCTTCTGCTTCTTTTTTTTTTTCGGGAGCGTACGCGCTTGTGTTCCCAGCGCGTCCGCTCCCAATGGCTGCCATGGAAAGGGAAAACGGACTCCGTTTTCCCTTTCCCGGGGGCCATTTTTTTCATTTTTTTTTTTTTCTGTTTTGAAACGCGGTGAAACAGAAACAAAATGCCATTAGCACCCCGATCTAACGGCCCGGGGTGCTAATGGCAATAAGACCCTCGGCGGCAGGCCCGCCGCAGGTAATGCCTGGGGGCTTCGTTAACTACGGCTATAACTACGGCCCCGGGCATTACCTGGTGCGGTATTGGCCCGCCGCCTCGGGTCTTATTGCCACAGTAACCAGTGATTCATTACTGTAGCTTAAAAAGAAACATTTCCATACCCTTAGGCATAGCCATCTTTTAAAAGAATACTTATTATACCCCTTGGCTTGCAGGTTCGTAATGAACCTTGCTTATTTTTAGATGCTGCTGAATATAAGGGTCTTTTTCACAGATTGCTATTTAATGTAGCAAGGACTGGATTTGACTTACTATCAACATGGCTTTAATAGACAGTGATAAGATCAAAGAAGAATTGGAGATAGCAGAGAGGACTTTCTTGAATGATAGTTCCAGTTCAAAATGTGTAAGACAAGCTGGAATTAATCCAGAAACACCAGGAAGAATTTGCCAAATCATTGATCACAAAAAAAAGACAAATTCAAGAAGGACCCCTTTGACAAAAGACTACCTTTGACAAAGAGAAAGTGTGCCCATTCCTACAAGTGGACTATATAGGACAGGACTCTTGGGGTATGGCATGTCCCAACAGATGGAATAATACAGGGTATAAGAAAAAATGGGTGGCCTTTTTGGATTACTATTCTGGGTCTGATGCAGAACCAGAACATTATTGGGATGGAGACTACTAGCCAAAGAAAGGACAGAGGCATAATTTATTAGGAAGAGACTGCTTGGAACAGAGAGGGAGAGGGGATGTACAAATACCAGAACAGCATCCCATACAGACAAAGACCACCCCCACAAATGCACACATTTGAAAGCAGAAGAAGAGCCTACAGGAGATAGAAGATATCTCACCTGTCTTCAATAATTCTTCCAGAAGGCTCACACAAGAGGAATTATCCATGTTAGAACTAGGTTTGTCGTTTGTACCAATCAATGAAGTCCCAAAAATGACCCTTTATATCGAACTTAGACAGCTTCTGCAGAAATTCAGGTTACAAGACTTTTTTGATGGATATGACACATCTATGTCATTCACTGGCGTTGGCCCTTTTTGCCATGCAACATCTTTTGTCCCTTCCAACAGTATGGTTTCCAAACACGCTCGGCCCAATGAGTGCTTCCAGTGCCACACAAGGAAAGTGTCACAAGCGGACTTACAACGCCCTGTTCACAGAGCGTAGGAAGAATCCAGCCACGAGTATTTGGTGCGTGTTGGGATAGCAACGCAGGAACATTATAGCAGTACATCCACATACAAGCTACAAAGGAGTGACATACTGACAACGAATCCTACCTGAAGAAACTATTTAAAAACCCACACGTGAAAGAAATAACGCTATGTTGGGATAGTGGGAACGGAGGCACTGCACGGATCCAACTGCTGGTCCAGGAAGGGAGATATTCCCCTGCTTGAATTATTTTGTCCTGATGAAGATGACCACAGTAATGATGGTCTATGAAAACAGTCGACCTCGCCACGCATGAGCCTCACTCATGCAGTTGACAATATACTAACCAAAGAATTTTGCAGACGTCAAATTTAGTGTCCATAGCTAGATAGTTGCCCAGTGTCTAGCTTTTTAGGCTTCTGGCTAAAGGAGCTCACGTTTTTAGAGTAACAGAACAAGTTAGTTGAGCTAACAGGAACATGAAACTGGTGAATAAAGCAGTGTAACATTCCAGAAAGTAGCATGCGCCATGTTACTCATGCTATAGACATTATCTAATGCTGAATGTCTTTAATTAGGTATTGGTGACTTGAGTCTGATTTTTATCATGGAAATATAAATGTTGGATAGGAACATTTCTTTGTGCTATCCCTTTTGGATAGGCAGCGCACCATCCAACCCCTAGGGAGAGATTCTCTGGGGTAGGGACAGGGTGTTCTTCCTTAGGGACCGCCTGTTCTTGTGTAAGTGTTGTTATAAGTAAGTAGTTGGGGTTCCACCAATTCTCTATTTATTTGATAATTGTCTCCTAATACCGTTCTATAGTGTTATCTAACTACCACACAACAACATATTGTGCATGTAACCCTCTGTACCAAGGTCCCATGCACAGACCACAATGAGCAGTTCACCCGCTCAGCTGCTGATGCCACCCACTAAAATGTCCAGCGGAAGGTCATTTGTACATGTTGAAAGTATTAGCACAGTGTGCACCCACAAAGAAAAATGTGTGTGAAACCTTACGTACCAAAACAGAAGGAGCATGGGCAATCACAGTGCACAGCAGCAATGGCCTGGCAAGGTGGGCATGTAGCGACCTGTGCGGCACAGGAATGAGCTGACTTCTCTGGATCATACCCATCATAAATCTGCGAATACAAATACTAATAAACAATCCTGCAAAATGCTGTTCATGCAACACACGCTCCGGGGACTACCAACAACGCAAGGCCCAATACACACCACATCAATGCCATACTCCTGTGTTCGCCAACGGGGGGCTAACATGACATGCTACCTGAGTCATATACAAACATTGCCTTATCCCTCACACCTGCAGTTGTTGAGTGGAGCCAGCTCCTCAAGCCAGCAGGCACCAGCTGGCTGGACCATCAGAGGTCACAGAACTATTGTCAGGCAATGCATCACCTGAGCCCTCCTCACCAATGCATCATTAAAATCATACATTACTGGATGACCCGTAACCTAAGACCAGTGCCAGTAACGTGGCAATCAGCAATGAGATCTGCACAGTAGGAAACACCTGATATGGGCCCACCCAGTAGAAGTTAACCCCTGTAATCCCTGACCATACCTAACAGATCTCCCTTGTTGCACCAGAACCATCCACATATATAAGCATGGAAGACTGCATCCAGCAGCAGCTGTAATCCATTCAATTCACACCCATGCCTGTGATGCTGGAAATGCATCGGAGGGACAGGGCCTCCATATCCTTGTCCTTTACTGTTATTATTGTGTGTTCTGTGGTGTTTTCTGCACAGGAGTTCATGTGGGACTCCTGGCGGTGCAGCTCTCTCTTTTGGTTTGGTGTACAAACCCGTGGGATACCCTTATGGCACCCATTGTTGGGGGTCCAACCGTGCGCCCTTAGTGTATGTTTTTGGGCACCTGTGTGTGGCCCACAGAGCAGGGTATGGGCTGGTGTCAGCTCCATGCTGAATTTGACAGGTGCTCTGAGTATCCTCCATTTTGGGATACCCAGGCCCTGCTATTGGAATCAGTTGATTCCTGATAGGACACAAGATGACCTCTGTGGCCTCTTGCTTTCTATTGCCTGTTACCTTGTTTTCCTAAAGTCCTGGGAAGCCCTGACTCCGTCCCTTCCCCCTGACTGGCTGTTGGGTGTAAGTTCCATATATGGTGTTGTTGTAAATTCCAGGCCAGACTGGCTGGAGCCTTCCCAGTGACTGTATGTTGTGGGTACACCCTGTGGGTGGGACCTGGGTGAATGGAGTGTGTGACCAATATGCACTTCTTGTTGTGGATGCCTGGTCTCTGGTGTTTGACACAATGACTGAGACAGCCCTGCCCGAAACTGGCATGAATGTAGTGTGGAGCGTTGAATGGCTGGGTACTTGTCCCAATACACATAACTTGTTGTTAGTGGAGAGAAGTGAATGGCCTGAATGCACTATGCACCTGATTGGCTGCCTGCCTGCATGAATGCCTTTCTGACTGATTGGTTGCCTGAGTGTGACCCAGCAGAATGAATGGGAGATCAACTAATATATCTGGGGGCCTCCCACTTCTAGAATTCGTGTTCAGAAGCTGAAGAGAAACTGGAGTTCAAACCGAAGCTTAACCTTGAAGCCCTGCTGAAAGAGAAGAAGTGCTGTTGCTCTTCTCCACCAATCTGAAAGCTGCTGTGCCTCCAAGGACTGACCCAGAGAGGACCTGGTAAGGCGCCCTCTTCCCGAGCTACGAGACAGCATCGTGCACCAGCTGATCTTTGCCAAAGCTCCCTGGTAGACAGACCTACGACAGGCTGCCGACCGGAAATGGGGATCGACGCGGAATCACAAGGAGAAGCGCCCAGACACTGATGTCCGTCACTGTCGACGCTGCTGTCGCCGACCGGAGCCGCCGTGCTCCCGTTGCCTAAGAACTTTCAATTCACGGAGACCCTCGTCCGCACCACTGCCCGCCTTATCACGCCAGAGAAGGCCAGGCCGTTGACGCGTCGAGAGGCATCGCTGGTTTGTTTCCCGCCACCCAAAGACCACAGAGATGCCGATGACTCGACGCCCTTGCTGGGCCACAGTTTTTCAAACTCTTTGTTGGCCAGAACTATGGACACCGAGGTGCCACGCACACCTCCTCCTTGCAGGACGTTTACGCTTCCCCGTCAATGAGCACCGCTAGGAAAGAAGCTGCCACTTCACCGCCTTAGTTCACCCTGTTCTTCGCCAGACGATTCCCCGACGAGGAACGCTACAACGCCAGGTACTTTGGGGTTGCTGAACTATTGGAAAGACTCTTGTGAACAATATATGGACTGGGCTTGTGATATATCTTTATTCTACAGGTTGCCCAGGTGGGGGGATCCCCACACAGAACTGAGTCTAGGTATCGGGGCCAGTATTCTGCCAATTGTTTTTTACCAACTGCTTTCCTCTTATATCTATTGTTGGTTTCCTTTACAAACTGATTTGTGTGACATTTAACCATACAGTTGATGCACTTTAAAGAGATCAAATAGTAATTGTGGTACCACGTAGAACTGTATATTTGCCATTATAGATAACCGAGTACAAAGTGAGTTATTGTGATATTGTACATAACCTTGAATATTAATTATATAAAGTCTGTGTTGTAACTAATACAGTGTGTGGACATTCCTTTGTTGGGGCTTGGGGACGACACTGAACCAGCTCGCATCACCTCCTGAGAAGCTAAGCCTTGATTGCTCGACCACATCTACCAATAATAGAGAATCTTGGCTGGGTCCTATGTGCCTCTCCTCTGCCATATAGAGAGCAGGAGAACAGACACCCCCCTCTGGTCTTTACACTGGTGGCAGCGGTGGGATAATTATGGTTTTAAGGTTTTAAGAATCAGTGTATAACAGTGCCAAAATATCTGCACTTTGTTAAATTAAGGTTTAGTTGTGTACAAGATAACTGCATTACAAGCAATGGAGTCTATCGCAAATGGTAAATTGACTAGGATGAGCTTAGAGGCTCTCCAGCGTACTTGCGAAGCCAGGAAGTTAGACTTTGTGGATAAGTCTAGGGCTGAGCTGATAGCTGCCCTGGTGTACTACCAGACTGATGGTGAAACTCTTGAAGGGGGGAATGCAACCAATGAGGACTATGCCCCTGGGGTTGTTGCTGAATCTGTTTCTGGGAATGCCACCATTCCTGCTGCTTCTGTTCCAACCCCCAGCAATTCCTTGGAACTTGAGTTATTAAGGATGAAATTGGCCTTTGAATATCGCAAGTTGGAAAATAAAAGCTGAGCTTAAGAAAGAGGAGCTGGCACAGCAAGTGGATCTTGAACTCAAAGACAAGGACACTGAATGTCAGAGAATCCAGCTAGAGAAAGCTAGAGTGGAGACTTCAGCTAAACCCATTGAGAGTGTCAGGTCCCCATCCACCAAGTTTATGAAAGATGAGTTTGGTGTTTTTGTGGAGTGTTCAGATATACTACAATGGATTGAAGCATTTGAAATGGCTTGTGCTATTCATGATGTAGATAAGAGAGATTGGGCTAAGTGTTTGTTAAGCAGAGTGCCTCAGACTGGATATGACTGTATTCTGAAACTGAGTGTGGAAGAAAGGGGTCAGTATGAATGCATGAAGTCTGCTTTTATTTCCAGGTTTGGCAAGACACCTACCCAATACCTTAAAATGTTCAGGGAATTTAAGAAAAGAGAGAATGTGTCTTGGGTTGACTGGGTGAGTGCTGCGCACATGAACATGATGGGGTGGATTGATGGATACAAAGTGAAAACCTTTGTTGAATTGTCTCACCTTTTGTTTTTTGAGCATTTTTCAGAAGCCTGTTCACCAGAGCTGCGTCAGTATGTTGCTGACCAGAACATTTTGGATCCCTTTAAGCTGGCTAGGTTGGCTGACAAGGGGTCTCGCACTGGGTGTCCCCTAAGGACTCCAGAGGGAAAGACAAGGACAAAGAAAAGGGGACCTCTCAGAAAGCTGAGGAGTCCCAGAAGCAATCACAGTCGGGTAAACCAAAACCTTCTTCTCCTAAAACCCAAAAATCTAGTGGGAATAAGTCATCTGTGGGTGGGAATAAGAGTAGTGGTCCACCTGCTCCAAAGCATGCTCCCAGTTGTTCCAGTACTGTACCCTGCATTCCTGGCACTTGTTGGGACTGTGGCGCTCTGGATCACAAGATGGGTGACTCCAAGTGTAAAGGTAAGGCTCTTGGAGTACAGGCTGTCAGCCTGAGCTACTGTGGGATGTTTTAACCCACTAGGCTCTGCCCTGCGACACCCCTGTGTGCTGACGGTGCAGGAATCATCAAAATGACCGCAAAATCTCTGGGCACGCCAAAACCTATGAAAATTGTGCTTTGAAACATGGAAAGATGGCTGCCAAATCTACTTTGCCTGTTGTCAGTAGTGGAAAGGAGACGTCACTGCTGAAACATGTTACTGGGCTGCCCACCAAGTAAAAATAAAAACTGCATGAAAGGCAGTGCTTTATTGCAAGAAACCAAGAAATTGCTCTTAAATCCCTTTTTCTTGGTTGCTGAAATTACAAAATACTGGACCAAAACACCACAGAACATCCAATATCTTTGCTGGGTGTTACCTTCCACTTCATTTAAGGAATCATTATGAACACACAATGCCAGGAAAAGCAGCATCCATCATCAAAATATCCACAGTAAAAAGTGTGCTTGCCTGTGAAAATCTGTCAAAATAGGGGCGCAGTACCAGCGGCCGCCTGTATGACAGCTGTCATTAGTTGCCTCAGAAGCTTAAACTTGTACAATTGAAATCAAATGTCTATAAATTAAGTGACCTGTTATCAAAAGTAGTATAGGTTGCAACTATGTAATCTCTATGGTTTAGAGACTGGAATTAGAGTTCTAGTTGCCTGTTTTAAAATGGCAAGTTTATTTTCAACAAAGAAAAATGTAACAAAGTGACTTTTAAAGTAAGCCTGATGCAAGCCAAAACTACAAAGCAACTCCCCCACTGGGCAAGGCACTTCCCTTCTGCTCTCTGGATCAGGAACTCACATTCAGGTGTTGATTAAGAGGGGAGGGGCACTGGGGCTGCTCCTGGGAGAAACAATTAACCTTCCTTGGCTGAAAGGATATGCAGATTATAAAGTGTCAACAGTGGCCTCTGCCAGAGGAAGAAGGCGGGGATTGCTCTTGAGCTGCAAGATGGAGGCGGAGCCAGACATTTTTGTTTATTCACAATGCACAGAAAGCATATTTCTAAAAAGACTGATAAAGGACTGTGCGAATTTGTAAAAATTGTAGAATTAGTAGCAGTGTTAATGTGATTTTTTTGTGCACATTTTAAGAGGTGCCAGAAATCTGTGCGATGTTCACGGAAGGCACAGTGAGAATTCTGGTTTTGTAGCAATTGTATTTATGTCAGAAGCATGAAACTTCATACGATTATGCTCAGATATTGTGCGCACATATGTACAAAATTCTGGAGAAATTAGACATTGGGCCTCATTACTAGGTTGGAGGTAGCCATGGCGCTATTAGCGCCATGGCTGCCTCCAAACTCGTTCCAACACCGCCCTGGTGAATGAAGCAATTACCGGTCCTCTACAAGGTTGGCGGGACCGGTAATTCCCCATTCACCAGGGCCCTTCCCTATTCCCTTTTGAGCCCCCATAGGGCTCAATGGGAATGGGGAAGGCGCTAATAACGGTACCGCAAATTGCGGTCCCTTTGCAGGTCCGTCATTAATGCTTGGAAAAACCAGGCGTTAAGGGAGGACCCGCAAAGGGAACTCGTAGTAGGGCGGTAAGGGATTACTGGCACCGGTGCCCTTACCGGTGCCGGTAATCCCTTACCGCCCACCTCGTAATCAGACCTATTGTGTCCCGGTCAAAAAGTGCAAAAAATGTGTCAAATCCAGACCCAAGATCTCCAAGCAACGAGGCTTGGCCACTAAATATGTGATCTATGTATGTTATTGGTATAAAGATTGTACACAGGTAAAGATGTGTTATATCAAAAATAGATTTTATGTGCAAAAGGCAAAGGGGAGGATGTTTTGCCTCATAAACTACATCATCATGGTGACACACTTTTTTCTCCTCCAATCAAGGGAGAGAGCAGACTTTAGCCAATAGACTACCTAGGGGGTGCGCCTAGGATAATTCAGCATACCCACCTCTTTATCAAACACATAAATCGAGACAGCTGAGTACCTAGAGAAAGACACTGATCCACCCACCATCCCAATTTGGCAAAGCACTTTGAAGGAGATCCATCCATATTCCTTGTTCCAGACTCCTGAAACTTTGCAAGCAGAAAGGCTCAGAGCATAGCTGAACCACTTTCAGCTGAGCCTAACTTCCAGAACCCATCCCTCAACTTAAAGGGGAAACCAAAAGACGCAGCCAGGCTGTGCTGTAACTTCTTGCCTGCCAAATAATTATATTCATAACCAAAAGGGCAGATTAAACCCCATCTGGTGCTGTCCTGTGCTTTGCTGTGCAGACCAGAGAGCCATTGCAGATCCAGTCCAGTCGTGCTGTGCAGTGTAGACCAGAGCGCCTTGCTGTGCAGTCCTGCCGTGCGGTGTCCAGAGCGCCGTGCTGATCACAGAACAGACTAGTCCGGTGTGCCCAGCAGACTGTCCCAGAAAATATCCCTGACCAGAACCAGAATCCCAGACGGTTCCATTCAAAACATTGGTAGTGAGTATCCCTAGTATAGGATTGTCACTAGCCCATGCACTGTCCATAGTCATCCCTATCCAAATCAAATCTTATATCCAGAACTGTATTGCTAGAAATCATTTTTGTCTTGCCTGAACTCTCTCCTATCCCATAGTCCTTCTGTAATAATATGGTTAAAATCATCTTTGCGCTGATATATTTCATCTGAAGAAGGCAAGAGTCTCGGCGGGGGGCAAAAACCTGATCGGAGACATCCTGGTCTGGTGGTTGTGCTGTCCTGTAGTTTGTTTCTTCATAGTCCATCCCTAGTGTAAGGAAACCTTGTTTGTACTTTTAAAAGCGCATCCTTGTTATGCAATTTGCCTGTATCTCAAAAAAACGACCTCCACGAAAAAATCCATAACTTCTTCATATTTTATGCCAGAAACGAAATTTAAGTGTCTGCTTGTAGCTAACATCCTAAGCTTTCCAATGAACCTGAAACCGCAACTCCTTATAGTTATTCTGCCATCGCGCTTACCATGCGTGGAAAAGTTTGCCGCTAATTTTTCATTTGGCTAAAATCTTCACGTGTAAAATAGCTTTACATTGCACCCGACCTCTTTCTCATTGCTTTTTGCTCTCAACTCAGTGATAGTGTTTGTCTGAACCCATACACAGTGGCTCCCATTAGAATTTCAACAATTTCTGTGATTTAGCCCATTTTCAGTGTTTTACCCATTCTATTCAAGCCAAAACCGTTTTGACAAGTTTGCCAATCATTCCTGTTTCTCTCTTGTGTTTGCTGGGGGTAAATTGGGATAGATACATTGTATTTGAATTCTGAATTCTTGAAACCTGTACTCTCCCCTTCTATTTCTTCATATTGCATATTGGGGGGATTGAGGGGTGTGCAGGGTGAAATATTAACCTCATTGACATTTGATTGAACACACACAAAAGTATTATGTCTATGCTGCATTATTTTTCCCATCATTGTTCCTTGTGATTAAAGAGATTGTTAGTGTGACATCACCCCATTGGTGCTTATTGTATAACCATTAAAAATAGTGTGATATATCTTGTGCAAATCATAAATAAATATTTTAACTTTGCAAACCAGCCTGATTCCTGGTTCAGTGTGACTGGGGGGGGGGGGGTTAAAAGAGAGGGGCGTGATATAAGTGGCACATCGTTCAGAATAAAAGAACTTATAGACACAAATAAATAATTAAGGGTTTCAGTTGTGCATTACACACTAGGCTTTGACTTAGGTGAATTGCTGGATTGAAATCACTTACAAGATTGGATGCTCGTCCGGGATCTCTGAATTAGACATACTACTTGTGACAGTCTAATACAGCGTGCTAATTGACGGGGTACATAAACCCTGTTGGGCTGCCACACTGTGCTACACTGTGAAAAGCACCCTTCAATAGGAACGCTCTAAGGAATTTAGTCTGTTTTGCAAAAATAAAATAACTCATGTAAGTCAGAATATTTCCGGAATGGCGACCTTGGTAGAAATCAGTATGGCAAAAGAACACCTACTGCACAAAATATTTGTCAGGGGTGAATGGACAGAACAGGATCAGAATGTGTGGTTGCAGGAAATCAAAGAACAGGCCACTGCAACAGGATTCAATATTTGGCAGGATCAGGGTCCATTACATATGGCACTGAGTGAACTGTATATGGCCCCTAAGGTAAAAGAAGAGCAAAGTAAGATTGCCAAAATAGTGGCATATCTGTACCTCCACATTGGAGCAATACAGGACAAATATGCTGAAAACCTAGATCTGGCAAACAAGCAACTACAATCATTAGAAAAAGCCCAAACTGATCTGGACTCTGCAGAGCAAAGGCTACAAAAGAGCCATGAATCAGAAAATGAAACCAGGCAGTTCCTGATAAAAATAAAAGAAGATATGGACATCCTGAAGCAGGACAAGGTAGAGCAGGATACCAAAGTGCCGGTGCTGCAGAAGGAGTACCAAGAAAGTTTGGACTCTCTACTGCAGAGCCAGAAAAAGCTGGAACAGCATATACATTTTAATAGAGCATGCGCAGAGCAGGTAGTCACCCTGCAAAACCGCCTAGACCAAGAAAAAGAAGAAAATAATACATTAATTCTCAAAGACCTGGACACCCAGGCAGAATTTGATGAGGAGCGCTAGAAAGCTGGTGCACTCCAAAAACGAAGGGATGACCTGGCTGCACAGAGGGGTACTCTCATTCAGGAAAGGGACACCTTAGGCCACGAGGTCAGTTATTTAAAAGATAAGATAGAAGAAAATCACCTGGCCCTCCAGGGACTGGGTGAGCTCCAAAAAGATTACACAAAACTGTTAGAGCACTCCAGAAGGATGGAAGATGCTCTGGCAAAGAGTGACCAGGCCAGTAAGGACAGGACCCAGGAGGTAACTCTCCTTCAGCAAAAATTGGCCCAGTACTCTAATATGACACAGGAAGTACAGAGAGACAATGATGCTCTTTGTGAGAAAAATGACAGGCTCCACAGGCAGGTAGCTATGCAGGAACAACTGATAGAGACGAGCAAGGCCTTGATAGAAGAACAAAAAGGTCAGGTTCTTGCATGGCAACAGGGAGCACGGGCTGAGAGAGATGAAGTCCGCTAGGAAAGGGAAACACCTGAGCATAACCTCAGGAACCCTAGTACCAGAGGCCTTCTTCTCCTCCACTCCATGGACTCTGCCACCCCCATGTCCACTAGTGCATATGAGCCCAGGGCCACGGGGATGGAAGACTTCAATCCAATGAGGAATATGGGGCTCATAGATCAGCACCTCCCAGGAATGGATGGGCGGACATCTGGGTATGGGTTCCCAAGTGCTAGGGCCATATTTCCTGATCCGGGAGACTCCAATGATGGGAGGGTCAGAGAAATGGATCCTTAAAAATACCATTTACCCAGAGACCAGATGGTAAAATGTAGTGGGGAACTCCATGAGAGTAGGGCCACTAAGGGCATCCTGAAAACCTCTGCCCAGCTAGGACAGTGGGGGTGGGGGGTACTCAGCAAATCATGGGAGCGAGGAAGAATCAGAAGACTCCTCTGAGTGCCACAGGACTGAAGAAACTAGGCCCCCACATTCTTCCAGCCATTCCCAAGCTTGCAGAATCCGGGAGAGCCTAGAAGACCAGACAGGCACCTCTGGTAGCAGTGCCTCTGAGTCAGAGGAGGAGTGGACCAGTATCACCCGAACCCAAAAAGCCAACAAGGTCAAGAGGGCCTTGCTCAAGGATCCCCTAAAACAAATCAAAGCCATTAGGAGCGTCATCACGCCCTATCATAAGAATGGGAAGTATTCGGTTTGGGAGCAGCTTGAGCTCTTTAAACAAATGATGGAAACTTTCCATTTGAAGGCCAGCCAAATCTGTATTCAATATGTAAAGTGGACCTTCTCTCCGAAGTACTCCAGCTTCTTTGCGGGGCTGGAGGGTCAGAATCATTCCTGATGGTCAACTATAGGGGGGCCTTCTTGAAAAAAAATTCTGTGACAGGAATCCTCAGGAGGCTCGCAAGGTGGCTTATAACTTGCAATGTGGGGAAGATCAGGCCCCACAAGAATTTGTTCAAGAATTAAAGCGTGCCTTTGCGCAGACCACTAGAACGGTGTGCACTGACAGCAAAGAGTTTGTAAATACTTTCTCCCATGCTCTCCCTAAGTACATCATGAACCAGCTAGTGAGGGACTTTCACGAGAAAAGATCACTAGACTGGGTCATCGAACAAGCCACGCACATTTATGAGGTGCAAAAGCCAGTGGAAAACAAAAATAATCCCAAAAACCCCAAAACAACCAACACCCCTGATGCTGCTAAGGTGGTGGAGGTGAAGGTTGCCCCCATTTTAGATTTAGAGATGGGGTGGCCTAAAAACCTGCCCGCACAGAATCAAAACAACCCCAAACCCAGAAGGCCCTTGGGCCAATCACAAACAGGGAGCCAGGGAGGTAGTCCCACAAATGGGACCCCTAACTCCCCTGACTACATCAGCCCCCGCTACAAGGGCAATAGACCCATCCTGGGTTATGTGTGGACTCCTTCAGCCCAGGGAGGGGGTATCCAACCAGGCAGCAGCTAACCCAGGGAACTTCCCTCCTCACTTCCCCCAGGAGGGCGGTAATCCCCCAAATACTGGACAGAATTTCTTCCCAAGGTACCCGCCAAACTTTAACCCCCAAAACAATCCTTCCTTCTTTCCGCACTTTCCTGAGCCCAGACAACCCAATCCGGGAGAGGGAAGGCCAAGGGTGGAGGGGTACCCAAACTTTCCTAACCCGGGGTATTTTGGGAGAAGGGAAGCTACCCTTCCCCAGGATCAGCCCAGGGGAGACATGAGGGCCCCGTACCAGCTAGTGCGGGTGTCCCAACTAGAGCGCCAGGTCCAAAACATGGCACAGGATCTGGGTCACATGCTGAGGGCTCAACAGAACCCTCAGATGAGCATGGCGGCTCAGAATGCCTAAAATCCAGGACCTGATGCTCCAGAGCAATGACGGGGGAAGAACCCCGACAACCCACCGGTTCCCAGGGAGGAGGTATAAGGGGAAGGGGGGTGTAAAGCCTTGGAGGAAGCTTCCTTCCCCACTTGTAAAAAGCTCCTGGAAACCCAGGAACCAGAACCAAAATCTCCTGCCCCTGAAAGTCTGCAACCCAAGGAGCAGAGGGGGTGGGGGTAGGAGAAATAAAGAGCCCAAAAAGACCCATTTTGTGGAGAAGGTACACATCTTCCAGTTTGAAGGAGAGGGATCCTCAGAGGATCCTGGGAAAAGGATCTTCTCCTTCAGAGATGGGGGAACTCCTCCCAAAGAATAATTAGTCCCAAAGGATCCAAATCCAGACTTGGTAGATGTGTGGACCGAGTTGAAACAGCCCATTATCAATCCGTAGAATCAGCAGCATGAAAATCCCCTGATTCAAACCCATCCTGGTGACTCCCTCCAAAAAGGGGAGGGGGGCAGCCCAGAATCAGAACCAGGGGAACTCAAAACCTCCCCCATATGTAGCTGATACCTTTTTCTTTCAGATTCCCAAGACTCCAAGCAGACTCCTGCCCAAATCACCTTCCTGTCAGTGTCCGAAACCAAGAAACTAACCCACCCATTGTCCAATAATGTACATTACCTTTGCCCCCTTGAGGAGAAGGAGGGAAGATTCTATACCCTGGTTCAAATGCAGGGGCAATGTACAATTTTGGCACTGGTGGACACTGGATCCCAAGCTACCCTTCTGTCAAAAAGAACCTTTGACCAACTGAATTCAGGAAGGTGGGAGAATTACCAAATTCCTCTCATCCCTCTTCCTGGACAACTTCAAAACTTCGACGGGAAGAAAATTCCCGTCGAGGGGACTGCGGATTTGGATATTAAAATTGGGCGACACAAGGTAAAGCACCCGGTCATAGTTGTGACTCCAGAGGGCACCCCTTGTTTACTAGGGAATGACATCCTGCAAAGGTTGTCACCCCTAATAGATTGTGTAAAGAAGGTCCTCTGGACCCAGACTAGCAGACCAATACATTTGAAACCGAGTGTCAACCATGTTAGTTTAAACGGCACATGCCACATGGTTGAACAAAAGCCTGACCAAATAGAATTTCACTTCCAGAACAACCAAATCCCAGACATGACAGTAATTGCAGTAGGACAACAAACTGCTGATGGGGGGTCCTCTCTATTTCTAAAAATCAACCTTCCTTCCAGTTTAAGGTGGAATTTCACACTGGAAGGAAACACTCTGAAATTCATTACAAATTCACAATCAGAAATTCCCACTCCTATTGTCCAGAAAGATGAGAAATCAGCTCAAAGCCTGGCTGATATTCAGAAAATTGGAGAGCAGTTTTCATCCCTATTCAGTTAAATGAAGGGAAGGACTCTGTTCTCGCCTGAGTGTGTGTGAACAACGGTAAGAGCTTCATCAGCGAAGCCATGTTCCGCAAACTCCCAAAAGATCCAGCCATTCCCACATTTAAACTGATAGACAAATGGGAAATGGACCTGGAATCACCCAATTCCAAACATCTCCTGCCTAGCAGGTGTATGCTCAATATTTCCATAGGCAACAAGAGCATAGTCCATAATTGTTGGGTCGTGCAAGAAGTCCCTGCCGCATTTTACTTAGGCAACGACATTCTAATTCACTTTGCCATTAGTATGGGCCTAATAAACTGGTCCCAATTAGCGGGTAATCCCATGGGCTTTGATGACCCAGAGAAAGCATTTAGGTCAGCTCAACTGCTGCCTTATGCAGTTGAAATTCAGATTGGAGAGGAAGTCACCATCCCAGAAAGGACCCGACAATTCTCCCTATAAGTGAAAGTCAAAAGAGGACAGAAACTGAAAAACCCTGATGCCTATATTCATCTGAACGCTTATTTCCAACAGCAAGGATTGGGGGTGAACCCAACACCACTAGTTAACACAGAACATGACACCATTCCAATAGAGGTGGATAAGAGCGACTTAAAGAGTATCCCTCTAGCCGCAGGCACCATTATTGGAATGGCGGTTGATGACCGACATTTTTCCATAGATTTAGGTAATGAATTGTTAGGACCAATCCCCAAGGACTGTTTGGACAGTGATAGCGACGATGACACAACACCAGACAAGATCTTTACCCGGCATGGGGTGAATTTCCTGGTGTACACTTGCTTCCCTTATGGTAAGGAAGATGTGACCTGTGACTTCCACCAGTCCAAATCAGCACTTTGACCAGGGACTTCTCCACCCAGCTGGAGGAGGCTGCTGAGATAGCCAAACCGGAAGTCTTTCCAGGCTTCAAGCAGATGGTTGAAGAGAGAGTCAACCTAGCTGATGCCTTTGAGACTCTGAAGCAAAAGTAAAAATTGAAACAATTTTTCTCAGATTTTCAAGATCTCTTTGCAGTGGACTCATATGACTGTGGTCGCACCGACATCCACACAACAACAATACCCACAGACCCTGGCATGACTCCAGTGTTTGTGAAGCAATATCACTTGCCTCTCGCATCAATGGAGTCCCTTACTGAAATAATTAAGAACCTTGAGTCCCGTGGGATAATTCATCCAGACCACAGCACCTTCAATTATCCGGTACTGGGGATTTTGAAGCCAAATGGCCAGTGGAGACTCTGCGCCGACCTAAGGGAGCTCAACAAACATGTCCATACTTCCCGATGGCCTCTTCCCTACATTGACCAAGGCTTGGCCCAGATCCAGGGGTCACAGGTATTCACTGCCATTGACCTGACAATGGGTACTGGACTGTACCTGTCAGTAGGGAGGACCAATACAAGCTGGCTTTCACCTTCGGGGGGCAGCAGTACACATGGACTCGGACTCCCTTCGCATACATCAACTCCGGCAATTAATTCAACATTTTTCTACACAAGGCCTTGCCCGACCTGGCCTATGTAGATGATGTTTTAGTCAAAAGCTCAACTGTGGAGGAACACAAAGCAGAGATCGGTTATGTTCTGACACAGTTGAGGGCTGCCGGAGCAAAACTCTCCTTTCAAAAGGCACAGTGGTGCAGAACCCGTGTCAATTTCTTGGGACATGAGATTACTCCTCAGGGTCACTGTCCCCAGAAAAAGAAAGTGGAAGCACTTCAGAAATTAAAAGACCCCACAACTCTGCGGGAACTAAGGAGCCTCCTTGGACTAACTAATTACAGCAGAAAGTTCATTGAGGACTACACAGATATCACAAGACCCCTGATCCATCTTTTGAAGGGGGGGGCCAAGTGGGAGTGGGGTCCAGAACAAGCCGAGGCAGTAAGACAACTCAAAAGAAGCCTCTCACAAGCACCTTGCCTAGCTTACCGTATCAAAAACAGGGAGTTCTTCTTGGAGACGTGGTTTCCCAAATACATGCTTGACTGCAGTATTATATCAAAAGCATGACAAGGTCAATAAAGTAATCTCCTATGCCAGTAAAACTTTATCCTCTGTGGAGGAAAAATTCAATGATTGTGAGAAGGCACTCCTGGCAACGGTGTGGGCATTGAAGAATTATTGCTTGTTTATCCAGGGGGAACACATCATAGTGGAGACTCCACACCAGCCTCTGCAATATCTCCAAAGTGACAGAATCCAGGCCGGAAATGTGAGTAATTCCCGAATTACTTCCAGGAATCTGTCAATACAAGGCTTTCCTGTGGAGGTAAGAAATGGCCAAACCAAGAAGAGTCCCCTCGCGCAAGGTCTGGCTGACTTGTATGATTGTGCCAGAGAAAACTGTCTGGAGGACGAGAGTCTTAAAATCAAGGACAACATGGAGGCATACCTTAATTCCCCACACAAAGTCTTTGAAGAAGACCAATGTGAGGGAATGCCCACTGTCTATGTGGATGGATGCTCTTACCATGTTGACAACCACGGGGAAAAAGAACTTGTGGCCGGCCTAGGGAATGCATGGGTGAATGATGCCCCAGAACCCTCCGCTGGGTAGAAAATCAGTCCCCAAAGTAGTCAAGTGGCAGAGCTGACGGCTATGCTTCAAGCCATCCTCACTGCTGTCCAACACCAACTCCACGAACTGTTCATAATCACTGATTCGGATTATTTACGGAACAGGTTCGTGGAGCACCTGGTTAATTGGAAAACCAGAGGCATGCTATGTGCTAATAACAAACCATTGAAACATGTGAAATTAATCAAAAATATCGATATTCTGGTCACCTCGAATGGGATGACCATATACTGGAAACAAATCAAGGGTCATTCTAAAGTAGAGGGCCCAGACACAACTGGAAATTACCTAGCTGATCAGCTGGCCAAAACCGGAGCCATCCAAGGGGATCTACTTGAGATCGAGTCCCTGTTGGGGGAAATCCCGTTCACTGCTATCACTAGGTCCCAGACAATTTCTCACAATGCTCACAATGAACTCTCAACTGCTCAATGGAGTAAGGCAACCCCAGATGCTTGTTTGATTACTGCTCAAAAGGGGGATTCAATAATTGGTAAGTTTTATCAACACATTGAGGATCCTGAGAACTTTCCCCTGACTGATACCGATTACATAGGGAAAGAGGACCTCAGAGTGTTGATGAAATGTCCAAAAATGTTCGGAATCCAAGACGGTTTGTTGGTGAGGAGATCCCTAGCTGGCCATGATCAGTGGGTGGTCCCTACCTCATTCCGAAGCCTGATGCTAAGTCACACCCATGATGCGGCCACAGCCGGTCATAGGGGGTTTCACAAAACACTTGAAATCTTAAGAGAGGTTGCATACAGGCCACACATGGGGCAGGACTTCGACCAATACTTGAAGGGGTGTCTTGTGTGTGCACGATTTCAGCCAACATCCCTCACACACTGTGCGCCTCTCCAAAAGAGGGGGATGACACTGCCTTGTTCAGATTTACAAGTCGACTATATCGGGCCCGTGATTCGCTCCTCTAGGGGGAACAAGTACACGTTGATTGTGACATGCTTGTTCACTAAATGGGTGGAATGTCTCCCGGCCCCAAATTGCAAGGCAGAAACAGCAACTGCCCTGATGATCAACCTCATCTTCTGGCGTTTTGGACTACCCCAAAGGATCGAGTCAGACCGAGGTAGCCACTAGCGAAGTAATGACAAAGATGTGGGAGATACTTGGGGTCAAAAGGAAACTACACATTGCCTACCGGCAAGCCTCTAGTGGTGGAGTTGATAGATACAACAAGAGAATTGTGAGCATATTAAAAAAGTTTGTGGAAGATTCTGGACCAAGTTGGGACATCCGACTACCTCTTGTCCTGATGGCCATCAGATCTACCCCTTCATCTGCAACAAAAATGTCACCGTTTGAGGTGATGACTGGATGAAGAATGGTGCTTCCCCAGCATTTGCTCTACAGTACCCAAGAGCAGACCTTGATAAATGCCTCCACAACTCATGAGTATGTTGAAAATCTGAGAAAACACCTTCAATATGCTTTTGCCTTTGCTCAGTAAAATCTAGAACGATCTACAGACAGTATGTAGACCCACTATGACCTTAAGACTACTAGAAAAGAATACCAAGTAGGAGACCGGGTCTACTTATACAATTTCCAAAAGAACCAGGCCAAACAGCACAAATCTCTTCCTAGCTGGCGGGGACCTTTTGAAATTGTAGACAAAATCTCACCAGTCACCTACAAAATCCGTATCCCCAAAGGCAGTTTGGCAGAGGGGGACGATAAGTGGGTCCACATCAACCAGCTGAAGTGTTGCCATCCTAGGCACTCTCTGCAGCAACTAGAGGATTTATCTGGAAACCCAGAGGGGGACACTCCAGACCCCTGGAATTCCAACTATAAAACTATTCCACCTGTTGAAAATGAGTAGTCAATTGCAAATGGAAAAGATTGTCATTATAAGTCAAATGTGTGCGTCTGCCCCACTACATGAATAGTGGTGGGCAAATGTCTACAAATATGCTCTGTTTTGTGATCCTAGAATTTGAAACCATGGTCCTAAGCATCAAGGAGCACCACTCGGGGGACCGGAAGGAAAGATCCAAGGGGCCCGGGGTATCGCTCCATACTCTCATCCGGAACCGGCGAGGAAAACCTGTAGATCCAGCACTGATGGGAGAAGCAAACAAATTGTTCCATTTGGACCAGAAAGAAAAAAACTGAACATCCCAATCTCGCGACTTCCCCTTGACGGGCAGTCAAAATTCAAATCATGAGGGGGGGCTTTGTGGGATGTTTTAACCCACTAGGCTCTGCTCTGTGACATCCCTGTGTGCTGATGGTGCAGGAATCATGAAAATGGCCACAAAATCTCTGGGCGTGCCAAAACCTATGAAAATTGTGCTTTGAAACACGGAAAGATGGCTGCCAAATCTACTTTGCCTGCTGTCAGTAATGGAAAGGAGACCTCACTGCTGAAACCTGTTACTGGGCTGCCCACCAAGTAAAAATGAAAACTGCATGAAAGGCAGTGCTTTATTGCAATAAACCCAGAAATTGCTCTTAAATCCCTTTTTCTTTGTTGCTGTAAATACAAAATACCGGACCAAAACACTACAAAACATCCAATATCTTTGCTGGGTGTTACCCACCACTTCATTTAAGGAATCATTATGAATCCACAATGTCAGGAAAAGCAGAATCCATCATCACAATATACACAGTAAAAAGTGTGCTTGCCTGTGACAATCTGTCAAAATATGGGCACAGTAACAGCGTCTGCCTGTATAACAGTTGTCATTAGTTGCCTCAGAATCTTAAACTTGTGCAATTGAAATCAAATGGCTATAAATTAAGTGGCCTGTTATCAAAAGTAATATAGGTTGCAACTGTTTAATCTCCATGGTTTAGAGACTGGAATTAGAGTTCTAGTTGCCTCTTTTAAAATTGCAAGTTTATTTTCAACAAATAAAAATGTAACAAAGTGACTTTTAAAGTAAGCCTGATGCAAGCCAAAACTACAAAGCAACTCCCCCACTGGGCAAGGAACCTCCCTTCTGCTCTCTGGACCAGGAACTCAAATTCAGGTGTTGATTAAGAGGGGAGGGGTACTGGGGCTGCTCCTGGGAGAGACAATGGCCCTCATTAGGACCCTGGCGGTAAGGGGTTTGCGCCAGCGTTAGGTGCGCCGACCCCTTACCGCCAACTACGAGTTCCCATAGCGCCATGGTCATTTTTCCGCCCGCTTTTTGCGGGCGTAAAAATCCATGGCGCTATGGGACCTCGGTGTTAATTACGCCACCGTAGTGTACGGTGGCGTAATTAACACCTTCCCCACTCCCATTGAGCCCTATGGGGCCGAAATGGGAATGGGGAAGGGTAAATGGGTCAATGGGGATTTACCGCCCCGCCGACCTCGGAATGGGGCGGTAAGTCCGCCATCCGCCATGGCGTAAAGGGACTTTGCGCCATGGCGGAAAAGTCCGCCGACGGCGGAAAAAATCCGCCAGGGTCCTAATGAGGGCCAATGAACCTTCCTTGTCTGAAAGGATATTCAGATTGATATTCAGATTGCTTCTGCCAGAGGAAGAAGGCAGGGATTGCTCTTGAGCTGCAAGATGGAGATGGAGGCGGAGTCTGACATTTTTGTTGATTCACAATGCACAGAAAGCATATTTCTAAAAAGACTGATAAAGGACTGTTCGAATTTGTAAAAATTGTAGAATTAGTAGCAGTGTTAATGTGATTTTTTTGTGCACATTTTAACCCTTTAGGTGCCATGGATATTTCCCCTCAGTGCCAGGGCCTTTTTTGGTGATTTCGGTATGTGGCCATTCAATGGCTTGTAACTTTTTTGCTACATGAGGTATCCCGGCCAAATTTGGCTCCTTTTTTCCCACATGTAGGCGGTCGTAACACCACCCAGGAATCCTAGGTTGCTCTAGGGGGGTGAGAGAAAATAAGGTAGGCGATTTTGGCCATTTTTGCCAATTGGACATGCATGGACGGAATGGAAGAAAAGGGTAGGAAAGCCGAATTGGAGGACAGAAAGGCATTTCTGAAAAGTAGATAAAATTCCAAGTTTAGGAAGGGGTGATTTACGTAGGTCAGGCAACAACTAGGTAGGGGAAAATGCCATTGATTGGGGGAAAAGCGGGAAAATGACCGAAAAAAAGGTATGTGTTGTACATGGTTGGCTTGGTACGGCAATGGCTTCTATGAATTTTGAGAAAAGCAATGCTCTCCTACATTCCCCTGACGCTTTCAGTTAGGAAAGCACACATTTTTTGTAGTTTTTTACAAAACAAGCAATACCACAAGCCAAACACTGAGCCATGGTACACAGGAGTTTTACGCTCACGGCCTGAACAGATGCACTTAACATATGTAAATCGGGAAAAGCAATGTGGTGAGGAATGGCAAGCATACATTTATGAAAGAGAACAGGCAGACCTTTCCAAGGGTAGGAGACTTGTGCAGGTTACAAAAGTGTATGGTGCCTAAAGCAGCGACTAAATGTACGTCACATTTGGGAAATTAAAGGGTTGTGTGGCAAAGGGCACCAGAATATGGATCAAAACTTTATGAAAACCACATAAACAAAACAAATGTTATACCTTCCTGCGTTTCCACAGGTGTCCCGATGAAAACGATACCTCACATGTGTGGATGCACCTACCTGGGCGCCAAGGGGAAAGCCTAAAACACAGGTAACCCCAAGTCTGTTTCGACACCTGAATTTGACACTTTCGCCAGACAAGCACAACATACAGATATGGGCCTCGGGTGTCCAAGCCACCAAGAAAAACAAGGAACCCCATGCATTTCCGAAAAGAGGACGCCCGTGGGAATCCGCAGAGGTATGATTTGCGCAAATCGGCCAAGAATTTATTACCCAGATACCCCCGCAAAGTCTGAAAT
This sequence comes from Ambystoma mexicanum, assembly GCF_040938575.1. Lineage (NCBI taxonomy): Eukaryota > Metazoa > Chordata > Amphibia > Caudata > Ambystomatidae > Ambystoma > Ambystoma mexicanum. The sequence goes on along the minus strand of NC_090932.1, from coordinate 434,421,134 downwards.
GTGCAGAAAAAAACGCATTTTCCGCACATTTCACTCGGCGCACCCATCGAAACACGCCACCAACAACACATGGCCTACTTTCCCGCATTCCCACAGGTGGCCCGATGAAAACGGTACCTCACATGTGTGGGTGCACCTACCTGGAGCCAAGGGGAAAACCTAAAACACAGGTAACCCCAAGTCTGTTTCGACACCTGAATTTGACACTTTCTCCAGACAAGCACAACATACAGATATGGGCCTCGGGTGTTCAGGCCACCAAGGAAAACAGGGAACCCCATGCATTTCTGAAAAGAGGACACCCGTGGGAATCCGCAGAGGTATTATTTGCGCAAATCGGCCCAGAATTTATTGCCCAGACACACCCGCAAAGTCCGAAATGTGGGAAAATAAATGCATTTTCCGAACATTTCACTCGGCACACCCATCGAAACACACCACCAACAACACATGGCCTACCGTCCCGCGTTCCCACAGGTATCCCGATGAAAACGGTACCTCACATGTGTGGGTGCACCTACCTGGGCGGCAAGGGGAAAGCCTAAAACACAGGTAACCCCAAGTCTGTTTCGACACCTGAATTTGACACTTTCGCCAGACAAGCACAACATACAGATATGGGCCTCGGGTGTCCAAGCCACCAAGGAAAACTGGGAACCACATGCATTTCCGAAAAAAGGACACCCGTGGGAATCTGCAGAGGTATGATTTGCCCAAATCGGCCCAGACTTTATTACCGAGACACCCCTGCAAATTCCGAAATGTGGGGAAAAAACGCATTTTCCGCACATTTCACTCGGCGCACCCATCGAAACACACCGTCAACAACACATGGCCTACCATCCCGCATTCCCACAGGTGTCCCGATGAAAACGGTACCTCACATGTGTGGGCGAACGTACCTGGGCGCCAAAGGGAAAGCCTAAAACACAGGTAACCCCAAGCCTGTTTCAACACCTGAATTTGACACTTTCGCCAGACAAGCACAACATACAGATATGGCCCTCGGGTGTCCAAACCACCAAGGGAAACAGGGAATCCCATGCATTTACGAAAAGAGGAAACCCGTGGGAATCTGCAGAGGTATGATTTGCGCAAATCGGCCCAGAATTTATTACCCAGACACCCCCTCAAAATCCGAAATGTGGGGAAAAAAGCATTTTACGCACATTTCACTCGGCGCACCCAGCGAAACATGCAGTCAACAACACATGGCCTACCGCCCCGCATTCCCACAAGTGTACCGATGAAAACGGTACCTCACATGTGTGGGTGCACCTACCTGGGCGCCAAGGGGAAAGCCTAAAACACAGGTAACCCCAAGTCTGTTTCAACACCTGAATTTGACACTTTCTGCAGACAAGCACAATATACAGCTATGGGCCAAGGGTGTCCAAGCCACCAAGGAAAACAGGGAACCCCATGCATTTCCGAAAAGAGAACACCTGTGGGAATCTGCAGAGGTATGAGTTGTGCAAATCGGCCCAGAATTTATTACCCAGACACCCCCGCAAAGTCCAAAATGTGGGAAAAAAACACCTTTTCCGCACATTTCACTCGGCACACCCATCGAAACACGCCGCCAACAACACATGGCCTACCGTTCCGCGTTCCCACACATGTCCCGATAAAAATGGTACCTCACATGTGTGAGTGCACCTACCAGGGGCGCAAAAGGAAAAGGGTAACCCACTGGTAACCCCAAGCCTTTCGCCACTGCCCATTTTGTTCATGTGTGCAACCTACAGATTTGGGCCTAGGGTGATGAAGCCAGCAAGAGAAACAGGGAACCCAATGCATTTCCCAAATGAGGACACCTGTGGGTGGGTGTTTATCAAACACAAATAGAGACATCTGAGGACCTAGAGAAAGACACTGATCCACCCACCATCCCGATTTGACGAAGCACTTTCAAGGAGATCCATCCATACTCCTGAAACTTTGCAAGCAGAAAGGCTCAGGGCATAGCTGAACCACTTTCAGCTGGGCCTAACTTCCAGAACCCATCCCTCAACTTAAAGGGGAAACCAAAAGACGCAGCCAGACTGTTCTGTAACTGCTTGCCTGCCAAAGAATTATCTTCATGACCAGAAGGGCAGATTAAACCCCGTCTGGTGCCGTGCTGTGCTTTGCAGACCAGAGAGCCATTGCAGATCCAGTCCAGTCGTGCTGTGCATTGTAGACCAGAGCGCCTTGCTGTCAAGTCCTGCCGTGCGGTGTTCAGAGCACCTTGCTGATCGCGGAACCAGACCAGTCCGGTGTGCCCAGCAGACTGTCCCAGAAAATATCCCTGACCAGAACCAGAATCCCATTCAAAACATTGGTAGTGAGTATCCATAGTATAGGATTGTCACTAGCCTATGTTCTGTCCATAGTCATCCCTATCCAAATCAAATCTTATATCCAGAACTGTATTGCTAGAAATCCTTTTTGTCTTGCCTGAACTCTCATATCCCATAGTCCTTCTGTAATAATATGGTTAAAATCATCTTTGCGCTGATATATTTCATCTGAAGAAGGCAAGCGTCTCTGCGGGCAAAAACCTGATCGGAGACGTCCTGGTCTGGTGGTTGTGCTGTCGTGTAGTTTTTTTCATAGTCCATCCCTAGTGTAAAGAAACCTTGTTTGTACTTTTAAAAGCGCATCCTTGTTTTACAATTTGCCTCTATCTGAAAAAAACGACCTCCACGAAAACGTCCATAACTTCTTCATATTTTATGCTAGAAACGAAATTTAAGTGTCTGCTTGTAGCTAACATCCTAAGCTATTAAATGAAACTGCTTATAATTATTCTGCAATCACACTTACCGCGCATAGAAAAGTTTTGCCGCAAATCCTTCGTTTGTCTGAAATCTACAACGTGTAAAATAGCTTTTCCTTGCACCCGACCACAAAATTAAGTTTTCCCATTGCTTTTTGCTCTCAAATCAATGATAGTGTTTGTCTGAACCCATACACAATGGCTCCCATTAGAAATTCAACAATTTCTGTGATTTAGCCCATTTTCAGTGTTCTACCCATTCCATTCAAGCCAACTTAAAAACCATTTTGACAAGTTTGCCAATCAGTCCTGTTTCTCTCTTGTGTTTGCTGGGGGTAAATTGGGATTGATACATTGTATTTGAATTCTGCATTCCTGAAGCCTGTACTCTCTCCTTCTATTTCTTCATATTGCATATTGGGGGGATTGAGGGGTGTGCAGGGTGAAATATTAACCTCATTGCCATTTGATTGAACACACACAAAAGTATTATTTCTATGCTGCATTATTTTTCCCATCATTGCTCCTTGTGATTAAAGAGATTGTTAGTGTGACATCACCCCATTGGTGCTTATTGTATAACCATTAAAAATAGTGTGATATATCTTGTACAAATCATAAATAAATATTTTAACTTTGCAAACCAGCCTGATTCCTGGTTCAGTGTGACCGGGGGGGTTAAAAGAGAGGGGCATGATATAAGTGGTACATCGTTCAGAATAAAAGCACTTATAGACACAAATAAATAATTAAGGGTTTCAGTTGTGCATTACACGCTAGGCGTTGACTTAGGTGAAGTACCGGATTGAAATCACTTACACTACCGTTACCCCATGTCTGAGGTGGAGACCACTGTCCTCCCCTCCTCTACAGGAATCCCAATTGGTGGTCCTGTAGAGATTTCCTTAGTGTCCCTTGGGACCTGGGACCAGTACGCGGAAGTACTGGCGAGTATCCCCCAGAACACTTGTAGGTTTTTGAGAAGTGTCCTCTTGAATGGCCAGCCTTCTACTGGTTTGAGAGACATTGGGGCAAGCATGCTAGTGGTGGACAGGACCCTACTCAAGCCAGAGGACTATGTAGGTGCTCCTCTGAGAACCACCAGGTTAGCTGGTGGGCCTCCCAAATTATCGCCTGTAGCCTTAGTCACACTCATGATTGGAGACAAGACAGGAAAACTTCCTGTCCTGGTTCAGGACAATGTCCCTGCTAACATTCTGTTATTTTTTTTTAAATTTTTTTTTTTAAATGTTTGGTTTACATTCAAACCTTTCATCTTACTTCTCTTCTGTTTATTACTCGAATTACATAGGATAAGCTGTTGGGGCTCTAGCCCTAGTCTTTCTCGTGCTTATTGATTTTTACTTCAGATTCTTATCTTCCTTCATCCTAGAAGTGCGTTACCCTACTTGTCTATTGTTCATAATGTTGTTCCAGAACGATATTAAAGCAAACACTAATTTTCTTTCGTTTCCAGCAATCATCGTCGCCCAGCGATCTTCAGGTGTTAGGGCAGTTTGGGTTTTCATGAACCATTCTCTGGATTGATGTCTTTTTTCATTCAGTGCCGGGCATATCATGATTATGTGATGTAGGCTCTCAGTCATCTTTAAGTTCTTGCAAAATCAGCAGTATTTTTTGCTTTCGGGATTTGTTTCCTGGCTGCCATTATTTCTCGAGTCGGGAGTATGTTCAACCGTAGTCTCATGAATGTGTCTTCTATTTTTGAGGACGGAAAGATTTGCAAGTACGATGGTAGTTGATTAATTCTTCTATTATCAAATGTAATGTGTATGTCATGCCTGTATTTAGCTTTCACTTGATTGGTCTTCAGCCAGTCGTTCTCTTTTAGTTTGATTTTCACCTTTTGCGGTCTTTCTAATAACATTTCCATTGACATATCTTGTTCTTCTCTTTTTGCTTCTGTCGATGTTTTCCATATTTCTAAGGCGTGTTCTGCATTGCCAATGTTCTCGTTTCTAAATATTTCAAGAGGTGGGGTGTTGGATTTGGTCATGATTTTCCGGATCAAGTTCCGCTCGGATTCGTGCGGTAGGCAGCGACATTGGCAGGTTTAACACTTTCTTCCAGAAGGTCCCTTCTAATTTGTCCCAGATGTTGCTGTTGATGTTTATCATGGATTCTGCTCCGTATGCTAAAATAGCCGTTACTTTTTGTTTATAAAAAGTAACTACTGGGGTCAGGGAGAATTTTCTGTACTTTCGGTGTATTACTTTCACCTGTCGTGCTAAGGACAGTGTTTTTTCTTAGAGATGTACAGCCCATTCTTCCTCTGGTTGTTATTGCGAGATCCATATTCCCAGATATTTTATGGTTTTTACTTGTTCCATTCTTTCCTTTCCTATACAAAAGGAGGGAAGCTGTCGATTGATCTTGTTTTCTTTCTTTAGTGACATGATTTTGGTTTTCTGCGTATCTATTTTCAGCTGGTTCTTTGTCATGTACTCTTCTGGTTTTTCTAGTGCAATCTGTAGTCCTCTAGGTGTTTTTGCCAGTAGCACTATATTGTCTGCATACATGATACAGGCTACCGCTGTGTTATTTATTTTCGGATGGTTTATTTGAGGTGTGTATATCTTTGTTTCAAGGTCTGCCATATACAGATGAAATAAAGTAGCTGCCAGTGGGCATCCTTGTTTCAGGCCATTCCATGTTTTGATTTGTTCCGTGAGTGAGACGTCTCTCAATAGTCTAACTCTTATACTGGTGTCGTCGTATAAGAGTTTGATCGGTTCGATGATGTCGGTTGGGCACTTCCATGCATTCAATTTTTCCCATAGGTTATCTCTGCTCACGGAATCAAAGACCAGCCGTAAATCTACGAAGGCAGCATAGATTTGCCTTTTTGTTCTTATGCCTTCATGTTTCAGTATGTTTAGTAGAAAGAGATTAATATTGGTGCCTAGTGTTTTGTTGAATCCAGTTTGTCTTGTTGCATATTTCTTTTCTTTATTTGCCCATTTGTCCAGTATTCCTAGTAAGAGTTTTGCAAAACTCTTCCCCAAGGGATCAAGTAAGGCTAGAGGTCAGTAATTTTGCGGTTCTTTTGTGCATCCATGCTTGAATATGGGTATTATTGTAGCTTGTTTCCATGTGTTTGGGATCGTTTTTGTGTTCTGTATCATCTTGAAGATGCTCTCACATATCGCTTCCCAGACTTGCAGGTTCTGCTTGATTATCATATTTGATAGGCCATCTGGGCCTGGGGCTCTGGAAATGTTTAGAGTACTTATTGCCTTTTGTAGATCTTCATGGTCCCATTCCCATTCTGTGTTTTTTGTTTTATGGATTTTTTCTTTCGATTAATTATTGTTTCCATAAATCTCTGTAAAATATTCCGTCCATCTTGCTTCCGGTACATCAGTGATCATTCTGTTTTGTAATTGTGTTTGATCATGTAATAACACCCATAGTTGTCTCGTGTTTCTGTTTTTTAGTGTCTGGAGCATCTTCTCTGCGTCATCTTGCATTATTAAGGCTCTTTTGTTCTTTGTCCAATTTCTGTATTCTTGCTTTGCTGTTTTGATTTTCTTGTATTTTTCAGGCAGATTTTGTTTCGTTATCAATTTTATTTTTGATCTCAATTCCCTTTTCTTTGTTATTATTTTCTCGTTGTATGCATGGATATGTTTCTTTGTTAATATTTTTTCATTTGTTTTATTCTGGCATCTATATGGTAGAAGTAACCATTCATAGTTGATTTTTCTTTACCTCATCTAGTGTTGAGTTGTTCATTATGTATGGCAGTTCTTCCATTTTTTTTCCAATTCTTAATCTGTTTTTTCCGTTCTTTATTTCCATTTTTGCTCATTCAATTTTTTTATTGATAATTTTTCCAGTGTTCCATGATCTTTTCATTATGTAATGATCGCTCACTTCTGTTTTGATGTTTATGGATTCACTCAGTTCTTTATGTATATCTTTAGTCATGTATATATAATCGATTATGGCAGTGGAGTTGCCTCTTGCCCAAGTTTCTTTTTGACTTCCGGTTGATGTATCGAGGCTATCCGATCTTCTCAGGTTCCTGCATCTTAATTCCTTGGTCCAGCATTTGGCTCGGGGTGAGAGATGAGATTCTTCTAGTTCTTCTCCTTATTTATTGAATATATGGATATTTAAGTCGCCACATATTATGAATTCTATCTCATTGTGTTTTCCATTGGAGTTGTCTATTGCCGATAATACCATGTCTATACGTCTCTCATCCGTTATGCTAACCGGGTTCCAGTATAAGTTGATTAGTGCCCATATGCAGTCCTTCCTGTGATTCCTGGTTGGAGATTCTTTCTCTTTATTTTCAGTTTTGTACTTGAGTATTGTAATTTGTATCCAAGGTTTAAGTTTTCAGATTCTATTATGTAGATGTTTCACCCATTTTTAATTATGGTTAAAAGTCCAGATGACGGTCTGCCCTTCTTTTTTTGGATTGCTGGGTTCATTATTATTGTAAAGCCGTTGGATATAGGTTGTTCTGTTATCCATGATTCTTGGATGCAGATTATGTCAACCATTATGAGAGTCGGGTTTGTTGTATTGAATAGTTGGCTATGGCCCCGGGTGTTCCATGAGCATAATGTGGTGTTGTACTTATTGTCTTTTTTTGATTGTTATATTTTTTGATTGTGGGTTTCTTTTGTAGGTGTTATTGGTTCATCTTGTTACCTCCATATTCCATATTTTCGATAGAGCTCATGTCGGTTTTGATATTCTTTGTTATCGTTTGTTTTTGTCTTATGCATACGCTCTTCATTCTCATACTCAGGTGGTTTGCTCTCGTATCAAACTTAAAACATTAGTGCGGTTCATTATCAAGTTGTCACTTTTTGTTGTTACTCTTTTTAGTTTTATTTTCTTGTCTGTATTTTCCATTTGTTTGTTTTGTGGGTGGACAAAGGTTGGTAGTTTTATTGCTTTTTCTGTTTGCCCAAGGGTTGTTTTGTTCTTATCGTTACTGTTTTCATGTCCCCTTGTCGGTGTAAATTCATTAATCAGACCTGATGTTGACTCTTTGTCATCTTTCCATTTAATCTTTGATATCTCATCAAGGGTCATTTCATATCTGGCTCTTTCTTGGGTTTGGTCTTCTTCTGGATGCTCTTCTTCGTATTTGTCCAGCGTGATCATGGAGGCCTCTGCAATTTCGATTTGGGCTTCTTCTGATTGATCAATTCCATCTTCCATATACGTTGATAGATCGATGAGTTTGTCTATTTCTGGGTCTTCAGCATTGTGGTCTACAATTTGCTTTTTCTCTTCAGATTCAGTGTTATCTTGTTTGTTGTGCTGCGATCATTTTTTATTCAGCTGTGTTTTATTATTCGTTTTTGGATGGGGTTCCTTTGCGGGGTTTGTTAAGTTTCTTAGAAAGGCACGCAAGCCTCTTTGTTTTCTTTTTATGGGGGTTATTCCTTTTTTAGCCAGCTCTCTGTTTGATTGTATCTTATTTTCTTTTGCAAAGATTTCATACGTTTCTATTTCTTTCATTTCAGATGTGGGTCTCTTATCGTCGATTAGCTTGTTCTTTTTTTCTTTGTCTCTGTCTATGTGGTTGTTTGTCTTCATCTCTTTAAGAGGTTCCTCAGTTAGGTCAATTAAATTGGTTTCTTCGAGTGAGGTCTTGCTTTTTGCTTCTTGTCTTTCAGCTGCCTTTGCTAGTTCACTGTCCTCTGCCGTTTCTTGTTGTGTCGTCGCTTTGCTTGTACTGTGGTGATTTGGTAGAGACATCTATATTGTTTTTTCTTTGTTCTCTGTTGTCATCATTGTGATTAATGCATGAGTCAAATCTGTTTTTTCGGCTCTGTTGCTGCGTGCGATATCGAATACCCTTGTTTGCCATAGATGGCTACTTTGTGCTTCAATTTCAAGTCTCTCCAGAATTTTATTCATGCATTGTTCTAGATAGCTTTGTTTTATAGTGTATCAATGCATTGAGCGTTGTTTGATCTTTTATTGAATCTACTAAGGACTCTTGTAGCTTCATATATGGCAGTAATGATTGTGTTGTGGTTGTTATCAGCATGTTTTGTAGGTCTAGCATTGATGTTGGTATGGAGGCTATCTCTTGCTCATTGTGGTGGTTGATCTGCATTTGTTATCTAGTGCTTCTAGGTTTTGATTTTGTGCTTTTTCGTAGTCAGCTTGCCAGTCGTTAGTGTTTTGCAGGCTTCTATCTCTGTCTTTGTTTTGATGTTCTTTTGCTGTTAATTCATTTCCTTTTTGTTGATTTCGGTGTCTGTCTCTTTTTTTCTTATGGGTGGTGGTGTACTGCCTAATACCTCTTTTCTTTTTTCGTGCTTCCTCATTAGGTTTTCAATTTCGGTTATATCAAGAGACAGTCTTGCAGTTTTGGGATTTGTCTGCTCGTTTTTCTTTGTATCAAGTTGATGAGAATGTCTGTGGCTTTCGTACAGGGCATGCCATATCTTTTGTGCTTTGGCTGCTTTTTCTTGCTGGGTTATGTACTTTCTTTCTTTTTCATCCTTTTATTCTTGGGGTGTGGGTGGCTTTTGTACGTTCTCACCTTCATTTGTCTTTTTCTCCTTTATTGACTGTATTTTTTTTCCTTGAGGAGGAGTCATTGTGCTATTTTGTTCAGCATTCATGGTCTCCTTCGCTGTGAATCTTGAATCTCCTGTAGTGATCTTCTTGTCTTCTTTTTTAATTTTGGTCTTCTCTTGTGGTTCTGGGGTACTTTGTGTCTCTGCATTTGGTGTGTATTCATTTGTGTCTTCTTTCGTGATTGGGGATGACGATCCGCTGGTGTTTTTCTCGCCTTCATTTGTAGGTCCAGTTGGCAGACTTGTACCTGTTGCTTCGCTTCTTTTACTGTCGCTTTCCATATATATGAGGACGTCTTTGGTGTTAGATTCTCTAGGGGTTGTTTTTTTGTTGTTTACGTATGCTTTGATAGTTGTGTATTGTGATTCTGGCATCTCCATTGTCTTTCTTCTAAGATTCATATGCGGGGGGTTAGTTCAGCGTTTTTTCCGCGCTTTATTGTCCGTGTCATTGGGGGGATAAGACTTTATGATGCACGATTTTTAGAACTTTCCTACGCTGTGTGATGTTTTTTTTTAATAATTTTTTTTCTGTTTTTGTTTTTTGATGCTTTATGTCGTGTATTGCTAGCCCTGTGCGTTGGCTTCTTTTTGGGATGCTATGTTGTTGGGTGGTGGATTCAGGGCCTCTCTCCTGTATGTGCCTCCCAATGCGTTGTTTGTTACAGTGGATCAAAGGCTATTCGCCCGCAGTCTTCACAGGTTTTTCTTTATGTTTTCCTTTAGGATTATAGATGAGTGTAGCTGGCACTTTAATGCAACTCGATCAGCTGGGTGGAAAATTCAGCATCTTACCCTTGCACCAAAGCTGCCTAACAGCCTAACAGCACCAGCCCTTCTGCCACCAGGGCTTACGCCGCAAGGGTGGTTTAGCCGGCAGTAAATGCAGCAAGAAGGTCATGTGAGCAGTCACGTGAGCGCCGCAAACTCTGCCTCCTCCAGGAAGTGAAAACAAATCAGCAATAGCTCTGCAGGGCTTGCAGTGCTGTGAGGGTTAAAAGATCTGAGGGCAAAGTTCTTGTTCACCCAGACGAGCGGTCCTTCTGAAATAAACACATACGCCGCTAGGGTGGTTTAGCTGGCAGTGAATGCAGCAAGAAGGTCACGTGAGCAGTCACGTGAGCGCCGCAAACTCTGCCTCCTCCAGGAAGCAAAAACAAATCAGCAAGAGCTCTGCAGGGCTCACAGTGGTGTGAGGGTTAAAAGATCTGAGGGCAAAGTACTCGTTCACCCAGACGAGCGGTCCTTCTGAAATAAACACACACACCGCTTGGGCGGTTTAGACGGCAGTAAATGCAGCAAGAAGGTCATATGAGCAGTCACGTGAGCGCCGCAAACTCAGCCTCCTCCAGGAAGCAAAAACAAATCAGCAAGAGCTCTGCAGGGCTCGCAGTGCTGTGAGGGTTAAACGATCTGAGGGCAAAGTTCTCGTTCACCCAGACGAGCAGTCCTTCTGAAATAAACACACACCTGTTATGAAATGATCTAGTGGAGTTGGGGTTGATCTCGGATGGTCTCCCCATGACTGCTGCTGGAGTCACTAGGTCAAGGGGACACAGGGTCTGGCTGTGAGTCAGGTACCCGAGCCAAAGGCGAGGCCTAAGGCAAGAAGACGGAAAAACAAGAAGGACACCTCTGTGAAGGGGGCTCCTTCTCTTCCTGCTGTTCCTACAGCACCCATTGGTATCCATGCTCCGGACGGGCTGGGTCCAGTGGAAAACTCAAACTCAACTCCTGAGGGAGAAGAGACAGAAGACACTCCTGTGGGAGAGATTTTCAAACCAGAAGACCACCCTGACCTTCAATGCCTAATGGCTTAAGGGGGACCCTCCCAGGAAGACTTCTTTAAGAAACAGAGGGAGTGCCACTCTCTCGAGGGCCAGAGGAAACAGGCCCTGTCCCAGGCACAAGGAGAAGTGCATAGGACAACCTGGATGTATTGGGACGGTAAGCTCCTTGTTAGTGAGCCCACTAAGCCTGAACCTGGTGCCCTCAGGAGGTTGGTTATACCCTAGGTTTACAGGCCCTTCCTGCTGCAGTTGGCGCATGAGGTGACCTTAGCTGGTTATCTTGGTACCAAGAAGACTAAGCAGAGGCTCTCTGCCCATTTCTACTGGCCTCGGATGGGAGTAGAAGTGGAGTCCCACTGCAGGACCTGTCCAACTTGTCAGTTGTCTGGCAAGACTGGAGGCAGTGTTGTTGTCCCACTGCAGCCATTGCCAGTGATTGGCACACCATTTGAGAGGGTGGGCATCGACATTGTCGGTCCCCTTGACCCTCCCACTTCAGGTGGACATCGGTTCAACCTGGTCTTGGTTGATCATCCCACCAGGTACCCTGAGCCTATACCCCTTCGGACTGTTACTGCCAACGTGGTTGCCAGGGCTCTCCTGGGCATTTTCACCCGTGTTGGATTCCCTAAGGAAGTTGTCTCTGACAGAGGATCCAACTTCATGTCTAGTTACATGAAAACCATGTGGAAAGAGTGTGGGGTAACCTACAAGTTCTCCACCTCTTACCATCCCCAGACCAGTGGTCTGGTTGAGAGATTTAATAAAACTCTCAAGGGCATGCTAGGTGCTTTGGAAGAGCCCCTAAGGAGGAAATGGGATCTCCTCCTGCCATGCCTGCTGAGATATCTCAAAAGGGTGCTGGTTTCAGCACCTTTGAGTTATCTTTTGGACATCCCATGAGGGGGACCCTTGTCTTGATCAGAGAAGGTTTGAAAGCCACCCCTCCCGGTCCCGCCAAGCAAGTGGGGAACTATGTGTTGGGCCTCAGACAGAGGATGACACCGATGATGGGTCAGGCAACAGCAAATCTCAAGGCCAGCCAGGAGTTCAACAAGTACTGGCATGACCTTAAAGCCTTGCAAGTGGATTGGACTCCGGGACAGGAAATCCTTGTGATGGAGCCTACCAAGCCTAGAGCTTTGGCAGACAAGTGGACTGGACCCTTCAGGATAATATCCACGATGGGTGAAGACAATTATATGGTTGACATGGGAGTCCCCGGGGTAGCCCCTCAGGTATTCCATGTTAACAGACTCAAACCTTTCCACAGGTGAGCAGAAGTCTCATGTCTCTTGATAGCTTCAGAGCAAGAAGAGGATGAGAGTGAGCCCCTTCCTGATCTGCTGCATATTAACCCTCAGGATGGCTCAGTGGAGGGAGTACATCTCTCTCCAGATCTGATGACAGAGCAGTTGAGGGCCTGCTGGGCTTTGCTCTGGCAGTATGCCTCTCTGTTTTCATTTACACCAGGACTTAAACCGCAGTTTAGGCACGAAATTGACACTGGTGACAGTGTGCCTGTCAAAAGCAGCTGCTACCGTATGTCAGATATACTTAAGAACCACATCCAGGCTGAGGTCGCCAAGATGTTGGATCTGAGTGTTATTGCACCCTCAACCAGTCCCTGGTCCAGTCCAGTGGTCCTTGTCCCCAAGGCAAGTTCCCAGGCAGATACCAAGGATTGGAGGTTCTGTGTGGACTACAGGGGAGTCAATGCCATCACCAAAACTGATGCACACCCATTGCCCAGGGCAGATGAGCTCGTGGACACCAGAGGTTCTGCCAAATATGTAAGCACCTTTGACCTTACCTCAGGCTATTGGCAAATAGCTCTGACGGACCATGCCAAGGAAAAGACGGCATTCTCAACACCTGAGGGACTCTACCAGTTTAGGGTCATGCCTTTTGGTTTGAAGAATGCCCCTGCCACCTTCCAGAGATTGGTCAATCATGCGCTCAGTGGGCTGGAAGCCTTTTGTGTGGCTTACTTAGATGACATTGCTGTCTACAGTTCCACCTGGGAAGAGCATTTGACACATCTGGATAAGGTGTTGCAGGCCTTGAAAAGGGCTAACCTTCACTATCAAGGCCACCAAGTGCCATATAGCTCAGGGGAAAGTCACGTATTTTGGTCATGAGGTAGGAGGGGGTCAAATCCAACCTCTCCCCAGTAAAGTACAGGATGTACAGGACTGGGAGACTCCCACTACTCAAGCCCAGGTGAGAGCCTTTTTGGGCATCACTGGGTATTATCGCAAATTCATGGCAGACTATGAAACCATAGCTGCACCCCTGACAGCTCTGCCTTCAACCAAACAACCTAAAAAGGTTAATTTGACTGAAGACTGTCAGAGGGCCTTTGATGGCTTGAAAGAAAGTCTTTGTAGGGCACCTGTGTTGTGTGCGCCTGACTACAGCAAACCCTTTATCGTCCAGACGGATGCCTGCGACACCGGAATTGGAGCTGTCTTGTCCCAATTAGATGACAAAGGGAGGGAACATCCCATCATATTCACCAGTAGACAACTCAAGGGTAGAGAATTTAGGTGGGCTATGGTTGAAAAGAAATGTTTCAGCATAGTTTGGAGCCTTAGGCATTTTAGACCCTACCTTACCGGGTCTACCTTCAAGGTCCAAACCGATCATACACCCCTAAAGTGGCTTATTCAGATGAAGGGTGAGACCCCGAAACTGCTCAGGTGGTCCATTAGCCTGCAAGGGCTAGACTTCACCATAGAGCATAGACCAGGGAAGAGTCACTATAATGCAGATGGCCTTTCCAGAAGGTATGTTGATGTCTGGATGAGGGTGTCTATCTCGTGGGCGATTAAGCACCCTAACCTCAGTCTGGTGGGGGTGACTGTGATACTAGAAATGCACCGGAGGGACAGGGCCTCCGTATCCTTGTCCTTTACTGTTTTTATCATGTGTTCTGTTGTGTTTTCCGCACAGGAGTTCATGTGGGACTCCTGGCGGTGCAGCTTTCTCTTTTGGTTTGGTGTACAGACCCATGGGATACCCTTATGGCAGCCATGGGTGGGGGCACAACCCTCTGTCCCTAGTGTATGTTTTTGGGCACCTGTGTGTGGCCCACAGAGCAGGGTATGGGCTGGTGGCAGCTCCATGCTGTATTTGACAGGTGCTCTGAGTATCCTCCATTTTGGAGTACCCAGGCCCTGCCATTGGAATCAGTTGATTCCTGATAGGAAACAAGATGGCCCCTGTGGCCTCTTGCTTTCTATTGCCTGTTACCTTGTTTTCCACAAGTCCTGGGAAGTCCTGACACTGTCCCTTCCACCTGACTGGCTGTTGGGTGGAAGTTCCATATATGGTGTTGTTGCGAAGTCCAGGCCAGACTGGCTGGAGCCTTCCCAGTGACTGTATTTTGTGAGTACACCCTGTGGGTGGGATCTGGGTGAATGGAGTATGTGACCAATATGCACTTCTTGTTGTGGATGTCTGGTTTCTGGTGTTTGACACAATGACTGAGACAGCCCTGCCCGAAACTGGTATGAATGCAGTGTGGAGTGTTGAATGGCTGGGTACTTGTCCCAATACACATAACTTGTTCTGAGTGTCTGGAGAGAAGTGAATGGCCTGAATGCACTATGCACCTGATTGGCTGCCTGCCTGCATGAATGCCCTTCTGACCAAGTGGCTGCCTGAGTGTGACCCAGCAGAATGAATGGGAGATCAACTAGCATATCTGGGGGACTCTCACTGCTAGAATTTGTGTTCAGAAGCTGAAGAGAAACTGGAGTTGAAACTGAAGCTCAACCTTAAAGCCCTGCTGGAAGAGAAAAAGTGCTGTTGCTCTTCTTCACCAATCTGAAACTGCTGTGTCTCCAAGGACTGACCCAGAGAGGACCTGGTAAGGCGCCCTCTTCCTGAGCTACGAGGGACCATCGTGCACCAGCTGATCTTTGCCAAAGCTCCCTGGTAGACAGACCTACGACAGGCCGAGGAGCATCCGAGCCGCCGTGCTCCCGTTGCCTAAGAACTTTCGATTCACGGACATGCTCGTCTGCACTGCCGCCCGCCTTATCCCGCAAGAGAAAGCCAGGCCGTCGATGCTCCGAGGAGCATCCTCCGGTAGGTTTCCCGCCACCCAATGACCTCAGAAACGCGGATGACTCAACGCCCTTGCTGGGCCCCAGTTCTTCAAACTCTTTGCAGTCCAGAACTATTGACACAGAGGTGCCCCGCACGCCTCTTCCTTGCAGGACGTTTACGCTTCCATGTGTCAGGTGTATTGACCCATGTTTGAGTCATTAAGCTGCAACATTTGGTGCTGTGGGCTTAGAAAATCCAAGATGGCCAAAAAGCCCACATGTGCGCCAGAATCCAGGAGAACCGCGCAGTTTGTGCGCACACCAAAATGGTCGCCTAACCTTCCACTCACCAGTGCGAGCGTGATGGGCCAGGGGTGCCATGAGTGGAATGTGTTCCAAAGAAAAAACAGCAGTGCCTGTTAGCTTAAAAAGCCCTTTGAAATCACCTTGGTTTCTCTGAATGCAAGCTCAAAATGCCTATTTCAAACATTACAGGATATTCAAAAATCTCACTGAACACCAGCAGACATTTGGCAGAATGAAGTTTTGTGTGCATACAAAATCTGGAAAGAAAAAGAGCCCAAAACAATGTTCATAACAAAACTGGCTGAGCTGTGGAGGTCAGCAGCTTAAGTTAAACTGAACTGAAAACCACTAAAATCGAAATGTTTAAATTAAATGAGGGACCTACTTTAGAGTGTCTCATAGTTTGTAACTGTTGAAATGTCATAGTTTTGAACTTAGAATCAGCACTCTAGCTGCATGTGTAAAAATTGTCAGTTTGATTTGAATGTAGAAAACTGGGAACAAAAAGTGACATTTAGCTGAAACCTGGCTTAAAGAAACTGGATTCTGCCTGACACCTACCCCCGACAGGAGTTGAAACTGGATCAACAGCTGTGTTCCCAGGCCTGGCTGCATTCTGCTGCCCCCACAAAAAGCAGGTGACACCTGTCTGATTGAATTACCTGAGGACTGCAGGAAACTGAACAATGGACTCAGGTAAATGTTATATTGGGGGGCCGTAAAGTGGCTTCCTCTTGGGAGAAGTGGGAGGAGAAGTGCCTGTGAGAGCCAGCTGAGCCTGGGGGAAGTGGATAAACCAGTTCTTCCACCATGTGATGTGGGAAGCCACACCCCTTTTTGACCAGGGCATAAGTTAAAAAGATAGATAACTCATAGTGCGGACTGGTCAAAATTATATAAGTAATATCATTATTCTTGTGATTTTTCTTTGCACGTTTTAAGAGGCGTTAGGACCCTGTGGTGTATTCTGGGGGGTTGCTAGCGGAAAATAGGGTCTCAATCCAAATGTCTCCAGGTTGAAAATCTGACACTTCATCAATTAATGTCCATACTCCTTGCGCACATGTGTGTAATTTTTGGTAAATGTCCGATATTGGTAAACCAGTCAAAAAGCGCAAAATGTTGTCATTTTTTAATGCAAGCCCCCAGGAAGATCAGAGGCGGACAAGCATGGACCATAAGGAATATATAATGTGTTCATGTAATTTCAACAAATTGTGTATCTGGGAAATATGTATTTGAATCAAATATAGATTTGTGGGCAAATTGACCAGGGGAGGATTCTCTGACCCATAAACAGACCTCTTCACTCTGACTCATATTTCCTTCCCCCAATCATGGGAGAGGGGAGAATTGGGCCAATGACAAGTAGAGAGGGGCAGGCTCAGTTATGCCACGCACACACCCACTTCCAAAACACATAAAAAGAGACTGCTGGGACAGGTAGAGACATTCAATTCCATTTTTTGCAGGACGCTCTGCCGGGGGACTCCAGACTTCACATCCATCAATCTCCAAAGACCAGAACTTTACTTCAGAACTTAAAGCAAGGGCCTAAACCCACAAACTGAGAACTCTTCTCAGCAGGCCTCAGCATCCTTAAAATCATCTGCAAACTATTCCACAGCCGGGCGAGCTGTTTGAATTCTGTGCCAAGAACTTTTGCCGGAACCGCAGACCAGACCCAGACCGCTGTGAGCAGAACCAGAGAACCGGATCGCTGTGAGCAGAACCGGTGCCTGATTGACCTGCCGAGCAGAGAAAACCGCCGCTGGACGTGTTGACCAGATCCGTGATCAAATTTATATTGTGAGTACCTAGCAGAACTGTGCAGAACCAATCTCTTAGTTAAAATAATCTAATCCAAACTATTTTAACCTAAGTAGAACTGCCTCCTAGTAATCCTGTCAGCTGCGAGCTGTCATCTGTCATCCTAAAGCTGCAAACTGTCATCTGTCATTTTGAGTTTTACTTTAAATCCGAAAATCTACCTTTATTAAATCGTCCGTATCTCTTGAACCGTTTGGGCTAGGAACGAAATTTCATTTTAAAGCTGTGATTCTAGGCTTTCCAATTAACCTAGAACCGACTTCCTTCTCACTATACTTTTTCCGCAATCGCGATTTACGCACTCGGAAAATTTACCGCGATTTGCGATTTGGCTCAATTTCTCCACTTGTCAAAATAGCAGCTCCATTCTTTCCTTTGTTAAAATCCGTTTGCAACCTGGTAATAACTCATAGAGCATTGCTAAAGTGAGCCTGAACTAATACCAACAAGCATCTCTCACTCACCCTGAATCTCTAGAGGGAGTTAAAATCAGTTAGCACATTTTCCCATCCATTGCCATCACATTTAAAAGCATTTTGGGCCTGTGTTTCAAACTTCTACCTGTTTTCTTTAAGCTTGCTGGGGGGGAACTGAGTTCCGTATTGTATTTGATTGTATTCCTGAAGACTGTCTGTGTTACTTCCATCTCCTTGCATTGCATATAGGGGGGGGGGGTGAATTGCCACCAGGGGAAAAGTGAACATATTATCTCTTGTGAAACCATATCAGTTTATTTTCTGTACTGCATTTATTCCATCTTGCATTTCCTTGAAACCATAAAATAAAGCATTTCAGCTACCTCATCCTCTATACTACTCCCAAGTAATCAAGTGTACCACTGTAACATTACCCATTGTGGATCCACATCATATGTCTAAGTGTACTATCAGATATTAATTTGTTATAAAAGTGTGACACATATATATTGTTTAATTTTTCAAATAAACCTTTTAATTTGCAAAACAAACCTACTTCTCGGCTCAGTGGGGTCAGGGGGATTCTAAGAGGGGGGTGTTATACAAGGGTTGTCATCCAGAGTACTGAACTGGACATAAAAATACATCAATAAGGGTTTTCCTCAGCATCCCAGACTAGGCATTGACTTAGCTGTAGTGTTGATTGAATATCGCTTACACATGTCAACGAGCACCGCTAGGAAAGAAGCTACCACTTCCCGCCGTAGTTCACCCTGTTCTTTTCCGGACGTTTGATGACCCGTGACTCCTGCCTAAAAGGTAGGGCACTCAGGAAGGGCCGTCGATTCGCCAACGAGGAACACTACAATGGCAGGCACTTTGGGGTTGCTGATCTATTGGAAAGTCTCTTGTGAATAATATATGGACTGGGCTTGTGATATATCTTTATTCTACAGGTTGCCCAGGTAGTGGGATCCCCACACAGAACTGTGTCTAGGTATCAGGGCCAGTATTCTGCCAATTGATTTTAACCAACTGCTTTCCTCTTATATCTATTGTTGGTTTCCTTTACGATCTGATTTGTGTGACATTTAACCGTACAGTTGATGCACTTTAAAGAGATTGAATAGTAATTGTGGTACCACGTAGAACTGTATATTTGCCATTATAGATAACCGAGTAAAAAGTGAGTTATTGTGATATTGTACATAACCTTGAATATTAATTATATAAAGACTGTGTTGTAACTAATACAGTGTGTGGACATTCCTTTGTGGGTGCTTGGGGACTACACTGTACTTAAGAACCAGCCCGCATCACCTCCTGAGAAGCTAGGCCTTGATTGCTCGACCACGTCTACCAATAATAGAGAATCTTGGCTGGGGTCCTCTGTGCCTCTCCTCTGCCATATAGAGAGCAGGAGTACAGACACCTCCCTCCAGTCTTTACAGTGCCCAAGAAGATACTAAATGAAACCAGGTGGTGCTGCATCAGTCCATCCAAACTGCTAGTGCAACTGGAATTAGAGATGCCAAATAACCTCTGGAAGCATAGAATGGTTGCTAAATCAGAGTTTCAGGAGGACTCCGCTTCTAATCCCCAATCCCTGCTGAAGGCACACAGCAACCCAGACCATCAGCCCTTCCAAGAGAATCCACTACACGTACAAGATAGTTTATGACTGAAACACCAACCCACACAAATACTTCTTGAGATGCAACATAGGAAGCATGCCAGCAGATATTGGGTCTGGAAAATACTGTGATTTAAGTAAAGTCTAAAGGCTGATACTGGCTGAAGAATTAAAGCCACGTATGGCATTGATGAACCAAGCAAAATAAACAGCCACACCCAAACGAAGAAACCTGGGAAGATATTCCTAGGCACATCCCTGCATCCCTGCACCCAGTAATGTCTTAGGTGTGTTGCACAACTGGAGATCAAATATGTCCAAATATGTCCAAATGCCCCTATGTATGCAATTGGTGCTGGGATTCTGACTTCAAGTGAATACCCCGTATTAGAACATATTCTCACCAGTGGACTCAAGCAAGAACTGTTCTTTCTTGTGGCACACATCAAAACAGATGAACAGGGTATGCATTGCACAACACCTAAATGAGATGCATGCCTACCAAATACAAGAATGGTGAACAGCACATCATTACAGTAGTGCAGACACAAGTGAGATTGTTGTGTGGAGGATAAAATGGAGAACTGTGAGTGAAGTCAGACACACTGTTTGTCATGCATTTCATGTACTGCTGGCCCTTACCCACCCTTGAATGACAGTGCCAGCTTGTGCCATTGCACATTGCTCTATGATCAGTGAAAGAGTTCCCTAGCACATAATTATGTGCAGTTTCTACAGAACATGTCCTGCATAGCAACAATTGAATCCAGTGCCATTGTATTTCTTTATTCCACAGGCATACATCTTACATAGACTGTTAAGGATCTCAGAATGCTGTCTTAAAGCAAATGCTACTCCCTTGTGAGCACCTTATTTGTGACTTTATGCTTTATTAAAAACACTCCACATTGCACTTAAAATAGTTTCCTTTCCACCACAAAGTCTCAAAACCCACAGCTACTCATTTTGACATCCCACCAACAATGGTGCAGATATCCTCAGATAAAAAATCCACCAAGCTCCACTGGAAAGTCAACAACAGGATACAGAATCTTGGAAGTTGAGCGACTAGTTGGACGAGAATACTTGGACTGCTCTCCAATGGGGATTGAGCCATTACAGATCAATAGTAGTACCTGTCCCAATGTTCAATAATTGTCTGGGGGAATGGACACAATAGAGGTCATGGTGATTGTGGAAACATTGCTGACCACCTCCACAATCATCATTATCTGGGGAGCGGTGCGAGCCAGGAAGTGGTTTGAGTAATACATTTGGATGACAAAGCCATTCAGGTGCAAGGTAATGATGGAAATGTGCAACCCATGAGGGAATACAATATTGTCATTGGCAGGACATGGAAAACAGGTGAGATGGATAGTTTCTTGAATACAATATGTGTGTGACAGATGGAGTTCAAGGGAAAAGGTTTGCACTGGCTGAGGAAGGGTCATAGGAGGTTAGGGTAGGAGAGCAGAGGGCTCATTCAAAATTCAGAGATGAAATGGCCCAGGCATTAAAGACAACTGCAACCAACCTACTGGTAATGACACTGCTGTTATCTGTACAGAGGCAAAGTCTAGTTGCATGATGTAATAAACATTTCCATACAGAACAGGCACCATCTGGTTCTCAAGCGCAAGAGTAAAGAAACATATGGGTACTTATGTCCTTTTTGCATCCTCTGAGGAGTGAGGGTGAGAGCTTGCAGTCCAGCACTCCATTTTTGAAGATGGTGTTCCAGCAGGTCTGTGAAAAGCATGTTGATAAAAAGGGGTAGAGGTTGATACTGTCCGTCCATGCTCTAAGTAATGTGAACATTGTAATGCATTGATTATATTGTGTTTTGAAAAGAAATAAAGATGTAAATACCAATAAAAGTAATGTTAACCCTAACAGAGTTGTTCAGAAAGTGTTGTCTGCATGGCACACGTACAGTATGGGGCACAAAAAGGCACAGAGGTGCCACTACCAGTGCCAGCATTGACACTAGCCAGGGGCTTTGTCAGGGCTACCAATAAGTAATAGTTTATTGAGAGCCCACCCTCAACACAGGGAGTTCCTTCTCTCCCCAATCTAGGTGTCACATAATAAACGGTTTAATGTTAGTTCTTTTATTCAGCCCAATCTCCAATTCATTTAATGCCCCTTGGATGCCACCATCTGAGCTACCAATGAGCTACCAATGAGTCAAGAACCAGGTCGATGTACAGGAAAAATATTTATATGTATGTATATTTATTTGAATTAGATGTAAAAAAAATGCACTCAAATGCCAAACACCAATTTATATGTGGCAAAACACAATAAACTTCTCTCACCATAAATATATCACACACGTGGGTTGAAAAGAACACAAATCACAATGTTTTATTTACTACAACTTTCACTTCAAGAAATAATTAAACTGATCAATAAACAAACAACAATTACGTATGAGTTTTACAAATTTGTGCAAATGCATATGGCAATTATTATATCACCCACACTTTTGCTTTAAAATAAACACAGGGTGATTTAGCAGTTTGTTTTTCAGTACCGCCCCCCCTCTCCCCCTACTTGGGAAGTCAGACAGAAAAATTGGGATTATTTAAGAATGTGGGAAATCAGACCACTCTTCACTTAAAGGCCTGTGTTGGGGAAGATGGCAGTTAGAGATTTTTTATAGTTTAGGGTCAAAGACACCCCTCCTAAAGAAGTCAGGGTCAACAGGTTAAATAGGATCACCCAATTAAATTACAGCCTAAGGTTTTCAACGCACACCGGGAATGAGCTTTGATCATTTTGAATTTTGACAAAAATCCCTCTGTGGTGTTCTGCCAAGGGGAATTAATGACATTAATATTGTTTTAGTTAAATAGGCTAAGGATCTAAACTTTTTGCCCCCCTACCCGCTACAAAGGGAAAGAATTTAAGACCAGCAGATCCACCCACCTTTTTGTTGCAAAGGTTTCAATTCTACTTACACAGAAAACCTCTGTTTTATGTTCAGGAAATCCAGCGGCATGTCATGACCCTCTGGAAGGACAGGGCAGGGGACTGGTCACTCCACTCTCAAGGATGGCCTCCAGCTCTCTGCCATAGGTACCAATCATGTAGGGTGAAAATACAGCTTCAGAGTGACAGAGATGGAGAGGCCAAGCTAGGCCCCTATTGTGAGAGTGAAGCTGGCTAATTTGGAGCTCCATTGAAATATAAAAGCCAGTACAAAACCGTGATTTTCAACATAAGGCCTAGTGAAATGGAATGAAATGGGCCTAGCCAACTCTACTAAAATGGACAGGTGCGCAAGTGAATGGGAATCTACCTGAAAGCTTAAAACTGATGAATATGCCCAATGAATAAGAAATAACATGTGGTGCTACATGGCTTCTTGTCAACTGGGAAAAGGCACTTTTTGACAGATTAAAAGCTACAGCAGTACA
This sequence comes from Ambystoma mexicanum, assembly GCF_040938575.1. Taxonomy (NCBI): domain Eukaryota; kingdom Metazoa; phylum Chordata; class Amphibia; order Caudata; family Ambystomatidae; genus Ambystoma; species Ambystoma mexicanum. The sequence goes on along the minus strand of NC_090932.1, from coordinate 434,398,337 downwards.
CATGGAAAAATATACATTGAAATGATAAGCATGTGAAAAAAACAAGGATGAATTGTGCCTTACATTTAAAAAGTGAATCCAAGTGACATATTTCAGAGAAAGACACTTACTTTTCACAAATAAACGGGCATTCAAATGGCAAGGCCCACTTTTTGGATTGTCTATGTAACTGTGGCCTACGTGTGAATAATGACTAAAGTGAACTTGTATCTGTCCAAACCGTATCTAAAGAAAGATTGTATGATAAACAACATTCCCACATGTAATGTAAAATATTACATGTAAGTGTATCTTGTCAATTTAAATCTGTATTTTCTGAAGTACAGATGCAGCTGATGTTTTGAACATTTGAACTCAAAACCTTGGCTGGTACCCCCAGGAAAAGCAGGCCTGGTTCAGTTAGAAATACAAAGAAGTAACAGAGAATTAGATCCAAACGGTGGGAGTTATAGATAACACAGCCAGCAGAAATGACATTTAAGGTCAGGTCTCCCCATTAACTGTGCATTATTGGCCACAAGAAATTACATGTTCAGGACTGACTCCACCTTAAGAAATGGAGTCAGAGCCACTAATGGATGATCAAATAATGTGTATGAAACATACCTCGCTGATAAGCTGATGTTTGTGTCAGGTGACAATAAAGAAATGAAACTTAGGCATATGTTGATGTCAATTTTAATGTTAAAGGATATTTGTACCGCGCACTATCACCACTGGAGTGGTCCCATGGCGCTCTGGCGGCTCTGAAAAAAAAGGGAGAGAAGTGAGTTAGTGGGAATAAGCTAGAAAGTGCAAGACAGTAGTGATGTGCGATTAGCAGCCTCAACCCGGAATTCCGTTGGCTGGGCGTGGGATGTTTGCCGGTCAGTAGTCGCTCTGTGCTATTGTGGGAGTCTATGGGCCTCATTAAACGGTAGGCGGTAGCCATGGCACTATTAGCTCCATGGCTACCCCCTTAGCGCATTCCAGGTCCGTGGTCCCGGAATAGGTACTTACCGGGTCATTCCGACCTTGGAGGACCCGGTAAGTCCCCATTCCGGGAACCATTTCCCATTCCCATTTGAGCCCCCATAGGGCTCAATGGGAATGGGGATGGAGCTAATAACCGGGTCCCTTCCATAACGCCTGGTAAAACCAGGAGTTAAGGAAGGGACCCGCCAAGGGACCTCGTAGTAGGGCGGTAAGGGATTACCGGCACTCGTGCCCTTACCGGTGCCGGTAATCCCTTAACCTCTACCGTGTAATGAGGCCCTATGTGTGGTTTGTTTTGTTGTTGGCTGTAGTGAAGTTTGTGCGGAGTGTTGTGTTATAGGCTTGTTGTTGTGTTTGGTTAGAGTTTGAGAGGTATATGCAGAGGGTTGAAATTGTTAGTGGATTGGTTAATTGGGCAAATGCTAACAATCATAACTCTATCTAGGTGTGGTACATACTGGGCCTCATTACGAGTTAGGAGGTAGCCATGGTGCTATCAGCACCATGGCAACCCCTTTACCACATACCGAGTCCGGGTTCCCGAAAAAGAGATTTACCGGGTCATTCCAGCCTTAGAGGACCCGGTAAGTCCCCATTCCGGGAACCATTCCCCATTCCCATTCAAGCCCCCATGGGGCTCAATGGGAATGGGGATGGAGCTAATAACGGTACCGCAATTTGTGGTACCGTTATTAGCTCTGAAGTCCCTTAACGGGTCCCTTCCATAACACCTGGTAAAACCAGGTGTTAAGGAAGGGACCCGCTAAGGGACCTCGGAATAGGGTGGTAAGGGAATACCGGCACCGGTGTTCTTACCGGTGCCGGTAATCCATTACCACCTACCTCGTAATGAAGCCCACTAACATTTCAAACCTATCCAGATGCGACGTCAGCTAGTGTTTACGATTGCGTCTGTATGCGACACTATTCCGTCTAGGATGCGGCACATGCTAACATTCACAATTCCATCTATGTGTGGCATGTGCTAATAATCACAATTCAATCCAAGTGTGGTATACGCTAATAATCACAATTCCATCTGAGTGTGGCACATGCTGACCTTCACGATCCCTTCTCGATGCGACGCCGGCTAATGTTCACAATGACGTCTAGATGCAACGCCGGCTAATGTTCATGATTACGTCTAGGTGTGGCACATGCTAACATTCACAATTCCAACTAACTGTGGGACATGCTGACAATTTCATTCCATCTAGATGCGACTTAGGCTAATGTTCACGATTTCATCTCTAAGTGAGGCACATCCTACCATTCACAATTCTATCTGGGTGTGGCACATGCTAGCATTCACAATTCCATCTAGGTGTGGGCTATGCTACTGTTCACAATTCCATCTAAGTGTGGAACATGCTGACAATTCCGTTCTAACTAGATGCGACTTAGGCTAATGTTCACGATTTCATCTCTAAGTGGGGCACATGCTACCATTCACAATTCCATCAAGGTGTGGGATATGCTACTGTTCACAGTTATATCTAGGTTTCGGACATGCTTGCATTCATATTTCTATCAAGATGCAAAAGCTGGTTAATGCTCATGATTCCATCTCTAGGTGAGGCACATTCTAACATTCACAATTCCATCTAGGTGTGGGATATGCTACCGTCCACAATTCTATCTAGGTTTGGGACATGCTTACATACACATTTATATCAAGATGCGATTCGGGCTAATTTTCATGATTTCATCTAAGTGTGGGACATGCTACCAGTCACAATATGTGGGGACTATATGAAACTGAAGGGCACGTGAAGTGCGTAGGAAGTGCCCTGGCTGTTTGGCTGGAGTTTCTGCCTACGTTTGTCTACCCGGCTTTCTACTCATTGCTGGTGCTGTATGCACAAGAAGCTTTGCGTTTTCCTGCGAGGTGAAACGCTTATAGCAGTGTTCCAAGACTGATTGGGTCGCCGCCCACTGATCCCGCCCACCCGGGCCAAGCAGCTGCTACTTCTGCCAGGTACATGTGCGCAAGTAGGAACAGCCCTGGCTGTTTTGGCTGGAGTTGCTGGCTACGTTTGTCTACCCGTCTTTCGACTCCTTGGTGGTGCTGTATGCACAAGACGAAGCTTGGCATTTTCCTGCAAGGCGAAACGCTTCTAGCAGTGTTCCAAGTAATTACTTTCAAGGACTGATAAACACTGGATTTGGTGGACTTTTCTCTTTGAGCTCTAACCAGGTCCTTTCACTCTTACTAGGGCTGATTGGGTCACCGCCCCCTGATCCCGCCCACCCGCCCCCAGCAGCCTCTACTTTGGTCAGGTGACTGCACACCTGTGTGCACACACGTGAAGTGCCTAGGAAGTACCCTGGCTGTTTGGCTGTTCAGGTGCGAGGGGACCAGGGGCAAGCAATCTCTTTCAAACAGGAGGAAAAAAAACATATGTGTTCTTTATATTTTTTCCATGCATGGCAGCATAAGTATACCCCTTTGTTATACTCTGATGGTAGTCTGACTGGCTGAATTTGACAACTGCTGTATTTAACGTTCTTACTCTATGGGTTGATCCCAGAGAACGACGTACAGCAGTTGGGATTCACTGGTGGGGTAGTGTTTAGCTGGCCTTAGGATTGGTTAAGGTGTGTCAGTGATTGATTAGAAATGACCACGGGGCAACTTTAACTGGCAAATATGATTTGTGTATAAGAAACAAGTTGGCTGTAACTTCGGTTTGTTAAGACCACAATTGTGACTATCCATAAATTATAAATGAACGATGGCTTTGAATTTGAGAAGAGGTTATATCGTTAAAACCATGTAAAAAAAACATCTAGTTCCACCAATGTTGAGTGGGGTATCTACGGCAGAATCAAGGCAAGTTGACAATATTGCAGTGAAAGTAGCTGACCCGCTAGGTGTGAGTGGAGTTTAAGCAAAGTGTATTAAAAAAAACTTGCCTATGCCCCTTAGCTAAAACACCATTTGTCATGAGGTGGCTTTCGCGTACATGCAAGCACAAATTGAATGGCCACCTGTATTAATGACAGTCGCACACCTCACTCCATCTCAGGAACCTTGTAACCCGGATACCATCTCGATAAAAAGTTTCTTGAGTGTGCGCGAAAATATGGCAAATACATCTCTGGTTGACAGTTCAGAGGGCTTCAAAGGGCCACCCTCGGACATATCAATCCTTGCCCCAGCAGTGATGGCTGAACTGGAAAAACGTGTGAGACTTTCGGTTGATCCATCTACGCCAGCCACTGTACCGGTAGGCAAGGTTGAAAATGTTCATATTCATTATAGAGATGTGGACAGTATACTGGGCATGAATAACTCACATGCCAATCTAGCCCAGGGCATTCCACTAACAACAATGTCTTCGGCAAGTTCTCCTAAAGGTTCTGCATGTGATGAACTATGTAATTCTTAGAATGTAGATAAACCATTACAAATCTTATCTAATATGAGTGGGACGTCCTTTTCAGTGGCCGGGCAGATTAACCCAACTGAGGATTTGGTGAAGTTAGAGTCCTCATATCCAGTGATATCAAGAATACTGAATCTACTGGTAGGGGGCATGACTATGCGCATTATGAACTCTGTGATATAAAAGTAACAATGTCCGAGGTTTTGGCAAAACTAATCAAGCTGTAGGGTTTCATATGTGCTGACAAATATAGGCATGAGTGAGGTGCCTACACGGGTTCTAATTCCGTCACAAACAGTTATTCTTTTTTTTTTTTTTTATTTATTTTATTTTTTTGTTCAGGGGAACCTGAGCAAATTTATCAACACGTTGCAGCTTAAGAAGAAGCTCTAATCCTCTTGTCCTCCATTCCTCTATTCACTCCTTATGACCCTGTTTAGATCCGGAATTCTCCTGAATCGGTGCTGAAATCTCCCGAATCTGTCGGAAAATTGCGTCTATTAAGTTCACCATTGCGACCGTCCATCTTGTGGTTTCACCCGATATTAACCTATTCCATAGGTCATTTTCACACATCATCCACGGGTTCTCCATCAGCAGAAGTAGGTGAACGGTTCTGTTGTGTTTGCTGTTAGGACAGTATATAACTAAATGTCTCAGAGTTTCCTTCACCTCCGTCTTTTTACACAAAGGGCATTCTTGTTTGCCAGAAACGCCCCTGATGGCTAGGATTTCCTGTGTTAAGAGTAAGTTCAATCTTGCCTTCATGAACAGCGTTCTTTTTTTCTGGGAATTTGAAACAGTACTTTAAAGGGGATTTCACTTTATTGACAGTTGCGGGGAGATGGGCTAATAGTTTGTTCTCTGCGGCTGACTCCAGGGTCTGAATCCAATCCATCATTTCCATTTTTTGTTTGATTCTGTCTGGATTCTCTATCAGCTCCTTTTCTGTGCATGCAATTTCCTCTAGTTTGTCTTTCCTCCTTTTCGCCCAGCTGTTCAGGGCTGCACATTTGCCATTTTCCAATTCGTCTTTAATGATGTTAACAGCCGGCAACTTCTCAACCAGTATTATTCTCCTATAGAAACTCATGGCTCTTTGGTCTACTGAGGATGCTAGGGATACCAGGCCTAGCTCTCTCCTGATAGCCGCCATCGATGTAGATTTGGGGACTCCTAGGACAGCTTTCCAGACCAGTCCCTCCAGTCTACTTCAGATCATGATTGGAATGCAGAGTGAGACCTCCATCCCGTACATTAGTGCTGGAACCACTTTCCCCTTATAGAAACTTATTGCGGGGGTTAGTGAGAACTTCCCGAATTTTCTATCGATGGCTCTCATTTCAGATGTTAATCTTTTCGCTTTGGTCCATAGCATATTTTGCATCGCCATGTCTGTTCCCGAACTGTCGATTTCCACACCCAAATATCTGATGTTTTTGACTGATTCAATTTTGACATTCTCCAGGAACCAGGCCAGTTGTTTGGCTTTTTTGTTCGATGCTTTTTCTATCGTCAGAATTTTGGTTTTAGTTTTGTTGATTTCTAGACGATTGTCATTGATGTATTTTGCCAGGTTAGAGAGTTTTCGTTGTAATCCGATTTTTGTCTGATCAATTAAAATCACGTCGTCTGAATATAGCAGTCTAGGGATGTTAGTTTTACCCATTTTTGGGGGGAAGCTTCTGACCTCCGCTTCAGCTTGTTGCAGGTCGCCCAAGAAAGCAATGAATAAGGCTGGTGCCAGAGGGCAACCTTGTTTGACTCCTCTGTTAACCTTTATTTCTCCTGATAGCAGTCCTTGCTGACTTAATTTCACTTTTACAGTGTTTTGTGAGTGAAGTGCTTTAATTGGGTCGAGCACTGACTGGGGGCAATTCCATGAGTGTAGTTTTGTCCACAGCATATTTCGATCAATTTTGTCAAATGCTTTAGATAAGTCAATGAAGGCTAGATGGATCTTTGGGGCCCCGCCTTTACTTTAGCTTTTAGGATGTTGATGATCATGATGTTAATCGAGGTGTTTCCGTTTTTTTGGAAACCTGTTTGGAGGTTATCCTTTGCCTGGCTGCTTTTTTCCCAGCCTCTAAAATGGTCTAGCAGGAGGGTCGCGTATATTTTGCCAATGATGTCGAGCAAGGCAATCGGCCTGCAGTTTTCCGGGTCCTCCCGGCTCCCCTTTTTATAGATCGGACGATCACTGCTTTCTGCCAAGATTCAGGGATTTGTTGTTTCGCCTCACATTCGGAGAATATCTTACTGATCACGAACGACCACTCTTTTGGAAATTGTTTAAGTAAGACATTTGTCAGACCATCAGGGCCTGGAGCTCTAGATGTTTTTAGCTTCTTTGTTTTATCTTCGATGTCTTCAGGATTCGACAAATTAACCCAAAAAGGAGTCGACTTCCACACCTTCATTGCTGGTTGTTCCTTTAACTCTTCAAATTCCCGCGTTAAGTACTGTATCCATTTAGATTCTGAAACGGCATTGCTTAACGGGGCATTTTGTGTCGAGGCAATGCTTTTTATCAATAACCAGAATTCACTTGATTTCTTAGATGCTAAACTTTTCAGCATGGCCTCTGCATCCTGTTGGTATTGGGATGCCTTTTGTTGTTTCCGCCAATGTTGGTACCTTTTTATTTCTCAGTGCCAATTTTCCCAATCCACATTGGTATTCATTTTCTTTGCTTTTTCTTTCAAGCAGCGACCCAGTTTTCTTTGTTCTACCAACTCTTTGTTAAAAGCATGTTTCGTTTGGCCATCCTTTGGATCTCTTCCTTTCAGTGGTTTTTTATATGACAATAACAGCGGTAGATAGTCTGGCCTTTCATCGATCTTGTTCAGTCTATTGGACATGACTTTCTGGTCCCATGCCTTTTTTATTTTCATAATGTCGGCTTCCGTTAGCCTTAGGCGTGTTTGTTGGTTATTTAATTCTGTTTCCAGTGGATATCCAGTTTTGATTGGTCTCCTTCCTTGCCATGTGCATGTCAACAAGTTGTGATTGCTATTGATGGTACTCTCAACTTGAAAACTATCCATACAGTCAATTAGGCCAACTGAGATGCAGATGTAGTCTATAGTTGCTTTTGACGCCCCGCGTTCCCACGTTGGATGGTTTATTTGGTTAGGGAACAAAGAGGCTATGTTTTGAATATTTCTTGAGGAGATCTGATCCTTCCATGCTTTCCCTTGTTCCCTGGATGAAACCCCTACTTCCTGCTGTTGGTTACTGGTAGGGTTTGCTCGAATCAGGTTACAGTTTGCGTTTAAATCTCCACATATCATGATTTCGATATCCTCGAACTCTTCATATATCTGATCAATCGTGGAACTCATGTTTTGGCAGAATACTTTGGTTGACATACACTTCGGATTCCAGTAGCAGTTTATAATTGCTAACCGGTTCGTGTAATCACCTCCCTTTTTTCTATCGCATTGGGACCAAGTTGTCAGAATCACTAACATTTCATATGATTCTTTCCACTTACGTGGTTCCGTAAAGCCAAATCCTGTTTTAATTGCTGTTAGTAGGCCCGCTGATGGTCTTCCTTGCAGGCCTTTCTCCGCTGCAGAAATTTCAACAGAAAAGCCGTCAAGCGCAGGTTTTGCCATCAGCCACATCCCTTGTAAGCATAAAATGTCGAATCTGCCCAGGTTCACGTCACCAACCATCGTTAAGTGCGAGTGTCCTCACGTATTCCAAGATCCTAGACAGATAAGTTCCTTTGAGGGCCGTTCCTCTCCTTCGACTTCAACCGGGGGGTTGCCGAGGGTCGGCCCATCTCGCTGCTATTTGGTGTTTTTCTTGTTCCATGCTGATGTCAGCCAGTTCCACGGGCCATTCCGTTGACCCAGGTCTACTGCTTTTTTCCTACGATTCAGCGTTTTTGACTGCGAGGAGGGACCACTCCGTGGTTGGCGCTGAGGCTCTTTCGAAACCCGGCTTCTATCTTGTCCATACCCCTGGTTGCGTAGCTTGGGGGGGAAACTCTGTTTTGCCGCTGTGTCATTAGAGATTTCACCTGCGTTCCTTTTTCGTTTGTTTATTTCTGTCAAACGGAGTCTCATCTGCTCCAGTTCTTTAAATGCCGACTGGTCGATTTCCCTCGCCGCTTCTGCTTTGATATGTATGTAGGCTTTGGCTCATTTATCAACATGATAAGGTTCAACCCGCTTCAGGTCTTTTAATCTTAAGTTGTTTAAAAATGTTGATCTCTTCATTATCTGCAGAATAGTCGGCCGATTTAATGGCACATGGTCTTTCTTTGAGTCCAGTTGTTCTAACTTGAAGACACGGCTCGAAACATTCTCTGAGCTTTCCTTTTCTACTCTCTCCAGGAGGTGCTTCTCTTTCCTGGGACTGCTGGGAGCGGTCCTTCTTCTGTAGTCCTCATGGCATTTGTTTCCAAGCCCATGTTACTGGTCTGCTTTAGTCTAATCCTCGCTATTCTTTTGACCCACTGGACTTCCGTCTTTGCTCTGCTGTTCATTTTCTGTTTGTTTGTGTTTTTTCCCTTGCGTGGTGTTTATTCCACCTACCGTCTCCTTTCTCTCCGCTTTATTTATTTCAATTAGAAGAAAGCCCCTCTGTTTAAGTTCCTCAAAGGCCGATTGACCAAAATGCTTTGTACCATCCACTTTTATGTGAAGGTATGCTTTTGCTATTTTCCCACTGTGGTATGGTTCTACTAGATTCAGATCTTCGCTTCTGAAGTTTTGTAGAGAATTTGTTTTCTTCATTATCTGGTCGACAGTAGGTCTATTCAGTATTAGGAAATCCTTTTTTGCGTCCTGTTCTATCTTGAATAGACAAATCTCTTTTACTGTTTTCTGATGGTAACGCTCGGTCCTACTTCTCCAACTTATTTTCCGTGATGGCAGATTATCTTGATCCTTGCTTTCATATCTCTTTTTGTTACTCAGTGAGTTTTCGTGTTGCCTCTCTTGGTTTCCGTCCTTCTGTATTCCAGACTGGTTGTTCTTTGGCGTAGCATTCATCCGGACACCTGACTTGCAACTCTCTTTAATCCTTTTCAAAGACATGTTATCTTCATCGTTGGTGGTCGAGTCATTACGTTCCCAGTGTTGGGATAAGTTCATTAGGACAGAGTCTGTGAAGAACTCCTCTGCTGTTTTTGGAAATCTTGTTTTAGTGAGTTCTTCTGATTTATCCTCCGCTGGAACTATCTTTTCTTCAGGGAGAGGAGCTGGTTTCTTCATTATTAGGACAGTCTGACCTCTTTTGGTCTTTGACGATTCACCCTTTTTACTTTGGGCTGGGTTTTCCAACTTTGGGTTGCTAGCCCCGTCAGGGAGAGATGTGTTGATTATCCCTTTCGGCGTCCCCTCTTCATGATGGTTCGGTGCTAGATCAGTTTGAGTCTCCATGTGAGCACCGTTCCATCGCTGCAGGGCTTCAATATTTCTTTCCAGTTCTTCAATTTTGTTGTCTCATATTAGTTGGTGAGTCTTTTTCAGTTCTTCTACGTCCGTTATATAGCTTTCCACATGTGACACTTTTGTGATCATATTTGTCAAGATTGCCGTGTTTTCACGGATCTCTTCTTTGATGGCTTCATACAATTTGCAGAATGGTGCAAGTACCATTGACATTGTTGACATGATTGCTATCATGTCCGGTTTCTTGTTGGGTGAGACCTTCTGCATTCCTGCCGCTATGTCGCTGAGGCGCCGGTTTGTTGGCGATGTATGGCTTTTCATGTCCTTTTGGTTGCCTCCCTTTTTGTTTATCCTTTCCTCCGCACTGCTATTTTTCTCGATTATCTGGGGCTCAGCAGAAGTCGTATTCATTGTTGGTGCATGGCGCCCAACTAAATCCTTTTTATTCTGCTTTGAGCCTGGGATGTGATCGTGTATGAGACCTCAAATTCCGTAGTATATTTTCTTCTGACCTGTAGTGTAAAGAAAGCCTTGAGAGGGTACGATGAGGATAATTTGATTTGACTTTTGATGGAGGTACCACTTTTGGTCATTCTGGGGGCTTCCGTCCCTTTAGGTATCAATTTTGATTCTTTTACCTCCTTTCCCAATCTCTTGTTAGTTATGGGTTTTTTCGCTTTTGCCAATTTAGGGTCTTTTTTTGTTTTCCTTCTTTTTTTTCTTGGAGGGTTTTGTTCTTTGATTTGCAGGTTCGCTCTCTGATTCCTCAGATAAAAACTCAGTCAATGAGTAAATCCTTCTCCGTTTTTCTATCTCCGTCCATCCGCGGGCTGTTTATCACGCTCTTGTTGTCTACTTTTTTAACCAGCGGGTTTAAACATGCTCCCGCCTCTTTGCCCGGCTGGTTCAAGGTGTAGACTTCCTTTGTTGACACTATGGCTTAATCATTGTCCATTCTAGGGTGATGGATCATTGCCTTTATATTTATAGAGTTCAGTGGCTGATCCATGTTGCTTAAATTCCCAACTGGGGGTCTTCCAGTTGGATCAGTCCTTTTTCCCCCTATGATTACCTCCAAGTGCCTGCCTCCATCTTGGGTTTCGGGCCCCGCTGTCTGTCCATCTGCGGCGGGGGACCTGGCGCACGTATTTCTTCCGATATCCGCCGTCGATGAATGTTGCGGAAATGGAGTACCTGGTGCGCCTTTCAGTACTGCAGGGCATCGCCTGTCTATCCCAGTCCACACAGCAGGCTCTTCTTCCTGGGCGCTGTGTCCCCTCCTGCCACAAACATTCCGCTTTGCTTTGCGGCGGGGCCGTCCTCCGACAGCTCTCGCACTAGAAGCACTCGCCAGACCGGCGGGGACAGGGCTGCTCGTGGCCGCGGGGGGGAAGACGGCTGATTTCCTTTTACTTCTTTGCTCACTTCTTCGCTCACCAATTCCGTTTCAAAATGCTCCCGTACCGCGCCCTCGTCAGACGCCAGGTGGCGCTACAGTCCGAACACCTCAGGAGCCGCCCGAGCTCAGCTGCCGCTAAGGCGTCGGACCAGGCTCCGAAGCCGGGACCATCGTTGTTGTTGACGGGGCTACGGTAGAGTCAGGTACGTTTTCTACTTCATTTGAGATTTTGTTTAGCGAAGTGGGGGCTTTCCAATCCGCAATCACAGAGGTCTTTGATCTTTTACTTCTTGGCGAGGGTGTCTCCAACGTCACATCTGTCTCTTTGCCGATTTCTGAGCCAGCCACACTCGGCTTCTTAACGGGTCTCCCTTTGGGACGTACCTCGGGCTCCATTATGGTCTTGCTTCGGGTCTGCAGCGGACTGCTGCAGACTGCTCTCCACCTCTGCTCCCAACTCCGCTCACCGCTCTGCGGTGTGTTTGGGCTAATAAAACTGACTTCCTGCACAAGGATGTGGACTGCTGCAGACTGCTCTCTACCTCTGCTCCCAACTCCGCACAGTCTTTATGGTAAATGTTGATCAATCAACTCAAGTACACGATTCAGTAGTACCCCGGAACATTGCTTCTCAAAGCTATGCAAATGCATTGGGGGGAACGAATGATACTCATTCTACACAGATATTGAAATATGCTCAATTATGTCAAAAAGTGGTCGATAATAGCGACAAAATCGATCAGATACATTTCTTTCTGCAGATTGAAGGTTCCCCTCAAAGTGTTGCCCAGACTTCTGAATCCTTAAACTCTATGCCCACAGAACTTGAACAAATGGATAGCCCTTCAGCTCTTACCAATATGCTAGATGCAGAGTCACGAAGTGAACCAGAGCACAAAAAAGCCACTGAGAAACTGGAAGTGACCCATAATTCTGGTTCAGCCATTCAGTTTTTATCCAGGAGAGAGAAACGCCTGTACTTCTGAGCTTTAAATCGCAAAGCCACCCATGAAGCTGCTATGTTGACTACAGGCAAACAATCTAAAACAAATCAGCCACTAAACTAAAAGAGGAAGAGAGTCCCTTAAAGAGGAAAGGTACATTTAATAACAAAGAAGTGGTTATTGACCTAACTGAACTTGCTGAAGTAAGTAAGGCAGCTCTACTATTAAATAGTACACTCCCCACTGTATCTGCTACTAAAGGTATGATTTTGAAGGGTGCTACCCCTACTAGAAAAACTGGGATTAACATAACTTCAAATACAACTATGTTAACTCAAGTGGATAAATCATCTTCCACTAATAAAATTGAATCGACCTATAACTTGACAGTTCCACAACAAACGCAACTGTCAATGTTTTACAAACAGATCTCAAATAAAAAAAAATAATAATCTGGAGGTCCATCGAATGATGATAATGGTAAATCATCGATGAGTGACTCCAGTAAAGCCAAGTCAAATCCAGTATTGGAGTTTAGAGGTAAACCTCCTGAAAGTGTCCCTAAGATATCAGAAAATACTATGAACAACCATACAAGTGATTTGTCATCTTTAAATGCTGTGGATGATAATGACCAATGGATTAAGCCATTAAAAATAGATCAAAAACTGTTTTCCACGACTGTGGATAGTAATAGAGAGCATCAAAGTACATTGAAGATTGTAGGCTGGCTGAGTAATGCCAGCATCAATGATGATAAACGGTTTAATAGATCATTTATTCTACAAGCGGTCCAAAGAATTCCTGCACTTAGAACTCTTAATTCAGGTGATATTGAATGGATAACGTTGCCAGCCATGAATAACCACCGGATGGTCTGTCAATTTTAATCCACAATTATAACTAACTTGGTGCTAAAACATAGGACTGACCTTAAAATGATTGGGTTAACACAGTACCTATTTGATTCTATTGATGAGGCAATCACCTTTAATGAAACATACGAATAATCCCAATGAGCTTGAAGTACATGTGAAGCCGGACCGTTGATTTCTAGACTGCCTCATCAGACAGTGATTACACAACTCGCGGCCCTTTCAAATGTCAGTAATGATGGGTCATGGTTGACTTTGCTTGCTGTTAGCTTGAATGCAACCCAAAAAACCTCCTCCACATAGTAACAAATTGTCTACAAAAAATTGCCTCATGGAATTCTTGCGAGTTTTCCAATTTGTTGTCATGGGCTAAAGACACCTTACCCCATAAATCCATTGATTTTATATCCTGCCAAGAAACCACGAGCAGACATAACTTTCAAATTTAACGATTCGTAGCATTTCATGCTGAAGCAATAAGGGGTATCACCGGAAGGCCCTATGGGAGACTAGCAATTTTTGTTAATACTAATCTTGAAGCAAAAACATGCATGGTACATAAATCAGATGCGTTTTTAGCTATTATGGTGTCCTTTGGGCCGGAACCCCAAGTTGCTTATCTCATGATCTCAATGTATTGGAATCAGGCTCAAATACAATTGGAGACTGTGTTTAATCAATTTTCCACGATTTTCGAAGAGGTTCTGACTATGAACCCTGACTGTAGAATAACTATAGGGGGTGATTTCAATGCTAGATGTTTACACTCTGCCACATCCACTTGCATCCAAGCCCTCGATGACTTATCTCCAGTAAAAGCAAAGGGGCAAAGATGGGTTGAGTATTTTTCCTTTTTGGGCTTTGATCGGCGGGTTCCACTGGTTACATGGAGGAAAGGCTCAAGGAGCACCTGCATACATTTTTTTGCAGTCTCTTCAAATTTACTTGGACTATGTAGACAGCTAATAACATCAGAGCCTTCCAACCTTTGAAAGAATAAAGAAGTGGCATCCTGCCATTAGAAATGATGGAAAAAGCAATTGTCGATTTTTCAATGACTCAGATCAGAAAGAAACGCCTAAACTCTTGATTATCTATTGTCAATATCTTGAAGATTTACGCAGTGAAATATTTGGAATTGAGAGACTACGTAACACTGATCTATCCAGAGAATAGTTTTAGAATACATGCATGTGGGGAGCTCGCGAATAAAGGTCATTCTCTTATTGTCAACATTGCTTATAAAGATTAATGAGGAATTGGCAACTAAATTACAGCTCTAGCTTGACTAAAATGTGGGGATTTTTATGGATGTTTTATTGAATCCTATGATAAGTCGTGGCAAGAATCAGAAGAAAGGATATATTAATAAGATTTTATGTAACAAATAGGTTATTTTGCATAAGTTGAAATGTATTCCAACATATAGAGTGACGTCTTATATGCAGGCATTGAGGCTATCATGGAAATTTGATAAACTGATATATTATGTTTTAAAATCATGTAAAATATGAATGTATATTTTGAACAAAGAACAATTGATATGATATGATAGGTTATTTATAACGCGCTTAATACCCAGAGGTTTCTAAGTGCGGACCCAGGAATCGAACTTGTGTTGCTCCATGTCGTCTTGTTTCCAAGTTGAGCACGCTGCCGCTGAGCTATCCTCCTGGGACAATGTTTGTTTGACAAACTAAATACAACTAATAAAAAAAATGTTTTAAAAAAAACCTCAGGGGCATATGTGAAGTACTACCATTGAATAACATTGGACTCCTTTTTCCTGAATAAAAATGGAATAGTGTGTCCTAGTGAGCTGATTCCAGTCTAATATTAAAGTGGATAAGAAGCCTGTCGGTATCATGCAAATTTGAATCCTGTGTGATGTATACAATTTGAGTTACGAAGACAATTATGATTCTGGCCTTCTCATAATTCCGAGGGAATGGACATTTGGTGTGATGGTAGGCTATGAAAGTAAGGTTTGAATCATGAAGGGTAAGTGTTGTGACTATCGCAGCTAAGAAGTACATCAATAAGAATGGTAGCTCCTCCCAGGAAGGTCAAGCCGAGATATGATTATTATTTTCTGACTTGCCATAAAATATAGAGCTCAAATATATATATATATATATTTATATATGTATGCCTGCAGTTATGTGAAAAATTAGGGCAGCTATCATGTTGTTAGATTTTCAGGAACACTAAAAGTTAAACTCACTTGTCATTTTGGGATGATGAATCTCTCTCCTCCCTCAGGCTCCATCATCCACACCTCCCAACTTCTTGTCCAAATAACAGGCAGTGGGCATATTGGGGGAGGTGGAGGGAGAGAGCTGGCCAATCCATATCATGGGAATTAAGATTCTAATTGAGTAATACCAGCCCAATAAGAGATCAGTTTTCAGTCTGAGAGTGAGCTTTCTTTGAATTTTTGACTCTTGGGACCTTTCTTTGGACTTTTGATATTTCCCTTGACTTTCCCATTCTATTGCTGGAGGTAATCTACTTCTGGATCCTTGCAAGGAACAACTAGCAGAGAGACAGGGAGCTACCAAGGCATTAAACATTGCATGGGAGACAGATACTGGGAAATCTAGAAGCTAGCTGGGCCTGCCATTTGAGGAGCCAGAGGAAGTCTGGGTGCTGTGGTTTACCCTTGACTGAAGTCTTTGACCAGATCTGTGCTGTCCTCAGAGGAGCCCTGCTGTTTTCATGGATACCCCATAACCAAGGCCTCCTATGTAAGTAGATTAATCCAAATGCCAACAAAAGTGTGGGGCAATCTGACAGCCTTAATCTTCATCTCATATAGCAGGTCGGCGGGTGAAGACCTTTGGCACAGTTTATTAAATCCAACTAAAATTAGTTACAATATAGAAAATAAAGTACTTGGGTGACTCTCCCTTTCTGAACCCCCTGTCATCTGTACAGAAAAGGGGTGTCCATAATCCCAAAATAGGTAACCCTAAATTGCTGCCCTTCAAGTGAATGTAGAGTGTGCAAAATGAAATTTCTCTTTTATTTACTTCCATTGCAAAATGATTTTCCCAAGACCCTGCATTCTATGCAAGTAAAAAGCCCAAAACGATTTCCTATTAAGTTCCTGTCATGATGCATGCCCCCGGGAAGCCAGACCAGGCCCAGCAACCCCGGAAGCAGGCATCAAGCCATTTGGAGCAAGCCCAAAAACCCCAGTTAGGGGCTGTTTGGGTGCAGTCCTGCCGCCTATGGTGCCAGGCTCATAAGGATAAAGTCAGTCCTGGCGCCATGGGCGCCAGGCTAATTACAGAAAACTTACCTAATGCAGACCATGCTGCATACTCACCTGGTGCAGACCATGCTGCACGAAGCCACAAGCCAAATGGGGCTTAGGAGGGGCTATTTTACCTACGGGACTTCTTTTTTCTCGGGTGGGGGTTGAGGAAGAATACTTACCTGGGACTTCTTCGTAGGCTATTTAAACCACGCCCGGACAGCCACACGTGCTTTGCGTTATTCTGCATTCAGCAGCGTAACGCTCACCGTGCCTCCAGCATCTTCCAGTCTTCAGCCACGCCCGCTTCAGTCCTGGACCACCTGGAAACGAAAAGAAAGAAGGAGAAGAGGGTCAAACTTGAAACCTTACCTGAATTCTTGATCCATCGCGCCGTCGATCTTGAAGAAGGAGTCATCGCACGCGCATCGTCACGCACCTCGCAGCGCCGCGCTGTACTCACCATCCAGTGCAGCTTTTCCTCACTCCATCGCAGACTCTGCATTTCCAAACCGCTCTCCGATATCTAAGGGGACAAGAAAAGCCAGGTTAGCACGGGAATGCAAAAGGGCAATACAAGCTACCCCCAAAGACTTACCGGATTACCACGGGGGGTACTCATCTCATCTCGGGTCGGCGCAGTTAACTCTGCATCACCGCCGTACCCCGGCCCCTAAGGGGAAACCACTGGACATTACAAGCTACCCCCCAAAGACTTACCTGATTTACCGCAGGGGGTACTCACCTCATATCGGGTCAGCCCAGTTAACTCTGCATCATCGCCGTACCCCGGCCCCTAAGGGGAAAACCACTATAGACTTACCTGACTCTCACCAACTGCCCTTTGGACTCTTCGTGATGGTTAAGTCGGCAACCTACAAGGAATCGGAAAGAGTGAAGATCAGACATTTGAACTCTTACAAACTATTGGATCCTAGAGTCAATACTGGAACTCACCAATTCCTCCACGCCAGTGAAGTAACTGGTCGTCTACGCGCCCCTGCGCTCGATGCAGGATGGAGGGCCCACCTTTCTAAACCATCAGGTGAGAACAAGAGGGAACATCGGGAGTGGTCAGTGGGCAGACAACGGGAGTGGAAGGTGGGTTAACGCTCCAATTACGGGAGGTTAATTCCCTTTCTCCTTTGCAGAAAGATATTCATACGAGCCGACAAACGAAGCAAGTGGGGGTGTCCAGTCAGTCATCTCGGCTCTACGTGGCACCAGGCCGGTCCAGACCGACATCCCCATGGGAACCAGGTGAGCGTAACAGTTCCTTTCTTAACTTTGCCTTTCAAATAAAAAGACCAAAACAATGTTTCCATTATGTCTATTTTTCAAACCGTGCCTTTATAATAAAAAGCCAAAACGACATTGCTACTGTATTCCCACTCCCCGTACCTGCTTTTAAATTAAGGGGTCATATATAACTGATGCCTTTGGGCGGGGGGTTGCTGGAAGAGAAGAGCATTGTGATAACCCCACACAATCACTGGGGGTTGTTTTAAATTTCATAATTGTGAATGTGCAAGAAATCATCTGTGTGTCTTTTTTATATAAAGTCTCTAAATTGTACCTGTGTGTTGTAGTATCTGTAAGTTCATTAGAAATACAAGTCAGTCAATTGGTGCAAGCAATTTGAAATTGTGATATTGTGTTGTGCCACAGTGTTGGTGGCTGATATTTTGGTTGTCTTATGGTCCTTTGTCAAAATATATATTCTTGCTATACACCGGCCTGGTTTCTAGCTTGTTGGTGGTGCACAGTGTGTTTGCTGGGGTGGTGTGAGATAGGTTGGAGGCCTCAATAAAGTTAAATCTGTATAATGGCTTTGGGTGTGTGACACCTTGTTTCGGGGGATGGAATCCCTGGGTTGAGAGTTGCCGCCTAATAAACCGTGACAAAGCTGGGGGCTTGCGGCATCGATTAGAGAGAGTCTTCACTTGTGACAGTGCAGTAGCAGCATACCATTCATTTGGGTGTAATTGCATTGCAGTGGTTGGAAAGTTATGTTGCATTGTGAAGCTGCCATTTAGTCCTGTATCCTGGGCAGTGTTGATTTCGAGTTGTCATTGTGAGTGGAACCTAAGCAGGAACAGGGTTAAGATTTATGACCTTGCATAGAGAGTATATAAGGTGCAGAACACATTTCAGAATGCACAATATGGCCAGGAAGCACCTCCTTTACAAATTGTAAATTGTTTATTAAAGGTGAATGGGTAGAACAAGAACATGAAATGTATCAAGCCAAAATTATGCAGGAGGTTAACTCTGCAAATGTGAACATGTGGCAGGATAATGGGATGTTACATCAGGCCCTGACAAACTTTTATATGACATAATCCAGAAAAGATGAGCACATTAAAATGGCTCAGCTTACATCATACATGTATTTCCATATGCTGATCCTGGAAGAAAGACACCAGAATAGTGTGGCCTCTGTGCAAAACCAGGCTGAGGTTTTGAATTAAGCCCAGAAAGAGCTGATACAATTAGAAGCGAAAGCGCAACAGAGACAACATTTGGAGTTAAAATGTGGAAATATTACTGAACTGCTAAAAGATGAGATGAAAAAACTGCAGTAAAAAAATGTAGAGTGAATCCATTTTCTGCACTTCAAGGGGAGTATGAAGAATGTGTTGAAAATCTGTGCGCAAGTCAACACAAATTAAATGAGCATGTTGTTCACAAGAGAGCCTGCTTAGAGGATATTTTCACATTTCAATCACAGGTAAAACAACTGAAAGCTGAAAACAGCCAGTTAATTCTTAAGGGGGTTGATTCTCAGGGTGAGTTCGATCAGATGCACGAAGATCTGAACACTTCTGAACAACAGAAAGAACAGTTGTGGCAAGAAAATAATAAATTAAATCAAGAGAACAGTGCCCTGTTTCAGGAAGTGCATCAGTTAAGGATGGACATGAAGAACAGTGTGTCATGTTCTCAGGAACCGGCTGACAGTAGGTTACAAAATGCACAATTATTTGAACATATGAGGCAAGCAGAGATTGACCAACAAAGGCCAGAATTGCGCAAGGGGAGGAGATTAGTCTCCTGAAAAAGAAATGCTCTGAAAATGTGCAGACAATGCAAGCCTCACAGAAGCAAAATTAGTCGCATTGTGAAGAGAACAAGGGACTAAGAGACTGATTCATGGCACAAAGTGAAGTGCTAGAGATTACTCAATCACTAGTGTGAGAATTGAAGTCTCAGGCCTCTGCATACTACCAAGAGATAGGGACTGAGAAAAACAAATGTGAGGGTTTGGAAAGTGAAATCATCAAATACAAACACCCTAGTCAGAGTATCAAAAAGTGCCTTCAATTACGAAGTGATGACCTCATTACCAGGGACCTCAAGCCAACTCATCACCTTTTATGTACAGAGTGCAGCTGACTTCATGCATAACACTTCTCAAGAACAGGGAAACACGAGGCAGCTGGACTCAACCAGGCCTAGTCCAACTGATCCAGAAGGCCAGTCCTTATCTGACATTGCTGAGGGTTCAGGGTTACCAAGTAAAAGGGAAGGCGGCTGGACCAGTGTTCTCTCGGAATTTAAAAATACCCTGGCATGTATTTCTGACCAGGAGGGCTCCTATGATGAAAATATAATGTAGTTGGACTGGCAGAAAATGAAGTTACAAAGGGACCACCTGACCCGCTTTACAGAAAGAGAAGAACCAGAGTTAAGTCCTCAAAAGAGCATCTTAAAAACCTTCACACATTGAGGGAGTTGGAGGAAATACCCACCACCCCTGGAAGGAGGAAGGAGGATGGGTACTCTCTGGTGCAAAAAGTAGCCACAACACCACAGAGAGAAGAGTCCAGACCCTGCAATTCTGGGAGTTATTCCTGGTCTCAGAGGAAGGAGCGCCTAGGGGACAGGGAATGGACCACCAACTGTAGCAGCTCTGAGTCAGAGGATGAGTGTACTCTGGTGCAGGTGCAGTGGAAAAGGAAGTCTGCCAAACATAAGAAAGGTCTGGTGAAAGACCCAGTTCGGCAGATAAATGCCATGAAAAACTTCATGACTCCCTACCATAAGAATGGAAAATACTCGATATGGGAGCACCTCGAGCTTTCTGACCAAATGATGACATCAGTTGGTATTAAAATTGATGGGAATTGCATGAAATTTGCTATGTGGACATTCTCCCCTGAATACTCCAGCTTCTTTTCAGGACTGGATGACCAAGACCACCAAAAATGGTCCACCTATAAGGCGGCCATTCTGAAACAATTCATAGGAAGCCACAGGAGGCCCACAAGGTGGCATACAACCGGCAGTGTGGGGGAAGACAAAGCGCCAAGAGAGTTTGTGCAGAAGTTGAAGCAAGCATTTTCAGAGACATCTCTGCGGGTGAACACCAATAGACAGGAGTTCATCAACACATATTTTCACACGCTCCCAAAATACATAATGAACCAATTAGTAAGGGATTTTCATGAGCGTAGGGCCCTGGATTGGGTGATAGAACAGGTCAAGAGGATCCATGAGATCCAAAAGCCCTCTGAAAATAAGAATAATAGCCCCACAAAAAAACATCAAACACACCTGACCCTGCAAAGGTGGCAGAGGTGAAAAATATTCCCCCATTGGACATGGAGATGGGGGGCCTAAAAATACTCCTCCCACCAATCAGCAGAATGAGAGGCAGAGGAGACCCGCAGATTCAACCCAATCAGGTGGTAGCCAGGCAAACCAGACAAACACTCCATCTTAGCATGCCACCTACATCGGTCCAAGACACAAGAATAACAGACCAATCCTGGGGCATGTCTACACTCCCCTGGTGCAGAAAGGGGGGCCCGACCAGGTAGGTACCTCCCCGGGAAACTTCCCTCAAAACATCCCTCCAAACTTCCCCCAGGAGGAAATAAATACTCCACCCCCCAAACTAAGCTTATTTCCCAGATAACCTTCAAACCCTAACTTCCAGAATAATCATCCTCTGTCGCCCTGCTTTCAGGACAATAGATCCCCGAATCCGGGAGAAGGGAGACCTAGGATGGAAGGTCATCAGGGAAACTCCCAATACCCGAGTATTTCTGGGAGCAGCAAAGGTATGAATCTGAAAACATGTCACAACTGGAGCGACAAGTCTAACAATTAACCCATGACCTGGGTCGCATGTTGAGGGCTCAGCAGAACTCTCAATTGGAAACTGCTGCCCAGAATAATTTAACACCCGGGTCTGATGCCCTAGGGGTGCAATGATGGGAAGAAACCTCTGACAAACAACATATTCAAGAGGAGGCGTCTTGGATGGAAGGCTGATGCAAACCCCAAGAGGAAGCTCCCTTTCCTACCAGAACAAAACCCCTGGAAACCTCTGAGCCTGAACATACATCTTCTACCCCCGAAAAGCTCAAACCTAAAGAACAGATGGTAAGTAGGAGAAATTGGAAGCCAAGAACAACCCACTTTCAGTGAAGAAAATCTTCTCTTTCAGAGATGGAGGAATCCTTCCCATGCAAAAGTGAGTCTCCAAAGCCCTAGCTTTTGACCGGGTAGGTATGGAAACCGACCCAGAGCAAGAAGCTCTTAAACCTAAAGAATGTCACCCAGAGGATCCAGAAATTGCACAGCTATCCTAGCTCAAACAGGTTTGGGTAACTGTCTCCAGGTAAATGGGGACAGGAAAGAATCGGGGGAACAAGGGCACTTCCCAATCCCACCTGTTTCTGCGTGCAAAATCTTTCTTACCGATTTGCGGCCTCCCACACAGAAAACTATCCAAGATCACACAGTGTCAGAATTCAATCTATAAAAGTTAACCGCCAAGCTGGCACATAATGCACATATTCCTTGCCCCCTTGAGGAGAGTAAAAGAAGATTTTACGCTCCTGTGAAGGTGCAGCATCAGTGTGCATTATCAGCATTGGTGGATACTGGATCCAAAGCCACCCTCCTGTCCAAAAAGGCCTTTGTCCAACTAAATTTAGGAAGGTGGGGAGTGTCACCAAATTCCCCTCATACCTCTTCTCGGACAACTCCAAAACCTTGATGGGAATGATATTTCCGTCGAAGGGACTGCAAATCTGGACATAAAAACTGGGCGACCTAGGGTGAAACACCCGGTTATAGTTGTGGCTCCAGAGGGCACACCTTGTCTCTTGGGGAATTACCTCCTTTGAGGTTGTCACCAATGATTGACTGCGTAAACAAAGTCCTCTGGACTCAGACTAACCAGCCAATTAAATTAAAACAAAGCACACATTATGTGAGTTTGAATGGCACATGCCACATGATTGAACAACAGTCTGACAAAATAGAATTCAATTTTTGGAGAAATCAAGTCCCAGGCATCACCATCATCTCTGTAGGAGAACACATTGGTGATGGGAACCCTTCTCCATTCTTGAAAATCATCCTTCCACCCAGTTTTTTAAGTGGCATTCCACACTGTAATGGAATAATCTGAAATGCTATACTAGTTCAAAATCAGAATGAAATCCTAAATCCCATGACAAAATATTATGAAAAATCAGCTCAAAATTTGACCGACATCCAGATAAAGGGTGAACATCTGTTTTTCCCCATTCAGGTAAATGAGGGGGAGGAGCCTGTTCGTGCCAGAGTATGCCTGAAAAATAGAAGAAGCTTCATCAGCGAAGCATTATTCAGGAAACTCCCAAAATATCAGACCATTCCCACATTTAAATTGATTGATAGGTTGGAAATGGTCATGGAAACTCCAAATTCCAAAGATCTTCTGCCTAGCAGGTGTATGCTAAGAATTTCTATCGGAGACAAAAGCATAGAACATCATTGTTGGTTTATGAGAGATGCCCCCTGCGCTTTTTACCTCGCAGTGACATTCTCAATCGATTTGCAATCAACTTGGATCTAATTATTGTCCTGACTGGGGGGTTACCCCTATGGGCTTTGACAACACTGAGAAAGCATTCCAGTCGGCTCAAGTGTTGCCTTATGCGGTTAAAGTTAAAGTGAGAGAAGAGGTTATCATCCCTGGACAATTGTGACAGTTTACAATTCCCCTAAAAATGAAGCGAAGACAGAACCTCAACAACCAGGACGCCTATATACATTTGAATGATTATCTCCAACAATAAGGTTTGTATTTGCATCTGACACCCCTAGTTGACCTAGAAAACAACACCAATCGAATATTGGTGGATAACAGCGACCCTAAAAGGGGTGCAGACACCTTTATTGGAATGTTGATTGATGCCCAACATTATTCTATTGATTTAGGTAATGAGATCCTTGGACCAATGTCAAATAACTGCTACAATTTTAACGACAGTTACCCTCATAAAACATATTCACCAGACAAGGGGGGAATTTCTTTGTGTACTCTTCCTGCCCTTATGATGTGGAAGAGGTGACCTTTGACATCAAGAAGGATGAGGTAGTATTCCGAGTGAACAGTGACTACCTTCCATCCTTGGAAACTCCGGTCCGGGCCAATACCATCACAGGAGATCTCTCCACCCAATGGGAGGATACCACCAAAATTGCCAAGCCCAAAATCTTTCCAAGCTTTAAGCAGATAGTTTAAGAACAAATTAGTCTTGCTGATGTCTGTGAGACCGAGGAACAAATACAGAAACTGAAACTGGTGTTTCTGGATTTTCAGGATATCTTTTCAGTTGATTCATATGACTGTGGACACACAGAGATACATTCAATCACCATACCTACGGACCCTGAGATGGCTCCAGTATTTGTGAAGCAATACCGATTACCTGTCGCGTCCATGGAGTCACTCACAGAGATTATTAAAAACTTAGAATTCAGTGGTATAATTTGTCCAATCCACAGTACCTTTCATAACCGTGTAGTGGGAATACTCAAACCCAATGGTAAATGGAGACTTTGTGCATACCTAAGTGAGTTAAATAAATGGGTCCAGGTCCAATGATCAATGGTGTATACCGCCTTTGACCTGACCAATGATTACTGGACAGTACCCGTGAATAGGGAAGACCAGTATAAGCTTGCCTTTACCTTCGGGGGGGCAGCAATACACATGGACCCAAACCACTTTGGATACAGAAATTCCGGCAATTAATTTAACATCTTTCTATATGAGGCCATGTCCAGTTTAGGCAAAAAGGGAAATCTGGCCTATGTAGATGATGTCTTAATCAAGAGCTCAACTGTGGAGGAACATATAGCAGAAATACACTATTTTGACCCAGTTGCAGAAAGTCAGAGCAAAACTGTCCTTTCAGAAGGCACAGTGGTGAACGACCGGCATGAAATTCTTAGGGCATGAAATCATCCCTGAGGGTCTCTGCCCCTGGGTGAAAAAGGTGGAAGCATTATTGAAATTGAAAGATCTGTGAGGAACTCATGGTGGCAACAGTAAAGACAGACACAAAAGGTCACAGTTGAAGGGTGTTCATTGAACTATTAATTCAGGGTGGAAAAACGGCTAAGCTAAACCTAAATCTAAGATGGGAGCAATCGTCAACCATTAAATTAAAATAAAGCTGTCCTAGTGGCATTATGTCAAATAAAAGGGGAAATAATAAGAAAAACCTATTGCCAACTCCTTAGACTAAATACAAAAAGAAGTGTGGGATAGAGGTTTTAATAAAGAAAGAAGTGCTCTCAAATAATATGTCACAATGTGACTGCCAGGGGTCTCCCATCCCCACGTTTTGAGCACAGGTTAAGGTAGTAGTCCTAAGCACAGCATACACTTGAGCTTTCCCAGCACAAGCCGATAGTTCTGTCCCAGTTATCTGGTTCTTCGATGACTTAAAGTCTCTTTCCAATAAAACGTCTCTTGCCCTGAATGACCTGATAGTTCCAACAAACAAACACAAAAGTTCTGTTTCACAAATGCTTTTGGGTGATGGCTTCACCCCTGGGTGCCCCTCTTCCGGGCGCAGACCCTTCACAGTCGTCCTCAACAAATCAAATGAACAGTTCTTTTCCCAATCTCTTACGGGCCCTGACCCCTAAGACATTTTTACTTGCTTACTCAAACAGTTCCTTTTCAGTGAACTTTGGGTGATGACTTTTCACTCCTGGATCTCCCTCGGCCAGGCTCAGACACCAAATGGCAAGCGGGACAGTGCACTTCTCCTTGTCTTACTTCACAGTTCATAGGTCAAAAGCTTTCAACTGTACAGGGATTTTTCTGAACCTCCTGTATGACCACTTGGACCTATCTTGGCTGCTCTCCTATGGCTTTCTGGTATCTGTAGTTTTCTACCTAAGGGTAATGACCCAGAGTTTCTCGAGTGAGTCCCCACATTGTGCCGGACTCCTCTGCAGCTGGCTTTCTCCCTCCAAAATATTGACAGTTCTTTGTTGGCCAAAGTTAAAATAGCCACTTGCTACTTTGAGTTTGTCCCGCTTTATCCATTTATCCAATATTTAAAACCTTCGGCAGTTGCAAACTCAGACCGGACTCTTGCTCGTACATCAACTCACCGGCTGTGTTTGGACGCTTGTATCAGTGAGTGCGCTTTTCAAGATTCTGTGATTTTGGCTGTCTCCTCTGCTCCTCCCCAACTCCGCTGTTCACCTGGGAGGGGAACTGGCTTTCTCTGGGCACCTTTGACAGGGATACCCCCATTATATAGCTATAATAGCTATCTGGCCCCAACACCTCGCAGTGTGTACCAGCCGACACAGTGAGGAGAGTGAGGTACTGGACATCTAAATACTGCCGTGTTTATACATTTCTTACAAGATTGTCCAGCCTCTCTTCACGTTATTAATTTGTGCCTAGAGTTCGTGCCTCTTTCATATGACAGATTTTACAATATTATGCAAAGGATTACATGAATTTAGATTTCCATGATAATACAATGGTGGTATAGGTTCTCGGATCTGCGGTAAGCCTTATGTCAAGAATCTTTCACAATGTAGTTCAGCTAAAACATATGATCGTCGTTTACTCTTCATTGTTTCAGTGTTTATACAAGGATGAGGCTTGTGAGAACAGACAACACTCGAATAGCAGTTCATATGAAGCACAATGTTTCTTTGTTTTGCTTAAACAGTCGGTTCGCAGACAACCTAAACATTAACAGAACTCAAAGGTCGGTCAGCTCAACTGCAAGACGAAAATACAGACCACCATTTTAGAATATGGAACATAAGTGAAAATCAAAATGGCTGACGAATCTTAAAATGGCAGGGAAGTTAAACCCAAAAATCGGAACTTTTACAATGATGTTTTTCGTGCAAAGCGATTGGATTTAGGACAATATTAAATTTAAGGAGGCACTATATAATTACGGTTTAACAAACCCTCCTTTTGGCCTAAGCCAATAGCTTTACTAAATATATTTGCTTTATTCGTAACTCCACGTTTCAATGTGCATACATCCTGAATCACATTCATCAGATATATTGATCGCCATTAGATCCTTAGCAGTAATATCCTCCATTACAAGTCATCTTTTCAGGTGCAAGTATTTTCAGCCCTAGTGTGCCTACGGTTTACGCACAACATCCCCCTAACATCGAACATATGGTAGGAAGAAATTGTATGGAACAACAACAGAACAACAGAACACCAAGGATTACCACTGAGGCTGAAAAGAGTTTCCATCCTCAAGACAGTAAAGAGTCCCAGAACCAAGCACTAAGATCCCAATTTCCCTTGGGAACATGTACTTCTGTACATAGGACATGCAGATTTTGTATTGCCTTAAATATGGTAGGGGAGCAATCAGGTACAAAACACAACAAGCAGATCCCACTAATTCACATACTCCACCATGTTCAGCCAGGATGACGTCTAACACCATCTGGTTCTGTAGAGCTACTAATCTAATCTCTTTCTGTTTTAACATCATATTGTAGAGTATGTCAGTGGTCCGGTTGATGGTTTTCTCCAATACTCTTGCCAGTCTCCTAAAATCCTCGTAATTCATGATCTGTCCCCAAAATGGCACAAAGGATTTTGCTATATCACCCATGACCTGTGAAGGAGTATCACCGTTCTCGTCCGGCCTTGGACGAGCTCTAGAGACCTCAGAGGTGCTAGCTACAAATACCCCTGGTAGCAAGATACGTTAATAACAAATACCCTGCCAATCTCTAGGTAGCCAAGGATAAGCTTCATTACCGCATATGAAATAAACAGGATCACCTACATACAAATATCTGTCCTCACTCGTCAAATTTGTAATATTGGCACAACCCTCAAAAGTACCCATTGACTGAGAACCATTCCTTTGTATGCGGAAGGAAACAGAGTGGAGGCTGTGATTAATAGTGTAAGAAGGAGGCGGTGCATCCCAGTTGCCTACGGGAGCCATCCTGAAAGAGATTAACAATTGGAAAGGTCTAGAAAGTCTATCAGAAGGCCTAATAGAAGCAACGTTAAGCTTGCTCCTATTTGCAAAAAGAGAACATCCCAGAGGCGTCAGGACTTTCCTTTCAAACTCGTTCAAATTAGTCCCATCGAAATTCCCTGAGATGCTATCATTCCAAAGACCAAAGAATAGTGCCCTTAGAGAGACGTAGCACACAGTAGTTAAAGGCAAAGGATAAATATACCAGCACAACCCTTGTTCCCCATGTTGTGGCAAATGCGAACATATCCAACAATTAGTTCTATTCAAAATTGCATGCGTTGCATTCATAATTAACAAAAGTGTATTGTTGTGATAACTCTGTCTGTGTTGGGAATCCCTAGAAGATAGAGTGTGCAGATGCACAAAAGGAGAAGACGTAGTGGGTACAGTCTCAGTAGGTATCAAAGTTTCAAGTGGACGCACCCCCTCAATATACCAAAACCCTAAAGTGATGATTACTATTAGACCAATCAAC
Organism: Ambystoma mexicanum; assembly: GCF_040938575.1. Classification (NCBI taxonomy): domain Eukaryota; kingdom Metazoa; phylum Chordata; class Amphibia; order Caudata; family Ambystomatidae; genus Ambystoma; species Ambystoma mexicanum. Next base: position 434,370,316 of record NC_090932.1, on the reverse strand, counting down.
AAAATCAAGAGAAAACAATAAGTCCGAAAGGACCATGAATTTTTGTGTCCAAAGTCTTTTTTAGCCACACAATTGATCGGTTGCTCCGTACAAGTAGGAATAGCGAGAGGCATTGTTCCTCAAAAGTTCGTACCGGAAGGTGTCTGTGACGGACTCCTTACGTCTGTTCGTTGGTGATCTCCTGATCACGTGATGTATCTTGATTGAAGATAGCTTTGCCGGTCCCAGCCACTTACTTATGTTTTGACGAGAGAGTGGCAAAGGACTAGCTCAATAGTTGTTTCTCATGGGCACAGCCGTGCTGTACTGTAAGTCTAATGTCGTGGACGCAGATCGTATCTTAAGACTCCAGGTACGGCATGATCTCCGAACAGAGTGTTGTTGCTTCCTGATGGAAGTGGTGAAACAGAGGAAAGATTGCTCAAGGGTGCAGAAAGATCCGAAGAAGATTTCAAAGACAAAACAGCCATCTCCCCATGCCCCACAGGCTCAGGAAGTAGCTCCTAAACATCCTTGATGTTGTTCAAGACAGATTGATCACCAGAAACAGAACAGGTGGTTTCCTTCTTTTCTTCTTCGTCAAGTGGCAGAGGAAAAGGTATTCTCTTGATGTGTGTCGCGTGGATCCAGTGTCTCCTGCCTGCTACTCGTACAGCAGTCTGTGTGGCCAACAAGACCTGGAATGGTCCTCTCCAGCACGGTGCGAGGCTGGATGTTCTTTCAAATGACTTTGTCAGCACCCAATCCCCAAGTTGGATTCTGTGACCTGGCCCCTCGTATTTAACTGGGAGGGCTTCTTGCACCTGTTGATAAATCAAATACAAGTTTTGAGTTAACTGGTCACAGTATTCAGTAAGAAGCAAATGCTCCACATCTTTCAATGCTCTGGGTTTCGGTAGGTTCCAAATGTTAGCTGGTCTCCCCATGACTGTTTCATACAGGGAGAGTCCAGTTCTAGTCTGTGGGATTGTCCGCATGGACAGTAGAGCTATAGGTAAGGTGTCTGGCCATTTCAAATTACTGCTGGCACAGACTTTCGCAAGCTTGTTCTTCAAGATACCATTATCGCATTCTAAAAGTCCAGCACTCTAAGCGTGTCTAGCCAAATGGAATTGTTTATCGATCTGTAATCACGCACATACTTGCAAGATTACAGCAGCGATAAAATGTGACCATTATCCGACCAGATGACCCTCGGCAACCCAAACCTAGGAAAATATTCCATAAGCATGGTTTTGGCCGTTGTCATTGCTGTGGCATCTTTCACAGGGAAGGCCTAGACCCACTTGCTAAAGGCACAAATAACTACCAAGACATATTTGTAGTTATAGCAGCGCTCCATCTCGATGAAGTCGAAAGTAATTACCTCAAAAGGCAGAAAGGGGGGACCAAAAGTACCTCTTGGTGTCTTTGTACCCTTCCCCACATTATGCTGTAAGCATATCATACAGCTTTGAACAAAACACTCAGCAGTCTTTGAAATGTTAATATTCACCCAGACAGGTTCTAACAATTTACACATTTTCCTTGCATTTATGTTAGCAGGACCATGAGCCACTGTGACCATAGCAGTGACATATGCACCGGATAGCATCCATCTTTTCTTTTTGTTGTCCGCACAACAACCTTCCTCATCCAAACTTGCTAAACCCTCAGCCCAGTGTTTAAGTTCTTTTGGAGTGGCATCAGCTTGAATATTCCTTATCGAGTAAATCCCTTCCTCTACTGTACAGATATTCATAGTTTCTTTCCTGACATACATTTCTGAGTAAAAATCAGTCGCAGTCTGTTTAGCTATCCTGTCAGCAAAAGCGTTTCCTCTCCCTACATCATCTACTACCTTCTGATGTGCGGCACACTTCATGATTGCTAGTTGAGTTGGAAGCACAAGTACTGAGAGTAGCTGAACTATCAAGGTGCCATGTTGGATTTTTGTTCCGTGTGAGGTCAAGAAACCTCTTTTTGCCCATAGGCTACCGAAGTTGTGAACCACCCCAAAGGAATACTGGCTATCTGTAAATATGTTTACCCTAAGCCCTTTGGAAAGTTCACAAGCTCGAGTCAGTGTGATATGTGAAATTCTCTTTGTTTCTACAAACTTGCTTAGTATAGTGATGGCATAAGCAGAAGTGGATGTACCATCCGGAAGTTTGAAGCAGGAGCAATCGCAAAACAGCTCCCCTTGTGGATCATTCAGAGGTGTATCATTTAGATCAATCCTGCCTTTGGTTTCTTGCTCTGTGGTATAGAGGCAGTCATGTGACATTTTGTTACTGCAAGCAATATCTTGCGGAACAGGTAACAATTCAGCCGGATTCAATACACAATGCCTTTTAATTTGGATATGCGGTGCAAATAGAATCAGTTTGTATCTTGTTAATCGTGCGGAAGAAAGTAAGGTGTTGCATTTGTGTTCTGTTTAATAGAACTTCTACGGAGTGAGGTACCATTACATTTAAAGTGTGACCTAGAACCATACCCTCACTTTGTTTCACAGACGCAGCAGCAGCAGTGACAGCTCTCAGACATCTCGGCAAAGCGTATGCAACAGGATCAAGTGTGGAGGAAAAATAACCGCACAGTCTATTCTTCCCCCCATGTTCCTGCGTTAACACAGTCAAAGCACATCCTCTACGCTAGCGTCCTCTACGGCCTATATGTGCAAACTTATAAAAACAGGTAACCATTTCTCTCCAATAACAGTTGTACCATCCTCGCCAGAGCAGTCATCCTGTCCCGGCTGGATTATTGCAACGCCCTGTACATAGGTTCCAACAAATCTATCATTAGAAGAATTGAAACACTACAAAACAATGCCCTCAGAGCGGCACTAGGCATTTCCAAAAGAAACCACATCTCTGAGAATAGACGACAGAATAACTGGCACCGAACCAATGACAAAATCCTTCTAAAAACCTTGTCACTCACCCATAAATCTGTCAATAACACCGCCCCTATCTACCTCTCTGAGAGATTCCACAAACAGACATCCATAAGACCCACCAGATCAGCAAACAGGGACCGCTTGTCCATCCCTAAATTCAAACTAACCATGATCGGAGGTAATAGTTTCCCTATTAAAGCAGCTAAACTATGGAACTCCCTGTCTCCTACACTGAGAATAGACCAACCCTATCTTAACTTTAGAACCAACACCATCCTGTGGTTTAAAGACAATGGGCCTCATTACGAGTCCGGCGGTAACCGCGGCGGTAAAACCGCCTTGTTACCGCCAGACTCGTCTCACCATTCCACCTCCGTGATTCCCGGAATTACCGGGGCATTACAACCCCGGTTTTCCGGGAATCACGGAGGCGGAATGGTGTTAATCCCCATTCCCATTGAGTCCTATGGGACTCGATGGGAATGGGGATCATGGAAACACTGGCAGCATCTCGTAATGCTGCCGGTGTTTCCTCGTCCGCCTGCAGGCGGGCGGTGTTAAACCCACCAGGTCAGACCTGCCGGGAACATCACCTCCCGCCTGCAGGAGTCGGGATCAGGCGGTCCGGAAACAACGGTGGCGGCGGGTTTACCGCCACCGTTATTTTCGGACCACCTGAGTTATAATGAGGCCCAATGAATATTAATTCACATGATCTCAACTGAACTGTAACTAACTCTCATGTCAAGCTGCAAACTCCATCTGGTGCGCCCAGCATATAACAGTTGTATATATTTGTAAATTTTGGCATTGTAAGAAATGTATTTCACTTTCATATTTGTTACCGCGTGGGGATTACCACAACATTTTACATAATGCCTGTAATATCTGTAAATAGCAATGTATCCTGCTCTGTATTTATGCTTCACACTTTAACTCCCTGTAACTAAGCTTTGCATTATCTTGTAACTGTTGCGCCCTGATACCTCTGGGTCTGGCGCGCATTATAAATAATAAACAAAAAAACAAACAAACATCCATCACATTCATGCACATACAATACAAAGGCCTTATCAACGGCACACCATACGATTGTAAACTTGTATTGTAAACTTGCACCTGTAACTGGTAATTTCTGTAACTTGTAACTGTAACCTGTAACTTATGCTCTAAGCTGTAAATATTCTTACTCTCTGCGCCCTTATACCCCAGGGTCCGGTGCGCATAATAAATACTAAACAAACAAACAAACAAACATAGTTTGGTGTGCACAAACTGGTGCCGAACACAGTGCAGTCTTGAGCAGATCAAAAGCTTTCTGGTGTTCCAAGTTCCACGGTAGTGGCAAAGAAATGCCCTTCTTTGTCAATGCCAACATTGGTTTTTATCACTAGTGACAAGTTTGGGATCCACTGTCTACAGTAAGAAGCCATTCCTATCAAGGCTCTAACTTCTTTCTGTGTATTTGGGACAGACATGCTAGAAATCCTTTTTATCCGTTCAGGTGTCAAACTTTGTCCCTCCTTTGACAGGAGATAGCCTAAACAGGCGACCTCCTGTCAACAATACTGACACTTTTTTAATGAAGCTTTATGTCCCTGTTCTGCTAGATGAATATGCAATAACACAGGACCCTCTTTGCAAGCACTTTCTGAGTCTGCAGCTAAGAGAAGGTCGTCAACGTACTGCAACAATGTACAAGTGGATGGCAACTCAAGTGTGTTGAGCTGCTCTTTCAAAGCCCTAGTATAAATGCTCAGACTCTCTGTGTACCCTTGTGGTGCATGGGTGAATGTAAACGAGCGTCCCCCTAGGGTGAACGTGAACAAATATCTACTATCCACGTGTATGGGAATGCTAAAAAAGGCATTCTTGAGATCCACCACACTAAAATGAGTCGTAGAAGCTGGGATCATTGTAAATATCGTAGTTAGATCATGCACAATTGGAAATTGCCAAGCAACAACCTTTTTGATAGCGTGTAAATCGATAATGAAACGAAAAGGAATCACATTATCCCCTTTTTTATACACTGGTAAAATCGGGCTATTGCACAAACTTCCTGCAATTTCTTCAATTATTCCACGATGTACAAAATCAGAAACTATACTTTTCAAAGCTTGCTCACCATCAGCTGAGATCTTATATTGTGGAATACTTGGCAACTTAACTCCTGGTTTCAAAGCAATTTTAATAGGCTCAATTAGCAAAACACCAACGTCATTGTTGTCAAGTGCCCATAAACACGCCAGAACTTCACTAAGTTCTGGCGGCAAAGGTCTTGTCAAAAACTGTGAGGCAGGAGATTGCTGTGGTGCAATCGTCAAACGTACTCCATCCGAAGAACAATTAATCACCGCATTTAATTCCTGCAACAGATTCAACCCCAACAAATTCTCTCCACAGTTCATTGTCAAAAGAAACGGACAGTAATCCGTAAATGGCCCCAGTGAAATCGGTACCGGCAAAGAAACAGGACTAACCACTGGTGTGCCAGAAACCCTACAGAAACGTTATTCTGCCCTAACAGTGGAATGTCTGGAACTCGTGAATGATCAATGGAACACTTCTGTGCTCCTGTATCTATCAAAAATAGATGTTTCCTATTCCCCTCCTTCATCTCAACGTAGGGACCTTTCTGATTGAGGGGAATAGGTGTCGGTTCCAGAGCCTGCTTCGGGCTGTCCTAACAACACAATATATCATCGAAGACAAGATCTTCAGATGTGTTATTCAACCTTTGCTGAAGGTTCGGGCATTGTGTTCTCCAATGACCCTCTTGTCTGCAATAAGCACATTGGTTCACGTGTGCAGGACCAAACTGCGTATTACTTTGTGGAACAACCTGACCTCAAAACTGTGTATTCCCACCTCTAATCCCTCTAATTATCTGTTGCAATAATACTTTGGTTTTCAGGTCTCCCTTTTTCCTTTCAATCCTCTCTTTTTCATTATTGACCCAATTTTCGTAATATTGGGCCATATGTAATACTTCGGACTGCGATTTAGCTTGCCAAGCACTCTCAGAAGTCATGATTTGTGACTGAATATCGGGAAACAATCCACGCACAAACTTATCCACAAACAATCTTTTCCCTGACTCGGTGCTTAAATTCTGTCTGCTAAAATCTGAGAATACTTGTTCGAACCGATTAAAGAATTCGGTAACACCTTCAGATTTTCCTTGGGTACAAGCAATACATTTGTCCCAAACAATCCTTCTGTTGGGGACCAAAGTTTTTAATTTCACTACTATTCTGTTTGTTAAAGTCAGTAGCACTTGCAGTGGTCTCTCACCAGCTCTTCTTTATCCATCTATGCTCACCAAGTTAACCCATGTGTCACCCAATCCTGCTTGATCATCTACAGTCGTAATTTGTTTCCATAAATCAGCAGGTAGGATCACAGGAAACAATAAGTCTATATCACCCAGAGTGAAAACTGACGAATGCAAGACAGATTCTATTTCTTTGTAAAAATCTGTTGGATTTTTCCTAATGTCTGGAATTGTCTGTCTAATAGTGTTCACTTCCTGTCTAGAGAACGGGACGTGAACAAATTACGATACATAGTGAGCTTCAATAGTAGTAGCTGCTGTACCTGCTGCGACATTAGCTGGAATCTCAACTTTAGGAACAAATGTCACAGGAACCTCTCTCATAGGCAACTGAGTAGTAGGCGACTCCGAACTTTTTGTTAAACACTAAAGCCAGATCGAGCACTAAAGTGGTAGAAACAGTATAGGGTGCAAAGGCTCTCTTATAAATAATCATCAATTCTGCAGGACAACAAATCTTTTTCTTTATACACTCATCCTACAGGTATTCCACCGTTACCTGTAATACTTTCCTCTGCATTTCTGGAGTATACTGACTATACGTGTCGTATAATTCTATGGGAGATATTGACACATCTGAAATCCATCTAAGCGCATCTCTCATGCAAATTCGCCTTTCTTCACTCATTGAGTTACAAAGAGGAAGGAACCGTTTCTGCACATACAAAGCATCCGAACTATCATCATCTATTTCATTGTCCTGTAACCGTTCCAACTCCCTTCTTAGCTCAAAAACCCTCTCGACATGCTCTTTTACTTTCTCCGTAGAATCCCTTGAGTGAGCTAAAACATTCAAATCCCTCAACCCTTGTGGGACATCTACGTCCGTCAATGTATTCCACATTACAGCCAAATGTATTCCCATACCCTCAACAAAGATGTTCTGCTCGGGAATACTTGTTAGATTAAGAAGTGTAGCTAAGACAGTTGATTTTTCACCTTTTTCTATACACTGCTTTTCCCATGCATACAATTCTCTCTTTTTATCTTTAGAAACTGCACTTCGAGTCACCACTTTTGATTCAGCACTCGCCCCTTCATCAGCTACAAGTGGAAAAGAGAGAATAGATAGATCCTGTACAATAGGTAGTGGATAGGTAGTGGAGATACTACCGCTGGTAACAAAGACGGAATTACTAGAACAGAAACAATCGATAAAGATGGAGGTACAAGCGGAGAAACAACAATAGGAAGAGGAGCAATAACTGGCGGTGGAGGAGCAACGGGAAGAACAGGAATTGCTACAGGAGGAGGTGCGACAGCGGGAAGAGGTAAGACAGCAGGAATATGCACATAAGGAAGTGGTGCAGTGGCACGAGACCTACGTTAATTTAAGAGTTTATTAATTAGTTCATCTAAAACATGAAAATCTTTAGACAGATATATTTTCTGTATACCAAGTTGAGCCCTCATGACCGAAAGGGGTCGACCAGTTTCAATGGCGTTGGTGATTGGAGCCATCTTCGTCAGGACCGTGATTCGAGATGCAAGCTGAATTGTCGGAGTTCAGGAATGCTGAACTGAAAAAAGTATTGATGTCTCCTGCGGGGAGACAAAAGAAGGGAAGGGAAAAACAAAGGAAGGGGGGATTGAAGGGGGGACACTGGCAACAGTAAATGACCGCTAGCATGGGAGTGGAGGTCTTCATGCATAAGAGTGAGCATGTGGAAGAACCAAACTAATTGTTCAGTTAGTTCAGGAGAGGTAGGGGTGCCTGGGCACCTGTGAGAGGTCTCTCCGCCAAATGGGGGATGGAGGAAGGAAGGCTTCAGGTTAAATGCAGCCCGATTGTGAAGGGAGTGAGGGTCCGGATCACTTTGGATGGAATATAATCAGCTGACCTGATCCTCAGGTTGTACCCATGTTTAAGACCCAGCAGTCACAGAATCTAATCCACAGTTCTGTTGAACACTGCTGTACCATTCTGGAGAACACCACTTTTTAGATTTGCGACATTTGGATCACTTTGTCTGCCTACAGACACTGCCACTAGTATAGAAGGTTAAGGGACAGTCTTCTCCTCTATATCTGTTAGATAGGTGATACACCACGCGTTACCCAGGGACAGGCACCCCCACCAGGGATAGGGTGTTCTTCTCCAGGGTGAGATACACTGAGCCGGGTGGCCCTTCTTATTGCTAGAGTGTGAGCACTCTTTTGACCCGATTTTTGCATTTTTGACATGTTCTTTGAATGACTACCTTCCTAGAAAACTGTTGTTTTTGTGCTACCGCATGCTTCCTTGTTAACGGTTAAAAGGACGACGACGGCTAGTCCGTGCCCTTTACCTTTTTTAAGCTTTCCCTGTTTGTTTCAAGACTGAGTCCAGCTACTCCATTGCGGTGCACGCCTCTTACCGGAATCCAGCTACTCCATCGCCAAAGGCGCTCCTACCTGCTCCCAGCCGCTCCATCGCGGTGCGCTCCTCTTACCTGCATCCCATCACTACCAGAGTCAGAGCCTTCTTCTCAGTTGATCCGGGCGTCCAGCTACCGGGAGCTACTCTTCGTTCCTTTTCTTTGCGATGTCTTCACCCTTTAACCATGGAGCTGCATCGAGCATCCGAACTTCGTTCTTCACCGTCGGCCTTCTTCTGCAAGAGAAAAGAGAGAACAACACGTTAGAATTCATAACAATAACGATCGCTTGGCCGCCATACCAGTGCCTAGAGTTTCATTATAAAGGCCAATTTACCAGTTCCATCAGGCCCAAGGAACTTCCTGGATTCGCTCCACAACTCCGAGCTGCTTCTTCATACCTATTGGGATGAGATAAGACCTTGCAAGAATTATTATTAAACAAGACAAAGACATTATAATAAAAGAACTATAATCACAACCAAAAGACTTACCTTCTAAGTGGATTGGTCGCAGCTAGTCTGGATCAACACTTCCATGGATCAGTGAAGCAACTCGGTCCGCTCTACGCGCCTCTGCTACGATAAGCAGGATGGATAGCTCAACATTACAACACACCAGGTAAGCTTACATGGGAAAACGCTTGCACACTTCATTTTGGCACGAGAGGGTAGAGGGAAGTCATGACTCCCCCACGCCATTCTCATTAGCTCTCATCTTCTCTCAGGGGCAATACCAGCATCCAGAACAGCAGGCTCTGCAGCAACCAGGAGTGTGAGGCGATCCAGAGGAGCCAAGTCGAGGTAGGGGGTCCAACCATGCCCCAACGCCCCCGCAGAGACCAGGTGAGCGTAATAACAGGAGATTACGCACCGGAAAAACACCAAAAACAAGACAGGCACCGCGACGAATGGAACTCTTGCTCACATAACAAAACCAACCCCAAGAAAAGAGATGAGGTGAACATTTTCAAATTAGAACAACTTGACAACAAGGACAAAGACCTAATCCTGAATCAAAAAACAGTACTCTTGAAAAAAGTATGCAAACTTAGATCTCTAAAATCTGATGACTTCATACTAATTGAGCTTTATCATAGGGACCATAAAGCAAAGGCTAATATACATATAACAGCATCCTCAGTTAAAGGCATTCCAGCAGAAGCAACCACAGAGCTCATACATATGGGTCTTTGCCTTACTGACATAACTGAGTGTCATCCTTCGAAGCATCCCTCCCTCAAGGCCGAAGCACAGCGACAAGGGATCTTCGACATGTTTTAAAAACCGAAGAACTTTACAAAGGAAATAGATGTGGCAAGCTACACAAAATGCTTGAACAGCAGCGACATAGGCAAGCTAATCGACCTTTTGGGTGGCAAGATTATCTTAGAACTTCCCGGTGGCATTAGTATGAGAGGAAAACAAGACAAAACCAGACCTACATGTCAAGATCCAAACGATACAACAATTCAGATCTACAGGAACCCCACCGCACGACAAGACATTTTGACATTTCACTAAAAAGGTCTGACGCCCACATCTACAAGGAGGGTTCAACTGACCCCTCAGAAAAACCAAGGGACGAGAAGAAGCAAAAAGCTTCATGGATGTGCATGATAGCAACTACAATTGAACAACTTGCTGCAACAAGATCCCTTTTTGCAAGTGCCACACGACTCCCGCCCAGACACAATGACGATGGGGTCCTGGAATACCAGAGGCCATAAACATTTGACAAAAACTGACGGACCGGACCTTGGGTCTTTCGACATCCTGGCACTACAAGAGACTTGGCTGACTGAGAAACCATCACTCAATGGCTTCTCAATTGAAATCTCTCCGGCCTCAAAGGGCCTACTAGGCCGCCCATCATAAGGTCTCTTACTTGCCATTACAAAAAAGTTTGCAGAGTCACACGGCCTCTTAGCAGTGCTGGTGTCATGCAACCACCAAAAAACAACCTCGAAGGCCTGGGAAACCACGCAGATGGCAATTGGAACCGGCAAAGAACCACAAACATCAACTTCTGTGTCTCAGTAGCAGAAGTCATTGATAAAATATACCTGGATCAGCAGATTACCGACATCATTATCTGCGGAGATCTAAATGCGTAATGTAAACATTCGACGAGACTGGAGACAAACAACTACCAAGATCCTAACTGAGGAGCGGGGAGCCAAATTGTTAGACCTAATAAAATCAAAGAATTTTCACAACATAGCAGAACTGCAAGATGGCCCCCCACAGCTGCCCACTAGGGAGCGTGAGTGTTCCATGGGTACCCTGGATTACATCTTTGTTTTGCATTCTCTGCTACCCCTAATTTCAACGTACAAGGTTGTCAGAGCCGACGAAAGCGACCACAATCTTCTGACCATGACACTGAATACAGGGGGCCCATCAAAACCCACGTACAATAAACAAGTCGAGGTAAACAGCCAACAGACACGCCTCCGACTTACAGCTTTGAACATTCAAGACATATCACAAAGATATGAAACACAACACCTTGGAGGCCGCACCTGCAACTCTTCTGAAATATTAAACTACAAACTGCTGCTATCAGAATACAAAGTAAAACCAACCTTAGTAAAGAAAAACGAAAACGTGAAAAGCCATCATGTATACAACAAGGAGTTGGTGAACAGAAGAAGACGGTTAAGATAAATGAAAAGGCATACCTTAACACAAAACACACAATCTTCCAGGACGGCCCTGCGAGACGAAACGAACAACTACAAATCGTGGCTCAGAAACCACAGAGCGAGTCTTTATCAAAAAAACGCAGAAGAAATGTTGAACATCGTCTGCAACAAAAAATAAAGAGAATTTTGGGCCTTACTCAAGAAATTAGATCATCAAACCGATGACAAACTCACCAACTCAGTAGCAGAAGATTTGTGGGGGGCTCCCTTCATATATATATTTAAGCCTCCAAGTGGCCCACCCCCTTCACCGGTGAAAGACTGTGAGTCATCATGGGTCGACTTAACGGACGAATTGGACATCAAAAGAGCAATTACAAAATTAAAAAACCAAGAGCCCCGGGACCTGACGGTCTAACAAACATTGACCTGAAACTCCACGCAGAATCATGGATACCTTTCATCAGTCAGATCTATAGCCGCTGCAAAGAGCAAAAATCCATCCCGGCCACATGGACGTCAGCAGTGGTGGTCCCAATATATAAAAAAGGAAACAGAGAAGATCCGGCCAACTACTGGCCAGTTGCCCTCCTGGACATTATTGGAAAGATCTTTGCATCCCTTCTCCTAGCAAGATTCCAGAAATGGGCAAAAGGTTCACCGGCTGCCGATCTCTTTCAAACAGGCTTTCTGAAGAACGCGGGCATGTCAGTCAACATTCTGCTACTAAACATACTAGAAAGCAAAACCAAAGCTGGTGCTCCAAGAGTTTTTCTAGCATTTATAGATATCACCCAGGCGTTCGACTTAGTGGATCGAAATAAACTCTGGAGTAAGCTAGAAACTTGGAACTGCATGCATTCTCTCCTGTGTCCAGTGATCGCTCTTCACACAAATACCAACATGCGTGTGGGCCCAAGCCAACAGGGCACCCTCTCTGAAGAAATACCATCTAACAGGGGTGTAAAGGAAGGCTGTCCATTGGCCCCAGCCCTTTTCATCGCTTTTTTGGGAGATTACAAAGACTGTGAAAAACAGGTTAGATCATTTCTGCCTAAAATAGTGAAGAGCAGCGTATCGCGAATGCTATACACCGACGACATGATTCTCTCAGACCAAACCCCGATTGGTCTACAACGCCAGCTAAACAACCTGCCACGTTATATCAAGGATAACAACTTAGAAATAAACAAGTCCAAGACGAATATTTTGATCATCGAGAACCGACCAAAAAAATCGGAAAAGTTGGCCACCATTGACAGCACAAAAATTGAACTGTCACCGACTTTAAGTACCTGGAAGTCATGATTGACAGTTTGAAGATGTAAACAAAAATGCAGTAAGCCATTTGGGACAAAACCCATAACCTAGTGGTCCAAACAAGAGCATTAGACAAATAAATTGGAATTTTCTCTCTGACGCCGGCCATCCAGTTCTATAAAACAAAGGTGGTTGCGACGATTACATACGGGATGGATGCCACCCTGAACTTACCTGCGAAATTATGGCCAAAGCTTGAAGGGTACTTTTGGAGATCTGTCCTAAATCTCCCAAAATCTACCTCTGTTGCAGCAATCAGGCAAAAACTTGGCTTACTCTCCTTGGCTACGAATGTTGAACTCAGCACCATGCAGCTCCACAGGAAAACATTGTTGACCGAGAGCCCTACACCATACCTGGTGATTGTAGAAGAAATCAAAACTGGCCGTTGTCAAATGCTAAACGCATGGGTCCAATCTATGAAGCACCAACTAGAACAAATTGCATGCAATGAGGAAGATCTAATTTCCAACTCCCAAAGAGTCCAAACGAAAACGGAAGAATGGGATTGGATTCGGACTAACGAAATTGTAGAAAACAAACAAACTGTTGAAACATCTTCAAAGGACATTAAAAAAAAAATGAAGACTCCCCAAGCGTATTGTACCAAGTTTCCAGACAAAACTCTTAGAGCTCTATTTATGCGAGCTTGTCTCAACTTACTACACAGGCACGAAATCTTGGAAATAAGATCATTGTCAAAGACTAACAAATGCATACTGTGCAATGACCAAACGGAATTGGAATCTATAAGACATCTGTTGATGCTGTGCCCGCAAACTAGTCGGGCGCGATTAGCCTACCTGACTCCGCTGCTTGGGGTCTCAAAAAAACGTGTGATGAAGAGACATGGTGCACATGTCTGATGTCAGGAGAAAAGATTAAATGGACAATAGCCATAGCAAAGATCCTGAAATATGCGATGGAAAAGATCGAAGCTTGTCAGAAATCGCACACTGGAATGAATCCCCTTCGGGTTGCTTCCAGTGTTCGAAGTTTATCGTATACTCGACTCTTGTAAAAATCAAAATGATTAAACACAAGTAATTTAATTTTTTTTAAATAAAATGCACTCCTTTTTCCTGAATAAAAAGGGAAGGAATTGTGAGTCCCAGTGAGCTCATCCCAGGCTCAGGGAGGTAGAGAGCTGGCCAATCCATAGCGTGTGAATAATGATAATTATGGAGTGTCACCAGCCCTATAAGAGATCAGTTTTCAATCTGAGAGGGATCTTTCTTTGACCTTTTGACTCTTGGGACCTTTCTTTGGACTTTTAATTATTCCCTTGCCTTTCCCACCCTATTGTTGGAGATAGTCTACTTCTGGACTCTTGCAGGTAACAACTAGCAGGAAGACAGTAAGCTACCAAGGCCTTAAACATTGCATGGTAGACGTAGATTGGAACACCTACAAGTTAGTTGGGCCTGCCATTTGAGGAGCCAGAGGAAGTCTGGGTGCTGGGGACTACCCGTAACTGAAGCCTTTGACCAGATCTGTGCTGTCCTCAGAGTAGCCCTGCTGTTTGTCTGGATGCCCGATAATCAAGGCCTTCCATGTAAGTAGATTAATCCAAATGCCAACAAAAGTGTGTGGGGGAATCTGCCATGCTTAATCTCCATCTCACATAGTGGGTAGAGGGACGGAACTGGATAGACCCTTGGCACATTTTATTAAATCTAACTCTAATTAATGCCACTACAGAAAATCACCCTATTCATTTAAATTGAATTGTGTTGGGGACTGCCTGCCCTAATACTTTCTATTAAATTGTGGGCAGGGAGGAAGCTGTGTCGATTATTGACACATTCAATTGAAGATACATCAATTAATTCAGTTTAAAACTAACAAAGTTCATGCCCAGTCTGTTAGAGCTGGTATAGACAATAAAGTACTTGGTGACTCTACCTTTCTGAAACCTCTGTCTTACCTTTCTGAAACCCCTGTCTTCTGTACAGAAGGGAGTGCCCATAATCCCAAAATAAGTAACCCTAAATCGCTGCCATTTAAGTCAAAGTCAATGTAGAGTGTGCAAAACAACTTTTCCCATTTATTTACTTGCATCCCAAAATGATTTACCCAAGGCCCTACATGTTATACAAATAAAACACCCAAAACGATTTTCCTATTGAGTTCCTTTCCTAAACTTTGCCTTTCAAATAAAAGGACCAAAATGATTTTTTCATTGTGTCTATTTTTTAAACCCTGCCTTTCTAATAAAAAAACAAAACCATTTATTTCCATTGTGTCTATTTTTAAAACCCTGCCTTTTTAATAAAAAGCCAAAATGACATTGCTACCGTATTCCCACTCCCTGTACCTTGCTTTCAAATTAAGGGGTCATATATAACTGATAGTAGTAAGAGTATTGTTACACTTTTTACATTCATGCGCCAAGTAATCAAAGAAAAACTCCACTAAGTAGCGTTAAAGTCATAGAACGGTGTATTTATGTGAACAGGTGCCCTATTGTGATGACACGTGTTTCGACGGACCCAGCCCTCTTTTTCAAATCAGGGCTAAATTATAATACAAAATTAATTAAGTATATTGTCATTCAACAAGAATTGTACCATCATTCCAGTGAGTGAGTTACATGTGAACACAGACATCAGGGAGGGGGGTAGGGGAGGATTGGTTCGGATGAAAAGCATATCATAGTGCATTTGAAGAGATAAAAATAAAACAATGGGAGAAAAGGAAAGAAAGAGCAAAGAAAAATTCCAGTGAGTTCATTTGTCTCTACGTCATACTTTTCACAATTAAAAACAGGTATTAAATGGTCTGAAAAATTAAACAAAAAGTTCTTACCAAATGGTATTGGTTTGTGATTTAAAACACGGCTTTTCAGCAAATTCAAGAAAGTCATGGGATCAATCCCACCCTGCCAAGTAAACTTGTAATAGTTACTCTTATGTTAAGATGACTAGTATTTCAAAATTATGTTAATTGAAGTTCTGTTACTCTGTCTTATTTTAAAGTATCCTGTGCGGAATTCTGAATGGTATTGTTTTTTGTATGTCATGTGTCTCATAATCATTTGAGTTTAAACGTGCAAATACGATAATCACAAGATCTTTTTGCTTCTTAAACATAGTCTGTTAATGTTTTTTAAAATAATCTATATGTCGCGAAATTTCTTGAAAAATTGCGTATGTAAATGACAATAAAGGGAAAGTATGAACACATCTTAGTTTGTATACCGATACATGCATATCAAGTCTGTGCGAGGATTGCACGTTCTTACGGTTGCCACAGAATTGTTGCATAGTTGATATTATCGTAATGCATTACAGCCTAAAATATCTTTAAGAACCTATGTGGGGCTAAGCATGTCGTACGGGCTGCGAGTGAAGACATCCTGTTACTCGTATCTTACCTCTGTAATCAAGTTCCCAGCTCCGTGCAAATCTGTCCGCGTTCGTACGCAAATCAAAAATGGTGGCCTTATCTGTTATTATTGCGGTCTCCTAGGTGACCGTATTGGTCCTATTTTGATTTCTATTATGGACGCCATAGGGCTGGAAGCACTAGAAAGATACTTAAATCCACAATGTATGCCCATACTTAAAGGTATGCGATTACAAAATATGTGTGATTTGTAATATGTTATATATTCATGTTTGTTGATATATAACAATTATATTCAGAGCGGTTCATTCCGAATTATGGTGCGTGTTTATTCTACACTAAAGATATATGTACCGAGTCCTTAAAGGAAACGTTTACCGTTACCATGACGACCAATGATGTTTATAGACGATTTTGTAATGTTGCTTACTCTTACATAATCAAAACTAGGTAGGGTGCATATTTTTTATATAGGCGCTAATTTCACTCTTCTCGAAATTCAACCCTTATATTAATCTACTGGGAATTAATTGACTGCACTCGGGGCCGTTAGCTTAATTAAGAGGTAAGCCAACTCTATGGTGAATTTATAGCTGATTTGTATCGTGTAATTCATATCATTCACAGAATTTCCCATACCCTTGATACGGGCATGAGAACTTTTTGTTTCATAAGAAAGAGGACATTTCATTTTCGGAGTTGAGGCCTCTTTCCACTGTCCGAAAGCGACAGATTAATTTTGCTTCCTCTTGTCTCAATTTCATTTCTTGATCTCCTCCTCTGGGTCCAAGAGTTACTTTTTTTAGTCCCAAATATCTAATGTCTTTTTTACTGCTTAGTTGATGATTGTTTTGCCAGTGAGAGGCCAGTGGTAGGTTAACGTTCTGAATTCCAATACTTGACATGTGTTCCCGAATTCTTACTCCCATCTCTGTAATTGTACTTCCAATGTACATCTTTTTGCATTGGCAAATTGTTGCATAAATTACAAATTTCGTTTTGCAGTTTATGAAGTCAGTAATTTTATACTTGGTGCCAAATGTATCCCCAAAGACTTCTGTACTGCCCATTGCATACTGGCACATGGAACAAGAGCTGCATTTCCTAAATCCTATGGGTACCTGTGATAGCCATGATACTGTTTCTGTACATTTCTCTTCTGGTAGAAATGAAGGGCTAAGAATATTCTTCAGCGTCCTCGCTCTTTTGAATGTCACTGAAGGACTGTCTTCAATGAAATCTTTAATATGAGGACCTAGTTTCAAAAGTTCCCAATTCTTTTTTAAGATCTTTCTTAACGTTGCATTGTTGGCGCAGCATGTTGTAATGAATCATATTCGTTCAGGATGTCTCTGTTTAGTTCTCTTGCTTGTTCACGTGCTCTTGCGATATTTTTTCTGGCATACCCTCTGGATAAAAAACGTGTTGAGAGCAACTTGCATTCTTCATCAAAGGCTACTTTTGCCGAACAGTTCCTTCGGGCTCGTATAAATTCCCCTTTCAGGATGTTTTTAATTACCGGATTGTAATGGCAACTTGTTGCAAACACCATTGAGTTTGCCTCTATTTGTTTCCTGTAGGTTTTCATCATCAATTGGTTTTCATCTATGTAGATCGTTAAATCCAAGTAATTGACCTTTGATGTGCTAGAGGTTTCAGTGAATTGTATTCCAAATGGGTTCTGATTTGCTCTTTGTCTGAATGCTTGCAGGGCATAGAGTGCCCATGTGGCCTTCGATACATTGGCCAAACAACACAAGCCATTTCCACTAGAATATCGGAACACAGATCAAAAATTAGGTGCAAAAATATAACTGCACCCCTGGTTGAACATTTTCTGGAGTTTAACCATACCCCCAACAACATTCTGTGGTGGGTGATTGAAAAAGTCAAGGGAGGACCTGATATCCACCAGAGCCTCATGAAAAAGGAAGCACGATGGATTCACAAGCTGGACACTTATCATCACGGCCTAAATGAAGTCTTCCAACCCATTACCTAACGACTCAAAATGCTGGCGGAATACTCTCTCAACCTTATACAACATGCACAATCACAACATGTCTTAGGTAATGTGTCCACGGCCCTTCTGGTCGGACATCAGTGATTTAATTTCCTAATTAATTCCCTAACCTGACATACGAGTCGAACTGCGATATACCTTACATACACACGAGTCATCAAGACTTGCAATTAAGCAAATATTGCTGTACTGAATTATGCGTGTAAGCTTCTCTTATTCTGACCATCCATTTACTTTTCAACACAAACCAAACTTGCGAACACGCATTGATGAAGTCTCCGTTTTTGACCTACCACACAGGAGTTAACAATTGTAAGGAATGTCCAGTATTCGTTACGAAATGGAATTCCCTAGTCAAACGCCAACAAGTGAGGGGGCATGCGCACCGTGGAAACATCTGCCTTGTCAATAATGACAAAGTTCCTAGTGCGCATGCGCAGGCGTTCCTAGCAACAACCAGTTTGCTTTCCCTGCGGACGGACCTCTCCTTCCGCATTCCTGGCATCACACTTCTCACCGACACATCCGCGGCAGAGACCTCGCAGACTGTAGCAGCGAAGCAGCATGACCCAGCGCTGGAATAACAAGGTGAGCCTGGGGCCGCTGACTCGTACACGTTCGCGTGTCTGCCCGACCCTCCAGCTAATGACACGTGTGTGCGGTGACCTAAGAGCGATTCCCGGTACACCGCACTAACTCTTTAGCCCAAAAGCTAACCATGAACACACCAGCACCAAACTAACATGCGGACAATAGCTGGTATACAGGACGCTTTGTCCTTTACTAATCCTTTCACACCGTATTCAGATTTCCTTCATAGGGTCACACAGTCTCCAACTGCTCACAGTCTGCAAGCTGCACCTAAATATACGGGTACGCAACGTGACACCTGACTTGCAAATAAATAAATATTCCAAAAAATTTTAATATAAAAAGAAAAAAGATATGTTTCCAACTACACCATACTCCATCTGCCGCCTAACTCTAAAGCTTAATAGCGGCTTCTTTGCATGACTCAACCAATAACCCCTGGAACAGTAACTAAACTGCCGATTCCCCGGATCTACAACGGTTTAACCGTATTTGTTCATTTCATACAGCCTCGAGACCACTCGTAAACATTCTGTCATTTTTTGGAAGCTTGCAAATCTGGACCGGGTACCTGCATTCATGGTCCCGGCACAAGACGGTCTCCTCCTTTGCACGTACTGTGGCCACACTAATGCGCTTGAGCAGGCACGCACCGGCAAGTAAGTTCATAAACCGGTCGCCATGAGAACAAACTTAGCTGTAACCTTAGCCCCATTGATTGGGACTCCTCTGGTATTATAGCCACTCTCAACAACACTTATGTCACCCCTTACAGGGTCTCTGATTTTCAGCCCTGATGAAGGCGGACTCTACCTCAACCCACTACCGCCGAAACGTGACAATTACAGGGAACAGTAATATACCTATACAATAGCCAAGTTGAAACCTCTGCTACAAACCAACTTCTGATCACGTTGGCTAATGATCGGATATCTTGTGTCAAAAGACCCTGCATCATTCATTGACTTTTTAATAAGGAAATAACTCCTAATTAAACAACTTTCGAACACTAAATATGGGAACTTATGATGCATTCAAATCACTAGTAAAATTACATATGCATCTATAACTTGTTCCCAACTTGCGGACAAACTTTGAAGAACTACTCCTCTAGAGATATTGGACTTAATTATCTCATACTATGTTGTTTGCGCTAACTGTTCTTAATTTGTTTTCACATGTTAATTGTTCTCAATTTGCTTTCACAATGTGTTGAATGTCCCTTTCTTGAATGTAAACAGTCATTCATAACAGATTTATGTTATTGTATTTTTTGTACCTACATATTCTAGTCACTCACTTCACAAAGCAGTAAAATATATTTTATGTATTGCTCGTACTTCTTATTTCTTTACAAACTGTATAAAAGTTTTGTTTTGAGATTATGGTAACATATACCTAATGGTTAATTCATTTCGTGATTGCTAAAATTAGGCAACACATGTTTCGTCTCCTTTAAACAACTCAAGAGAACAGGCCAAACACTTTGGTTGGCCTGTTTCTTTTGAAACTGTGTGGTTACTACAAAAGAGTAAAGGTGCACACCCTGTTTCATAATTGCTTGCAGTTTGTCTACATTCCCCTTCCAAATGAGAAAAACATCATCTATGTACCGAATCCATAGAACAACATTGTCTTCATAGTCTACATCTGAGTATATGTGTTGGTCCTCATACATGGCCATTACAAGGTTTGCCAAAGCCGGGGCATATTTGATACCCACAGCTACGCCACGTGTTTGCCTGGAGTACACCTTATTGAGGAGAAAGACATTATTTTTCAATGTTAGAAGAAGCATCTCTTTAAGCATCTGTATTGATTGGTAGTTCGATGCTGTATCCTGAGAAAAGGTATAATCTATAGCATCCAAAGCTGTGTCATGTTTGATCGATGTATAGAGTGCTATAACGTCCGATGTGGCTAAGATGTATCCAGTTTTCCAATCCACTCCTATTAACTTGTTAATGACTGATGTTGTATCTGATGTTGTATCTTTCAGAAATGCCTTAGTTGTACTAATTCTAGGTCTAAGAATGTTATCGATGTATTCTGCCATATTGACGGGAGCCCAGCCTATTCCACTCAAAATGGGTCTCAAAATGGAATCAGATGAAAAGTTTTATGTACTTTGGGTAAAAAATACATGGTCGGTAGTATAGGATGTTTAATTTCCAGCGCTTGTTTTTCTTCATCTGTTAAGAGTCCCTGACGATGCCCATTTATAATAGCTTCTCTAAGTTCCTTGATTATCTCCAATTTAGTGTTTGATGGTAATTTGACATAGCATGGAGGTGTTGTTAAATGATTAAAGCCATTGCTATATAATCTTCACGGTTCATCAACACAATTTTTCCACCTTTGTCGGCTGCCTTAATTGTCAGATTGGAATCTTGTTGTAAATCTTAGAGCGCTTTTCTTTCCATTCGTGACAAGTTGTCAAATTTGTATTTGACTTTAGATGTTCTGTTTCTTGCATCAGATACATCATTTAGGTCCTTGGTCACTGATTTGTAGAAAGCATCTACTAGGTTTTCTGGCATTAGTTGGGGTGTGAATTTAGGTTTGATTTTCATTTCCTTTGTTGTGAGACTGCTTTGTTGTATTTGTAGTTTATATAGAGTTTCATGAATGGGGCGTTCTGTGTTGTCTTCCAAAGATCTAAGTAGATGAATGTTATTCAAATCTTCAATGGTGAGTTCGCTTCTAGTTGTTAAGGATTCCCTCTGTCGGTTTGTGTTGGACACTTGAGTGGCAAACCATTTCTTAAGCTTTAGTTTTCTGATAAATTTAAATAAGTCTATGTGTACATTCGTGGTGTTGTAATCTATTGTCGGGGCAAAAGTGAAGCCTTCGTTCAATAGGGAAACTTCTTCTGTTTTCAGAATAGAAAACATTAACAGACTATGTTTAAGAAGCAAAAAGATCTTGGGATTACCGTATTTTCACGTTTAAACTCAAATGATTATGAGACACATGACATACAAAAAACAATACCATTCAGAATTCTGCACAGGATACTTTAAAATAAGACAGAGTAACAGAACTTCAATTAACATAATTTTGAAATACTAGTCACCTTAACGTAAGAGTAATTATTACAAGTTTACTTAGCAGATTGGGATTGATCCCATGACTTACTTGAATTTGCTGAAAAGCCGTGTTTTAAATCACAAACCAATACTATTTGGTAAGAACTTTCCGTTTCATTTTACAGACCATTTAATACCTGTTTTTAATTGTGAAAAGTATGACGTAATAGATAAATGAACTCACTGGAATTTTTCTTTGCTCTATCTTTTCTTTTCTCCCATTTCTTTATTTTTATCTCTTCAAATGCACTATGATATGCTTTTCATCCGAACCAATCCTCCCCTAAACCCATCCCTGATGTATGTGTTCACATGTAACTCACTCACTGGAATGATGGTACAATTCTTGTTGAATGACAATGTACTTAATTAATTTTGTATTATAATTTAGCCCTGATTTGAAAAAGACGGCTGGGTCTGTCGAAACACGTGTCATCACACTAGGGCACCTGTTCACATAAATACACCGTTCTATAACTATAACCCTACTTAGTGGAGTTTTTCTTTGATTACTTGGCGCATGAATCTAAAAAGTGTAACAATACTCTTACTACTCTTTTGCAAAACGGAGTAGAGGAACCATTATTACTCCATTGTTACGAAGTTCATGCGACAACCATTTCTTTCTCAACAAAAATAAGGGCGCTGAGGTCTACTTCTAAAATTGTCCATTGTGAAAAGGTTCCTCAACTGAATTTGTTCTCCATATATAACTGATGCCTGGGGGTGGGGGGTTGCTTGTAAAGAAGAGCATTGTTGTAACACCAAGCACTGGGTGTTGTTTCAATTTTCATACTTATGAATGTGCAAGAAATCCTCTGTGTGTGTTTTGATGTAAAGTCTCTAAATGTTTCCTGTGTGTTGTAGTATCTGTAAGTTCGTTAGAAATACAAGCCTGTTAATTGGTGCAAGTAATTAAAATTGTGTAATTGTATTGTGCCACGGCATTGCTGGCTGATTATTTGGTTGTTTTATGATCATTTGTCAAACCTTAAATAAATATATGTTCTTACTGTACATCAGCCTGTTTCTTAGCTCATTGGTGGTACAGAGTGTATTTGCTGGGGTGGTTCTATATAGGTTGCAGGACTCACTAAATTTGAATCTGTATAAGCGCGTTGGGTGTTCGCCACCTTGCTTGGGTGGGGAAAGGAACTCCCTGAGTTGAGAGTACCCGCCTAATAAATCATGACAGTCTGCTTTTAGGCATTCCCAGAAATAGACAGCTCCACACAGAAGCAATCTCTGCAATGTCTCCTTTTGGTGTTTCTTGTCAGCTATCAGATGGTCATTTTTGGCAGCTCTCCCCAATGGTAACTTTCAGCAGCTTTGTCCCTTCCTAATATGGCGTCAATGACACCATCGAGTTTACAATCTTGTGGAGTACCCAGCAAGAGTTCTCATACCCATGTTTGGACAGTTACCCTTCTCCTCTCTACTCCCAACTCCAGTCCCTCTCTAAGAATTGGTTTAAGAGTCTGGAACAGAGATATGGCAATTCCCATTTGCAATGCCCTTTGTTCTCATGTCCAATTTTTGGCAAAACTAGTTATGTGGCAAAACTTCATAAGTTTACTAGCAACTGCCAAGATATATATGTATTAGCTGAATCGGAAAAAAACATATGTTTTTTCTGATTCAGCTAATTAGAGGGAATTTAATAAAACAGATGGGTCCACAACCATTTGCACAGCCATTTGGCAATTTTCTGCTGTTTTTACAAAAAGCATAATAGTTAAGAAAATGTAATTTATTACCCATATTCCCAATTTTACCCTCCACCAGCATGCATTAGGGACATGTTAAAAGCAGCCAGAAACACATGTTTCAACACTTCTTAGTATGACACGTTATTGCAGTTGTAAAAAGTTGGAATGTCAGCCAGGCTTTCAGTGGGGGAGTTAATTGTGATTTTTTTCCAGAGCCCCACCATTTATCCTGGGCTGAAATGGATTCACATATTGCATTTTCTAACACCGACCTTGATTCCTTGACATACAGTGTGCTTTCAGGGTCCACTTTGCTTTTTCATTGAAAGTAGAGGGCTGTTTCTTTCAGTCATAAATAAAATACATTTTTAATTATCTGCTGTTTGTTTTCCTGCTGAAAAGTGAGTCTCAATTGTCACAGTGCACCACCTTATGATGGGTGTCAGTTTCAGTGAAAATGCTGGATTATATTTCTCAGCCAGTATAATGATGTGCTTTTTCAATCGGCACTTGGATAACATTTTTGTTTTAGCCTTCCCTGGATTTCCCTTGCAGAAAGACATCTGCATAGTCGTCCTAAATAGGCCTACGGGAACTTTTCATCTTTTCGTGGCAACCAAGTAGGCTTTTCTTTTCAGATGTTTTGCTTGTATTTGGCAAGTGAAGCATAATATACCTTACTTTTTGTCAACACAAACACTGTGTCTTTTCCCTGTCATCTTCATGTTGGCAGGGGGACATTGTTCTTATGTCTTGCTTTAACTTATAAACACACGTGCAAAGCAGTGTTTGAGTCTGTGTTTAAAAATCCTCTTTTCATTTGAAAGAGACCTGTACATTTCTTCTTCTTCCTTTGTGAATTAAAAAGCTGCTTCTCCTTTGGTAGTAACCGGTTGGCCTATTCCACATGGCCCTTCAATTCCATTAGTTTGGGGCCTTTGGTTACCCCCCAAACCCCTCCGATAGCAGGCCAGAGTTTCATCCAACGTCCCATTTTCTATTTCTTATATTTTTATTTTTGCTGGAGCCCGTTCAGCTCAATTCCCTTCATTAAGGAGTGGGCACTTCTGCCTCCCCTTCTGTCTCTGAGTTGGGGGCTGTAGCACAACACCCTCTTTCTTCCTTCATCAGGCGGTGGGTACTCCAGCTTCCACTTCCATCATTTGGTTGGGGGTGTAGGACCGTACCCCCTTTATTCCTTCCTTCCAGGGTCCCTAGGGTCCTCTCCGGACTCCCCTGTTGCCTCTGGGCTGGAAATGAATAGATTTCATTTCTAACAAATAGAAATACAAGGAGGTTCAGTACTTTTTATACACATATATCCCCAGAAGATTTACACAGAATTGACAAAAACAACAACAGCATACAAGTATACTACACAACATTATAACCATTTTACAAAACTGTATTTATTTGTTTTCTTTCTCTTTACAATGAGCACTAAGTAAATGACTCTCTTTATATATATCTTAGTTTCCATCTGATTTTTCATCCTTCCTTTTCATTCTTCAGAGGATTACTCTGCTTGACTTTCATTTGGCTCCTCAAATA
Source organism: Ambystoma mexicanum (assembly GCF_040938575.1). NCBI lineage: Eukaryota > Metazoa > Chordata > Amphibia > Caudata > Ambystomatidae > Ambystoma > Ambystoma mexicanum. The sequence goes on along the minus strand of NC_090932.1, from coordinate 434,345,460 downwards.
GTTGTAAAGCTTCCTTTTCTACTGATTGGTGTGGACCCATTTTCTTCTGTCTGTTCTCCTTTTGTGATGCAGATATTGTAGGCAACAGGTAATATGTTATCTATAATTTCAAAGGCACCATGCCAAGATGGGAGACATTTCAGCTCCTTAGCCTGATTCCTTTGAAAATTATACTGGTTAACCTTGTCACCTACTTCATATTCTTTCTTGGTGGTCCTTATATCATAATAGGTCTTTATTCCTTCATCCGACTTTTCAAGTTGCGCTGAGCATAAGCAAAAGTGGGCTGGAGGTACTTTCTTAAATTGTCAATGTACTGATAGTAGTGGACACATTTATCAGGATCTGCTCCTAAGTTTGGTCCAGCAGATGCTGAGGTAACACCATTCTTGGTGGAAACACCTTTGTTGCAGAAGATGGTGTAGACCTAATTTCCATCAGGACAAGTGATAATAGGATGTCCTAACTGGGTCCAGAGTCTGCCACAATCTTCTTTAAGATACTCACAATTGTTTTGTTGCACCTATCCACCCCTCCCACTTGAGGATAGATGGTATGCAATGTGGAGTTTTCTTTTTAACCCTAGAATCTCCCACATCTTTGCCATCACGTCACTGGTAAAATGACTTCCTCGATCAGACTCAGCCCTTTGTGGGAGGCCAAAATGAGATAAGATGTGATTGATCATTAGTGCATTCTACCCACTTTGTGAACAAGCATGTCACAAACAACATGTACTTGTTTCCTCTAGAGGAGCGAATCACTGGCCTGATGAAATTGACTTGCAAATCCAACCAAGGCAGTGTCATTCCCATTTTTTGTAGGTGAGCTCTACGTGTCAGTGAACTGGGTAGGAATTGAGCGCATACAAGACACCCTTTAGGTGAATGTCAAGGTCCTGGCCCGGATGTGGCCAGTGGGCAACCTCGCGCAAGATATCTGATGTCGTGTTTAACCCCCTATGACTGGCAGTGGCTGCGTCATGGGTGTGGTTCAACATCTGGCTCGGGAATGAGGTAGTTACCACTCACTGGTAACAGCCAGACAGGGCTCTCATTACCAACAAACCGTCTTGGATACGGAAACTCTTGGAAAACTTCTTCAACACCCAGATAGCCTCTTTACCATTATAACTTGCTCTGCTAGAGGAGAACTCACTGTGTCTTCAATGAGTTGATAGAATATTCCAATTACCTTGTCCTCTTTCTGTTCACTGATCAAATTTGCATCTGGGGTATCTATACTTCACTGGGCAGTCAAGGGTTCACTATTCACATAAGTGTGTGACCTGGTGACAGCAGCAACTTGAATTTCACAGAGTAGGGATTCAATTTCTATGAAATCCCCTGCAGGGCTCCGGTTTTAGCCAATTGGTCAGCCATGTCATTCCTAGTCTTATCTGGTCTCTCGATTTTGGAATTATCCCTTATTGTCTTCCAATAGATGTTCATCTCATTGGTGGCCACCAGATCGTCAATTGACCGGACCAGTTTGGCATGCTTTAGGGGTTTGTTGATGGCACAAAGCATGCCTCGATTCTTCCAGTTAATCTGGTGCTCCATGAACTCATCACTGACACAATCAGAGTCATGGATTCTGACCATTTCATTGAGTTGGTGGGTCACTGCATTGAGGATGGCTTGATTAACATCCATCATATCTGCAACCTGACTACTTTTGGGTCCTATTTTATAACCAGCAGAATGTTTCAGGGCATCATTCAACATGGCAGGAGCACCCATCCACATAAACTGTGGATATCTCTGATGCGTGTCTACTTCATAGACATTGTGTGTGGAAGTTCAGTTCACCTCCATGTGTTTTGTTGGTCATTAGACTTTCGTCTTCTAGACAGTTTTCTTGAGCACAATCATGTAAGTCCACCAACCCTTGTGCTAGGGGACTCTTCTTGTTTTGGCCATATCTGACCTCCACAGGAAAGCCTTGTATGGACAGAATGCAGGAAGTAACTCTGGAATTACTGATGTTCCCCACCTGGATTCTGTCACTTTGGAGATATTGCAATGGTTGTTTAGGATTCTTGACAATGATCTGCTCCCCTTGGATGAATGGGCAGTAATTTGTCAACACTCACACTGTTGCCAGGAGTGCCTTCTCGCAGTTATTACATTTTCCTCAACAGAGGACAAAGTCTTGCTAGCGTACGAGATGACTTTCTTGACCTTGTTGTGCTTTTGAAACAACACTGTTGTTAGGCAAGTATTTTAGAACCCCATCTCCAAGAAGAACTGCTTGTTTATTATGGGTAAGCCAAACAAGGAGCCTTACAAAGGCTTCTTGTCAGTTGTTTAACTGCCTTGACTTGTTCCGGACCTCACTTCCACTTGACTCTGGCCTTCAACAAATGGACCCAGGGTGAAGTGATCTCTATGTAGTTGTCATTGAACTTCTGACTATAATTAGTGAATCCAAGATGGCTTCTTAATTCTCAGAGAGTAGTAGGGTCTTTTAATTGCAATAAGGCTTGCACCTTCTTTGCCTGGGGATTAAGATCCTTGTGGGCGATCTTGTGCCAGAAGAAGTTCACTCGGATCTTACACCACTGTGTCTTCTGAAAGGACAGTTTCACTCTGGCTTTCTGCAACTGGGTTAGAACTTAGCAGATTTCTGCTATATGTTCCTCCACAATTGGGCTCTTGATCAGAACATCATCTATATAGGCTAGGTTTCCCTTTCACCAAAGTCGGGCATGGCCTTATGTAAAAAGATTTTGAACTCATTGCCAGAGTTTAAGTATCCGAATGGTGTTTGGTCCATGTCTACTGCTGCCCGCAAGGTATAGGCAAGCTTGTACTCGTCTTCCCTACTCACGGGTACCATCCAGTATCCATGTTCAGGTCAATGGTGGTGTATACCTTTTGACCCTTGGATCTGGGCCAGTCCCTGAACGATGTAGGCAAGGGGCAACCTTGACATGTGTACCCGTTGTTTCAGTGTGTCCATTGTTGTATGAGTACACTGAAATGGTATCTTGGAATTCCAGGAAGACCTGTTTCAGCTTTTGTCTTTGCTCGTCAGTCTCCCAACCATCAGAAAGATGTATGCTTTCCTCAACCATCTGCTTGAAACCTGGAAAGACCTCAAGCTTGGCAATGTCAGCGGTATCCTCCAGATGGGTGAGAGATCTCTTTTGATGGTGTTTACATGGACAGGGGATTCGAGATAGTGGTCCCTGACTCTGAATATTACCTCCTCCCTCCTAAAGTCAAAGGTCACCTCTTCCACCTTGTAGGGGCATAAATTCCCCCATTCCTAGTAAATATATTTTCTGGAGGAATACCGTTGCTGATGTCGAAAACAATCATTTGGGATTGGTCCCATGATTTCATTACCTAAATATATTGAATGATGTTGGGCATCAACCGCCATTCCAATAAAGGTGTCTGCGCCCAAAGTCATACTTAACGGGGTCAATTTTTACACCAATATTCGAATGGTGTCATGTTCTAGGTTTATTAGAGTTGTCAGATTTAAATACAAAACTTGTTGTTGGAGATCGGAATTAAAATGTATATATGCAACCTGATGTTTGAGGTTCTGTCCTTGCTTCATTTTGAGGGCAATAGTGAATTGTCGCACCTATCCTAGAATGATAGCCTTTTCTCGCACTTGAACTTCAATGGCATTAGGCAGCAATTGAGCTGACCAAAATCTTCTTTCAGTGTTGTCAAATCCCATGAATTTACCCCCAGTCGTGACCAGGCTTTATTATTAATTAGGTCCAAATTGATTGTGAATCACTTGAGAATGTCACTACCCAAATTAAAGTCTCTCATGACCCAACAATTATGTTCTATACTTTTGTCGCCAATGCACATTTTTAGCATACACCTGCCAGATAGGAGATGCTTGGAATTCATAGTTTCCAGACCTACTTCCCCCTTTGTCAATCAATTTCGTGTTGGAATGGTCTGATCTTTTGGGAGTTTTCCGAAAAATTCTTCGCTGATGAAGCTCCTTCCATTATTCAGGCATACTCTGGCGAGCACCGGCTCCTCCCCCTCATTTAACTCAATGGGGAAAAACAATTTTTCACCCTTTTTCTGAATGTACGTCAGACTTTGAGCAGGTTCTTCCTTGTCTGGTTTCACGGGACTCAAGGTGTTTTATGATTTTGGACTAGTATAAAAGTTTAGGCTCGCCCCTTCCTGTGTGGCTTGCCACATAATACTGGGAGGAAGGTTGATTTTCAAGAACGGAGAAGGATTCCCATCACCAGTTTGTTCTCCTACAAAGATGACCATGATGTCTGGGCCTTGCTTGTTCTGGACATGGAAGTCTACATTCTCAGAACATTGATCAATTAAATACTATTCATGCTGACATAACATGTCTGATTTTTAATTTGATAGGCCAGTTAGCCTGGATCCAGAGGTTCTTGTTTACACAGTCGATCAGAGGTGGTAGCCTCCTCAGGAGAACGTTCCAAGTAAACAAGCTATGCCCTCTGGAGTTATGACTATGAACGGATGTTTTACTCTGTGCCATCCAATTTTTATTTCGAGATCCACCTTCCCTTCGATGGAAATATCATTCCCATTGAAATTTTGTAGTTGTCCGGGAAGTGGTGAGAGGAAAATTTGGTGGCCCTCTCCCATCCTGAGTTTAGTTGGTCAAAGGCCGTTTTGGACAAGAGGAAGAGGATGGCTTGGGATCCAGTATCCATCAGGCACATAATATCAGCCTTCTTTTGCCTCCAAGGTGCAAAGAAAGTGTGAGTTATTTGACAGCCTGGTGGTCATTTTCTTAATATTTAACTATAACAATGTGTGATCTTGGACAATTATCTGTGTTGGAGATTGGTAATCTGTAACGAAAACTTTGCAACTCGAAATCGGAGTTGTTGGAGAATACTCCTTTTCCCAGGCTGCCTGGCTGTCCCCCTTTAACTGGCGACAGTTCTCAGAACCTATATGTGGAAAGGACACCCTCTCAGTTTCAAATCTGTTGGGCACACATTTTGGGGGTTGAATTTCTTGCTCTGGGTCAGTCTCCATACTTACCAAGTCCCATTCAGGGTCTTTTTGGACCCATTTGACTTTGGGTGGGATCCCCTTGTTCTTGAAAGAAAAGATTTCCTTAACTGAATCCTCCAGGGTTTCTTCTCTTTCAAAGGGAATGATCTGGAGCTTCTCTACAAAGTGGGTTCTCTTTAGACTTCTCCTGCTTTCCGTTTATTCTTTAGGTTCAGCTTTTCGGGGGTAGAATTTTCATATTCAGGCTCAGAGGTTGCCAGGGATTTTGTTCCAGTGGGAAAGGAAGCTTCTGTTAGGGGTTGGCATCTCCCTTCCACCCAGGACCCTTCCTCTACAACCTGTTGGTTTTCAGAATTTTCCTTCAGTCATTTCCCCTTTGGGGCATCAGACCCGGGTGTTTGGATGTTCCGAGCAGCAGGTTCCGGTTGAGGGTTCGACTGAGCCCTCAGCATGCATCCCAGAATGTTGCTCAGTTGCTAGACCTGTCGCTCCAGTTGGTAAATATTTTCTGAGCTGTAAGGTGGTCTCTGGTCATACCTCTGCTGCTCTGGGAAAGGGTAACTGTTCCTTTTCCCGGGGTATTTCAAGTATGGGAAGATTCCCCCATAATTTTCCATCCTGGGTCTCCGTTCTCCCGCGTTCAGGGATCTATTGTCCTGGAAGTGGAGAGGAAGAGGAGGACTATTCTACAAGTCCTGGTTTGGGGGTTATCTGGGGAAAAAGTTCAGGTTGTAAGGTGGAGCAATACTTCTTTCCAGAGGAACGTCCGGAGGGAAGTTTCCTGGGGCAGTACTTACCTGGTTTGGCCCTCCTCTGTGCCAGGTGTTAGGAAAGATTCCCATTTTTGTGAAGTTTTCCCTCCAGTTGTGTAACCCCAAAATTTTTACTGCTGTTAAACACCATAGTCTGACTTTGCCAGTGGAGCACAGCATTCAGCTGCACTCGCCTCGGCTTTTCGCTCACTTTGTTATGGGGAAACTGCCATGCCCTTAAAGACAGTCAGTACTGGGAGACTTTGTTTCTCTTAGTCCTTTCCAATGTTGCAACTTTTCTGCAAAATGTTACAAGTGCACAATGTACCTTACAGTACAGTGCGCTTGGGTCTCCTGTAATCTCCAAAGGTCCTAGACACCCACGAAGTTTTTTTTTAGGAGAAGTGCATATGTGCTTTAGACAGGGCTGTTGAAAGCTTATCCTTTCATATATTTGTAACCCTTTCTTGCCATGCAAACCACATTTACTGCGGTTGGCACAGAAAGGTAACCTGGCTCCAAAATGGCCATGCTGCAAGGTTTTTTGTCCTGTCCTTGGCCATCTTGCCCCTTCACCTTCCCCAGGTCGAGTTGACTGGGGTCAGTCCTTATTTGGAGATGCATTGTCCCGCGAAACACCAAGCTTTCGAGGTCTTCTGCATGCCTTGTGTGTGTGCTTTCAGGATGTGGGTTGGACTGTCTGATTCCAATACACATCATGGGTGCCAGAGAGACTGGTGTGCTGTGAATGACTGGGAACACCATGGTCCTTGATTGGTCCACATCTGGTGTGCCTGTATGTGAGTAGATCCCCCATTGGGTCCTCTTCATTTTGGCGTGAAGGAGATTCTGGATAAGAGAAGGCTCCAAACACCCATAGCAGGTCGATCTCTTGAGGTCTCACTGAACAAAGGATAGGATCCAAGACTCCTGAAACTAAGAAGCTGAGTTGAGGAACACTGGTGACCCACTGGAATATTTGGCTCCCTGAGCCCGCTGTTGTCCCACTGCACCCCTCTACATCTGAACGAACTAGGTCTGCGAAGATGCTTCGGCCCATTAAAATAGTGAGACCAACTCTTCTTGGCACCTTCATCAAACCCTGCAAGTAAGCCTTTTCGGAAGTGTCCTTGAGCCAACCAGTGGGCTGACCAGCTTGCGTAGGACCTTTGCTCTTACACTGCTGCCGTTTCGAGGAGACCCTTGAAACTTGGTACATCACAAGCTCTGTGTTCACGGCACTCTCAAACCAAATTTTGTACACTTGGCATTCCCAGGTCTGGAATAAAGAGAGAGCGCATGAACCGGAGTACACGTGGTGGTGACGAACTTTGCAGGTGCCTTGCTGCTGTGCCCCTCTGTGCCCTGAAGCCTGCTACAGTGAAGCCAGCCTGATCTATCCACCAGGAGCAGAGAAATCACCACTTTCCCGCCAGGGAATCATCGCTGTAACTTCACAGCTGAACACCACACAGCCGCACAAATGCCACATTTGAACCTGCAACCGAAGTGGACTTGACTGCTGAAGTTTGTTCCGGAGTGCACCTGGGGTCGGTAAGTACTTGTAACCCTTACCGGTGGCCCCTAGCGCATCCACCCATTTTTACGCACGAGTGTCCCCTAAGGGCCACTTTCCTTTCCACAGACAGCCTGAGCTATCGAACCATTCCCAACTCCTGGAGCCTGTTCTGTCCTTTTGGGGAAACCCTCCATGAATAGTGGGAATTTATTCTGCATTACCTCACCCATCTTCCTGAGCTGCTACAGACCCTACGAGACTGGCTTTCTGGCTCTTTTGGGTAGGCCACAATGAATCCAGCTGCCTCATGTTTATCTGTTCTTGCTAAGTGGTGTGTATGAGGTTAGTTACTCACCATTTGCAGCCGTGTCTTGCTGTATCCTGGTGCCCCACCATCTCCCAAACATTGAAATCAGCTGGAAATCCCTGTGAGGGTCAAGGGCATGGGTGTTTGCATCTGTAGGGTGTTTGCAACATGGAAGATCTGTGAAGATCACTGAGCCTGAAGGAGGGCCTCATCACTGCCCTTGAACCATGGCCTTGTGTTCTTGGGTGACATTTAGAAACTGCCCTGCAGGTGATTCCGCTTTCCGAGAGTAGCAAGTAAGACTACGGCTCAGGTGAGATTTGCGGAAGGGGTGCTTTAACGCTTGGTCAGCTGAAGAAATCAGAGATCAATTGATTAGCATGGTCTGCTGATTTGTCTTTGGCCCTAAGTACTGATGTCCTGCATAGTGCCTTGGACAGCAAACGTTTAACTTAATTGTTTATTTTGGTTTCTGGGTCGCCCACTTGCCACCTGCCATGTCACTGCTTGATCAACTGGAAGCATTTGATTCTACCTGTGTGTCCACTCCCAAGCCAGCGAATGTGTTCACACGTAAAAAGCTGGTGGTTAAAAAAAAAGAATCCACCCACAGACCCAGAATGCACACAGCACGCCGATGAGCTCAGAGTCTCCCAGCCTGCAAGGTCCTTGGGAGAAGTCCACTCCCTTTTAGTGCCCCAGTTAGTCTGAACCCATAGGGGGGAGAAATAACATTCTGAGTATCAAGACAGTGCTAATTCTGGAACTTCGGCATCTCCACAGACTGTAAATGCAGGCTCTGTGTGTCAGCTGGGGCATGATAAGGGGCCAAGCCTGCACAAAATCAGATGCAAGTACCATTAGAACCCAATTGAGCATGGCCCAAGGAGAAACTGTTGATCATGTTACATGGCCTTCTGTCCATATTTATCCTATGAAGCTCACACCACATCCTGCACCACTTGCCCAGTCCGATCATCGTCTGCCCATCTCTGGACTTGCAGGAACCATTGGACTTAATGCATTGTGTCGTGGGGGAGACCCAGTGTTACACTTGATGGTTTGCTATAAAGTGCTCCCTTCACACACAATGCCTTTCAAATCCTTCAAGATTTTCCTAGTGGGCCGTGGCCAGACGTTGCCAATTGTACATCTGAAATCTTGGGGAATGGCACTGAGGAAGTGCAGCCCATTTCCACTAGAGCAATCAGTGGCACCCCTTTGGAGAGGCGTTTTCCTAGCCTAACATCCCTCTGTGGACCAGCATTTCCCCGCAAGCCAGTAATAAAATCCCTTTTAGAACAGCCTGGCGAGGATAGATCAGTGGCAAAAATGTGCCATTGTACCATGGTGTTAATGGAATTTTTCACATTAAAAAAACAAATGTTGTCATTGTTATATGTAGTTGGGAAAGGGGTGAATAAGGGGGAGCCAATAGGCAGTCAAGAAGAGGAAAATGTTGTACCTGAAATGTTTGCAAAACTGGGAGAGTCAACGCTTGAAATAGGACCTAATAGATATACTGCCATTGAGAGTGAGAGGGGACTTACTAAAGGGATTGAAATAATGCTATGAAGCCCTTTTATAGGTCTCACAAATCTGTTGTTTTAGACTATTTTGTTTTTCCCCCTTTTTTGAATGAAATGTTTGTATTGATTTTGCTTGTTTATATGTGTTGTACAAACTTGTATGGCTTATAGTCGAAATAAAGTTTTATGATGATGATCACATATGTAGTTGTGGCTAACTGGTATGAGGTCCCTGGTAGAGAGGGTATCACCCCTTTATCAGTGGGCACGTTTCCATACCCTGACTGGTCACGGTGCCTCAATGCCTGTTTGTATTTTTCAATTTCAATTGTCAAACTTGCATACTTGCTTCTCTCCATATTCCAGGCATTTGTCTTTCAAGAGACTGATTTCTTTCTCCAACGTGCCCCTAAAATTCACTGCCCGTGACAGTTCATCCTCTAATTGCTTCACACACACCACAAGTTCCCTGTTTTCTTCTCTAATCCTGGTCAGCTCCAGAGTGTCTGACAATTCCTTTTCTGTTTCATGGTCTTTTACCAGCAGCAAATCCTGTTGCTTCAAAATATTTACATTCTGACGCATTTAATCAAACTCTGGTTGAGAGTCCATCTGTTTGATGATAAACTGACTATTTTCCTTCTCTAATTGCCTGAAATGTTATTTGAGGGCCATAATGTCATATAACAGCCCTCTATTATAAATAGTCTGATATTTTACCTTATGTTGCAGTGTGCTCACATTTTTCACACAATCTTTATGTGCATCTTGCAGTGCAGATAAATGCATTTCACGCTCTGCGCTCTGTTGTTGCCACGTTTTGAGCTAATATTTGAGTTTTTCAAGGAGACTTTCTTGTTTTAATTCTATGATGTGGCTCTGTGGTGCTTTGTCGTCTAACTGTTTAAGTTCTTGCTGGGTCTCTTCAAAAAACACATTCTGCTTCCGCACACAGGCCACACTCTTTTGAGATCGTTCTTCCACTAACTGTAAATGAAAGTACAAATATGCTGCCTATTGAGCCATTTTAATCTGCTCATCACAAGTCATTTATGTCATGTTAAAGTCTGTTAAAACTTGATGTAATAGACCATTATCCTGACAAATGTCACTGCTTATAGATGTTACCTCCTGCATCATTCTTGTTTGCCAAATTTCATGTTCTTCCTCCTTCCATTTCCCTCTAAGGAATAATGTGGGTAGTAGGTGTTTCCTGGCATCTCTAACTTCAATGGTGCTCATTTATTAGAATGGCCTAAATCACCCTGTTCCTCCTTAATTTCCACTCACAATGCCAACTCAAAATCACTTTTTACTCAATATTAATGATTCACCTATATACCACCCTGGAATTCAAGGTTCAAGTCCTAACAGCAAAAAGATGACTTTCCCTCCACCTTAATGTACTTACATTAAAAGGAATGGTCTGTCATCATGCACTTACCATGAGTCAGAAATAGCAAGCCAAATCCCAGCCACGTGCACCCAATTTGTAACAGTTTATTGAGAGGCCACCCTCAAAAGAGGGAGTTCCTTCCCTCCCCAAGCTAAGTTATGTTATGTTATGTTATGTTACATTTATTTATACAGCGCACAAACCCCCGAAGGCACCTTGGCGCTAGAAGCAGAGGTAAAGGCTGTAAATACGGATGTTAGAATAGCAAAGTTTTCAATGACTGCAGAAATCTAAGATGGTCAGCCGTAGCACGGAGAGAGAAAGGCAGTGTTCCAAGCCTTAGCAGCCACCACCGAAAGGGCACAAATGCCAATACAAAACAGTCCAACACTGGGAACCAAAACTCAAAGAGCAGACTGAGAACGGACACAGCGAGTAAGAACATACCAGGGAAACTTAGCCTGCAAATATTCAACCCCCACCCAGTGAAGCTGTCTCAATAGAGGAGACATATGAGCACCAAATGAGGATTTTTGAAGAAGTTGGAGCTGGTTGATAAGAAACTGAGGCTGTGCCAAAGAGAGTGAGTTGCAATAATCAACGGCACTCAGGATGAGTGCCACCGCCACCGTGGCCTGACATTTAACCGGGATAAATGGAAGAACATTCAGCAGAGTACAGAGCTTAAAGTGACCTGTCTTACAGACAACTGTCACCTGTTTGTCCATTCAGAGGGAAGAGGGGATTTTTACCGCCAGATTTCCACACAGAGGGCGATGTCAATGGAAAGGGGCCAAGAGATGGAGGCCAAATGTCTGTCGTCCAAAACAGAAGAGAGAGGTTGTACCAACGAACAGGACCTCTGTCTTGTTGCCATCTAACTTTAACCAGTTGGTCGCCATCCAGGATCCCAACTCCTCCAGACACTCCTAAGCCGAACAGCTGTGTCTGATCTAGTAAGATCAGACGCACCAGAATTTGTGTGTCATCGGCATAGGAATAGTATCGAAACCCATGAGACATAATATAAATATAAAACAATATGGGGGAGAGAGCGGATCCCTGAGGGACTCCACAAGAAAGCAGTACAAGTTTTGACCGAAAGGGAGGAAGAGAGACTGACTGCAAACTATCAGCCAAAAAAGCTGTAAACCATCCCTGAACTTGGCCAGAGAAACCTGCTGCTGAAAGATGGGAGATCAGGGTGAGATTGTCAACCGTGTCGAAAGCAGTCGAGAGATCTAACAGGAGGACTGCTCAGACACCACCCTGATCCACCAAGTGGGCAAGGTTCCCGAGCACAGAGTTCAGGACTGATTCTGTGCTTCTTCCAGGTCGCAACCCAGATTGGAAAGAGTCAGAAAATCAAGAGGATTCCAAAAAAGACAAGAGCAATGCTTCCAGCACTTTCATCAGGAGGGGCAGGAGGTAGATTGGCCGAAAATTGGCAGGCTTCTTCTGGTTCAAAGAGGGTTTATTCAACAGGGGGATCACCAGGGCATGTTTTAACGTGGCAGGAATAACCACATTAATAAACGAGGCATTAACTGGTACTGTGATTTGCGTAATCATATCCTCCGAGATCTCTTTCAGGAGGGCCAAAGGAATGGCATCCACCGGGGAGGCTGATTTGAGACAAGAGATGGCCTCCAAGATATCTGAATCAGAAAAGATTGGGAAGGTGGACCAGGATGACTTAGAGGGAGGTAGCACCTCAGGCACCATATCCGCACCCAGGAGGCAGGCTCACTGGCGATGTTATCCTGAATGGTCATGATTTTGTAGAGAAAAAGGTGGACAGTGACTCACATAACTCATGGCGCCTTCTTAGTAGGCCTAGATAACAACTGAACCAACTCAAACCGGACCTTAGGTTGATTAAGTGGGGCTTCCACCTTATGACTAAAAAATACTTTTTTAGCATCAACAATTGCTTTATGATACACTTATAGAGATTGAGGAAGGTGGTTTTTGTTTCCATGGAGTAACTAGTTCGCCATTTTCTCTCTGCCTCTCTACACTATAGCTTGCTGGCCCTAAGTTTTCCTAAGAACCATGGCTCGGAAGGATGATTTTCCTGTTTACACAATTTCAGAGGGGCCAGCAGATTAGCAGCAGCTAAAAATGAGGCCTCCAAAGTAGCCAGAGAGCAAAAATCACCCTGCCCACACTGACTTTTAAGAGAGGCAGCTAACTCATGTTTAGGCACCATATTCCAGCTACGTTTAAGAGTAGCTGGTTTTGGAGAGGATGAGATGGACCCTCATGATAAATGGAGAACGGTACCAAAAAATGATCTGACCAAACTACCCGGCAACGGGTGGAGACAGTAGTTGACAGAGTGGGGGCAAAGATGAAATCCAGGGTATTGCCCAGTTGGTGGGTCGGTGCTAAAACCAGCTGGGGAAAACCCAGATCCAACATAAGGACTAAGAACTTGGCTACATACCCACCGGTAGCTGAATTCACAGGCAAATTGGAATCACCAACTATCAATAGATTAGGATAAGTCATCTGCAGTTCCAGCACTAATGACGGATATTCCAGACAAAACAAACTTTCGGCCCCGGGGACCTATAAACCACCAAAACAGAGAATGTCGATGTGGGAGAAGAGGAGATCTGAGGCAACAAACATTCCATCTTTAGGGAGTGCTTAGGTACACTGCACACAACTTTATATATGGCTTTGTACATAATGGCCACCCCTATGAGGGTGGCTAGCTTTACGATCAACGTGTGCCAGCTCATAGTTGGGGGGGAGGGCCTGAACAATGGAAGGTCCAGACGTCTTAAACAGCCAGGTCTCTGACAGGCATATAAAGTCAGGCTGATTGTTCACCACTAAATCATAACACTCCGTAGGGTGGGCAACAAAAGAACGGGTAATATGTAAGCCACAATACATACTCCCTGTAGGCATGACTTTATCAATGGTGGATGATCTTACCAAACCCGGTGGCCATTTAGTGGTAGAAGGGTCCAAAGAGAGCAGCATACTGCGCTCAAACTATTAATTTCCCTGGGCTTACCTGTGACTGTGCGGGCGAACACCATGGCACATAAATAGCCGCAGAAGAAAGAAGTGAGGCAAGTAAGCGCCCACTTAAGGAAGTAAAAACAGGACTAGCTGCACCAGCATAGTCCTGAAAAGTAATACACAGCCAATGTCCGATGCGGCAAATTAGTTCAGACACCTGCGCAAGAAAACCTAATAGCAGACAATTAAAGATGCCAACAGAGTTATAAATTAAAATCCAGTTATGAGTTGAAATACAATTATGAGCGTTCCCCGAGACTTAAAATGATGATACTTAGAAGGAAAACCTCACCTCTGCATCTATGGTCGGAGCGAACACCACGGCACATAAGTGTCACACAATAAATGGTTAATGTTAGTTATTTTATTCAGCCCTATCTCCATGCCAATGAGCCAAGAACTAGGCCGGAGTACAGGAAATATATCTATATTTATTTGAATTATATGTTGAAAAAAAACAATTGCACTAAAATGTCAAGCACCAAGTTATCTGTGGCACAACACAATAATCTTCCCTCAACATGAATAAATCACACAAGTGTGTTGAAAAGAAAACAAATCACAATTATTTACTTTCTACAAATTTCACACCAAGAAATAATTAAACTGATCTATAAACAAAAAACGATTACAATTACAAATGTGTGCAAATGCATACGGCAATTATTATTTCATTTTAAAATAATCACAGGGTGATTTAGCAGTTTGTTTTTCTGCTCTCCCCCTACTTTGGTCTGTGCCAGGGAAGTCAGACAGAAAAACTGGAGTGATGTAAGAATTTGTGATTTCAGACCACCCTCCACTTATAGGCCCATGCTGCGGAAGCAGGACAGTAAAAATGAGGAAGGTTTGAGAATTTTGGTTTTCAGACCACATCCACTTATAGGCCTGTGTTTGGGGAAGTTGGCATTTCATATTTTGTTTTTAGTTTAGGGACAAAGACAGCCTTCTTCCTAAAGAAATGGGGGTCAACAGGATAAATGGGATCACCCAATTAAATTACAGTCCATAGTATACAGTGCATACCGTAAATGAGCATTGTTAATTTTGAACTTGAACAAAAATCACCATATGGTGTTTGGCCAAGGGGAATTCATACAATTATTTTTTTGTTGTTAAATAGGCTAAAGATTTGTACAATTCTCCCGCCCCCCCCCGCCTCCCAGCCAAAAGGAAATGTTTTAAGGCCAGTCGATCCCCCCCACCTATTGGTTGGAAAGGGTTAATTTCTACTTACATAAGAAATCTCTGTTTAATGTTCAATGAAGCCAGCAGCATGTCAGGACCTTCTGGAAGGACAGGACAGGGGTCGGGTCACTCCACTCTCAAGAATGGCCGTCAGCTCTCCACCATGGGCCCCAGTCAGCTTTTAGGCCTTCCCAGATATAGACTGCTCCAGCCAGAGGCAATCTCTGCAAGGTCTACTTTTGGTCTTTCCTGGCAACTGTCAGATGGTAATTTTCAGCATCTCTCCCCGGTGGTAAATTTCAGCAGCTCTGTCCCGTCCTCATAGCGCATCCACTTAATATAGCAATGATGACACCATCAGGTTTAAAATCTTGGGGAGTACCCTGCAAGAGTTCTCACACCCAGGATTAGACAGTTACCCTTGTCTCTCCTCCCAACTCCAGCCCCTCTCTAAAGATTGGTTTAGGTGTCTGCAGCAGAGACATGGCAATTCCCATGTGCAGTCCCCTTTGTTCACATGTCAAGTTTTGGGCAAAAACTAGTTATGTGGAAAAATGTCATAATGTTACCATAATGCAACCATGATATACATATCTATATTCCGAAACAGCTTATCACAGACAATTTAATAAAACCACAGCCGGGTCTGCACCCTTTTGCATGGCCATTTGGCAATTTTCTGCAATTTTTACAAAAAGCGTAATGGTTATGAACATGTAATTTATTTCCCATATTCCTAATTTTACACTCAAACAGCATGCCAACTCTTGCATTCGGGACATGTTAAAAGCAGCCAGGAACACATGTTAGCTTGCATTTACAATTCCCTAAATCGCAGATGGGGACATTGTATATCACCAAAATCACCTTGAAAGAATCTACAAAATAAAACATACATGTATAAAGTGTGATTTGTAGTTTCTGAGGAAAAGCCACAATTGTGACATTCTATTTAAACAAAGGGAATCTTCATATGTGCAAACATGATGTTACCTACGACCAGGCCATTTCTCTCTCTGGGCCAGCATGTTTGATTAGTCACTTTTGTTGTTTGAGGTGTAGGGTGCAGATTCTAAATGAGGGATGCATTTGCAACACATAGATCCTCCACTGCACATATCTGGCATCCTGTCCTCTTATCTGAAAAGCTTGTATTTTCCTGTATTTTCTTTCTCCGTATTTCACCCTAATTATAGCCCCTGTGTTCACACCACCCACCTACTTTGGTCATGCACAAGCCCAAGCATTTGGCCTGCTCAGAACTGCCATCAGAGAGAGTATGTCTAGGCAAAGTCTGTTTTCAACACCTCTTAGCAGGACATATTGTATTGTAGTTGTAAACAGTTGGGATGCCAGACAGGCTTTTAGTGGAGGACTTCTTTGTGAATTTTGTCCAGAGCCCCACCATTTGTCCTGGGCTGAAATTGACTCATACATTGCATTTGCTAACATTAGACTTGATTCCTTGACATACAGTGGATTTCATTACGAGGCTGGCGGTAGCCGTGCCTGTAATACTGGCACGGCTGCCACCAGTATTCCTTTTTTTCCGGTGCCCAGAAATGGTCAATTACTGGGTCATTACGGACTTGCCGGACCCGTATTTGCCCATTCCTGGGTGCCGGAAAAAATGCTTCCCCATTCCAATTTGAGCCCCATTGGGCTCAATGAGAATG
The DNA here is from genome assembly GCF_040938575.1 of Ambystoma mexicanum. Taxonomy (NCBI): domain Eukaryota; kingdom Metazoa; phylum Chordata; class Amphibia; order Caudata; family Ambystomatidae; genus Ambystoma; species Ambystoma mexicanum. The sequence continues at coordinate 434,329,057 of NC_090932.1, read as the reverse complement.
GGGAGGTTGGGTGCATCCGACATGCTGTGCTTGCGGGTGCCTTTCATTCTACCAGGTCAGACCTAGCGGAATGAAAGGCACCCGCAAGCACAACTCGGAGTTTGCTAGTCCGGATACATCTAGAGCCTTCTTTTCCTGTGTGCCCTTCTCCTGGAGCTAACAACCAGCATTAGTGATTCTGTAAGCTGCAGCACTAGATCCATCAGTAGGAGTTCTGATGCTATCTGAGTGTTCCAAATGGTAGCATGGTGGCATTAGCTGTGCAGTGCTGGGGGGCTTTGTGATTGAGGCCACATTTCAGCAGGTTATGGGTGATAGGAATGGATGGCCTAGTTCTTTCTTGCAGGTTTTTCCTTCTGATGTGTGCAGATTAGGGGATTCCTGATGCAATGTTCTCAAGTTTCTTAGCTTTGCTCAATTCATTTCTGTGTCGCCTCAAATTTTCCTTGTGTTAACATGGGGTGTACATTGTTCTATAGGCATGCAAAGTTAATTTCTTGTACCCCTGCATTGGTACTGGGATATATTTTGTTTCATAAGAAAGCATGCTCAAGGTTATTTTCTAATGTGTTTTGTTTATTAATTGAGTTTGGGTGTAATTTCACATAGTGGCTGTTTGTTTCTGTGGCAGGAGTTTCTTTGCTGAACATACTTTGGGCCCAATTACATTTTGGGGTTTGTGCTTTACTAAGTGTGGCGTTGGGGGGTAACGCTCAGTGTTAGAATGCAAGAGACAGTCCAAAAGATGCTTGAGTCTGGTGTCTTAAGGCGCAGTTTAGGTAATTCAGGGGCCAGTCGCACAGATTCTTCTCACATGCAGCTTTTTAGCGTCAATGAGGATAAACAAACCTAAATAACGATACAAACGTCCTATGATGAGAGACTCCATAACTTAAAAATGATCACAATTTAAGAAACAAAGGATGGGATAGAAATGACTGGTATGTTTACATTCCTCTTAAAAGGGATCACTGCAGATCAATAGACATGCTTTTTTTAGCAGATCTAGTTATAGCGACCGGTAGGCCAGAATAAAGTGGGGGAAAAGGTAACATCAGATGCAAATATGTTCCCAGAAAGGCTAGTGAATGCATGGGGCTTCTTCACTGTGGAATTGCTGTGGTGTAATAGGGCACATTAATTCAACATGCCTCGGTCAGACACAGGGACCCAGATTACTGTAATTGTAGGGATACTGTAGAGGTCCTGTCTCTGTGTGAAGTGTAGGGCTGGGCAATCAGCATTCTAGACTAAATGCATGTTTCCCATTAAACTCTGCATCGTCTATTACTGCAACTGATGAAAATGTGATGGGGCTGTATTGAATGGTGCAAAATTCATTTTTAGTGTGATCCATGATCCAAAGAAAACAGCCTGGTGGCGTGCCAACCAATAAGAATGGAGGGAACGCAGATTGTCTCCACCAGTACAAGCAAATTAGCAAAAAATGATCAGGGCCCTCAATGCGGATAGACCTGGGTGCTATATTGACAATATAGCCAGCACAACACCTCAAAATACCCCAAAAGAAATGGTAATTTTTTTAAACTAAAATGAATAAAAACAGAATCAAGTCTACATTGCATATAGTCTCAGAAAACCAAATCATACAGAACACCAATCAGAGACAAAAATCAAAGATTATACAAACACAATGTATACACAGAAGCAATGTGACAGCATTTTCAAAACTTTACATAGAGCCATACAGTAAAAATCGACATAATTGGCAACCCATTTCCTTGATCATGGGGTTGTGAATGTCATATCTTATTCTGTGACTTGTAATGATTGCACAATGTACAGGTTTCCTAAGAGCCAAACAATAATCAGTCGACACACTGTGTTTCGCCCCAGAGTGAAAAGTTCATGTGCATCAAGTATTGACCGCCTTCTTCCGTACAAGATCAGATTCTTTTTATTCAACTGGCTCCTCCTAGAGGTACAGAGGGAACCGGCCCTCTTTGAATGTTCTTCTTGTGCCATTGTAAATATTGGGAATTTAATTGGTTTTGATAGTTCCTTTGCAGTTGTTCTTTACATCTGTGTAGGCCAAACTGAAAGGGAGCTGGTTTCCTCAGCAATCCTAGTTCACCTTTTCAATCTGGTATTTATTTCTTTGTTATCCCATCAGCATCAGCGTTTCTAATCGTTATTCGTTTGTACTTACGCCAGTAATCACCTGCCCTGGATTCTGTACCAGACAGGAATGGTGCTGTCTGCTCTTGTTCAAGGCTCTTTCTACACTCAAGCCTTTAAGGCCCACTAAAGAGGTGATTATTAGCAAAGTGTGAATGCTTGAGTGTTCCAGTGTCAGATGGAGTGTTGCAACCTGGAGAGAAGATGCATCTGGTGGTTATCGGCCTGACCTATTTACAGGCAACATTTCAAATGAACCCTTCTGACAAACGTTGCAGCAACATCTTCTTTTGTAGGTTGGCACTCGGGACAGGCCTTCCTCCTCAGCAATGGCCTCTTCCTGTTGTTGTCAACCCACCCTGCTGTAACATTGCTGCTGGGTATTACAGTAGTGGAGCTACATCTGTGTTATATGGGCTGACTGGAGCAGTGCGGAGGCATGGCCATTATCAGTACATGGCACTGTCACTTTCCACCTCATTGGTAGACATGAAAATGAATAACTAGCACTGTTGCTCCAGTGTGGGCCATCATGTGCAGAGTTACAATGAGCCAGCTCAGGATGCAGAAAACATGTTACCAGGGCAATTTGTGAGCCAGCTCAGGATGCAGAGACATGTTACCAGAGCAATTTGTGACAACTAGTATTGACAGTTAAAGTGATAAAGTAGTTAAAACAACACATCATTATTAAATTGAGTCTGGGAAAAATAAGTGACTTGGCTCAAGAATAAGTGCCAGGGTTGAGCCCTGGGAAACACCCCTAAAAATTAAGCACTGGCAAAAGGGGAGTGCGGAGTGAGGTGTTCTAGACATTCTCCTGCATATTAACTGTGCGATTTAGCTGTGACTGCAAGTATGTTAAAAACAAAGGAGCTTTTGTTCTGATTGCCATTTTAGGCCTTGCTATGAAACCTTATCCGGCCAAAGGGCCTAGAGGATAGCCCAGGGGCAATGTGTTTGTTGTGGAAGCAAGAAAACGCAGAGCAACACAGGTTTCAATTCTTAGTAGCAAACAATTAAGGCAGCCCCTGTGGTATAATCAGGCACAGCATGTGACGGTTAACTCAGAGGGTGTGGATTTCAGCCAACACTGGAATGGCAGAGGTGTGGTTTAAATAGGAATGTCAATTTACCAAAGTATAGCTTTTATAATGTATACATTGTTGGCAAACGTGCATTTCGTGTGAAGATGTATGCCTGCCTTGCAGTCCCATCCGTGATTTCTGTCTGTTATCATCATACCTCTCCCCCTAAACGTGATGTTTTTTAAATACAAAAAATACCTCTGTCGGAGGTGGGGGCAGAAAGGCCAATTCCAGGGATAGATCCAACAAAACCAGGACGTGTGGTCACCCTAATGACTGGAGTTAAAAGAGCATCTGCTTTTGGAGACCATAATTCTCAAAAGTGTACAGACACAAGTTACAGTTTGGAGTGAAGCAATGCTTTGTGAATCTGGGTCTGTTTCTAAATTCCGAAATTCCAATTTTTTTTGGTTTTCCAGTAACACAGTGTCACATTTGCTGCTAGAAACTGTTTCAAAAATTTGATAGATTTATAAATGCCAAACTTTGGATTTTGCAATTCATTGCTTGAACAATCACTTTTGCATGAAATACAAGTTTACAAATCACTTAAGATTTCAGATTTTAGAAATCAAAATGTGTACAATTATAAAACACGAATTCCATGCCTTATACATACAGATGCAGAATTCACTTTCGGTTCATGAAACATATACCCTGAAAGGCAACGAGAACTTGCTCAGGAACATGGCCAGGAAGCAGCGTTCTTGTGTTTTCGCAGAAGGGACTTAAAAAAAAAATGCTATTTATGTTATTTCTTTGTTGAGTTAACATGTCATAGTAGTTCTGAACTATAAATAGCTCTGACACATTGATAGCTCAATTGGTTGATGTAGCTACTGCAACAGTCATTGTCAAAAGCTTGAAAGCAGGATTTTAGCTAAACTGTTCATCCTTCTGGGGTCAAACAATGTATTTGTTTATTGATGTATTTGCATTTATAAAGCGCACAACGGCACTGGGGCATTGTGGTGCTGTTACAGAAGTCTCAAGCAGGATTAATTAGGTACACATATAGATTACAGTAGTGTACAGAAATAAATGACTGTGGCAGGGTAAAAGACATTTACAAGATAAGGCAGGGCATGTTCCAGAGGTTACAACAGAACTGCCTGAAAAAAGGTGCCTAGTTGAACAGCTTGGTTCACTGCGCCTTGCGGAAGGCAGTGAGGGAGGTTTCCATCCTGATAGAGAGTGGCAGCGAGCGACAATGAAGCTGGGTCTTATCCTGTCATCCTCACTAATAGACACTTCACTGATGATGAATCAGGGTTCGTCAGATTGTGTTTGTCATGAAATGTAGCACAACAGCTTGAGCCCATCCTCTTCAAAGAATGGTTCCCCGCTAGGAGCTAGGCCCACGCACCCTCCACTCCCAACCTAACCTGAGACAAGGAGTTCTGCTCTCCTTTGGCTGCTTGTAGAAACTGCCCAACCTCCCTCTCCCCTGCTGTCACCTCTCCACTCTCTTGTATTGATCCCTTGCAGTGTACTTCCCGCTACGACTTCTAATGCACTCTGTGCTTCCCAAAGCCCAGTCTGAACTCAATAAATACTCTAAATTTTCTAATACTAATAATATCAATAAGAGCCAGTTCTCATGCGGAATGTAGTCCCGGTCCACAACAGAATGCTAGGGTGGTTTTTTATGATATTAATAAAATGACCCATCCATGGCAATGTATTTATTTATTTATTTAGCATTTGTAGCGCGCGCCAAACCAGTAGGTATCTGGGCGCTGGAGAGCAGGTAATACACATTACAGGGTTACAACAGGCATCCATAGAAAACAATGGTTGAGCATAAATCATATTACGCCTATTTGCAGACATAAAATATTAACATATGCATGTTTCCGTCAGTACATAATCAATAATATTTACATGTGCAACCTTATTAACATAGGTAATACGCAAATGAGGTAGAGCAGATATATTCACAGGAGCATATTGTGTAGGATGAGACTGTGAGCATTTAAAGCACTGAGGCTTCACACTGGAGGTGAGGAGCCAGGCTTTAGGTTTTCTGCAGAATGAGGTGTGGGAGGAGTCAGATCTAATGTCATAAACTATCTGTACACAATCGCGAATGCACACCCTGAGCTCATGGAACAGGTGAGTCACTCGACTCATATAATAATCGAAATTATATCACCTTTTTTCTGTTTCTATTTTCTTCTTCTCACTCACTAGTTATTATTTTCATATTATTATTGTAATGATAACAATATCAGGACAGTGCTTCATGCCGGATTCCTCCCACTTCTAAGCCCTTAAATGATACTGGTTTCTGTTATGCAATTCCAAGCCCCTGAATTAATCGATCTCAAAAGGCTGAAGAGCAGATACATCCTTGCCATTTCTTCAAACTTGCACAATACATGCTTCAGTGGTGAGCCTTAACGTATGAACTATCCACCTGGTATTTATTATTATTTATTATTATTATTATTATTATTATTATTATTATTATTATTATTATTATTAATGTAATGTTTAATTTGTGTTTTTGTTCTGACAAGCACGTTTCACAATTTTACAAAAAATAAGAATAATTAACAACTCTAGTACAAATGCATTCATTTCATTCCAGCAATTAATTATTATTATTATTATTTGTATTGTTATTATTATTATTAATTTCACAAGAAGCTAAGGTAGGTACAGCAGTAAAATAAACATTACAACATGCATTCAGTAGTGCCAATTAACTACCCAGGCGCAGTGATTAACAAATAGTGATCCGCCCTTGTGTAACTGTAACAAGACCCTAATTACAGTTAATGCCACGCCGGCACAGCCAGTTTAAGAAACAATTCCAAATGGATGACTAACGGCATAAGCCCCAAAGCACCTGCCTTCCCCAGTCCGCAGCCACCGGCCCGTCTGTTTATAGGATGCCGACAACCAACAATTGACGTGAAACTGGAACCTGCTGATTCGAGAATCATTTTAATAATGCCCGGCCCTGTGGCTTGGAGGACTTCAGATGGCAGATAAGAGGAGGCCTGTTGAGGATAAGCCGAAGCAGCCATGTGCCGGCTACCTTAATTATCTGCATGGATGGAGCCCTGCTTGCGTGCCCTCCTCTCGCTCTCTCTCTGGAGCTTGCTCTCTCTCTCTCTCTCTCTCCCTCTCTATCACTGGCATTAATTTTCCTAAATGGCTGGAACGCCACTGCTAGGATGAAGCAGATAATAAAGGGTACGGATTTAGTTGTCCTGAGCAAAAGCTGGCTAAGCTACATTTTTTTTTTTAAATGTCATCTTGATTTCTGTGTTCTTCTTTCCCTGAGAGACCTGGGGATTTAGTCTTGAATTCCACTAATGAAATGGTTATGTATACTGACCATCAGCATGACCATCAGCACGCCGCCTGATTGGACCATCAACTGATTGATGCAACTGCCATGATAAAATATACTGACGACTCTCAATAGATGACCAAGCCGTCAATTGGCCAGCCATTAAGGTGTAGATGACTATTAGACACATTGAATGTTCCAGTGTAATAATGATCGTTTTACTCTATAACTCTGTGATACTTTGTTCTCCTCTAAGGTACATTGGCTGATTAAGCTTTCCCAAAAATTCTTTAAAACAACAATGTGTTTGAAACAATGACATGCTTCATCAGGGCAATGATTTCACATGTCTTCATTAGCAGATCTGCAGAAAATGCATAACATTTGACAAAGGGATTCATTAACTGACACATCCTGTCACGGGAGGATAGCTCAGTAGCAACGTACTCGCCTTAGATACAAGACAACACGAAGTAACACAGGTTAAATCCCCGTCCCGCACTTAGAAATCTCTGGGTAATTAAGCGTGTTATAAATATGCAAATAAGAGAAAAAATAATCTGTAGCAGCGGCTAGATGCCCCCGGGGTTTGCGAGCACTTTAAAAATGCAAATAAATGAAGAAATAAATAAATATCAGAGAATTTTCAAAATATAACATCAGAAAACATTTGAAATAAGTAGTATCTTTGCATTACTTGAGCTTACATTGTAGAAAAGTATGCTTACATTTTGATAAGTACGCAAACATGTTTACATACTGTGTAAAAGGGAGGCTTTCTCACAGTTAAGTTAACGATGAGCCAGAAGTAAATCAGCAGGACAATGATTCTTAGCAGGACAGTGATGTTGGGCTGAAAAGAGGCTCAGAGAAATCACAGAATCCATGTGTTCCACAGTCTACCCTTACTAATAATGGGAGACCAGGATAAGGCCTGACACACTGCAAACAGGTCCTTACCATGGGATTATTTACCATCCCACATTATGACCGAAGGGACTTTAAAAACCTAGCCAATCCAATGACACCCATAGGCTTCATAACAGGAGACACCCTTAACAAACTTAATAAGGAGCAATTTCATAGTGAATGGCATGGGCATTTTTTAGAGCGTTCTTGACAGCTAATACATTTTTTTCTTGGATTTAAATTAAAAACTGCTCAGTATCATTTATTACATGACGAAACATGTGAGAGTAACCTTTGTGCCATAGCAACAAAGTGCAGTCATGGCTTGATAGTCTTAACAATTAATACTACTGAGAAGGCTAGAGAAGTAATTGTAAATGAGCTGAAAGGTGCAGAAACATTTTCTTAGAAAGCTCTACAATACCACAGACAAGAGACAAACATAAGGAAATAAACCACATCATTGAAAAATTCCTGGACCAAAGAAAAAGTCAACAAACTTAAAAAGGTGTTAAGAATAACAGAGAAATGGTATCCACCTGCTTAGCTGCTGACTACATCTTCCCTCCCTTTTTTTATCTGCCAACTGAGGTGGAGGTTGGTCCATTGGGAGGAACACCTAGTCCATCATACATGGACAAAGCACCTTTAAAGTTTTTTTTAGGAAAAAGATCCCAGAGATGGCACCCTTTTCAAAATCAAGAATACCAGAACCAAGGATCACCAGGGACACTCAGAACCAGGGGAACCCATACAGCAGATGAATTGTATCCCAATGTTTAGCCTCTCCAAGCATTTTCTGGTGCAAATACGAAGGGAGTCAGCATGCAAAAAGTGTCCTGGTTGCCTTCACAAACATCATTCGATTTGTCTCTTTAATGTGACTCATTCCAATGTAAAGCAAAAGCTTGTGAACGGTCCTTGTTTTGTAAACCTCTATGATGTTCCATAAATCTGTCCAATAATTAACCTATTCTTCTTTCAAAATATATCCAAATTCGTTGGAAAAAATGTACACACATCACACATTTAAATTGACAGTTGATGGCTGTTGTGATGAAAGAAATTGGAACTGTTGAATTGAAAGTTATTGGTACTGTTCAATGCAACATGCCATGCATGTTCTGCATTGTATGACGGTCTGGTGGAGAAGGGATGTGACCTAGCAGTTCTGGCTGCACTGGGGTGGGACAAAGTCTGATTTGCATATGGTATTTCTCCTTCTGTAATGGCTTGGCAGGCTAAAGAGCGATGATCTGGAGGGTTCCCCAGAGCAATGCCAGAGGTTAGGATTAATGCCAAACCTTCCAGCCATCCCCTCTTTTGTTTTGCATAAGTCACCCCGAGCAGGATGGGTATGCCCAGGCGTAGGTCCCGAGCCTGCTGAGCCTAGAGACCCAAAGTACTCCTCACTGATGTTGCCCAATGAGGCTGAACCATGTCTGGGGATGCATGTGGTTTTGTGCAGCACGGATGTGACCTAGGAGGTTGGGCTAGACTCGTACCCAGTGTGATTTGCATATCGTCTTTCCCCTTTTGTAATGGCTTGGCAGGCTGAAGAACGATGGTCATGGTTTTCCCAGAGAAATGCCAGAGGTTAGGATTAATTCTAAATCTTCCCGCCATCACCTCGTTTGTTTTGCACTGTATTGTATGAAGCCAGTAGGTAACATTGGCAACCATGCTGTTTCATTCCTATTGACTTAGACTAAACCGATGTTTATTGATAGATGATATTGAGAAATTGCTTGTTAAGTTTTAGGTATTAGGATAGAGCTTGGCAAACAGTCAGGAGTAACAACAAAATAGTAATCATTGCGGTCTGGTCTTACACTATTCCAGAATCATACGTTTTTAGATAAAGGAATGTTTTGGAAGCGTGAGTACCTTGAATTGAAAAGCAAAGTGAGCAATCAAACATTTCGAATATCTCAGCTCTCAACATCATTAGGTGATAACAGCCACAATTTGCAGAATTTCACGTTTTGGAATGGGCTATTTATAGTCCATGAACATTGATTCTCTCATCTTCCCACATGCACAAACATATATGACAGTTATTTAAACAGTACACCCCACACTCTCAATTGTAAGAGTTTCAATAATAAACAGTCTCCCTGCTATCTTCCTGATTCGCCACACACTCACATATTACAGGATAAGGGGCTGCAAGGGAAATGTCGTTTGTGAATGACCAAGGAGAGAGTGTATTACTTTCACTTGGTCACATTGACCTCAGATCATGTCCACTGTCCAATAAGTCACAGTTGGTGTTCCTAAACTTGACAATTTCAGTTTGATTGATGGATATCTTTTGTGGCTCCCTTAAAATGAAAGGCTATCCTTGAAATTGTAGTGAGAGTATGTTGTCCTCCTAGTTTCTATTTGCAGCAATACAATCAACATGTGTGTGCTCCTCATGCTATGATATGATTGGTTATTTATAACACGCTTAATACCCAGAGGTTTCTAAGCGCAGACCCAGGGATCGAACCCGAGTTGCTCTGTGTTGTCTTACTTCCAAGGCGAGCACGTTGCCCTCCTCCCGAGACAAACATGTTCCATATATGTTTGCATAACTACACCTGATGTATTTACCTTAATTCTGGGGAGTGCCTGATTAATAAGATGCCGTATAATCCGAGAAGGTCAGTGTGAAACATCACGTTCTCCGCTGGAACACTAGAACAGACTCGAAAGCCAGGATTGGACCATAATGCCTACCCCTCCCGAGCCAAAAAAGAATATCATTCTTGGATGGTTTGAATGTAAGTCTTGTATTATCTATTCAGGGCTCTATCACATCGCAAATGCCCTCCTCTGATTGCATCTTGCCATATCACTGAATGTGTTACTCATAGTAATGTAGAGAGAAACTGCACGCAGCCAATAGATTGTGTGTCCCTCTGCTCTCTCGGGGGAGCAGGATATGTCTGTTCTCCATACTATTAACCAAGTCATATACTCGGCTAAAATGGCAATCAGCGGACCATGGGAGCCTGTAGAGGAATATTGTCTTAAATAATTGGCATGCTTTTGAACGTCTTTTCTCTGGTAATTTAAATCAGGGTGACGTTTGGACTGGCTTCTCGCTACTCCTGACTAATCTTTTGCCCTCATTTACTTTAGGGGTGGGTAGGGGGAGGAGCAGTCCTCATCCTAGTTGGTGCAACACAGAGTGTGTAAAATTGAAACCAACACACCCTGGGAAGGCCTTAATTGTAATGGCAATCCCTATTTGCATCAATGCAGGTTTATTATTGATAAAAAAAATATTGATATCAATACATGGCTCAAATGAATGGATGGCAGGGGCGGCAAAAAAGGCTCAACTAATGTTTCTTCATCTGAAAAATGCCTCTACGTTTAATTACGTTATAGAGAGTTGTATTTGGCATAACAGCTAAACGTTGCTTCTTGAATCGGAATTTCGCTCTATTGCTGGCATTGCTTCAAGGTTTTGTCAGACTCGTGTCTTTTATTTTAATGCAAAGCCTCTTCTTATCTGTGTGACTGTCATGTATAATTGTTAAAGTTTTGAGAATACCTGGATGTCAATTTTTAATGTAAGGTAGAGAACAGTCAATGAAACTCCAAAATGGCTCAGTATATAATACTGGGAGACCCAGAAACCTTTAATTCTTCACCCATAATGGAGTCAGTGGATGCAAGATCCTACCGAAAACTGAGTAAAGGTGAAAGAGAAAGAGAATCGGCTTCATTTCAGCTTGAAATTGTTTAGAAATTCGGCATATTTGTCAGGGTCTAGTTAGCCATGTGATCAGTGAGGGCCTTCCCTGTGAGAAGGTTCTAAGCTCACACTCAACCTTCAACGTTCTTGATGGAGGTCACATCTGCATATGCTCATGATTTGCTGAGATCCTTCACCCCTGTTCCATCCTCAAGAACAAACAACTTTAAGTTCTGGTATCCTCACCCACCATAGGGCAGGATGAGTGGAGTGTTCTTGTATTGAGAATTACTCTCCATCCACTGTGCTGCTGTTGTGGGAAAAAAGCTATTGAATGTCTCCACTTTTCCAAACATCCTTTTCTATTTGTACTTTTTGTGCACCAACAATATTTGTGATGCTATTTTCCATGATTTACATTCACGCGTGCACGATATGCAATCTATCATTTGGCAACAGTGCGTATTTTGGTGATTCCACCTTCATTGCATGTCTATTGAAAATAAAAGTTTCACACATAAACGTGTTAGCATTTATTCAGTAGTAATACAAACAGAAAATCACATAGCGGAGATTTGTTGCTCCATTCTTTATTCCTGCGTGTGGCGTCACAGTATGGTGTGTTGCCATATTTTGGATGTCTTCAGAATACACCTATTATCACAGAGATAGATAATGCAGTATAACTACAAAGAAAAGAAAACCTAACTGGCAACTCACTTTTTTTCTAAAATAAGGTAGTGTGATGGATGCAGGGTACAATGAAGATTCCTGATCATTCTAACCAGGATGCCAATATCGGAGGCCAACCAGACTGGCTTTTTTGAAACCCTTTGTTTCCCCCTTGGCAGTTCCCACACTCCAGTGTCTGCTGGGCAGTAGTTGGGGGATGTTCTTGGGCGTTGCTCAGTTCCTCCTCAAGACCCCTCATGTTGGAAGTTGGCTTTGAGGCAGCTGCTTTCTCCCCTGATGCTGGCTGCTTTCTCTGTTATACTCTGTCAGCACCCACAGTCGGATGGTTCAGGGCTGTGGCCCTGTCAGAGCTAAAGTCGAGGGCACGCGCGGGTGGACAGAGTCCACACACTTTTTTCAGAGGGTTGACTTAGCCCCTCCCTCCTGCCCCACCTAAAATAAGAAACATTGAATGTCCTCTTTGAATTTCTGAATCAGCACTGCACTATGTAACCTACTAAAAAATAACAAACAACTAAAGGTGAAATGTGGCATTTCAGTACTGCACGTTCCAGGGAAAACATTTATATTGGTTATCAGAGTTTAAAACATGCACACCTTTTAAAGTTTTCAAAAATACAATTAGAAGAACATATTTTGTTTTTGTGTGCGTGCTGATTTTATGAAAGGCAAATGCCATTCGTCCTGTGCAATTTATGTGGTTATGCAAAGCCAATTTACTTAAATTTGCATATTTCACCTTGATAGGCTAATTTCTGGAGACATCACTTTCCATGGCATTTGTTGATAAGTCCCCCCACTTTAATTTTTAGGACTTGACCCCTGGGCCCTGTGCTTACTTGATGTGAACCAGGTGAACGGTCTGGTTATGGGCCTGTCTGTAGCCCTTACACTTTGCCCCCCCCCATGTTGATCTCTGTGATGTGTTTTCTTCACAACCCACATACTTTTTAAACTTCTTGGGGAGGGTGGCTGTTGACTCTCCGGGGATGGCTACAGCACCCATAGTGCAGTGGGAAGGTCATTTTTTTCCAGTCAAGTGTTGGTCCGATTTTTGGATAGTAGGTGTGCTTCACAGAATAAGTACTTGGACGAGGAAGAGAGCACGTTGAGGTAATGCTCTTATTAATTACGGGTCGTCTTAATTTCGCCTAGTCCTATTCTCGCTATACAGTACTGACAACCCACTCCCTCCCTCATGGTGAAACTGTCCAGGCTCTTTTGGTATAGTCAGGAGGATTATGGGAGTGGTTAGGTGTTTTATACACTTTGCTGTGAGGGCTGTGGCAAAGGGAAAAAGAAGAATTTTGGGAAAGGATTCTTTGAAAGGGTGGATGGGCTTCATCAAGTACTGTAATGAGGAAGAGTAGGACTGGGCGCGATGAAGATTACCGGTAAGTAACCAAAGCATCAACAGGGTTTTATCTCTCATTCTACAGGCAAGATCATTTTATCTCGTTATACACTACTTCTGTTTACAAGGTCAATCTTCAGCCATGTTATGCAAATGAAAAGCTTTCTTCTGTGGGGGTCTAATTGATTCGACTCATCTTCCGGCTGATAGAAAAATCACATTAACAAAAGTAGGGCGAGAGCGCTCGCTTAAATTGCAATAATCTAAATCTTTATGCATAAAGATTGCAATCATTCTTTCCTGGATAATGGCCTGCTCTACTTTACAACCTAATAACAGGAAAAATAATCCACCAGGGTAGAACGACCACCATGTTTATCAAATGGAAGCCATGAAACGTATAGTGGTCCACATTCCACAAGGAGTAGAATGTGTGAAAACATTGTGTGCATGATGAGGGTATTTTGAGTACTTAATTATTATCTTTAGTCTTTGAAACCCAATATGCGCAAGTCAGCGCTGCTCCCTACCTCTTGCACGTACATTTTGTAAGTTCCCTTTATGCTGTTCAGGTTTTAATCTTCCATTTTGAAACAACATGTGAAGGATGTCTTCCTGCTCTCGTAAAGCAGAGGCAATAATGGTCTCGGGCAAGGGATGTACCATGCAGTACACAGAGACTGGCTCGGAAACATTTCTACAGCAAGCCATGTAATATCAATGAGAGCAAACGCTTGTTTTGAATTAACATGCCAAGATTCACAGACAAAACTGCACGAATGAGATCATATACACTTTCAAAAAAAGGAGAAGTGCTGGAAATATGATTAGGTGGTGGTTGTGGGGGCGTGTTGGGGGATGGGCGGTAATTGGTGGGCTGCGATGGGGTAGTCCCTCTTTTATGTTTTTAATCGTCTCGGTTTTTCGTTTTGAAAATCTGGTCACCCTACCAGCAAAGCAAGAGCATTACCGACGGATGGCAGGCTGTTTCCACATGGTACACCCCGTTATCACCATTAGAATGCATGGTGCCGGTGATGAATGGCCAGCAAATACCCCAAAAACAAAAGTTTTGTGTGCTCATGCACGCTGACACAAAAAACAGACAAAGCGCGTTCTATGCAGAAACAGAAAGGCAGCCGTCAAATCGAAGGGAGGCGGGAGGACATGCAATGACTGCGACAGAGAGGGCTTGGTGGGATGGGGGATGCAGGAGCTGGTGGAAGAGCAAAGGGGAACCGGGCATGGAGGAGACACTGTGGAGGTGTGGGGGGAGATGGAGGGCGAGAGGTTGGGGCAGAGAGATGAGAACATGGCAGCAGATTAAAAAGCAGTGAACGCAGGCTTGCTAAGTAAGGTAATAATGCATGTGTTCCTCAAGCCCTGATTGGGGGAAGAGCATTTCATGAGTGTTAACCAATAATGTATTTGCAGGCATAGCCCCAGAATAGAAAGGTGGCTGCTGCAATATAATTACGAAGGGGAAAAGAAAATATGATTCAGATATACTCAGCAATGGCGATTTGAAAATAAATAATGCATACACTGAAATGGCAGAGTCCAGGTGCAGAGTCCCAGTCTGCCCCAGTCTGCCGCGGTCCGTAATGACTGCAGATACTGGTCACACGAGGGTCCAGAGACTCAGGCAAGGGGGCAGTAAAATGCTCCAACAACGCTGTATGCAGAATCCGTGGACCGCATTGAAAGCTGACACAGTTACCAAAATTCCAAAGGTAAGCGTCCCGAAGCAAACAACTCTTGACATTTCTGCCCCCTTGCCTGAGTCTGCCTCCATCATTTCCACTGGCACCTCCGTGCTGGTGGAGACGCCGGACGAAGCTGCAGTGCTCGCGTCCACAGCGAAGTCAGGATTTCGTGGAGAGGAGGAGTTCCCTGCTTCCCAACAGCCGTGTAACTCGGCGGCAGACGCCGAGGCCGTCGAGAACGAAACTAATTTATCCAAAATTGCTGCAGTCACGCCTTCGAGTGAGGTGATCTCCCTCGGTACCATTTCGATTGAGCCTGCTCAGGAAGTGGGATCAGTGAACAAGCAACAGCATTTCAAACCTCTTACATTAAACGATCTACCACTTGTCTCACTTAGATCTCCCCTTCCTATGTTACTCACGCCAAGCGAGAGGGGCAAGACTATTCCTAGCCCGGAAGCCGCCGATGTGTTTTTTTCTCCTTTTGACTGTACAGATGCAGAGTTAATGGAGGCTTCTCAAGACGAGGACGTGATCATGTTCCACCGCGAGGTAAACATCCCTACCAAACAAAAACCCACCGTAACGATGGAGTCTCCTCTAAAAAAAGCTCTTGTCATTGACAATGACTTTAGACTCAAGAAACAATTGGTCTCTAACGGTCACAATCAATGTTCAAGTCCCGTAACCACAGTGCACAAAAAGCTTGACGTGAACGTAAATCAGATAATGACTACTGACGAGATGCCGGTAAACTCCTCTTCCCACATGACTGACGGTCCAGGGAGGCAGTTAAGCAAAATCAAGTCTCGATTACCTGAGCAAGCCCTGATTAAAAACACGCATCTCGGCCATCAGGGTCCTGAAATACGCTTCAATGGCAATCTGAAATCATTTTTAGTGTGCGAGTTTTCATCTGAATCGACTAATATTAATTCCGAGGCACCAGGCGTATGTATGTTCGAAGATGCCTTACAGCCGGATGCTCGTCGAAAATCCAACACACTGCAAAACAGAAAGGCTTCTTCAAGCACGCCGCGACCTGCAGGATTATGACCTACACTATTAAATCCAATGAGTGCCTCATGTGCTATGCCAGCAATAAATACATCAATAATGGGTGATTCTCACTCTGACACGTGTACCAGCCTACACTCGTCCACAAATGAGAACTCTGACTCAAGTGCTAAACCCAGCCTTTCCTCGGCAGCTGCCATGCAGATTTACAACAACGTCCTTGCAGCATCTTCAACAGCATTGTTAACTTTTTTGAAGATGTATGAATCACTCCTTGATGCCGTAAAAGATCAGACTTCGCAAATTTCAAATTTAAAAGAATAAGAATAAATGGAAAACTTTGAAACTGTGAATTTGTTTCTTCAGAGCCAACTCCCATGTGAAGCAGATCAAACCATTTGTTGGCAAGAAAGGTTGAGCGATTTAGCAGCACAACATCACTGTCAGAATGATACCCTGACAGAAGGCCTGCTTGAGGCTGTCAAATAGATGCGACACTCATCTACTGGGATGCATCAAAAAGTGCCAATTTCACTGGTTCACGACATAACATCTGCTTATCCCAGAGATACGACGCAACCTAATCATCAACAACACGCTTCCTGACAGCGCGCGAAGAATGAGAAATCAAAAGCCATGCCAAATACTGTTGGGCAAACGACACATTCAGATGACGTGGCCGAGGGAAGGCCTCCAAAAGAAGTCGTAAATTTGTCCAACACTCAAACAACTCTTGAGCCTCAGCAAAGTAACTTTGAAAACTTGCCTTTGAACGCAAACGATCCAATAGTTGAATCTTCTGACCAGCCTAGTCGGGCTACACAACAGAATCTTTGTAAAAACATATCTAACAACTTGGCCAGTCTACCAATGTCTTTTGGGATTTTCGAGGGCACTGCAAAATCAATCATTTCAATCCCGACACTTAACTCTAAAACAACTACAAAGAAAAAAAATCTTCAGAAGCAACAGATAATTAAAGGAATCCCAGTTTCAAAAAGAGCACAAGGGGCAACGAAACAAAGAAAATGTATCAGAAACATAGGCCCCCTAACTTAAACTGGGTTGTTTTGCAGAAATGGGATATCGTCCTCCTTGACTGCTACAGACATAGAAACTGAGGATCTTACATCGCCTAAACAACTTCGTTTAATAGTACCCTCAAATAAACGATGCAGAATCGACTCTGAAGTTGACGGGTCCATAGAAGAGCCAACCGGGTCTGTCACTGACCTCTGTACCTTATCAACTTATTCTGACGACCAACCTGAGTTTTCCGCGGGTCGCGAACAGTTGACTAACCGCGCCGCAAAAGAAATCCAAAATCAATTAAAAAACTCAAAACAGGTTGAACAGTGCAACAAGCAAATGGAAAGAAAGAGAGGATCGCCGGTGCGCAAATCGTCAGTGATCTCAAGACTGAACCCAAAACAAACTCGTGTTCAGAAAAACAACTCAACCCACTATATCTCCTGTGTTCATCAAGTTGAAAGGTCCGGCTCCGCAAACTGTAAACCGCGGTTACAGAATCTCCAGTCGGAGGATGAGGATCTAAACATGAACCGTCGAAATGTGATGAAACTATTCAGTTGCATTCCTTCACTTCGCACTATCACATCGGATGACATCAAAATAGTCGAGTACGCGTCTGAGAAATGTTGTGATCAAGTTCTACTCCATACTGTATCTGCATCAGTGTGCAAAACAATTCTGAAGGCTGCGAAAGAATTGTTTGTACTTGGCTTTGATCTAACTCTAGAACCGTCTAACACTTGTTCAAGTGTGGGAAATCTGAGACTGAGACTTGAGTCTCATGACACTCAACCTGAGAGATGATCTGAGATATGCAAAGCCATGAAAGTTCCTGCCAACTCTGGCCAAATTAATATCAATTCTCAAAGGAGCCTCTCTTATACCCCTGACACTCTGAAGAACACAGTGAATTGGAATTAGCCACGACAAGTGTGACCAATCACGTGAATTCATATCGTGGAACACAAGAGGATTTACTCATCTATTCAACAGGTTTGATGTCTCACTCGAAAACATTTTTGTCATATATCTTCAGGAAACTTGGTTAAGTGAGGCTCCATCAAGGGATGGTTATGTCACTTTAATGAATCCAGCTATTAAAAGTGCACAAGGGCGACCGTCCTCTGGCCTTTTGACACTAATAAAAATCAATCCCCGGTGGTCAATTGTGAACTCTCGCTGTCCAAATCCCTTTGTTCAAGCTGTCCTGATGCAGACTGTTGATTAAAATTATATCCACAAGGAAACATCTGTTAATCATAAATGGATATTGGAATCCTCAAAAAATCAGCACAAAGGCCTTTCTAAATTCCATCACATGCTGCATAGATGAGGTCATAACATCGCACTCGAATATCTCTATCATATGCTGTGGTGACTTAAATTGTACCTGGTTTAAAATCGACCGTGCATCACAGCTCTTTATTCCTCTACCGACTGAAGAAGTAAATGTAAGAGGTCAGATGTGGAGTATGGCATTGCAAAACCGAAATTGTAAAATGGTCAATGGTAATGTGAAAAGCGATCAACCACCTTGCGCAACTTGGTCGAACTCAAAATCAAGATCAATCATTGACTATTTTTTATTTATTTATTTATTGCATTTATTACTCGCCCAAACCCTTGGGTACCACGGCGATGTTACAGACAGCTTGGTTAAAACATTACTTAGAAATTGCCAATCGGGCGCAGTGCATGTGAATACAAAATAATCATACATGAAGACATTTAATGCAGGGCTTCAGTACAGTGATATTTCCTGAAGCATGGAAGGGGATTTTAGTCTTGGTTAAATAGCCACGTTTTCAGGGATTTCTTGAAGCCTGAGAACGTTTGCTCATTTTTGATGGGGTGGGGAAGAGTGTTCCAATATGTGGGTGCGAGGTATTGGAAACTACTGCCTCCTGCCTTGGTTGTCTTGTAGCGGGGGATGGCTAGGAGTAGTTGACTGTTAGATCTGAGGGGCCTCTTTGATACTTTTTTGGTGATGGCGTGGTTGAGGTAGATGGGGACACAAGAGTGGATGCATTTGAATGTGACGCACAGGGCTTTGAATGTGACCCTGGCTTTCATGGGGAGCCAGTGATGGTTTCTTCTAATATTTGAGATGTGATCTGACTTCCTTAATCCAAGGGCCGCCCGAAGGGCTTTATTTTGAATAAGCTGTAGTTTATTTAGATTGGCTTTTGAGGTACCCAGGTAGAGTACGTTGCAGTAGTCGAGCCTGGATAAGATTAAAGCTCTTGCCAGCGTGATACAGTTGGTGGGTGTCAAGAATTGGCGACTGAGAGCAATAAGTTTTGCGGTGTAGGAGGTAGAGGAAGAGAGGGCGTTAATGTGCTTGGTCATGGTGAGGTTGGCATCTAGGTAGACACCTAGTGTTTTTACTTGTTTGAGTACTGATATGTTTGTGCCATCGATGTTGATGGATGAGTAATCAGCATGTAATGCTTCTATTTTGGATTGGGAGCCCACAATGAGAACCTCAGTCTTCTCATCATTGAGACAGAGGCTATTTAGTGCCATCCAATTTTGGATTATGGCATATATTTTGTTGATAGTGTCGGTGTCTTGAGTGTAGTCTCCCGATAAAGGGATGAGGATCTGGGTGTCGTCTGCAAAGTTGGTGTAGATGACACCCATGTCGTCTAGCGCTGAGAAGAGGAGTTTAGTGTATGCATTGTATAATGTTGGTGCGAGACAGGAACCTTGGGGGACACCAATGGGTACTATGATGGGGTTGGCGGCTTCTTTACCTATGGCGACCCCGGAGGTGCGGTCAGCAAGAAAAGATTTGATCCAGGTAGTAGCTTCGGTGGAGAAGTTGAAGTCTTTCGCTAGTGTGGCGCACAGTTTATTATGGTCTACTAAATCAAACGCTGCGGAGAGATCGAGTAGGAGGAGGATGCAGAGTTTTCCTGAGTCTCTGATGGTATCCATCTGGATTTTTAAGTCAAGGAGTGCCGTTTCTGTGCTATGGTTGGGGCGGAAGCCTGATTGCCTCGTGCCAAGGAGGTGGTTTTGTTCAAGGTGAGTTTGGACTTGGTTGTATGCTAATTTATCCAATATTTTGAGGAGAAATGGGACAGTTGTTATTGGCCTGTAATTGGTGGGCACAGTAGGGTCTAGGGTAGGTTTTTTCAGGAGAGGGGTGACCCAGGCTTCTTTGATGCTAGCTGGTACTAGGTTAGTATTGAAGGATGCGTTCACGAAGTTGGTGATAATGGGGGTGAGGGTGTGGGCGCAGGATTTGACTACTGATGCGGGGACAGAATCTCCTTTGCAATTGGAGGCTTTAAGTTTGGCGATGGTGTCAAACACTACATTTTGGGATACTGGTGTGAAGTGGAATGGGGAGCTGGTGAATTCCTGATGTGGTCGATTTAGATTAGGGAGGGCAGGTTTGTTGGCTAGTGATTGTTTTTTGGATGTGATTTTTATTTGGAGTAGTTCAATTTTGGCTGTTAGTGCGTCTTGAATAGTGGTGCACCATTCCTTGCTGGGGATGGTTGGGTTTATGGCTGGGGTAGTGTTTTCCAATTCTTTTAGAATGGCAAATAGTTCCTTGGTATCTGAGGTCGCATTGCTGATCCTATTATTATACGCATTAGATTTGTAGGTAATAGTAGCTGTTTTATAGGTTTTGTTTATTTCTTGGTAGGCTTTTTCTGCCTCTGCAGTAGGATGCTTTCTGTAGGCATGTTTACATGCGCGTTTGGTTCTTCTGAGGGCGATAAGATCATCATTAAACCAGAAGCTAGATCGCTTGTCTGAGCGTTTTGCCTTGGTGGTGAGCGGTGCTATAGCATTAATGGTTGCAGTGAGGCAGTTGTGATATATGTCTGCTAGGAGACAGGGGTTGTCACTAGTGATCGAGGTAGAATCTAGGATTTTTGAAAGAGGAGGCGTGAGGTTTTCTGGCGTGAGGTTGCGGGCGTTTCTAGTTTCATAGGTAATCATGGTTTTAGGTTTCTTTTGTGTGGGTTCGGAGGGATTGATTGTAAATACAATGTTATGGTGATCGGTCCAAGTAAGAGGGGAGATGGCCTCAATGGTTATGGGGGTATTAAGGGAGAGGATCCAGTCAAGAGTCCTGCCTTTGATATGTGTGGGTGCATTAACTAGTTGGCTGAAGCCCATGTCCTTCAGGGCGGAGTGAAGTGATTCTGCTTTGGCATCTTGGCTGTCATTGAAACCTAGGTTAAGGTCACCCAGGATGATGTATTTTGAGCTAGGTTTTATTAGTGGAGCTAATAGCAACGGAATTTCAGTCTCTGGGTGGTTGTTGGGGCTAGGTGCTCTATAAATTACTATTAAATTAATCGTAGTTTTAGCATTTATGGGAAATTTTATGAGTAATGTTTCATACCCTTCAATACTTTCGATGGGACAAGATCTAAGCTGTAATTTAGTCTTGACTATTATAGCAACACCGCCTCCTTGTGAGTGGGTCCTATCTGTTCTAAATATGGTGTAGTCGGATGGGATTGCCAGAGTTAGTAGTGGACCTGATGCTTGATGGAGCCAGGACTCTGTGACTACTAGTATGTCGAGCTGTGATTCCATAATGAGGTCGTGAACTTCTATAGCATGCGCCCCTAAGGAGCGGGCATTGATAAGCGCTCCTTTAAAGGTGGATAGTAATTTATTGGGGGTGTCCGGGGCTGGTTTGGAAGTGGTGATGGGTTTCTGGCTAGGAGTATGGTTTTGATGAGGGGGAAGTACTCTGGGCCTAATTTGTTTGGGAGGTGTGTGTTCATATTTGACTGGGTTGGGGTGGTTGAAAGTACGAGACCTTAATCGGAAGTGTCTTGCTGCACCTGTCACGGGGTCAGAGAATTTTTCAGTATGGCTGTGGTGAGGTGACTCTGCAGTGGGCAATACGTTTTTTGGGTATCTCAAACCCTGTTTGCCCAAGATTTGAAGTCAATGGTACGTGAGATGATAACTAGTGATCACGATCTGCTGTGCTTCTCTTGCATGTTGGAATGGTCAAAATGTGCCAAGAAATATGCTTTCCCGCTATCAGTGAATGCAGGGGGTAACCGACTTGGGATGAACGACTCTCAAATTTACACTTTGAGTCAACAACTCTTCAAACAGAATGAAGATCCGTCGATTGACTATGCACCACTTCTGGCTCATTTCATCACTGTCAAAACATCCGACAGGGTGATGGGCATGTCCCACAGACATCTCTCATCTTCATTAATAACAACTGCAAAGAGGATGATGCGTCGAGACATACGAGCACTGAAAAAGTAATCTCTTATACGCCTCTGTGACACCAATCTTAAAAGCACAATTGGAGCTCGACGATAAACATATAGGAACTGGTTAAAATCTCAAAAAATGATCATCGAACAGGACAAAGCCGAACTAATGATGAAACAACTACTCTTAAAGCACTCGGGTGAAATTTGGGCTATTTTGAACGCAGGAAACTCGCGTCACTTATCTTCTTTGTCAAATGAAATCGAAGCAGCTACATGGGAGACTCACTTTGTGAATATTTTTAGTACTCCCTTGAGTGAACCATCGATTGACTTACTTCACAATCTGACCTTGTGGGATCTGCAAATCTTGTCCAGTGGTCTAGGAGTGAAGAGATCTACGATGTCCGCCAAACTGGTTTTATTAAAGGAGTTGGAGTCGAAGTCAATCTACTGATCCTAAACATACTGAAATCTGAAACCTTAAGGGCAAAAAGAAAATTACATCTGGCTTTCATTGATCTTCGGGGTGCATTTGACAGTGTCAATCGCGGCAAGCTTTGGCAGAAAATGTCAAATTGGAATTGCCCGCAAAATCTGCTGCAACCAATCAAGGCGCTACACTCTAGTACCTCTATTCGAATTTGCTTAAACAACCAGGGAGATTTATCAAGGAAAATACCAACCGAAAAGGGGGTGAAACAGGGATGTCACTTGGCAGCTGAACTCTTCAAACTGTTTATCTCTGACCTTCCGACACATCTGGAATCTGTCTGCTGTTTTCCGCCAAAGATAAACAACACGGAAAGTCGTTGCATAACCTATGCCGATGATCTCGTTCTACTAGATCTCACGCAGATTGGTCTTCAACATCTTCTAACAAACCTGCATAAGTATCTTAACAAGAACGATCTTGTATAAAATATGGAAAAAATCAAGATTGTGACCATAGGGGCAGGTGGAACCAAAAAACAAAAGGCCTTTTTGTGGAAAATGAATGGTACCTCACTGAGTTTGGTGAATTCCATTTGATATCTTGGCATAACATTAAATACTTCTATTAATGAAAATCATTGGAAGTTGGGCCTTGTGAACCGAATGATCCAATTCAGTATCCAAGCATCAAAAATAAACAAGTCATATGGAAAATTTTCACTTGAACCAGTTTTAATCTTTTATGTACAAAAGGTCCTACCTGCAATTACCTTTGGGTCTGAATCGGGCTGGAACATCGAAGCCCAGTTCTGGCAGAAGCACAAAGGTTTATTTTGGCGTTGGGTACTGAACCTACCCTCTTATATCTCGATGACGTCTCTTCGCTATGAACTTTCATTAAATTCAATGCACAATTGTGTCATGTGGAAATCTCTGATGGTGCTGCGCAAGATGAAGTTGAATTCACTGACTCCGTCATATCAAATCTTTGAACATCTCCCGGGTTGTGGGCGACTGGGCCTCCTTGAAGAATGGCGGCAGTTATTGGAAGCAGCCCTAGCCAATTCTGATCTAAATATAGCTGATCTGCTTATTCAACCTCAATGTGTTAAAAAGAAGTTTGACTCCTGGTGTTGGATTCAGAACTACGACCTGTTGAAAACGATGTCTACGTTCTTGAGATCAGGGATCGGAGAACACAAACTCAATGTTCAATGTCGATATCTGGTAACCTGTACATCACGACATCACCGTGATCAATTCTTGAGGCTATGTTTGAACGCACTGAACACCAGGGAAATGCAATTTCTCCGACATATCAACGAAGCAAACGGCAACCTTTGTCGTTTTTGGAACCTTCAAATTGAATCCATTGAACATCTAATTACTGGGTGCCCCTCAATAACCTCACGACGGTTGCGCCACCTAGGGGATTTTATACCTGTTGAACTTGACATCCAGAATTGGTGGTCCTACGCTGTAGCTGGGCATAACATCAGGTTGACTTGTGCTATTGTGAATTTTTTAGATTCCTTACACCTAAACGAGAAAATAATCTCAAAATGAACTTGACAGCTAAAGTCAACTTAATGGTAATGACACATAATACTTTTGAATGACGGAAGACGCTTCATAGACTGCCAATGCTTTCATGGGAAATACGAAAGAACAGGATGTTTTACTTTAATAAAAGTTAGGCGTCCTGCTAGTTCGCTTTCAGGGTCGCTGAGCTGAAGTTTCAATAAAAAAATATATATATACAGTATTAGATGGCTAAGTATTGAACACAATTAGAAGAAAACATACTGCATGTAAAGTGTTAATAGTTGTTTCATTCAACAGACAGTACAAGAAGTTCAAATGGGCCCTAATCATATAGTTAGAATGTAGGATACTTGTACACTGTAGACAATTTGCCCACCTCCTATCTTATCAGATCCCCCTCATAGAAAGTTAGGAAGGGATTGCAATAGGGGCACGAAAGTCAGAATGCAGAGCAGCTGCAGAAAAAGGCTGAGGAACATTTTGTCAACCTTGGCAAAAGGGTCGGATACTAATATCCCAAAGGGTGTCCAAGAAAAACGCAATTACCTAGTGGTCTGGGTCCTGAGTTTCAGAAGCGTTTATGAGAGGACCATTGTAGCGCGACTACAGAACTCAAGCCAGGAAGATAAAATTCAAACTGGGGCCTTGCAAGCAATTCAGATGCGTGGGTATTTGCTGAGACAGTGACACACAAAGGTGGAATAGAACTTGCCTAGATTAACAGGTGTAATAACATCCCAAGAAATCGTTCCAATTCTTAATGACCAGTCATCAGACAAGCTCATAGAGCTGTGAGTAGTGCCCATGGATTAGTTGAAATTATAACTCGTCTGAGGGATCCACTGCTGGCCATGAGTATTAGGTTGCCATTGCTATTCCATAGAGGCCAAGCAACATCGACCCAAATATGTACAGTACATATTTCTAAATAGGGATACCGTATATATAAAAAACACTATCATCCATTAGCACCCTGCTGGGGGAGCCAGCAAATCAGGAGGCTCGGAACGCGGGCTGTATCAACAGATCCAAGCCCGTGTTCTGAGCTGCCTAATGGCTGCTTCCCCCACCCGCCATCTTTTCCCCACCCTCCCTTTGCTTTTTTTCTAACCTTCCATCCCCACTTACCTGATTGTGGTGGAGGGTGCCACTGCCGCTGCAACTGATGCTGCTTCTGCTCCATTGTGGCCACCCTGGAAATAAAAGAGTGGCTCTGTACGGAGCCCCACCTTCCTGCTCCATGGCGGCCATGTTGGGAAAGTATTTTCATTCAATGAACGGGACACTGCGAGGTGGCCCGTTCACTGGATGGAAATACTATCCACTGAGCCCCTCCACAGACCGTTGAACGGGTGCTAATAGCGTTAAGCCCCCACTCCATGGCTGTACTGGGTAGTAACATCCCGGGGCCCTCGTTAAACACCCTTGCTTCGCTCTGGGCTTTGACTCATGCTCTGGGCCGTTACCACCCATTATAGCCCCTGAAACAGGTGCTTAACGCTTAAATATCACTGATTGATGGCGCAGTAAAGCTCATAGGCAAATTCCTACTAATCTGTCAGCAGGAGTGGACTGAGGAACAAACCACAAACCTTTGGACAAGGTTTGGGGATGCTCGAACATGAACAAGCTCAGACTGGCCTATCACGGCAATAGGACAATGGGAAAACTAAAAATGCTAAATGCTAGTATGGGCCTGTTTTTTTTGTTAAAGTGGGCCACTTCGATAAGTTTCTTCACCGTGTGGCTAGTAGTTTTGACCAGTCTTATTGAATAAATATTCTATAAAATGCACAATTTGCAGCAGATTTGATCAAAAACCTCCCCCTTGGGTACTAGTCAAACAGTCTGTCACAAAATAAATTAATTACCATTCGCTACTGTGGGCCACTTGTTCATTGGTTTGGTGCCCAAGAAAATTGAATTCCCCAGTCTGACCCTGAACATAAACTAAACTTACATTTACTCATGCAAAAATACATGAGGACAATCTGTGAAGGACCTTGCTGATATGCGGCTAGATCGAGGATATCTGGGCATATTAATGCAGCTATACTCAAATCTAACAGCAAGAGTGTGTTATGACCATAAAAGAGCAATGCCTAATCCCTTTGAGGTTCAGTTGGGAGTTCGCCAAGCAAATCTTCTTGATTTTGTGTTAAGTTTTCATAGGCCTGAATTACATCTATTAATGATGCACCCACTGCGGGCCTACCCAAGATAGGGTCTGTGACCCACACAGTTCTTCTGCTGTTTGCTCGCTCCTTTCGAGATCTGTGATAGCATATAGAATGATATGCCACACATATGGACCATAGAGGCACAAGGATCAATGCTCATAACTCCAAAGTCAAGATCTCATGTGCTATTATGGAAACGTGCCAGTTGATCCAAATCTATTTTAATCCGTGTGCACTAGGCAGGGTAGATATGTTTTGCTACTGCGGGGTACAATGTTCCGGATGCACAAAACGCAACACCAACAAACGTGATTTGTAATGGTAAAACACTAAAGCACTCTTTCAGGGTCCAAAGCAGTTATCAGCGCACAGCATGGAAGCAAAACCACATGTATAGTTTGTGAGTAGAGAAAAATAAATTCCCCTGTTTAATATTTGGAGTGTACCCAGCTAAGCGCATTGACTAGCTCCCTTTGGAATTAGGACTTAATTACATAAGTGACTTCTTAAAATGGAGCCTTCTGCTATTCTGATTGTCTAGCCTGTTAAAGGATGAACTAAGGCTGAGCAAGGAGAGGTCTTAAGCCATTCATATATAATCTCTAAATAACCTGGTTAAAATGCATAAAGAATGTATTTTCAGAAATAGGATTTACCTCCTGGTTCACCAACACACACTTAATCCCAAAATCATCCAAGAGTGTATTAAAAACATGATATTCTGCCCTTCAACATCAAGGAAGACCATGGGCCTCATTACGAGGTAGGAGGTAGCCATGGGTCTATTAGCACCATGGCTACCCCCTTACCGCATTCCGGGTCCGGGTTCTCGGAATAGGGACTTACCGGGTCATTCCAACCTTGGAGGACCTGGTAAATCCCCATTCTGAGAACCATTCCCCATTCCCATTTGAGGCCCGTAGGGCTCAATGGGAATGGGGATGGAGCTAATAACGGGCCCGCTAGTAGCGGGCCCGTTATTAGCTCGCTGGTCCCTTAGCGGCTCCCGCTAAGGGCACCTGGTTAAATCAGGCGCCCATAGTGGGACCAGCTAAGGGACCTCGGAATAAGGAAGTAAGGGGAAACCAGCACCGGCATCCTTACCGGTGCCGGTAACCCCTTACCTCCAACCTCGTAATGAGGCCCCATGTGTTAACAATGGGAATAGATGCTGAAGTAGTCTCCTATGTAAAAATCTTCAATCAATGGAATAACATATTCTGGCTATATCAAATATATATTCACATATATCAGCATATCCCACTATCAGCGCAAACAAATGGGATAGTGGTGACATATAAACATTTCACTGTACATGTGATGTATTAGAAATTAATATGCATTTACTGGTCTTCTCTCATCATAAGCCTGATTTAAGAAAGCAATATGTGTTACCCTGATTGTGTTTCTTACACTTTATCCGATGCAGCAAATCTACTCCTATCTGGTGATGGTCAAAAACATCAGCATAATATGAGCTCTAGGAAATGTTTCCCAGCAGCCATGAGACTTCAGAGACATACAATCAAGAGGCAATTATAGTTAGACGAGAAGAGGTAATGGATACCATGTCATTAACACCGTTATGATTATAAATACACCAGGAGACACCAAGAGAATTGTCTTGATAAAAGTATATTGTGGGTTTTTCTTGTTGTTGTTATGAAATGGCAGGTTTTAAGACTTAAAATTTGGGTGATTTAAGTAAAATGTAACTCAAACTTCCGAAGTAACCTTCAGTTATTATTATAATTATTTATGTATTTATTTTGCATTTATTTCAGCGTGCCAAACCCTGAGGCATCAGGGCGCTAGTTAAATAAACTGCATTGTACAAGTTGTAAAGTGCAAGAAGGCATAAGGGTTACACCTAGATGAGTAAAAACAATGAGTGTCCACAATCTGACAGAGCCTCACCTCATGGTGCGGGGGTCAAATACAAGATTGCAAACAGGCATAATAGGTAATAGCAATGAAGGTCCACAGTCTTGCAAAGCCTCACCTCATGGTGCGGAAGGCAAATACAGGATTGCAAACAGGCATGATAATAATGGGAAGAGGGCAGCCTCGCCCCCCCAAGACACTTTAAGGTAAGGCAAGATGCATTTGAGGCACTATGATCAGCCAGGGGGAAGGGGGGACAGTGAGAGGGACACCTTCATATCCAGTAGGACCACATGTTAATACATCCAATTATAGTGTAACTACATGGTGTGGCCCAATGTGCGGGTGGCATCACTATTCTGCATAGACATTAATAATTCCAGGTAGAAGGGAAGGCCTGCGCGATAAATGCGGCATTACATGCACTAGGCCTGGATCCACGAGGCCACAGAAATCGCCGGTCATGCCAAAGCTCCCATGAGGACAGTTAGTACCCCCAGCCTCCACACTGTCTATTCTTTGTTCCCGAAAGTGTTGCAAAGATGTGTTTTTCATGCAAGAGGAATGTGCCCTAGAAGGCCAAAATCACAGACCGGCGCCTGGTGTGCATGTTATCTCACACTGGGCAAAGCATGACCAGGCCCATTCCCGGGTGACCAAGAGTTATAGCCCATATAACTGTCTAAACCCTAAAATCCCTGAATTCCATGTCACCAGGTGCCCTCTCACCACCAACCCCAAAGTAACAAGTCCTGATATGTTCAAAGAGGATGGACAGGGCATATCGTTGTAGCAACAGTCGTGTGATTTGGATTACGAGGTGCTGGGAGGGATACATTATAGTTCAAAACAAGGGCGGAGACCTTGGAGCTGGATGGCATGGAGGAGGTGAGTGAAATGTGTGTGTGAAGGTTAGAGTGCCTGAGAACTTCCTGTGTGTCTGTCTGAAAGTTAGCAAGTGCCACACTCAGATAGAATTGCGAACATTTGCCTGTGCCGCATCTAGACAGGATTATGAATGTCGGCCAGTGCCACATTTAGATAGAATAGCGAATATTAGCCACTGCCACATCTATACTGCACTGGGAATACTAACAATGACATATTTAGACAGAATTGTGAATGCTAGCTTGATCTGCATCTAGACAAGTTTCGAAGATAGGTCAGTGCAACATCTGGATGTAACAGTGAATATTGGCATGTGTCATATATAGACAGGATTTGTATTTTATTTATTTGTAAAGCGCACTAGGCCCAAGGGCAACCGGGTGCATCATGTAGGTTACAGGCAAAAAAATTCAGGGGCATAAAACAGAGTACATCATAAAACAGAACACATAAGGGGGGATACAAGCAGTGACCAAAAGGGTAGGTCAGGATAATATACAGTTACTATACATATTAACAATCAGAACGGGAAACTGGCAGGTTGGCGCCAGTGCAGTAAGTCAGAGAAGACAATAGGCGCTGATAATCAAAGCTGGTCTTGAGCAGACAGCCAGGTTTTGGCTTTGCTCTTGAAGGCCAAGAAGGATGGTTCCGCTCTGAGTGGATTGGGTAAGGAGTTCCATAATTTCGCAGCCATGACTGGGAAGCTGCTCCCACCTGATCTCTGGAGGTTGAAGCGGGGATGGAGAGCTAATTGGTTTGAGCACTTCTGAGATGTCTAGTAGAGGTGTGTACAGAGAATCTACTAGCCAGATAACTAGGTGCTTGATTCGTGATGCTTTTGTGTGTTAGCGAGAGCGCTTTAAGCAAGATTCTTTGGGAGACTGATAACCAACGGAGGCTTCATCTGGAGTCTGAGATATGGAGGTTTCTGGGGATGTTTAGTGCCGCTCTGATGGCATTGTTTTGAATAATCTGTAATTTGTTGATATTGCATTGGTTAGTGCGGAGATAGAGGGCGTTGCAATAGTCAATCTTGGACAGGACCAGTGCCTGGCTAGTGTGGTGCAATTGGCTGGTGATAGGAAAGGGTGACATGCCGTGATGAGCTTGCATGTATAATATGCAGCAGAGGAGACAGCGTTGATTTGTCTGGAGAGTGATAGAGTGGCATCAATATAGATACCAAGTGTTTTTTTATCTTTAGCCACTTTGATGGTGTTACAATAAATTGTGAAGGATTTGAAGGATGGGTCTAACTTACTAAGTCTTTGGTGAGAGCCCAAGATGAGAATTTCCGTCTTTTCATCATTCAGACAAAATTCATGCTGCGCCATCCAAGCCTGGATGACTTGGTAAAATGGCGTTGATGGCTAAAGAGTCAGTTTTGTGATCACCTGTGATGGGGATGAGTATCTGGGTGTCATCAGCGTAGTTGGTGTATGTGACACCCAGATAGTCCAATATGTCAAAGAGTGGTTTCGTAAATAAATTATAAAGTGTAGGGGAAACACATGATCCTTGTGGAACCCCGCATGTGACCGGCACGGGATCGGTGGTGGCAGAGGGAGAGAATACTCTCATGGATCTATTTTCCAAAAAGGAGGTGATCCAGACGGTGGCTTTGTCCGAGAAGTGGGTGACAGTTTTAAGGTGGCGGCAGCGGATTTGGTGATTAACTAGATCGAAGGCTGCCGAGAGATCCAGAAGGAGTAATAAGGCAAGCTTACCCTTATCTTTTAAGTCTTCAATCTGTGTTTTCAGATCTAGGAGGGCAGTTTCCATACCATATCGTGGGTGGAAACCTGATTGTCTCAGTCCCAGGAGATTGTTGGTTTCCAGATAGTCTTGGATCTGCAGGTAAACTGCGCGATCAAGAATTTTTAAGAGGAAGGGGACCGTAGTGATGGGCCTGTAGTTAGTGGTTATATTAGCATCCAAGGTGGGTTTTTTGAGGAGTGGAATGACCCAGGCATCATTTAGGTTGTCAGGGACAATCCCAGCGCTAAATGATGAATTTATGAGCGTGGTAATGGAAGGGGCTAGACTATGCGAAGCCTCCTTAATAATAGGGGCAGGACATAGTTCGCCCTGGCAGTTAGAGGGTTTGAGGTGATTAATGATATGCTCAACTTCGGTAATGGATAAAGGTGAGAAACAGAATGGTTTTAGGGTATCGAGGTTAGTGGTGGTGCTGACCTGATGGGTTGTTTGCTGCAGACTGGTCTGTAGACTATTTTTTGTCATTGATTTTAATTTGGAGAGTGGTGATTTTGCCCAGGAGAGCCTTTTGAATGTTAGTGCACCAGGCACTGTCTTTGGGACAGGTGTCAGGGGGAGCTGCAGGAGATTCTAGTTCCTTTAAGATTTTGAATAGCTCCTTAGTGTTTGATTGAGCTTGTTTAATACGTTTGTTATACTCATTTTTTTTGCCCTGGAATATGGCCTCTTTATAATTTAGAGTAGCTAGAGTCACGCTAGCTTTGTTTGTTTCAGTTTGGTTGTTTTTCCAGCGTGATTCAAGGCACCTTTTCTCTTCGCGAAGGGTTCTCAACTGTGGTGTGAAAAACGAGTTAAGGTGGGCCAGAGGATTGTGAATATTAGCCAAGGCCGGATCTTGATAGAAATGCAGAGATATAAAAAACCACACCTAGAAAGAACAAACAGAGAGAATACAACCCGCTAGGGAAGAAAGGCCCAAGTCGAGCTTGTAAGGATAACAAGTTTAATCTCACAGGCAGATGAGAGCCACAGCAAAGAACTCTGCTGCTAAGATCGTACTGCTAAAAAGTAGTACAAGCAGAATGTTATAAAGCAAAACATTGTCATAAATGACGCAATACATATGGTAAAAACCTGCACGGCTGATTGAATGTACCCTATACAGGTACCACCTTTATCCATAAGGGATGGCAGTTTATTGGTCCCAGCCCAGTCCGTCCGTCTTTCATCACGTGGGTGCTGCGGGGCTCATCTTCTCACTTTGAAGGTCAGAAAACAAATTAATTATACTCCTTCTATGCAGTTTGTTTTTATCACTCATACTGTGCACTTGGCAGACATTAATGTTAATGTTAAAGGATATTTGTACCGCGCACTATCACCACAGGAAGTGGTCCCCTGGCGCTCTGGTGGATCTGAAAAGGAAAAAGGGGGTGGGAGGTGAAGTTAGTGGGAACGAGGGGGACCAGTGCAAGAGAGAAGTGATGCGCTGTTGGCAGCTTCAGTTCGGTTAACACTGTTCGCTGAGCTTGGGGGTGCTTTACCGTTCGGTACCAGTTGTGTGCTACACACTATCTACAGCATGAATTGCAACAAGCACATGTACAGTAAAGATAAGAATCATACTACACAATGTATAGCAAATAATGTACGCATGAATCATGAAACCCCCCATCTAGCAAAAGAAGAACAGTGGTCAATAACACTCCTATTATTCCCACCAGGGGTGATAACACAAGTAGGACAGCAGCAGACATGCCACAGATATGACAGTCCAAAGCCCTTGTGTAATAGGCTGTTACACCGAAGCATCCTTGCGAGCCCATGGATAAGGGAATCAGGAGTGGCATATGTGAGTCAGGACCCCAAGCTGCAAACACATACACAAGACAAGCTTGAAGGGCCCAGCTGGAACAGACAGTGGATGCTTTCAAAAGCTACAAAGCACCACACTGTCACATGAAAGCACAATAGACAAGCAATTTTAAACTATATTAACTAATTACACTAACTATGAAAAACCTACATTACCTAATTAAACTATCAAATAGAAACTTAACTAACTAAACCAAAATAAAAATCAAAAATGGCCACATACGACCCGGGGGGGGGAGGCACCCAGGAGGGGGGAGGTACAAGGTGCTGCTCAACACCCACATGCGATGATGTTGAGGAAAAAAAACCCTCCATGGGCTCAACGCCTGCACAGCCGGACCTATGTGGGAGATACATTGTCGTCCGAGTCTGGCTCTTCCTGGAAAGGAGGACGTGACACAGGAGCCTGACCACGCCTAGCCGCAGCTTCCCCTCGTCGGCAGCAAGTCTGCCGGACGGGTGAGCCTGGTTCTGTGTTGCGATCACACATAGGTCTGCATGCAGAACCTCCCGTGATACACGTGCTTCCTCTTGCAAGGTAGCACGTGTAACACGGAGTTCCTCCTGCAAGGCCTGGCTGGACAACTGATGCACCTCCCGGCAAGCATGTAGCTCAGCTGAGATGGTACGCTCAAGCTGCGCAAACCTCTCCTCTGACCGATCCCTCTGGGACATCAGAAGGACACCCAGAGTGGATCTGAGGGAAGCATACTCCCCCCTCAGGGCCTCCATGTGTGCCTCTGCATGAGCAGTAATTGCTTGACGCAGAGACAACATTTCAGCCTGGAGTGCCCTGTCTGAGGCCGCCATGCCCATCCTCAGAGAGCGGGCCGTGGACCGGGCCGCCTGCTGCTGGAGAAGCACCTGCCTAGCAGGGGGGAGCACGGATTGGGCCACACGCTCCATGCTCACAGCGATGTTCTCCATTGCTGCCCCCTGGTATTCAGAATTGGCAGTCATGTCTTGCTCTCACTCGGTATACTGCGGTTGCGCGCAGCGGCCGCGTGGCTGGGCTTGACCCCTGTGGCACCCAAGGACCGTGTGTCCTTGTTGTGTTGGCACCGCCCGCGGCTGCACGACTACATGCCCCTGTCGACGTGATGTTCCAGGCACATCAGTGGCTGGTGTGGAGGGTGACCCTGTGTCCTGATCCACCACAGGCGGAGGTTCCAACACTGTCTGACCCCTCAGTGCAGGTGTCGCGGACAGAGGAGTGCCCACATCAGAATCACTCACCCCTGACATATGGACCTGATGCACATCCAACTCGACATGGACGTCTGAGTGGTCATCAGGGCTGGACTCATTTCCAGCCAGAGACAAGATGGACTGTAGCACATGTGGGTTTTCGTGGCCTACCACCCCACGACCCCTACTTGTGCCGGGTTGCTGTAGTGATAACAACCCTGTGCCTGGAATGACAACACCATCCTCTGGCTCCATTGCGTCATCATCTGAAAAGTAGAGAGAAAAAAGGTCACTACACATGTTAGAAGCACACACCACACACACACACACACAGACATCACACAGACACCAAACACATCAAGCAGACATGTCACACACAAAAGAGAACCTGCCATGCATGCTGGGTCAACTTGACATTGCTTCTGTGATTAGGCATGTAGAATGGTGTCATATTGCTCAGAGGTGGGTCGATGCAGTGCAGCAATTTTGTACGTTACTCACTAGCTACATGTACAAGTACTTCATGATGTGTATCTGAAAATGTGAAGGCAGTGCCAGGTCAACTTCAGGCATCACGTGCAATGTGCATTCAATGGGTAGCATGGCTACAAGCAAATCACCCCTCCCCCCAAGTGCAAATACAGGGATGCCTTGCATGGTATCAAAAGGATGACCATAGACCTGTGTATTCACAGACAGTGTTGACTAGCATCAACTGCATCATGTGAGTCAAATGACAACACAGCAAATGATGATGGGACAGTAAGCAGGACACATGGTGCAACCTCCGGAGTACACCCACGTGTGAAGAAGACACTACACCAGTTGGAAAGAGTCATTGGCCATTAAACAGGCTGAGGCCTGTGACCCACACAGACTGTCACACCCTAAACATGTGTGCGACGCAGGACTGAGCCAGAGTGGCCAAGGGAAGGCTGATGAAATGCCATGCAATGTAGGTCACCCTAGACTCGTACTACAATGATCATCCAGTCAAGGACACATAGGGGCATGAGTGGAATACACATGGAGCATGAATGGGCACTCATGTCCCTGCGGGCCATCTGACCTCTGCACAGTCCAAGTGAGACACCCTGCATCAAGTACAAAGGATGTACCACACAGCATGTGTCTGGCAGATTGGCCTGTGGAAGTTAGCATGTACACAGGACGCATGAACAGGCCAGTACTCAACGGCAAAATTGAAGCAGACCAGTGCAAAGGTGGAATTGGGGTGCTGAGGGGGGTGGAGGGACAAGGGAGCATGCCTACATGGAGTACCTGCATGCATGCAGAGGACACATGCACGTCAGTCATGCTATTACATAGTGCCTGGGCTGAGAGGAAGGTCACCCCAGGCTACATGCAGAAGGGCCAGTGAGCTGGAACATGGACCGGAGGGGCATCCTGATGACCAGCATGTGACTAGGGTGCAATAGTGGTGATGAGGACAGTCCCCGTCCGCTCCACATGTCCACCATCCAGCAGAGCAGCCATGAATCAGTGAAACATTGCATTACTTGCACATCAGAACCATGTACACATGACATGTAGTGTCAGTCATGCACAACACATCACACAAGTAAAACACACATGTCCTCAACAAACACGCAGCAACACTCACTGGACTGGGCATCAAAGTCTGTCATCTCTCCCACTCCTTCGACCGATTCAGGTGATATGAACTCCGCAACGAGTGACTCATGCGGAGTGAGGTCTTCCTCCTCAGGTGCAGGCCCACTGCCAGTCACCAGAGTCAAGTTGTAATTTGAGGCACGCTTAGCCTTAGTGCTGCGTTTGTGGTCATTCCAATGCTTTTTGCACTCTTGGGCCGTGCGCACCTCATGGCCGAATGCACTCACATGTTCCGCAACTTGCTTCCAGTGGGTATCACGGTGGGCAGCCGTAGTCTGACAATTAGGCCCCACTAGCATATCACGGTTGTGGACCCGCACGTAGTCCACGAGGTAGTCCAGTTCCTGGTTGCAGAAAGGCTTCTTCCTCGACATGCAGGAGGTCGTGGCTGTGTGTGGGGTCCCAGCCTGTGCTGCAGGTGCAACCTTCTTCCTCTTGGATTGTGGCGCAGACCCTGGCTGGCAAATGCCACCCTGATCAGTATGGCCAGTGGCACCGGTGGATTGAGCCAAGGTAGTGGCAGGTAGAGGGGCGACCAAAGGGCTGACTTGCGTCAGTGGCAGCTGGGTGCCCTCTAATGGACCCTGCACAGCAACATCCGCTGTGGCAGGGTCAATGACAGCGACTGTCCTGGTTGGCAGACTCACAACCGGGGTGTTGTTGGCTGCATCTGCCCCTGCACTTGCCAACACCCAGCTGTTTGGGGCAGCAGATGACATTAATGCCCCAGGGACACGCGTCTCGGTCAGGGCAGCCCTGCGTGCACCTACAGTTTCCCTCCTGCCCTGTTGGAAATCTCCCAAGGACTCTTCAAGTGCCAACGCAGCCTGCGCTGGCAGACCCTGAGCCTGGTAGCTACCACTACCCTTGGGCCCGCGGCAGTCGATGAAACGGACTGCCGGGTCACACGGGCGCCAGTGCCAATGCAGAGGCTGCATTTCCCAGAACCACAGGGGGTGATGGCATGACTGCACTGACACATGACACAACATCGTGCTCAAGTGACGCACCCCTGCCTATTCCCCCTCTGCGGCCACCCTGGACACCCTGGAGTCACCCTACTCCCTGGTCACCCCGGCCAAGTCCCTGACCATGCCCGCCATGAGGGGAACGCCCAGCTGAGGCGCCCCTCACCTTTGGTGCCCTCCCAACCATGGCACAGATGGAGTAGTGCCGGCACAGATGGAGGAGTGCCAATGGGAGGTGTACACCACAATTGTCCTGGGCAATTGGGGTGAAGGGGGTGGGATGCAAGATGTTAACAGCCCCCCTGCACCTGCAAGGCTGTATGTGACCCCGGTGATGTAGTGACGGGTCACGTAATGCTCAGGCACCCCAAAACTGCAGTAAAACCATGCACGCAACTCTGCAGCCTACGTGCGTGGAATTGACCTCCCGCAGTACGCAGTGGCACCCAGTAACACGAAAAATGCGTACGCGTGGGACACGCAGGCTACTATGACCTCGAAAACAGGTGCGACACACAGGGGCACCCGCAGTGGGAAAAATAGCATACGCGACGCACCGTCAGACTAGCGTGATGATGAAAAACACGCATAGCCAATACCCCCACCAAAAGAAGAGATACGTCCTTGATCCGCTGTGAAGTTGTGATGGCGCGCAAAACAACACAAAGTAGCAACACACGTCGGTCTCCACGAAAGGCACATACAGCGAACTGCTGGCCCCGCTCACCTTTAACTCGTGCTGAGGGAAACGCCTGCGCGCGTCGTGTCACTTACGCGCGTAGGCCCTTTCCTCGGATTACACGCATTCACACGCGGACGTGCAGTTTTTTCACGCGCTGAACCACTATGCCCACGTCATGAGGGGAATGCCTGCATGCGTAACGTCACAGACGTGCTTACGCGCTAAGGGCCTTTCCTCGAATTACACACTGACGTGCAATTTTTTCACATGCCAAATCACTCCGTATCAAGCTGGCCATGCAACAACACACAGAAGACCACGCTTGTGCCCAGAAGGCCATATTCCTGCTGCCCAGAGCCCCGAGCACGCTCCCACCTGCCATCTGCTGCTGCCTGCCTGCCTGCTGACCACGTGCCCTGCTATTTGGTGCCTGCACGTCAGCCAGGGGTGCAGTTGCTGTGACCACCCCTGCTGGAACTGAAGACTCCCGACTGGGATACCAGCCCAGCCCCAGGACCCAGTTGCCCACCCAAACCTGTCTCTGGGGTTGCCATGTCTACACCATCTGGCACCACTGGTAACCGCCAGCCAGAGAGGCAGAGGGCCACCAGCTTCAGTGCCAGTGAAGTTGGTGTCCTGGTGGAGCATGTCCTGGGGCAGTATGATGCCCTCTTTGGAAGTTTGCGCGCCGACAATGAAGGACGGAAGAGGATCTGGATGGACTTTGTGACTGCCATCAACGCGGAGGGGGTGGCAGTCTGCGACATTCAACATGTCCAGAAGCTCTGTGATGACTTCAGGTCCAGGACCCTCGACAACGCCCGGCGCCTCTTGAAGGCAGCGGATGCCAAGGGGTGCCGGGGCCACCTGTCCGACCACCAAATGAGGGTCCTGGAACACATGTGCCCAGCGCTCCATGTCCAGGTCCTTGAGAGGCAGACCCGTCTGGAGTCGAGCGGTAAGTGTACATGCCTACTGATTGGACACTGTGCGTGTTGTGGTGTGCCAGGAGTGTGCAGGTTCAACATATGTCTTTGTAGGGCCATGTATGGATGCGTATGTACAGGGGCGTGAACCAGCCACATGTGATTCCTCTCATGTGTGAGACACATCGATGGTGTATGTGTTGGCAAGCATGCTGGCCAAATGCATGTGTGGGTGCGCACATGTGAAAATTATGTCTATGCACTGTGCCATGTTTGTGGTGTCACACATGGATGGGGGTTCCTGCTGCATGTATCTGCACTGTGTACATGTGCATGTGTGTGTATGTGACAAGTGTGCAATTGTGATGCAACATGGATGCATGTGACACCGACATGTAGGAGGCTGATTGCCAGATGTGACATGGATGGTGACATTATTACTGCAGTGGTGGAGATGTACAGATGCATGTCAGTCGTGTGGCATGTGTGCATGTGTTGTGCACTCCCTGTGTTTCATGTGACGTCAGGCTCACCTTCGGCTGCTCGTGCTGTTGTTTGTGTATGGACGGTGCTGCCTGGTGCAATATTCCTGTTGATTTGCTCATGTGTGTGAGTTGAAATGACATGTGTGTTGGGGAGTTTGATGCCATGTCTGTAGTTTTACACTGCCACTCATGTGCAACTGTCATGTGTGTATCAGTCCATTGTACAGTGCCCTGATGCCTGTGTTCTATCTCTCCCTGTCTGCAGCATCAACTGATGAAGAGGGCGGAGAGGGTGCTGTGGAGCAAAGCGGCAGGGATCACACCACCAGCCAGAGACGCAAGGCCCGGCTCCCCCTCCCAGGTTGTCATCTCGTCGGGGAGTAGGAGTCTGGTGCCGCCTCCCAGGCCGCAGCTGCTGAGGGTATGTCCAAGAGGCGGAGGTCCGAGGTGGACTCCTTGCCAGCAGAAGGGGCAGCTGAGACCCCACAGGGTCCGATGGAGGAAGATGGCATGGAGTCATCCAGGTTGGTGGGGGGTTTGGTGGAGGAGGAGGCCGTGGAAGGGACACACACGGGGTCTGAAGGTTGGGATTCCACTGGTGCTAGTGGTGCAGTGCAGGGGCAGGGACAGGAGGCAGCACAGGCCGCCGCAGAGGTGCCTGTGTGTAATCCTGCCCCCGATCCTGTGACTGCATCATCCTGCACCAGCAGGGATGCCTACGTCCAGACCCGTTTTCAGGGAGGGGATAAGTGCACACACACCATTAAAGTGATACTTGATCATAGCAGATGAGAGAAATGACAGCATGACATTTTTACTATTTATCCAGGGTAAGTAGCAGGTACCCTGCATTGTAAATGCATACATTGCATGTTTTTCAACATAGTTCCTGCCATTTACCCTGTATAATTAGCAAGAAAAACATAATGCTATTTCTCCTATCTCCTAACATCAACTAACACTGCCTTAAAAAGCCATGTGTGCTCTGTGTGCTTACTATTGTAATCATTTCTAAGGCAAGTTCAGCATTTCTAAGGCAAGTTCAGCCTTTCTAAGGAAAATATCCAGAATGCACATAGACAAAGGGAACTGCATATACATGCTGTGCACAATTAACAGAAAGCAGTATTACTGCAAAAACAAAGAACTACATGTCTACATTAACAAGAGTGCTATTAACACACATACGTATGAACTTCTTTCTTTCACAATTGCAGTGAAGACCACTCTCCTGAAAACCAGCAGCGTGTAAAGTACCAAACAGAACTCAGAAGAAACCTACTCTTTGCATCCAAAAAAAGTAAACAAGAAAGGTTCACAGGTACACTGCACCAAGGAAGTGCAAACTTTAAATGCGGTCTGCATTTTTATTCAAAGAGGTCTGGACAGCCTGACACGTGTTTCGAGCTCAAACATAGCTCTTCATCTGAGGCTGAAAGTTTCCAAATATATGTCCAAAAAATGTATAAATAATGTATTGATATAGGATTCCTCTCCCTGCGGACGTGGCAATCCGGGACCGGGTTGAGCCTGTCCTGTCTGGGATGGCGTTGCATCAACGGGGCATGCAAGGTGACCTGCAGTGTTTTCGTGAAGACACTGCACATCATCTCGGATGCCTCGTTGACCGCGTTGACCTACTGGGACGGGTCACCAGGGCTGGATTCCTCCGTATGGTGGACCTTGTTCCTACCCCTTCCTCACCTGAACCCCCTATGCACCAGTCATCTTCCATGCCATCTTCCCACCCATGTATCACCTGGTTACCCTGTGGAGCTGCCTCTGACCCTGCGGCCAGGCTGGTGGAGGACACATCCCTGCCACAGTCGGGAGTCGGACGTCCAGCAGGGGTGGCCACCTCAACAACTGCACCCCAGACGGAGGAGGACGGGCAGGCAGCAAGAGCTAGGCCATAGGCACAGGCACAGCAGCAGAAGCAACAAGGTGGGAGCCATGATGGCTCGGGCCCTACAACATCCGAGGGCAGGCATCGGCCAGAAGGCAGGAGGACCCAGGATTGGAAGTGTCTCCCGTGTGGCAGCGGTTGGGCCAGGCCATAGGTGCGGAGCGGCGGCGGGCAGGAAGAGGCACGGCTCACAATGGTCAGGGCGGAGAACTCCATGCCGAGGGCACTGAGGCGGGCCGAGTGCCTCAAGGCAATTCGCAGGGAGTTGGAGGTCAACATGGCATCGTCCCTGCGAACCCTCGGGCCATGGAAGAGGACCGCCTCCAGGACATTGAACAGGAGTTCGATGATGCCCTGGCCCGGGAAATCGGAAAGTGAGCTGTCGGACTAGCCCGCAGCCATTGTATTTAGTTTTTAGTGTTAGGTTTCATTTTCGTTTTCCCTTATTTTGGGGTGTTTGGATTTTGCCCCACACATTTGTATATCGTTTTTTTATTAGGTAGTTTTTTTCATAGGTTTCTGTTCTTTCGTTGGGCTCATGGACCCTTGACAATTGATTGTACATAGTTTGGACAATGGATTTATTGGAACTTTTTCTTTGGATTTCACCATGGATTAATGGATTTTACTTTTTATGTTTCCTTTGGATTTTATTTTTGGTGGAGGGATAGTTTGGACTATTTTTCTTTTGGATTTCTTTGGATTGGTTATACTTTTCATGTACTCATCTTTTGGACATGCTTTTCATTTCATGTTTGCAATTTTTTTATGCTTTCATTTCATTGCTTTATTTTTCTCCATAATACATTTTTATATTTTACTTCCATGTGTGTAATTCACTCTTTGAGTTCATGCATGTGAAAATGTGGGTTTACACATTCAATGGCAACCAGTGTGTGTGTGTGACGGACATGTGTTGATGTACATAGTTGACTTTTGGTTTGTGTCTTGAGATATGCATGTCAGTGTGGGGTGGATTGGGAAATCATTGCATCTCAAGACTGGCGTTGCGTGCTGTGGTATTTTGGGGGAGATGTGGGCCATGATTGTGCATCTTTATGTCATGTGGGGGGTCATGAGTCTGGGCCTGCTGGCAGGTACCCCTCACTGCTGGGGGGTGGGGGTTCTGGGGGACATGAGTCGTGGCCTGCTGGCAGGTGCCTGTCAATGCTGGGGGGTGGGGGTGTTGGGAGACATGAGTCCGGGCCTGCTGGCAGGTGCCCATCAATGCTGGGGTGTGGGGGTGCTGGGGGACATGAGTCGGGGCCTGCTGGCAGGTGCTCCTCACTGCTGGGGGTGGAGGTGCTGGGGGACATGAGTCGGGGCCTGCTGGCAGGTGCCCCTCACTGCTGTAGGGTGGGGGTGCTGGGGGAAATGAGT
This sequence comes from Ambystoma mexicanum, assembly GCF_040938575.1. Lineage (NCBI taxonomy): Eukaryota > Metazoa > Chordata > Amphibia > Caudata > Ambystomatidae > Ambystoma > Ambystoma mexicanum. The sequence continues at coordinate 434,287,212 of NC_090932.1, read as the reverse complement.
CGGGGCCTGCTGGCAGGTGCCCCTCACTGCTGGGGGGTGGAGGGGCTGGGAGACATGAGTCGGGGCCTACTGGCAGGTGCCCCTCACTGCTGGGTGGCGGGGGGTGCTGGGGGACATGAGTCGGGGCCTGTGGCTCACTGCCGGGTGGGTGGGGATGCTGGGGGACATGAGTCGGGGCCTGCTTCCACGTTTAGAACTCCCTGCAAACCCCCAAAATACACGTACCCAGCTCGCACAAGGCCAATCGCATGTGCAACTCCCTGCGAACCCCAGTAATACACGTATCCCGCTCGTACAGGGCCAATCGCGTGTGAAACTCCCCGCGAACGCCCGAAATACACATACCCCGCTTGCACAGGGCCAATCACATGTGAAACCCCCCGCAAACCCCTGAAATACACATACCCCGCTCGCACAAGGCCAATCGCGTGTGAAACTCCCCGCGAACCCCCGAAATACATGTACCCCGCTCGCACAGGGCCAATCGCGTGTGAAACTCCACCCGAACCCCTGAAATACACGTACCCCGCTCGCACAGGGCTAATCACGTGTGAAACCCCCCACGAACCCCTGAAATACACGTACCCTGCTCGCACAGGGCCAATCACGTGTGATACTCCCCGCAAACCCCAGTAATACACGTACCCCACTCGCACAGGGTCAATCGCGTGTGAAACTCCCTGCGAACCCCCGAAATACACGTACCCCGCTCGCACAGGGCCAATCGCGTGTGAAACTCCCCGCGAACCCCAGTAATACACGTACCCTGCTCACACAGGGCCAATCACGTGTGAAACTCCCCGCAAACCCCCGAAATACACGTACCCTGCTTGCACAGGGCCTATCACATGTGAAATCCCCCGCAAACTCCTAAAATACACATACCCTGCTCGCACAGGGCCAATCGCATGTGAAACTCTCAGCGAACCCCCGAAATACATGTACCCCGCTCGCACAGGGCCAATCGCGTGTGAAACTCCATGCGAACCCCCGAAATACACGTACCCCGCTCGCACAGGGCCAATCACGTGTGAAACTCCCCGCGAACCCCAGTAATATACACACCCCACTCGCACAGGGCCAATCGCGTGTGAAACTCCCCACGAACCCCGGAAATACATGTAACCCGCTCGCACAGGGCCAATCGGAATTCTATGAATTACCCCCTAAATCTTTGTGGTACAAACTGATACCAAAGGGGATTTATTACTCTCACCTGTAGTCCTAATCCTGGGTAGTGTTCCCTGAGGGAACTGCACGGGATTCTGCCTAACAGCAAGTGAGATGATTTTCTGGTTCTCCCAATTTGAAAATACACACTCTTCATGATGACTGCAAATGTGAGTTTCATGGAGCAATTATCAGCAAGCCACACATTAGGGGGTTTACTTTATCATTAGAATTATTGATTGTTACAAGTAATAATAGCATGATAACAACCCTACACACACACACCTTATAAGGTCATGCAGGAGCATGACGAGTTTTCTACGCTTCTGTCAACTTAATTTTCTTTGCACACTGCGCACAGACTGTGCTGCAGGAATGCACCATCCCCTTAAATATAGAGCTGTTCAACTGCACTGTACAGTAGGTAATATAATTGGAAATGAAATATCTAGCTAGTTCTAGCTCTCTTGCTGGAGAGTTTCATTGCCTAATGTGAGTTCAGTGATAAAATGTGTCCATGTGTTCACTTTCAAACAGGAATAGCCATAGCTGAGCAATGCCACCCTTGTCGTCATCAACATTGCCTTGTTAGTTAGTAACATCTGCTGCTGGGGGGCAAATATTATTTCTTAAATAGCTGCCCCAAGCTCGTCACAGCAGTCAATTTGAAGGCTATTTTGGGGGCTGATTTGCATTTTTACTTATCCTCAGCTGCAATTTTTCAAGGTTCCACTGATAATTACTTCAATGTTTTGACTACGGACTGATGCATAATAGCACTCTGTTAACTGAATATTTCCAACCAAAGGAAATTAAAGATCTGAAAATGGCGAAAAGTAGAATGGTGGCTGGCATAAACAAAAAACACATTTCTAGAGGTGAGCTGCAAGAGACAGACTTGTTGAGTACGCAAACGTAAGGCTGGATATCATGTTGCATCTGTGTTTTAAGATTAGGCAGAAGATCGGTGAAAATAAAACTCAGAAGACACTCCATATGTGCTTTAATATGCATTTTCCATGATACCAACATTTATATGTAGCTCAGCCCCTGCACTGCAGCACCGCATCGTCACATTTAAGATTTGGCTTGAATTGTGGCATTTACAGCTACACATTGTTTACAAGCAACCCTTTTAAAATTGGAAACGTACTTGAGAAAGGCTAACATTTCATACTGAAGTTTATTAAACCTTTCAACTCAGAGGGCGTTAGAGAGCCAACCAAGATGGCCACTCCCTTCTGAGCTCCCGTGCGGCCCATATAAATCCTGTCTAATCTTGGCTTCTCCGGTGAGAAAACAGACCGGTTAAGACACTACATCCTTCATTGTGCACCGCCGAAAAGAACCTGTCCAGAACCAAGGCCATCCGGACCTCCGGCGAACGAACAGCATGTGACACGTGAGAAAGGCTGTCAGGCCCCGGCTTCCCCACGGCCGTCAAAGGGGCCTCTCACAAACTGACGGGCGGGGGCATCTGGACAAAGAGCGGACCACGGTGGCGATGCAAGAAGGTTGCTTCCGCACCAACGGCGAGGCGGGGGCTAGGCTCTTGCTGGGAGTACATATCTAAATACTCCGCCGCTGGGGAATGGGGCTGCAATAGGTATAATGTAATACACACGCAAAAAGATATGGAAGGTAGGTCTCTGCTGATACACGGCACTATTGACAGGGAATAAATCATCCTAGTAAACTCGTATGGCCCGAATACAGATGGGCTTAATAACTTTGATTGGGCTATGGCACATTTGGAATCGAACAAACAGACCATAATCATCTGGGGCGGAGAACTTAATACATCACTCAACCCCAACAAAGATAAGTCACACAATACGGCGACTCCCCCCTTCTAAAGCGAGTTTACAGATTGCCAAGATATGCAAAGCCTACAATCTTAAAGACATCTGGACAGATAAGCGCTGGGAACCCGAGAGTACACACAGTACACAGTCTAACCCGCCCACGCACACTATGTGGAAGACTGATAAGTCACAACGCAAGTTGACCTTCGAACCTGGCAATTCGTCCAAAACGCCCAGATCTAATAGTGGAACGGAGTCACCGACCCACGAAACGCCCCAGGAAGATGACCACTCCCAACCCTCAATATTAGAGAAATTCTTCTTGAGCTGAAAGCTGGGATTGGGAACATAGACAGCGAAATCGATGGGCTTTCCTCCAAAGTAGACCAACTACAAAACTGGCTCTACAACCACACCGAGCGCCTGGATACGGTAGAACAACGTGTATCCAACTTAGACGACGGCGCAATAACACTAGCAGCCAGAGTGTCAACATTGGAAGCTCAAATGAAAACGGCAAATGCACGAACCGAGGATTTAGAGTGACGCTCCAGGAGAAATAACATGAGGATAGTAGGAGTCAGAGAACAACAACTACAGACGAGAATGGAAGACCACGTTAACGCACTATGCACAGACCTATTTGGGTCAGAGGCACTGTCACTGTTTGTAGTGGAGAGAGCCCACTGGAACCCATCGACGAGGCCAATTCCAGGGGCCCACCCCACCCAATCATAGCAAAACTGCTTAATTATAAAGATCGGGACACAATCCTGAGACTCGCGAGGGAGAAGGGTGAGTTACAGCATGATGGTGACACCATTCATTTTTATCCGGACTTCTCACCGGCCATCCAGGCACAAAGGAGATTCTTTACAAATGTTAAACACAGACTCAGAGACAACCAGATACCTTATTCAATGCTCTTTCCCGCCAGGCTCTGAGTTCAGCACAACAGGAGAGCCCAATTCTTTCAGTCGCCTAAAGAGCAAGTGCGTACCTCAATCAAGCAGGATGTGGGCCACCGAAAAACATACCAAGACTCCCACAGGGAGAGAGAGCACGGAGAAATACGCTGTAGCCTGTAACCAGAAACTAAAACAAAGCACAGGTTCGAGAACGACCCCACCGTAAATAAACATATGAGTAAATACTCTTTGGCCGCAGGACTTGGAAGGCCCGAGTGCCCTTAGCGCAGCAAAAGTTAAAGCCCACCAGTTTAATGTTGGCAGGGAGGGGAAACATAACAAGCAGGTTGGGGGTTGCTTGTGTGTTGGGAGGGAAAGCAGAAGGCAAGTTGGGGAATGCCAAATTAAGTGGAGTTCATTACTTTACACATGCAGCAACGAAGACTGGGCCACCCCGCACACAGCCCGAGGCAGATCGACACACTACTACCCACACCTCCCGAGAGTTGACCTGTGCCCAGCGGGCTGGTGCGAATAACCACCCAGAATCCGTTAACACAGTGGCTTCCAGAGACTTAGCTGTGAGCACGGAAAAAAACAGGAAGATTCAACCTAGCCACTTGGAACATTAAAGGCAGCAACCAGCAAACTAAAATGAGCAAAATAACGCAGTATCTACGCCGCCACAAGATTGACATAGCCTTCCTGCAGGAGACACACCTGCGCCCCACATCAGAAAATCTCTGGGCCAGGAAATGGGGCTGCCATACGTATAAGCTAATACACATGCAAAAAGATATGGAAGGTAGGTCTCTTCTGATACACAGCACTATTGACGGGGAATAAATCATCCTAGTAAACTTGTTTGACAGGGAATAAATCATCCTAGTAAACTCGTATGTCCCAAATACGGATGGACCTAATAACTTTGATTGGGTAATGGAACATTTGGAATCGAACAAACAGACCATAATCATTTGGGGTGGAGACCTTAATACACAACTCAACCCCAGCAAATATAAGTCACACAATATGGCAACTCCCCCCTTCTAAAGCGAGCTTACAGATTGCTGAGATATGCAAAGCCTACGATCTTAAAGACATCTGGAGAGATAAGCACTGGGACGCCCGAGAGTACACATACTATTCCTGGGTCCATAAAACTAGCTCAAGACTCGACTACCTCCTAAAGTCTTCACACGGTCATTTTCAATGGGGTAATTCCCAAATCCTTCCCAGATCCTTATCAGACCATTCAGCAGTAACCCTCGAATGTATCACATCCTGAGACAACACTAGCACACCCCAATGGAGGTTCAAACCCAGAGCCCTACAAGACCAGGTTTTCGCCGATGAACTCCGAACAGAAATAGTATCCTTTATCGAAATCAATCAAGACTCAGTGTCCTCCGTGGGGATAATCTGGGAAACCTTAAAGTGCTCTGTCAGAAGAATCTGTTTAACAAAAGAAAATGGAATCCTTAGGCTGGTGAGAAGGGAACTGGCTTCAAGTGAAATTCGCCTCAAGGAACTCGAGCATATACTGTCAGCCACCAACAACCCATGAAACCTTGCAGCACTTAAGAAAGAACTAGAGACGTTCAGAACCACAGCAGAAAGAGAAATAAAATTTCTGTCTAGCCATCACAAAGTCCACCATAACGGCAAGAGACAGAAACCTGGACAGAAAGCACTCCTAGCAAGACTTGTAGCAGCAGAGAGGAAGCCCACAATGGTCGAGATGGTCCTAAATAGCACTGGCAATCCAGTACACTCGGATGAAGATATTGTTGAAACGTTCCGTCAATTCTACCGAGGTCTATACAACTCTCAGTACACTGCAGATCCCATTGAATTAACACATACCTAGATGCAATCAAACTGCACTGGAAGAGTGCCGATCTCCGAGAGCCACTCAAAGAACCTATCACTACAGAAGAAATTCTTGAATTCATCAAGAATTACCAAACACGAAGTCACCTGGCCCAGATGGCCTAACAGGAGAATTTTACAAATCCTTTGCGCAGCTCCTGGCGCAGCTTCTGCTACAGGTCTATGAAGAAGCCCTGGCTAAAGACTACCTACCTCCACCGCTCTATAGGGCTGATATAACTCTTCTACACAAACCCGGCAAACCCAAAGATGAGTGCGCATCGTATAGACCTATATCACTAATAAACCTGGACAATAAACAGGGTAATTCATAGAATTTCGCAGAAAAGTGTCGCAAGCGGCTGGCGCAGAGTGTCCGCGTGCGATTGTCTGCGCCAGGCGCGTGCGCTAAAACCGATTTACGCGCACAGCGTATTCATGGATTTTAGGCTCCCAAACCAGCCGTGGCGCAGAGTATTGCAGCGACCCTGCAGCAGCGCCAGTAACGCCCCCAAGAACGCCTTCGCGCAAGGAAAAGCCATCAAAATCGCTAAATCATCGCAAAGGGCTGCGCTAACCCTGGACCAGTTTACAGGGCTGCCAAACAAGGAACGCAAAGCGGGTAACGTTTATATCAGGGGTACGCGGGAAGTTTTACACGCGATTAGCCAGGGTAAGTGTATTACAGGGGTATGCAGGAAGTTTTACACGCGATTCGCCAGGGTACGTGTATTACAGGGGTACGCATGAAGTTTTACACGCGATTAGCCAGGGTACGTGTATTACAGGGGTACGCGGGAATTATCACACGCGATTTGGCTGGGTATGTGTATTGCAGGGGTGCGCGGGAATTATCACACGCGATTTGGCTGGGTACGTGTATTACAGGGGTGCGCAGGAATTATCACACGCGATTTGGCTGGGTACGTGTATTACAGGGGTGCGCGGGAATTATCACACGCGGTTTGGCTGGGTACGTGTATTACAGGGGTGCGCGGGAATTATCACACGCGATTTGGCTGGGTACGTGTATTACAGGGGTACGCGGGAAGTTTTACACGCGATTAGCCAGGGTACGTGTATTACAGGGGTACGCGTGAAGTTTTACACGCGATTAGCAAGGGTACGTGTATTACAGGGGTACGCGGGAATCATCACACGCGATTTGGCTGGGTACGTGTATTACAGGGGTGCGTGGGAATTATCACACGCGATTTGGCTGGGTACGTGTATTACAGGGGTGCGCGGGAATTATCACACGCGATTTGGCTGGGTACGTGTATTACAGGGGTGCGCGGGAAGTTACACACGCGATTAGGCTGGGTGGGTCCTCACAGGTGTTCCCTGTACACCCTCCACGGCCCCTGCAGGCAGCCCACAAAACAGGGGACTACCCTGCACACCTGCTCATGTCCCCCAGCACCCCCTCCCCCCAGCACTGTGGGCCACCCTCCACCAGGCCCCCACTCATGTCCCCTTGCACCCCCAGACCCCAGCACTGTGGGCCACCCTCCACCAGGCCCCCACTCATGTCTCCCACCCACCCCACCCCCCAGCACTGTGGGGCACCCTCCACCAGGCCCCCACTCATGTCCCCTTGCACCCCCACCCCCCAGCAGTCATGGGGCATCCTCCACCAGGCCCCCACACATGTACCCCTGCACCCCCACCCCCCAGCAGTGCAGGGACACCCTCCACCAGGCCCCCACACATGTCCCCCTGCACCCCCACCCCCCAGCCACCAGGGGCAGCCTCCACCAGGCCCCCACTCATGTCTCCCACCACCCCCACCCCCCAGCTACCATGGGCAGCCTCCACCAGGCTCCCACCCATGTCTACCACCACCCCCACCCCCCAGCACTGTGGGGCACCCTCCACCAGGCCCCCACTCATGTCTCCCACCAACCCCACCCCCCAGCAGTCATGGGACACCCTCCACCAGGCCCCCACACATGTACCCCTGCACCCCCACCCCCCAGCAGTGCAGGGACACCCTCCACCAGGCCCCCACACATGCCCCCCTGCACCCCCACCCCCAAGCAGTGCAGGGGCAGCCTCCACCAGGCCCCCACTCATGTCTCCCACCCACCCCCACCCCCCAGCAGTGCAGGGGCAGCCTCCACCAGGCCCCCACCCATGTCTCCCCCCACCCCGACCCCCCAGCCACCATGGGCAGCCCCCACCAGGCTCCCACCCATGTCTACCACCACCCCCACCCCCCAGCAGTGCAGGGGCAGCCTCCACCAGGCCCCCACTCATGTCTCCCACCCCCCACCCCCCAGCACTGAGGGGAACCCTCCACCAGGCCCCCACTCATGTCCCCTATCACCCCCACCCCCAGCAGTGCAGGGGCAGCCTCTACCAGGCCCCCACTCATGTCTCCCACCCACCCCACCCCCCAGCACTGTGGGGCACCCTCCACCAGGCTCCCACCCATGTCTACCACCACCCCACCCCCCAGCAGTGCAGGGGCAGCCTCCACCAGGCTCCCACCCATGTCTACCACCACCCCCACCCCCCAGAAGTGCAGGGGCAGCCTCCACCAGGCCCCCACTCATGTCTCCCACCCACCCCACCCCCCAGCACTGTGGGGCACCCTCCACCAGGCTCCCACCCATGTCCCCTATCACCCCCACCCCAGCAGTGCAGGAGCAGCCTCCACCAGGCCCCCACTCATGTCACCCACCACCCCCACCCGCCAGCCACCATGGGCAGCCTCCACCAGGCTCCCACCCATGTCTACCACCACCCCCACCCCCCAGCAGTGCAGGGGCAGCCTCCACCAGTCCCCCACTCATGTCTCCCACCCCCCACCCCCCAGCACTGAGGGGCACCCTCCACCAGGCCCCCACTCATGTCCCCTATCACCCCCACCCCCAGCAGTCATGGGGCACCCTCCACCAGGCCCCCACACATGTACCCCTGCACCCCCACCCCCCAGCAGTGCAGGAACACCCTCCACCAGGCCCCCACACATGTCCACCTGCACCCCCACCCCCCAGCAGTGCGGGGGCAGCCTCCACCAGGCCCCCCCTCATGTCTCCCACCCCCCACCCCCCAGCACTGAGGGGCACCCTCCACCAGGCTCCCACCCATGTCCCCTATCACCCCCACCCCCAGCAGTGCAGGGGCAGCCTCCACCAGGCCCCCACTCATGTCTCCCACCACCCCCACCCCCCAGCCACCATGGGCAGCCCCCACCAGGCTCCCACCCATGTCTACTACCACCCCAGCCCCCAGCAGTGCAGGGGCAGCCTCCACCAGGCCCCCACTCATGTCTCCCACCCCCCACCCCCCAGCACTGAGGGGCACCCTCCACCAGCTCCCCACTCATGTCTCCCACCCCCCACCCCCCCAGCACTGAGGGGCACCCTCCACCAGGCCCCCACTCATGTCTCCCACCCCCACCCCCCCAGCACTGAGGGGCACCCTCCACCAGGCCCCCACTCATGTCTCCCACCACCCCCACCCCTCAGCCACCATGGGCAGCCCCCACCAGGCTCCCACCCATGTCTACCACGACCCCCACCCCCCAGCAGTGCAGGGGCAGCCTCCACCAGGCCCCCACTCATGTCTCCCACCCACCCCACCCCCCAGCACTGTGGGGCACCCTCCACCAGGCCCCCACTCATGTCTCCCACCCACCCCCACCCCCAGCACTGAGGGGCACCCTCCACCAGGCCCCCACTCATGTCTCCCACCACCCCCACCCCCCAGCCACCATGGGCAGCCCCCACCAGGCTCCCACCCATGTCTACCACCACCCCCACCCCCCAGCACTGTGGGGCACCCTCCACCAGGCCCCCACTCATGTCTACCACCCCTCCTCCCCCAGCACTGATGGGCACCCTCCACCAGGCCACCACTCATGTCTCCCACCCACCCCACCCCCCAGCAGTGCAGGGGCAGCCTCCACCAGGCCCCCACACATGTACCCCTGCACCCCCACCCCCCAGCAGTGCAGGGGCAGCCTCCACCAGGCCCCCACTCATGTCTCTCACCCCCCACCCCCAGCCACCATGGGCAGCCTCCACCAGGCCCCCACACATGTCCCCCTGCCCAAAGGCCCTGACACTCCTCAAGCATGGGCCTCATGGCCAGCCACCACAGCCCAAAGACACAACCAAGTATTACATGCGCCCATGATACTACTCCAATGGAAACAATGTAAATGAACACATGTGTCTCACACACACACAATGGTTGCAAGTGAACCTGAAAACCCATATCATGACATGCATGAAAACAATGAGATGAAACCACACATTGAAGAATGAAAAAATCAAAATAATGTATTAAAAACAACAGTAATGGCAATCAAAATTAAACAAAATACACGAGTAAAAAAAAAAGAAAATTAAGCTGGCTGTCCCTTTTCAAATTAAAATCAATAAATGATAATCCAAAAAAATGTCTTCCAAAGTTCAAGTCCATAAAAAGGAAATGAAGGGAAAAAAGAAATAGAAAACCATTGCTACATGGAAAAAAATATTCATAGTAAAAAAAATATCCAAATGCAAAGTCCAACTATGTACAAAGTATTCAGGGTCCATCATCCCAACAGAAGAAATGAAACCTACAAAAAAACCTATCTAAAATGGAACTATATACAAAAGGTGGAGCAGTGTCCGTCGACTCCAAATAAAAATAAACAATAAAGGAAACCTATCACTAAATAACTATATACAATGGCGGCGGGCCAGTCGAGCGGCTCACTCAGTTGTGTTCCGGGCCAGGGCATCATCGAACTCCTCGTCTATGTCCCGGAGGCGGTCCTGTTCCATGGCCCCGAGGGTCCGCAGGGACGCCGACATGTTCACCTCCAACTCCCTGCGGATTGCCTCGAGGCACTCGGCCCGCCTCAGGGCCCTCCGCATGGAGTTCTCCGCCCTGACCATCGTGAGCCGCGCCTCTTCCGCCCGTCGCCGCTCCGCATCTATGGCGTGGCCCAACCGCTGCGACACGGAAGACACTTCCCGTCCAGGGTCCTCCTGCCCTCCGGCCGATGCCTGCCCCTCCGATGTTGAAGGCCCCGAGCTATCATGGCTCCCACCTACAGCCTCCTGCTGCTGCTGCTGTCCATGTGCCCTGTCCGATGGTGCCTGCACAGCCTCCTCCAGTGCAGTCGTTGATGTGGCCACCCCTGCTGGACGTCCGACTCCCGACTGTGGCAGGGATCTGTTGTCCACCAGCCTGGGCGCACGGTCGGAGGCAGCTCCACAGTGCACCCAGGTGACACATGGGTGGGAAGATGGCATGGAGGACGACTGGGGCATAGGGGGTTCTGTGGAGAAGGGGGTCGGAACAAGGTCCAGGAAACTGAGGAATCCAGCCCTGGTGAGCTGTCCCAGTGGGTCAACGCGGTCAACGAGCCATGAGAAGACGTGCAGACTCATCATGAAAAGACTGCAGGTCAGCTCGCATGGCCCGTTGACGCAACGCCACCCCACCCTGGACAGGCTCAACCTGGTGCAGGATAGCCACATCCGCAGGGAGAGGAAGGCCAGGTGTTGTAAGCCAATCCCCTCCCTGAGAACGGGTCTGGAGGTAGGCATCCCCGCTGGTGCAAGATAATGCAGTGACAGGAGCAGGGACAGGATTGCACACAGGCACCTTCGCGGCGGCCTGTGCTGCCTCCTGTCTCTGATCCTGCACTGCACCACTAGCACCAGTGGAATCCCCACCTCCAGACCCCGCCTCTGTCGCTTGCACGGCCTCCTCCTCCTCCAAACCCCCCACCAACCTGGATGACTCCGTGCCATCTTCCTCCGTTGGGCCCTGTGGGGTCCCAGCTGCCCCTTCTGCTGCCGAGGAGTCCAACTCCAACCTCCGCCTCTTGGACCTCCCCTCGGCAGCTGCGGCCTGGGACACGGCACCGGACTCCTCACTCCCCGACGAGATCAGGACCTGGGAGGGGATCCGGGCCTTGCGTCTCCGGCTGGTGGTGCGACCCCTGCCGCTGTGCTCCACAGCACCTTCTCCGCCCTCTTCATCAGTTGACGCTGCAGACAGGGAGAAAGAAAACACAGGCATCAGGGCACTGTACAATGGACTCATACACACATGACAGTTATACATGAGTGGCATTGGTAAACCTCAGACATGGCATCACAATCCCCAACACACATGTCATTTCAACTTGCACACATGAGCCATACCACAGCCATATTGCAACAGCCAGCACCATCCATTCACCTACAACAGCATGAGCAGCCAAAGGTCATCCACACATCACATGCAACATAGGGAGTACACTACACATGCACACACACCACCAAACTTGCATGCATGTGTACACCTCCGCCAACTGTCGCAGTGTTCCGATCGACATCCATGTCACACCTGACAATCATTCCTCCACATCCTGTGCCATGCAAGCCCACACACACAAGCACCATCCATGTGTCACACATGAGACCCCTCGCATGTGTCACCCTCACGGCCCTGTACACCCCCCCCACTTGCCCACATAAAAATACATGTTCAACCTGCACACTCCTGGCACACCACCACACGCACAGCTTACAATCAGTATGCATGTACACTTACCGCTCGACTCCAGACGGGTCTGCCTCTCAAGGACCTGGATGTGGAGCGCTGGGGATATGCGTTCCAGGACCCTCATCTGATCTTCCGACAAGTGGCCCCGGCGCCCCTTAGCATCCGCTGCCTTCAGGAGGCGCCGGGCCTTGTTGAGGGTCCTGGACCTGAAGTCCTCCCAGCGCTTCCTGACACGTTCGTAGTCGCGGACTGCCACCTCCTCCGCGTTGATGGCAGTCACAATGTCCATCCAGATCCGAGTCCGTCCTTCCTTGTCGGCGCGCAACCTTCCGAAGAGGGCATCATACTGCCCTAGGACATGCTCCACCAGGACACCAACTTCGGTGGCAGTGAAGCTGGTGCCCCTCTGCCTCCTTGGCCGGGGGTTGCCACTGGTGCCAGATGTTGCAGTGCCCGACATGGCAACCCCAGAGGCAGGAGTGGGTGGGCAACTGGGTCCTGGGGCTGGGCTGTGGGGCGATGGAAAAGCAGTCGGGAGTCTTCGGTTCCAGCAAGGGTGGTCACAGCAACAGCACCCCTGGCTGATGTGCAGGCAGCAAATGTCAGGGCACGTGGGCAGCAGGCAGTCAGGCAGCAGCAGATGGCAGGTGGGAGCGTGCTCAGGGCTCTGGGGTGCAGTAATTCGGCCTTCTGGGCAGGAGCGTGGTCTTCCATGTGTGAACGCGTGGCCAGCTTGATACGGAGTGATTTTGCACGTGAAAATCCAGCACGTCTGCGTGTAATTCGAGGAAAGGCCCCTAGCGCGTAAGCGCGTCAGCACACGTCTGTACATTCATTGGCCCAAAGGCCACCAGCGTATGCGCGTCTATGAAGTCACGTGCACGTTGAATATGGCACACGTTTGAAATGTTGCGTGTTAAAAAAATGAAAGACACGTCCGAGTGTCAAAGCGTGTAATTGGTGGAAATGGCCTTAGCGCGTACACGCGGAAGTGACAAAGCATGTAATTGGTGGAAATGGCCCTAGCGCGTACACGCGGAAGTGACGCTGGACGTGTGGGCCTGCATAAAAGGTACGTGTAGAACACCATTTCCTTGTACGTGCTTTTCGTGGAGAGCGAGTGGGTGAAATCTGTACTTCTTGTCGTTTCACACGCGATTTACTTCACGGCGTTTCAAGTTCGTACTCCCTGTTACCTCTGAAAGCTTTTTCCCTTTTTTCTCTTTTTCTGGTTTTCCTGGGCCTGTTCCCTCAAACAGCGTTCCCTTCTACTGTTGTCCTGTCTCCTCAGACAGCGTACAATTCTTCTTTTGGCGGGGGTGTTGCCAACGCGCACACGCGCTTCTTTTTCACGCTCTTTTTCCTGGCAGACGGTGAGTCACGCACGTATCTAACATCTGTGCTTGCCCCGTGTGTAGCCTACCCCTTCAGAGGTCATTCTAGGCTGCGTGTGACACGCATACGTTCATTCTTGTGTTACTGGGTGCCACAGCGTAGTGCAGGTTTATTTTTCCGCACACGTGGTCTAGGAGGGGTTGCGTGCACGTTATCTCCCTTTTTTGGGCTTCCTGTGCGTTGCGTGACCCGTCATCTTTCCCCAGGGGTCACATTCAGCCTTGCTAGAGCACTAGGGTAAGATTACCATGTGGTAACCAACCCCTTTGACCCCCAATTGCCCAGGACAATGGTTTACAGCCACTCCCATACGCACATTAACATCAGTGCCATGGTTGGGAGGTGAGGAATCCGTAAAGGTGGCAAAGGTGGACGAGCCACAAGTGGTGGCCGTGGTGGATCCGCTAGGGGACGTGGTCGTTACTTGCAGGGTGACCATGTCCCCCCATGTGTGGAGGACCAGTCAAGGGCACCCATAATCCCCCCCGCCGCCCCTGGTTGAGGGTGATGTGGCTGACACCATCCATGCTCAGCCCTTGTTGGTCCAGCCCATTGTGGCACCAGACCTGGCTAACTCCATGGCTGACTTCCAGGTCAGCAGGCCTATGACACGTGCTCTGGTGCACGTTGATGTCATCAGGCCACGTGGATCAGGGGCAGCAAGGTCATCTGCTGCCCCAAGTAGGCAGGGTGGAGAGGCTGCAGGGGCAGCTGCGGCTCCATCCACCCCAGCTCTCACACACCCAGCCAGGACAGTGTTGGTCCTAGTCCATCCTGCTGACATTCCCCCTGACACCATTACACTTGAGCCAATGCCTGCACCAACTCCCATGCTGAGTGTGCAATCCCACACTCCTGATACAGAGTCCACCAGGGCTCCTGCCCCTAGTGTCCAGAGCGGCGTAGTACACTCAGGATCCCCACCACCTTCCAAGCGGAAGAGGAAGAGTGCTCGTCCGGCACAGGCTGATGCCCCAGACACGGCTACACAGTCCGGCCCGTCGAGGAAGCCCAGCTTCACGGATGCCGAACTGAATGCACTTGTCGAGTATGTGTCCGCACATAATAACGAAATGGTCATTGTTGCAGGATCCAAGACCACACTTGCACAACGCTAGGCACACTGGCAGACCGTTGCGGACATCGTAAGTGCCCTTGGAATCGTGAGGCGCACAGCCAATGATTGCTATAAGCGCTGGAATGACCTAAAGCGCAGGGCAAAGAATAAGCTGGCCTCAAGTCATGCCGCAACTCTAGTGACTGGAGGTGGGTCTCCAGTAGAAGACATGGAACTCACTCCACATGAGTCAGTCGCTGGGACCAACGTCACAGAGGAACAGATCCAAGGCGTGGGGGATCTGCCAGATTATGAGGCATTATCCGGTGAGTGCACATGCATGTGTGTGTCATCCATGTGCATGGTGTGTGTGTGAGGGCTTCTGTTTGTGTGCCAGGTGAGGGTGTATGCGCCTGAGTTGTTTGGCTCACCCATGTGCTTCATCCAATACATTCTGCACAGCAGCATTTGGCCATAGCAGTATCCCTTCTGCCAACAGTAGACATCTAGCCCAACAGCACGCCAGTTGCCCTTGAAGTGTCACCTTGCCACAACATTGTTGCTTATTTTTCTCTGTTCATTCAGGCAGATTGTTTGCATTCCACCACTTTTAATAGGCATTTCTCAGTCCTCTAGTCACATGTCTGACATGGCTATGGTAAAGTGGAGTGATTTTGTTACCTGGATATCATTTGTTTAGACATGTCCCTGTGCAATCGGACCATTTTGGACTGGCAGCTCCAGGTGAAAAATCAGACCTGTTTGAATTAGAAAAGCTATTACATGAGGGAACTGGACTGAATGAATAAGTGCTGCCCTCCTCTCCATCTTCACTCAATAGCAATGGTACATGCCATCTGTGTGATGGCATGTGTATTTCACCTGGCAATCACAGGCCAATGTGTGATGCCACTGCTAGGCAGCATGCAGCAAATGTGTTGATCTTCCATCTTGGTGTCATCAATGTGGGCCATTTGCCTCCCCTTCATACGCAGTGAGGGTGCATGCATGGGAGGGTTTTAGTCATGTGGGACATGTGTCAATCAAGTACTGGTTCTGTTGCTTCTAAGCCCTAATTGTGTGCCATAGTGCTAATGCCTGTTTCCATTTCTTTTCTTTCATATCTTTGCAGGGGATGACGCACTTGATACAGCTGGGGTTGTGGAGATGGTGCAGACCCAGGAGGTGTCTCAGGCCCGACCACCAGTGAGGGACGTGGTGTGGTGGTGGGTGAAAACCCACAACTGCTGCAGGTCGTGCTCTCAAGGGGTGTCTCTGGGTGCACCTCCCCCAAGCTGTATTCAGGTGTCGATTCGGATGATGAGACCTATGTGGCATCGCAGGTGAGTGTTCCTGGGAGGGATTCTCTTCTGTCCGACCCACCTGCACCAGGGGTAGTACCCTCAATGGGGATGTCAGTGTTGGCAGGTCCGCCTTTGGTGGTTACGGATGCAGGGTCACACTCCGCAGCATCTGATCCTGTTCCTGGGCCAGCAGATCAGAGGGGGAATGCAGTCCTGCAGCCTCAGGCAGTGCCGGCACAGCAAAGCGCAGTTCGCCTTGCCCCAGACAGGTGTGGTGCCCGCCGACGTGGTGGCCAAACGCCACATGGCAATACCGCATGGTAGCAATCCATATACGGTATGGCTACCCAACAGGCAGCATCATCAGAGATGATGGCTCAGGCCATAGATAGGGTGGCCACTTCCATTGTCCCCCCAGAAAGGCTGATGGAGCAACTGCAGCAGGCAACAGACTCCATCTGCCAGTCACACAGGGAGGACATGTTGGCGTCCAACAGGGACAGGCGGGCGGCACTGGTGACTCTGCAGGATGCCCTTTCCATAGAGTCCCAGGGCCACAGGGAAGCCAGCCCTGAGGGTGGAACTCAGTCAGATCAGGATGACCCTTGTTGAGCTTGAGGCTTCAACACACAGAAGGACAGAAGAGCAGCTGGAGCGTCTCACACGTACGCTCTCAGCTGAGATGCAGGCAAAGCGGGCGGAGGTCCAGTCATCCCGTGAGTTGTTGCATGGGGACCTCCGCACGATTATCCTCCAGAACCAGACCTTCCACACTCGCATGCTTGCTGCCATGGAGGAGCAGACTAGGGCTTTGCGTGGGCTGCCTCCCATAGTGCCACCACCTCCTGATGCAGCTGCAGAGTCTAAGGAGAGCGACCACAGTGATTCTCTCACAGTAGCCATGTCGGCCACAAGCACATGGAGGTGTTTTTTTTCCCAGAATCCACACAGGTAGGTTCTGGTGTGCATCCTGACCTCGGACCTCCTGGGTGGCCTCCCCCAACCCCCTGGCCCATTCATGGCCATTTTTTTTTTTTTCATTTCATATTTTTTTATTACACTGTGTTGCCTTGTGTGGCTCCCGTGGGCATCCGCTGTATTGTGGCTGGGCAGGTGCAGGCTTGTCCTGATTTTGGGTTAGATGCTTGGGTTTGTGAGACACACACCCCTCCTGCTTCCCGTTTCCATGGGCTTGCAAAGGGTGTCCCCAAGTGACATTGACTTACACGGTAACGTTGGACTCCCACTACATGTGTGGGTAGTCTAGTCAATACTGTGTATACATTCCTAGTGCATATTGCTGTTGTGTTGTACACTGCATGTTTCATAGATGTGTAACTCATCATCCATGTCTACCTCCTAATTTGCAGGTCCTTTCCTCATGTCTACACAAGGCCCTCTACTTTGGAGATGGAGTCCATGTTGGCAGCAGTGCACCTACAACTCTACATGATGGCAACACTGTACAGTTGGAAGTGGTGGGAGTGCAGGCATTTCCAGGTGGTGAGACTACTAATTTCTTACATTCGTAATGTCATGTTAATGGTAGTTTTGAGGGTCAGTAGCTGATAAGTGCTATTGCTAAATACCTGCTCAAGTGTGTTGTTGGTCCTGCATTACTGTGAGCATTTCAGGTGTCGTGAGTTTCAATTAGGGACACTGTACTTTGTGACACTTGTGTCATGTTGTGGGGATTACTTTGTTTGCCCGCACATAGCATGACATGGCATGGTGTGTCGTGTGGCGGTGCTGTGGATGGGTTGGGTGACATGGCACTGTCCTCATGTTGCATTTTGCAAGTGGGTATTCATTTTAGCTGCATGAATGTGTTTTTTCACGAAACTGCATTGGTGG
This sequence comes from Ambystoma mexicanum, assembly GCF_040938575.1. NCBI lineage: Eukaryota > Metazoa > Chordata > Amphibia > Caudata > Ambystomatidae > Ambystoma > Ambystoma mexicanum. Next base: position 434,269,346 of record NC_090932.1, on the reverse strand, counting down.
TGTCTGTGTAGGTAGGGATGCACACATTGTAACACTTCCAGGTGAACAATCTCAGGCTGATATGGTTTTGACGATTGATTCTCCAGACATTCAGGATCATTGTCAGGTTGAGTCATCATTGATTGTCAGATGGTATGTGCCAGGGCAGTGTGCACTCCACAGGGGTGTGATTTCTATGTGAAGTAATTAGCCACTAGCTGTGTACGGGCTGCCTCCCCCGTGCCCTTTCCCCTCCCATGCGTAGCGGGCGTGCATGTGGTTGGGGATGTGGGGGCACCACCATGTCCACGGCCAGGCCCTGGCGTGTTGCAATGTTGTGCAGGACACATGCTGCCACTATGATCCTGCACACTACTGGGGGAGCGTATAACAGCTGTCCGCCAGAACGGTCAAGGGAGCGAAAGCGTGACTTAAGCACTCCGAATGTGCGCTCCACTATGCCCCGGGTTGCAATGTGGGCTGTGTTATATCTTACCTCGGGTGACGTGGTGGGGTTCCGAATTGGCGTCATCATGTGGGGGCTGAGAGGGTAGGCACTGTCCCCTGTGGAGGTGGTGATGGGTATCATTGGTGGGGTTGTGACCTTGCTCAGTATCTGACATGCATGCATGTGCAGTGGCATTCATACTCACCAAGCAGCCATGTATCGCCATGCCGCCCAGCTTCTAGACCCCGGCTTAGGGTGGACATTCGGTAAATGAAGCTGTCGTGGGTGGACCCGGGATAGTTGGCATATACTGAGGTGATGATTCCCTTGGCATTACATACTACCTGCACGTTGATGGAATGCCAGTGCTTGCGGTTCCTATAGATGTGCTCAGATGCCCTGGGGGGACGTAGAGCCACATGGGTGCAGTCGATGGCACCTAGCACTTTGGGGAATCGTGCCACACCGTAAAAATCCAGGGTGGCAGCATGCCTTTCTGCAGGTGTTCTGGGCAGGTATATGTGCCTGCGGACTGATGGGCGTGCAGTGATGATGTTCAAGACCTGGTGTAGGCAGCGTGACTGCGTGGCCTGTGACACCCCACCCACTATGGCACTTGTCCGCTGAAATGATCCAGTGGCTAAGAAGTGCAGTACATTGAGGACCTTCTCCAGGGGGCTGAGTGCTTGGGAGCACAGGGTGGGTGATGTGAGGTCATCCTCCCACTCACTCACCAGGTCCAGTATTATGTGTGGTGGAAACCTGTACCTCCCATACACCTGGTCATCAGGCAACCCAAAAAGGCTGGTTCTGGGTGTGAAAATTCTGGCCCTGACTATCCTCCTCCTCCTCCTTTGGTTGCCCACGGCCACTGCTGCTAGGAACGGTATATTCATCCTGGCGTCTGAGCTTGTTAGTTTTTTGCGCGCAAATTTATGCGTCGCGGGTCGACGTATGCCTGCTTCCTACTGACGTACGTGTTTCTTTGCGCGTGTTGTAGGCGAGCGTGTGAAACTTCCCGCGCACCCCTGAAATCCACGTACCCAGGCCAATAGCGTGTGGAAATTCCCGCGCACCCCAGAATACACGTGCGCTGATGTACTCGCGTGTGTAAGTGCCCGCGCACCCCTGAAATACACGTACATAGGCCAATCGCGTGTACGCGCACTTTTGTACAATTACACGCGATGACACTCTGACGTGCAGTCTTTCCACGTGTGCTCCGTCATCACGTGCTATGAGGGAAACACCCGTGCGGGTCACGTCACAGATGCGCTTACGCGCTGAGGGCCTTTGGTCCAATAGAATCGCGTATGCGTGCTGACTTGCTTACGCGCTAAAGGCCTTTCCTCGAATTTCACACTGACGTGCAGGATTTCCACGTGCCAAATCACTCCGTATCAAGCTGGCACGCGAAAACACACGGAAGACCACGCTCCTGCCCAGAAGGCCGAATTACTGCCCCCCAGTGCCCCGAGCAGCCTCCCACGTGCCATCTGCTGCTGCCTGCCTGCCTGCTGCCACCGTGCCCTGCCATTTGGTGCCTGCACATCAGCCATCTGCAGGGGTCCAGTTGCTGTGTCCACCCCTGCTGGAACAGAAGACTCCCGACTGGGATAACATTGCTCCACAGCCCAGCCCCAGGACCCAGTTGCCCACCCACTCCTGCCTCTGGGGTTGCCATGTCGGCCACTTCGACATCTGGCACCAGTGGCAACCCCAGGCCAGAGGGGCAGAGGGGCACCAGCTTCACTGCCACCGAAGTTGGTGTCCTGGTGGAGCATGTCCTGGGGCAGTATGATGCCCTCTTTGGATCGTCCCGCGCCAGCAAGGAAGGACAGGAGAGGATCTGGGCCGACTGTGTGGTTGCCATCAACGCGGAGGGGGTGGCAACCCGCAACGTCCAGAAGATCAAGAAGCGCTGGGAGGACTTGAGGTCCAGGACCCTCGTGAAGGCCCGGCGCCTCGTGGAGGGGGGCTGGGGCCGCATGAGTTCCATCCAGATAAGGGTCCTGGAACGCGTACGCCCAGCGCTCCACGCCCAGATCCTTGAGAGGGAGACCCGTCTGGAGTTGAGCGGTAAGTGGCCAAGCATTGCTGTGTGAGACAGGGCAAGTTGCGGTGTGCTGGTTGTCTGATACTTGCCTGTATGTGTGACATAGGCCATGTACGCATGTATGTGTGCAGGGACATCATGGTAATGCATGTGCGACCAGTGATGTGTGAACCACATGGTCGTTGCATGTGTTTAAATGCGACATGGGGAGCCCTATGCAGATTTTACACATGAGAGCATGCCAGTCTCTGTTCTTGGACATGGGTGGGGGTGAGGGATGGGTGCTGATGCCAGGTACATATATGGTAGCCATGTCTGTGTGCCTGACCTGCGTGTCTGTGACTTGTGAATGCCATGGATGCATGACACATGTCTGTGACAATGCACAGATTCACTGATGCAGTCTAGTTATCCTTGTATCCGCTGTGTTTGGGGTGTATGAGGCCAGATGGATGTCACTGAGGTGAAGTGTGTGCATGTGATAGGCATGACCCATGATGCATGTGAGTTCCATATCATTGTATGTTTCAAGAGTCCATTGGACAAGTATGGAAATGTCCATGGCATGCACCATGCCTGTTACTGTGTGTGTTTTGCCTGGACTGACCCATGTGTTGTGGAGGGACATGATGGAAGTGTACTTTGACAGTGGTACTCATCTGCTATTGCTTCCTGTCTAGGGGACCATTGTACAGTACCCTGATGCTTGTGATCTATGTCTCCCTCTACGAAGCGGCTAGTGAAGATGAGGGCGGAGACGGCGCTGTGGAGCAAGGCGGCGGGGATGCCCCCACGGCTGCAGCGGAAGGGGTGGGTGAGCCCCCACAGGGGCCTGCTACGGCAGAAGACGGTGAGGAGCCATCCAGGTTGGTGGTTTCCACAGAGGAGGAGGAGGACGCCACTGAGGCGCACATGGGGCCTGGTGGGGGCATCCCTGCTGGAGCAAGTGGTGCAGTCCAGGGGCAGGGGCAGGAGGCAGCACAGGTCACCGTGGTGGGGCCTGTGCATGTCGCTGTCCCTGACCCTGTGAGTGCACCACCATGCACCAGCAGGGATGCCCCGTCCCAGGCCCGTCCGCAGGTAGAGGGATGTCCATGTCACCTGACTCCCCTCCACCTGTGGACGAGGGGACCCGTGGCCGTATGGAGAAGGTCCTGATTGGGGTCGCGATGCGCGTGGGTGCAATTCGTGAGGACGTGCGTGCTTCCCGGGAGGAGCACGCACGTCATCACGAAGAGCACCGTGCCGGCGTGGCCCAATTGGGATCTTCCATGTTCGGGGGTTTCCTGCATGTGTCGGCCAATCTGGCGGACCTCTCCTCCTCTGTGGAGGCTATACACCGGTCGTTCTCCTTGCCGTCTTCCGGCCCAGATGCCACCAGGGCCCCCTGTGGACCTGCCCTGACCAATGCAGCCAGCAAGGTGGGGATCCCATCCCTGCCACAGTCGGGAGTCGGAGGTCCAGCAGGGGTGGACACCACAGCAACTGTACCCCAGCAGATGGAGGATGTGCCGGCATCATCAGGCAGGGCACGTGCACGACGGCGTTGGTGGATTCCATCAGCCTGGATGCCGTTGTGCTGGCAGAGGCGGTTGCGTCGGAGGCAGCAGCAGAGTCAACGTGGGAGGCATCATGGCTCGGGGCCATCAACATAGGAGGGGCAGGCATCGGCCGGAGGGCAGGAGGACCCAGGACAGGAAGTGTCTTCCGTGTGGCTGCGGTTGGGCCAGCAGATAGGTGCGGAGCGGCGGCGGGCGGAAGAGGCGCGGCTCACGATGGTCAGGGTGGAGAACTCCATGCGGAGGGCCCTGAGGCGGGCCGAGTGCCTCGAGGCAATCCGCAGGGGGTTGGAGGATGGCGTCGTCCCTGCGGACCCTTGGGGCAATGGAACAGGACCGCCTCCGGGACATAGACGAGGAGTTTGATGATGCCCTGGCCCGGAACACCACGGAGTGAGCCGCTGGACTTGCCTGCCGCCTTTGTATATAGTTCTTTAGTTTTAGGTTTCCTTTGTTTCTTCTTATGATTTCGAGTCGACGGACACTGCTCCACTTTTTGTATATAGGTGCATTTTAGTTAGGGTTTTTTGTAGGTTTCCTTTGTTCAGTTGGGCTCATGGACCCTTGGATGTTTTGTACATAGTTCTTCATTGGATTGTTTTATTTTTTTTGTTTTTAGTTATTCACCATGGAGCAATGGTCTTTGCATTTATTTTTCTCTCTTGGATTGATTTTATTTTTAATGTGACTTTGGACAACATTTTTTTGAATTTGGATTTGTAGTTTTAATTTTTTTTGACGGACATGCAGCTTATCTTTTTTTTATTGCCATTGTAGTTTGTTTCATTTCATTTGCATTCAATTTTTTTTAATACAATTTTGTTTTCATACTTCACTGTGTGGTATCATCTCATTGGTTTCATGCATGTCATGTTGGGTGTTTTCCCATTCAATTGCAACCATTGTGTGTGACGGACATGGGTTCATTAGCTTTATGAACATTGGGGGTGTAACATGTAATTTCCATTTCCATGTGGGTGAATGGGTTACTTGGTAGGGCCTTTTGGCTGTGGAGCCTGACCATAACGCACATGATTGGGGATTGTGAGGACCTGGGTGCAGGGGGACATGAGTGGGGGCCTGGTGGAGGCTGCCCCTGGTGGCTGGGGGGTGGGGGTGGTGGGAGACATGAGTGGGGGCCTGGTGGAGGCTGCCCCTGCACTGCTGGGGGGTGGGGGTGGTGGGAGACATGAGTGGGGCCCTGGTGGAGGCTGCCCATGGTGGCTGGGGGGTGGGGGTGGTGGTAGACATGGGTGGGGCCCAGGTGGAGGCTGCCCATGGTGGCTGGGCGGTGGGGGTGGTGGGAGACATGAGTGGGAGCCTGGTAGAGGCTGCCCATGGTGGCTGGGGGGTGGGGGTGGTGGGAGACATGAGTGGGTGCCTGGTGGAGGCTGCCCCTGGTGGCTGGGGGGTGGGGGTGCAGGGGGACATGTGTGGGGGCCTGGTGGAGGGTGTCCCTGCACTGCTGGGGGGTGGGGGTGCAGGGGTAGATGTGTGGGGGCCTGGTGGAGGGTGCCCCATGACTGCTGGGGGGTGGGGGTGGTGGGAGACATGAGTGGGGCCTGGTGGAGGCTGCCCATGGTGGCTGGGGGGTGGGGGTGATAGGGGACATGAGTGGGGGCCTGCTGGCAGGTGCCCCACAGTGCTGGGGGGTGGGGGTGCAGGGAGACATGAGTGGGAGCCTGGTGGAACCTGCCCATGGTGGCTGGGGGGTGGGGGTGGTGGGAGACATGAGTGGGTGCCTGGTGGAGGTTGCCCCTGGTGGCTGGGCGGTGGGGGTGCAGGGGGACATGTGTGGGGGCCTGGTGGAGGGTGTCCCTGCACTGCTGGGGGGTGGGGGTGCAGGGGTACATGTGTGGGGGCCTGGTGGAGGGTGCCCCATGACTGCTGGGGGATGGGGGTGAAAGGGGACATGAGTGGGGGCCTGGTGAAGGGTGCCCCTCAGTGCTGTGGGGGGGTGGGGGTGGGAGACATGAGTGGGGGCCTGGTGGAGGGTGCCCCTCAGTGATGGGGGGGGGGTGGGGGGTGGGAGACATGAGTGGGGGCCTGGTGGAGGCTGCCCCTGCACTGCTGGGGGGTGGGGGTGGTGGTAGACATGGGTGGGAGCCTGGTGGGGGCTGCCCATGGTGGCTGGGGGGTGGGGTGGGTGGGAGACATGAGTGGGGGCCTGGTGGAGGGTGCCCCTCAGTGCTGGGGGGTGGGGGTGGTGGTAGACATGGGTGGGAGCCTGGTGGGGGCTGCCCATGGTGGCTGGTAGGTGGGGGTGGTGGGAGACATGAGTGGGTGCCTGGTGGAGGCTGCCCCTGGTGGCTGGGGGGTGGGGGTGATTGGGGACATGAGTGGGGGCCTGGTGGCAGGTGCCCCACAGTGCTGGGGGGTGGGGTGGGTGGGAGACATGAGTGGGGGCCTGGTGGAGGCTGCCCCTGCACTACTGGGGGGTGGGGGTGGTGGGAGACATGAGTGGGTGCCTGGTGGAGGCTGTCCCTGGTAGCTGGGGGGTGGGGGTGCAGGGGGACATGTGTGGGGGCCTGGTGGAGGGTGCCCCATGACTGCTGGGGGGTGGGGGTGCAAGGGGACATGAGTGGGTGCCTGGTGGAGGGTGCCCCACAGTGCTGGGGGGTGGGGTGGGTGGGAGACATGAGTGAGGGCCTGGTGGAGGGTGCCCCTCAGTGCTGGGGGGTGGGGGGTGGGAGACATGTGTGGGGGCCTGGTGGAGGCTGCCCCTGCACTGCTGGGGGGTGGGGGTGGTGGTTGACATGGGTGGGAGCCTGGTGGGGGCTGCCCATGGTGGCTGGGGGGTGGGGTGGGTGGGAGACATGAGTGGGGGCCTGGTGGAGGGTGCCCCTCAGTGCTGGGGGGGGTGGGAGACATGGGTGGGGGCCTGGTGGAGGGTGCCCCTCAGTGCTGGGGGGGATGGGGGGTGGGAGACACGAGTGGGGGCCTGGTGGGGGCTGCCCATGTTGGCTGGGGGGTGGGTGGGTGGGAGACATGAGTGGGGGCCTGGTGGAGGGTGCCCCATGACTGCTGGGGGGTGGGGGGTGGGAGACATGAGTGAGGGCCTGGTGGAGGCTGCCCCTGCACTGCTGGGGGGTGGGGGTGGTGGTAGACATGGGTGGGAGCCTGGTGGGGGCTGCCCATGGTGGCTGTGGGGTGGGGTGGGTGGGAGACATGAGTGGGGGCCTGGTGGAGGGTGCCCCTCAGTGCTGGGGGGGTGGGAGACATGAGTGGGGGCCTGGTGGAGGCTGCCCCTGCACTGCTGGGGGGTGGGGGTGGTGCTAGACATGGGTGGGAGCCTGGTGGGGGCTGCCCATGTTGGCTGGGGGGTGGGGTGGGTGGGAGACATGAGTGGGGGCCTGGTGGAGGGTGCCCCTCAGTGCTGGGGGGGGTGGGGGGTGGGAGACATGAGTGGGGGCCTGGTGGAGGGTGCCCCTCAGTGCTGGGGGGGTCGGGGGTGGGAGACATGAGTGGGGGCCTGGTGGAGGCTGCCACTGCACTGCTGGGGGGTGGGGGTGGTGGTAGACATGGGTGGGAGCCTGGTGGGGGCTGCCCATGGTGGCTGGGGGGTGGGGTGGGTGGGAGACATGAGTGGGGGCCTGGTGGAGGGTGCCCCTCAGTGCTGGGGTTGTGGGGGGTGGGAGACATGAGTGGGGGCCTGGTGGAGGCTGCCCCTGCACTGCTGGGGGGTGGGGTGGTGGTAGACATGGGTGGGAGCCTGGTGGGGGCTGCCCATGGTGGCTGGGGGGTGGGAGTGGTGGGAGACATGAGTGGGGGCCTGGTGGAGGCTGCCCCTGCACTGCTGGGGGGGTGGGGGTGCAGGGAGACATGAGTTGGCCATGAGTGGGTGCCTGGTGGAGGCTGCCCCTGGTGGCTGGGGGGTGGGGGTGATAGGTGACATGAGTGGGGGCCTGGTGGCAGATGCCCCACAGTGCTGGGGGGTGGGGTGGGTGGGAGACATGAGTGGGGGCCTGGTGGAGGCTGCCCCTGCACTGCTGGGGGGTGGGGGTGGTGGGAGACATGAGTTGGGTCCTGGTGGAGGCTGCCCATGGTGGCTGGGGGGTGGGGGTGATAGGGGACATGAGTGGGGGCCTGCTGGCAGGTGCCCCACAGTGCTGGGGAGTGGGGGTGCAGGGAGACATGAGTGGGAGCCTGGTAGAGGCTGCCCATGGTGGCTGGGGGGTGGGGGTGGTGGGAGACATGAGTGGGGGCCTGGTGGAGGCTGCCCCTGCACTGCTGGGGGGTGGGGGTGCAGGGAGACATGAGTTGGACATGAGTGGGTGCCTGGTGGAGGCTGCCCCTGGTGGCTGGGGGGTGGGGGTGATAGGGGACATGAGTGGGGGCCTGGGTGCAGGTGCCCCACAGTGCTGGGGGGTGGGGTGGGTGGGAGACATGAATGGGGGCCTGGTGGAGGCTGCCCCTGCACTGCTGGGGGTTGGGGGTGGTGGGAGACATGAGTGGGGGCCTGGTGGAGGCTGCCCATGGTGGCTGGGGGGTGGGGGTGATAGGGGACATGAGTGGGGGCCTGCTGGCAGGTGCCCCACAGTGCTAGGGGGTGGGGGTGCAGGGAGACATGAGTGGGAGCCTGGTAGAGGCTGCCCATGGTGGCTGGGGGGTGGGGGTGGTGGGAGACATGAGTGGGTGCCTGGTGGAGGCTGCCCCTGGTGGCTGGGGGGTGGGGGTGCAGGGGGACATGTGTGGGGGCCTGGTGGAGGGTGTCCCTGCACTGCTGGGGGGTGGGGGTGCAGGGGTACATGTGTGGGGGCCTGGTGGAGGGTGCCCCATGACTGCTGGGGGGTGGGGGTGCAAGGGGACATGAGTGGGGGCCTGGTGGAGGGTGCCCCTCAGTGCTGTGGGGGGGTGAGGGGTGGGAGACATGAGTGGGGGCCTGGTGGAGGGTGCCCCTCAGTGCTGGGGGGGTGGGGGGTGGGAGACATGAGTGGGGGCCTGGTGGAGGCTGCCCCTGCACTGCTGGGGGGTGGGGGTGGTGGTAGACATGGGTGGGAGCCTGGTGGGGGCTGCCCATGGTGGCTGGGGGGTGGGGGTGGGGGTGGTGGGAGACATGAGTGGGAGCCTAGTAGAGGCTGCCCATGGTGGCTGGGGGGTGGGGGTGCAGGGGGACATGAGTGGGGGCCTGGTGGAGGGTGCCCCACAGTTCTGGGGGGTGGGGGTGCTGGGTGACATGAGCAGGTGTGCAGGGTAGTCCCCTGTGGTGTCGGCTGCCTGCAGGGGCCGTGGAGGGTGTACAGGGAATACCTGGGAGCACCCAGCCAAATCGCGTGTAGAATTTCCTGCGTACCCCTGAAATACACGTACCCAGCCAAATCGCATGTGGAAATTCCTGCGCACGTACCCGGCCAAATCGCGTGTGGAACTTCCCGCGCACCCCTTAAATCCACGTACCCTGCCAAATCGTGTGTGAAACTTCCCGCGCACCCCTGAAATCCACGTACCCAGCCAAATCGCGTGTGGAAATTCCGTGCACGTACCCGGCCAAATCGCGTGTGGAACTTCCCGCGCACCCCTGAAATCCACGTACCCTGCCAAATCGCGTGTGAAACTTCCCACGCACCCCTGTAATCCACGTACCCTGCCAAATCGCGTGTGAAACTTCCCGCGCACCCCTGAAATCCACGTACCCAGCCAAATCGCCTGTGGAAATTCCCATGCACGTACCCGGCCAAATCGCGTGTGGAACTTCCCGTGCACCCCTGAAATCCACGTACCCTGCCAAATCGCGTGTGAAACTTCCCACGCACCCCTGTAATCCACGTACCATGCCAAATCGCGTGTGAAACTTCCCGCGCACCCCGAAATACACGCACACGTTATTTTTCAGTCAGCGGGTATCCATGTTTGTGGGTACCCCTTTGCACGTCATTTGTCCTGGAGGGCCACAGTATAGGACATTCATCATAGCTATATATAGGTGCTATTTGTTGGCGCACCTTTTGGCGCACATTTATTACAGGCGCAGAGACGCTACCGCCTGCTTTCTTGTGGCGGTCGTGTTTGTGCCTGTGCGCTGGTTTGACCGTGCGCTGTTTTGCCCTATTCGATTCCATGAATACGTGTTGTAGGCGAACGTTTGGGAGTTCCGCGCACTTGCACCCATAACTTCCCCCGTGACGCCCACATTTTGGCAAGTTGTTCCCCATTCCGAGTGTTACACCCCGTGTTCCGCCTACTTTTGTTGTTTGCGCCGCGCTATGTGCGATTTTCGCTGTGGCCTGTGCGATTTTCGCTGTGACCTGGCGCAAGCCATTAGATGGCCTGTGCGCCAACGTGCGCCGCGCACTTTTTTAGCGCACATCCGATGGTTCTCTCGTGCACGGCCTTCCATGAATCGATGTGCGCTGCTTTTCGTGCGAATTTCGCACTTGCACTGCGATTTTCGCTATTCCACTGCGAATCGCACGTTTTTGGCCACTTGCGCCGCGCTAATTATTCCATTAATCGGCCAGAAAATGTGTTGTTTCTCTTCCCAGTGAACATGGTTTACGTCTTCATCGGCAGGCACCATCTCACAAAAATCCTCTGGAAAATTAATTTCACTCGATGAGGGAAAAATTTGGAAAATTCTGAAATACTACCTGCCTTTACCTTCGCCTCTCAAGTCCATTCGCCTCTCATACATTTTTTGTTTCTCTGCCCGGTGAACATGGCTTACGTCTTTGTCGTGGGGCCACACGCCCACAAACACCTTTTTACTTTTGCTGAAATCTGGGCGAAGGGATGGGGTGTCCAAATGTCATGTAGTTAGTAAGGTCCAAATGGCCCGAACTGGCAACTATGCAAAACTTGGTGCAGATTGGTGAAACGGTGTGAAGTATAAGGAACAATGCTTCGCCAACCCACAAACATTTTTAACTTTAGGTGAAATACAGAGAAAGGGGTACAGTGTACAAATGTCACGTAGCAGTAATGGGGCATAACGGGTAACTATGCAATATTTGGTGCAGATTGGTGAAACGGTGTGGAATTGGATAAGGAACATCCCTTCGCTAACTCAGAACCCCACTAACAAATTTTGACTTTTGCCGAAATCCAGGGAAAGAGGTGGGGTGTCCAAATGTCATGTAGTCAGTATTGTCCGGAGGTTCCTAACAGATAACTATGCAAATTATGGTGCAGATTGGTAAAACAATGTGGAATTGTATAAGAAACAACGCTTCACCAAGCAACAAACCCACAAATCCCACCACAAACCCACTGACACATTTTGACATATATATATATATATATATATATATATATATATATATATATATATATATATATATATATATATATATATAGATGTACTAAGTCACATGTCCCGATGCAAGCAAATGTTCCTTAATCCCAACCTAAATGACCACTTCTCAATATAGTGGGTTCCCTGTTATAGGATATACCACAGCCACCGTAAGGCAATGCATTCCTAGTGCATGTCTCCACCTTTTGGTGCATTTGTGTGGGAATAGCAAAGTGGCTGTAGCTTGACAGGTTCAGTGCACATTTTCATATTCTGGATGAATATATTATAGAGTCGACACCTTAGAGTATTGGTATTGACCTCACTATATCTATTTTACAAACCATCCTCAAAGGTATGTTGTAACTGCAGCACTTCCTGGCATGGCCCTTTCATGTCTAGATTTGATTAATTCCCATGGGAGTATCTTCCTAGTTACAGTTTCAGACCTATAAGTAGGAGTTTTAGATGCTGTGTAGCACGTTTTATTAACTCTCTATGTGTGCCACCATTGTGAGTTTTCTTTTAGAACCTACAGGCCCAGGTCCATTGACTAGAACATGTGTACACCATGGAATGTGTGTGGGTTGTGAGGGTCAGCACTTTGGTACCAGACAAACATTCTAGTGGTGAAGAAAGGCAGATGAATGTGGCCCTCGTTGTTCTGGCCCCTCCCTCATCTCAGTGTTACAGTAATGAAAGGTGTGCCTCGTTTCTGGCCACCTCCTCCCATCACCACTTTACCGCAGATGTGAGAAATGCTATTCACTCAGACAACCATACAGAGCCTATCCTAATGATGTCATAGAGGGGATAAACCTGCAGACGATGAAGTAAATGGACTGACTGTGACCATGCTGGGAGCCAATGATGTCACATCTAAGACCAAGATGTAGATGCATTAGACACAAAGCATATACTCATCAATCACGAAGGTACAAGGACAATAGGCCACATTGCGCATAGACATGAAGAACATGATTTGACCCACTAGGATACAGGACATAGACACTTTTGCTATGCTGGAATGGAAGACGCACAAGAATAAACATGAGGCTTGCACAATGCAGAAAGCAGTTAACATAAGTAACCATAAAAATTAAAATGGAAAATGCAGTCACATTGAAGTGGATGGAAAGCACTGGGAAGGCTCGGGGTAGCAGGGAGAGTCCTGACTCGCTGATTTAACAGGAAAATGTAGACCAGACTGCACATGCAGCCTGTGTACATATTTTTGCCATGGCAATCAATGGAGGGAGAGTTTCACATCGGCACCCAAATGTACAGACAAGGGCAGACATAAGAAACAGTCTTCTGTAAGGAACTCATGGTGGCAACAGTAAAGACATACACAAGTGATCACAGTTCAAGGGTGTTTATTAAACTGTTTGCATGGGTGAGAAAAACGCCTAATCTAAACATAAAGCTAAGATGGGAGCAAGCTACAGTCATCAAATAATAATAAGGCACTCCTAGTGGCGTCTTGTCAAATAAAAAGGGCCTATACAAAAAAACCTATTGCCAATCTTTACCACTAAGTTACAAAAAGAGTGTGGGATAATGTCCACCAGAAAAGAAAGAAGTGTTCACAAAATGATAAGTCAGGATAGTATGTCTGGGTTTCCCTTCCACACATTATTAAGCACAGGACAAGGTGGAACCCCTGAGCACAGCACACTCCTGAGTCTCTCCAGCATGAGGAACATTTTTTTGTGTTGGATCCTTGGTGGTATTGGCGCTGGATAAGAGTATTGTCACTTATTACAATGGTGCCTCCATGTTTGGGCAATGAGTCAATTCTGGAAATTGTTATTCTGGACTAACTTTGCTTCATTTTGTTTCCGTTCCTTCTTTTCGTTCTCGCATTCTCAGTATAACTTGTCAAAGTATTCATTGGAAGGGGCAATGTTGACAAGTGGAGAGGGAGTGGTCACCCAGAATATGTATTATGCGCCAATGTGTACAATGTGATCATTTTCATTGGGGATTATGGGACTCTATGCTACATACTGATATGAAGTGGATATGTGAACCAATGTTGAAAATGATTGATGGTAAACTTTGTGTTGATTCCTATGATTTCATGGTGGCTTAACTATCATTTCCGGCTATTAGACATTAAGCTAGAGGTGCATACCTTATAAAGGTGGCCCTGACAAAAGATGGTTAATCCAAAATGCTTTGGCCATAACCTCTAGGTCTATGATGCATCTGTGCAACAGTGAATTCTAATTAAATTATAATATTCACAAAGAATAAAATCATTTACTTAACAAAAATCAAGAATTTTTGTCCAAATATTCTTTGAAAAACTATCAAAGGAACAAACACCACATTGCACTGGTATTAGAGAGTGCAGCCCACACGGCTGGCTTCACGGCCAAGGTCGTGTTCTTAGTCACCCAGAATACACAGCCCCAGCAGAAAATGGCAGGGGAAAGTTTGACAGGAAGAGGGGACGTTAACTATTGGCCATGGGAAAGATGAGGCATGCCCAGGGGGAGAGGAGCAGCATACTACACACAACAAGGAGGGAAGAATTCAACGGGTGACAGCCTCAGCACCAAGGACCACCGTTCAGATGTTGGGCATCTGGGAAAATGGGACACATAGCCCAAGTATGTAGGGGAAGGGGAGTGAAACAACAGAATCAGCAGGACCAAAGAAGGGGGACTACATTCTCACCTGCATACAGCATTGAGCAACCTGACTATTATGACCAAGATCACACACAGTTACTGGCCTACGTGCCACAAATGGCACCAGCACAACACACACCGGTGCAGTTGCAACATCCCATGATGCAGACATCACAAGCACCCCTATACACACAGTACACACAGCAACTGCAGGCAGAACAACAACCACCGGCACAGCAGACCACTTTAGCTACAAGGAATTTGAATACTGCAGTACAGACTCTGGCACCAAGGCTAGGGAATGTGGCTATAGTGGGAGGGAATTTTTTTGTTGATGCAGCAGCTTGCATACTTCTATGATCTACCTCAAGATATAACACATAGATGTACATATGACATAGTACACACGATCGGACAGTATATGTCACGGAAGAAGCTAGAAAGTGTTTTGCACAGCATATTAGGTTAGACGAAAATAATGTTACGTACACAAGATAGTGATCCATAGAATGGTATCATACTACATGAAAATAGGGCTACCGGTGGAGGTACACCTGAGTTGGTTAATTAATGTAGCAAATTGAACGGTTATTGTAGTAGAATAACACCTAGGGAATAGTTTTTTCATTGCGATTTATATTAGCTTGCACTTTCAATAGATATACATACACGTAGCGCTTATTCTCCCATTAGTTCAGTTAGAACCAAAGACCAACCCAAAATGGCCGCCGCATAAACGTGTCTACCATGGTTGCCATAGTAACTGAAAACATCAAAGAATGGCCATGTCCAGGCGCGCGCGTACGTTGTGTCTCCACACAACTATCTACAGCACTCGATGTAGGTAGGCAGCTCCAATAGATCACAGTGTCCTTACGAAACTGTCTGATCGTCCAACAGTAACTGATCAGACCTTTATACTATTTAAGGACACTTCCGCGCTGTTTATAACACGCGCATACAATCCTGTCAAGAACGCCAATCCCGATGCAGGGTAATAGGTAAGAAACAACGTGGCACCCCAATACTCGATCACGCTCACTAAGAGGCGCTCATTAAGATACATAAGGAGATATTGCACTGATTGTATATTTTATTACCCTTTAGAGCATACGCCGTCAAAAGCATCTACAGGTTAGTCTACCCAACACATATCACCAGGCATAAGTTTCAGAAAGTAGTTAACACTGACTCAGATCTCTTTTTTGCTTTTTCCTTTCTCTTTTCTGTTACAATAGCCCGACTATCCAACATCACACAATCACGTATGTATAAATATAACGTAATGGTGGATAATAATGCACTGCTATACAACATCTGTTTTGTCTAAATATTACTGACTGTTGTGGTCCATGTGCCAATATAATGTGTACAAGGTGATGATTTTCATTGGGGATTATGGGACTCTATGCTGCATACTGATATAAACTGGATATGTGAACCAATGTTGAAAATTATTGATGGTAAACTTTGTGTTGATTTGTATGATTTCATGGGGGCCTAACTATCATATCCGGCTATTACACATTAAGCTAGAGGTGCATACCTTATAAAGGTGGCCCTGACGAAGGATGGTTAATCCGAAATGCATTGGCCATAACCTCTAGGTCTATGATGCATCTGCGCAACAATGAATTCTAATTACATTATAATACATTGTAATATTCACAAAGAATAAATCATTTACTTAACAAAAATCAAGAATTTTTGTCAAAATATTCTTTGAAAAACTATCAAGCGAACAAACACCACATTGCAGTGGTATTAGGGAGTGCAGCCCACACCGCTGGCTACACAGCCATGGTCTTATTCTTGTTTACTTTTGGAGTGCCACTCCACGGAGGCACCTTTACAGTGGGTTTGCACCCCAAGCAGTATTATTAAATATTCTGCCAGAGGAATTAAACAAACTAAATTACAAAGGCTGTGCACGCTCACCTCTATCAAGCTCTCAACACTCACATCCGTGGAATCTTTTTGGGCTGGAGCATGCCAAATAAGAAATGTCTTATGAAGATATAGAACATATCACAGTGAATTCAGCAACAATGCAGGCTTCTGAGCCGAGGAAGCAGACACCATACTAGGCCTAATTAAGGATACAGCACGCACCAGAACCTCAATGACACACAAAGCCCAATTAAACAACTAGAATACTCAACAAGGAAGTTAATTAACCGTAACCGACATGCGGTTACACTCGGTAGATATTACAAGGCGCAGAGAATCCACAGAGGATTAAGAATACCATTACACCCTAAGCTCTGCAAGGAGAGTAAAGATTTTGTGGATAAATGGGGAAAAACACTCAATAAATGTTCTCTTAATCTGATATTATTGACCACCAAAGAACTCTCAGCCAATATAGAACAGCTTGAAAAAGAGCTAGAGATTTTGTTCAAAGATATTACAGACATCACGAACGCTGAATCTTTTGCGGAGATACTGGAAGACAGTAACAGCAAACTAAAAGGCTACGAGCGGGACCTAGAAGCTTGTATGGTAAGAAAGTTCTGACGAGATACACAGGACTATCTTAATAACGAAGGGTACATGTGGGCAGATAAATACCAGTACCAAGGCCCAAGATTGAACAAACTGACTATCAACAATAGTAGCACAGAATCGGATGGTATTGAACAAGGAGAGAATCCAACAGTGGAAAATCCAACAGCTAGCACCTCAGGAACCAACATGAGACCAGTCCCATCCTCTAACACAGTACCAACAGGTTTTTTAGAACACAAAGGATGAGGACAAGGAGAGGGAAAAAGAATAAATCAAGGAATGCTGATCAGACTACAAGTGAATCGGAATTAGTAATTAACCTCTCCAAGAAGGTATTATCTAAACAAGAAATTAAGACACTTGAAAAAGGGCTTATGTTTGTACCAACCTATAGCTCCAACAAGTTTCATACGCAAGTGGAACTATACAAACTAGTTTGTAAACTTAAACTCAAAAAAATGTTGCCGAGAAATTTACCTCTCTGCTAAGATCAGGAGAACCAGCTGAATATATTGAATTTCAACCAAAGAGCATGTTTTGTGCACCAATTAATGTACCAAAGGTCAATATTTTCCAGAAAATGGTCCTAAGTGATCTAAAGAAAGTGCAGTTCCATTCACCCAAGAGGTATAATCTCAATAGGGGAGAACTCTCACTAATCAAGAATCTATTCACAGATGATACCATTACTTTCCGACCAGCCGACAAGGGCGGGGCAATAGTTATTCAAGATACTGCACAGTACCATCAAGAATGTATGCAACAACTCTATGACAGCAGCACATACATAGAACTAGCTCAAGATCCAACTAGAGAAATCAAAAAAGAACTAGAAGCTATATTAGACATGTCCTTAGAGAATGAATGGATTATGTCTAAAACCAGATCGTATCGTTTGACACCGTACCCTAAGATGCCTCACCTGTACACGTTACCCAAGATACACAAAAAAACTGGACAATCTCCCAGAGAGGCCAATAGTGGCTGTTACTGGAAGCATTCTGCAACCATTAGGAACTTACATTGACGTTTTCCCGCAACCCATTATACAAAAAACCACAACATATATCAAAGATACCACGCATTTTCTCCAGATTCTAAAACAAATTGAGCTGTCAGAAAACGACTATTGCTCACCATTGATGTTGTTAGCTTGTACACAAGCATTGCTTACAACTTAGGACAAAAGGCAGTTGAAACCCTACTATTACAAGCTGGACCGATAGGAGCAAATAAGGAATTTATAATGATCCTACTGAACTTTATCTCAATGCATTCATGTTTTGAATACAAGCAGAAATACTACTCACAAGTACCTGGAACTGTTACGGGTGCCACCATGGCACCCTCATATGCAAATAGCTTCATGTACCAATTTGAAGTTACACACATTATAGAGAACAAAAGATGGAAATAATATATAAAAAAAATGGGTCTGTTACATCGATGACATTTTTGGTGTATGGATAGAAAGCAAGCACGAATTGAAAGAATCCTTCAACTACTTTAATAACAAAGATACAAAGATTCAATTCACATTGGAAATTGGAAACCCAAATGTACATTATCTTGATGCAGAAACTGTTATCTGTGGGGAAAACATAAACACAACCCTCTTTTCTAAACCAACCAACCGGAACAATTTCTTTCACCGCATGAGCTTCCACCCACCCAGCATTTTACGTTAACCTTCCAGAGGACAAATGTTAAGGATCAAATGGGTCGTTAGCGATCCAGAAGACTGTGAGGCACAATTAGACAAACTGCAAGAGAATCTTCAGATGAGAGGTTATCCACAAACAGACTTACTAGAAGCTCGCACTAAAACTGGTTCACAAGAACAAGACCAATTATTGGTCAAAAGCACAGACCGGAAGAGTCCTGAACTAGTGTTCGTGATTAAATACTCCATTCAAAGTAGACAAATTAAAGAAATAATCAAGAACATATGGAGTATTTTGGCCAGCGATGACAGAATCAAAGTCCTATTGCCACGGCCACCAGTCTTTGCATACCAAAAAAGTATGCATAACGAACATAAGTCTTCCATTGGAAATAACAACCAAACATAGGCAGTGGTAAGACATTTTAAAGAAAAAGGGCATTCTATCACACAGGTATGATTTCAGGTATTGGAGGTAATATCTACCAAAGGACAGAACAGAGAAATTAAGAAGATGCAAGCACAACAAGAAACATTTTGGATTGAGAGATTGGACTCTAGCCCCTGGTGGAATGAACGAAGAGCTAGACCTGAGCTGTTTCTTGAAACCGTCAAATATCCATGATTGAAGGGGCTTTGCAATACTCCAGATTTTGGAATATTCATAAGCCAAGTTAACTATATTGGCAGACACGTATATTATGTATGATTGTTATACCTATAAGTAGGACCTGCAATTATGAAAAGCTAGAGTTGAAGCACAAGAACTTTCTAAATAATTATTTTGCCTGATTGTTTTTTTCCCAATTCTCTAAGCAGTTCTTTCTTGCTTTGTCTTTTTATCCTGATTTTCGCATATCATACTTTTTATTGTTTATTGTTTGGAGTTTTTGCAGACAGATACTCACATAAGTGGTATACAGAGCTTGATCTGTGCTTCTTTTTTTTGATGCAGCAGCTAACATACATCTATGATCTACCTCAAGACATAGCAATAGATGTACATATGATATAGTACACAAGATCGGACAGTATAAGTCACGGAAGAAGCTAGAAAGTGTTTTGCACAGCATATTAAGTTAGACGAAAATAATGTTATGTACACGAGATAGTGATCCATAGAATGCTATCATACTACATGAAACTAGGGCTACCAGTGGCGGTACACCTGAGTGGGTCAATTAATGTAGCAAAGTGAACAGTTATTGTAGTAGAATAACACCTAGGGAATCGTTTTTTCATTGTGATTTATATTAGTTTGCACTTTCGATAGATATACCTACACGTAACGCTTATTCTCCCATTAGTGCAGTTAGAACCAAAGACCAACCCAAAATGGCCGCCGCACAAATGTGTCTACTGTGGTTGCCATAGTAACTGAACACATCAGAATGGCCATGTCCAGGTGCGCGAGTACGCCGCGTCTCCACACAACCAGCTACAGCACTCGATGTAGGTAAGCAGCTCCAATAGATCACATTGTCCTTACGAAACTGTCTGATCGTCCGACAGTAACTGATCAGACCTTGACACTATTTCAGGTCACGGTCCGCGCTGTTTATAACACATGCATACAATCCTGTCAACAACGCCAATCCCAATCGCGGGGTTACAGGTAAGAAATAACGTGGCACCCTAATAGTCGTTTAGGCTAGCTAAGAGGTGCTCATTAAGATACATAAGGAGATATTGCACTGATTGTATTTTTTATTACCCTTTAGAGCATACGCCATCAAAAGCATCTACAGGTTAGTCTTCCCAAAACATATCACCGGGCATAAGTTTCAGAAAGTAGTTAACACTGACTCAGATCTCTTTTTTGCTTTTTCCTTTCTCTTTTCTGTTATCTAACATCACACTATCACGTATGTATAAATATAATGTAATGGTGGATAATAATGCACTGGTATACAACATATGTTTTGTCTAAATATTACTGACTGTTGTGGTCCATACGACTGTGATTATGTATTATGTGCCAATATAATGTGTACAATGTGATGATTTTCATTGGGGATTATGAAACTCTATGCTACATACTAATATGAACTGGATATGTGAACCAATGTTGAAAATTATGAATGGTAAACTTTGTGTTGATTTGTATGATTTCATGGTGGCTTAACTACACATTAAGCTAGAGTTGCATACCTTATAAAGGTGGCCCTGACGAAGGATGGTTAATCCAAAATGCATTGGCCATAACCTCTAGGTCTATGATGCATCTGCGCAACAGTGAATTCTAATTACATTATAATAATAAAATAATAAAATCATTTACTTAACACAATCAAGAATTTTTGTCAAAATATTCTTTGAAAAACTATCAAACAAACAAACACCACATTGCAGTGGTATTAGGGAGTGCAGCCCACACCGCTGGCTTTACGGCCAAGGTCTTGTTCTTGGTCACCCAGAATACACAGCACCAGCAGAAAATGGCAGGGGGAAGTTTCGCAGGAAGAGGGGACGTTAACTATCGGCCATGGGGAAGATGAGGCATGCCCAGGGGGAGAGGAGCAGGATACTACACACAACAAGGAGGGAAGGATTCAACGGGTGACAGCCCCAGCACATACGACCAACGTTCCGATGTTGGGCATCTGGGAAAATGGGACACATAGCCCAAGTATGTATGGGAAGGGGAGCGAAACAACAGAATCAGCAGGACCAAAGAAGGGGGACTGCATTCCCACCTGCATACAGCATGGAGCCACTTGACAATTATGCCCAAGATTGCACACAGTTACTGGCCTAGTTGCCACAAATGGCACCAGTACAACAGACACTGGTGCAGTTGCAACATCCCATGGTGCACAGATCACAAGCACCCCTATACACACAGTACACACAGCAACTGCAGGCAGCACAGCAAGCACCGGCACAGCAGGCCACTTTAGCTACAAGGAATTTGAATACTGCAGTACAGACTCTGGCACCAAGGCTAGGGAATGTGGCTATAGTGGGAGGGAATCCTTTCAGAGGGACAGGGTGAACCTATGCCCATAATAGGAGATCCTACAGACTGACTTCATGTGTTCAATCCTATCTGTTATGCCCAACCCAAATGAGGAACCACGAATGGGCATAACCGTAGATGACAAGACTTTCTCCTTTCTCGTAACTACGGAAGCAAGCAGGTCATGTGTTAGGAAGGGGAGATACCCCATGTCAGGCAGTGCCATGAATGCACAATGTCTTTCTAGGGCCACAGATTTGTTTCCGTTCACTGACAAATTGCCAATCACTGTTGGAGAGCATGATCTTACCATGCCACTGCTATACTTCAGCCAGACACCGGTTAACATAATGGGAAGGGACATGATGAGTAAGCTCAACATGACCATCTCATTCATTGATCAGGGGATAGTGTGCTCTACTCCAGGGATTAACTATGTGAATGCACGAGAATGTAGGCAAGCATTTTGTTGCCAAACTATACAGAAGGGATCCCTAGATCCCAAGGTATTCCAGTATGGCGTGGATATATTGCTAGCATGGCTCCCTGAAATAGAGGGTAAACTACTCCTCTTACCAGATGAGATTTTGTTCAGACAAGAAATTCCCATGAACTAGAAGGAAGGACATGTGTTCCCCTTCGAATTGGAAACAGTTATTGCAGCGTTACTATATCTTCATCCCTATGAGAGAATAGTCATTCACAGGACTGATCATGAAGGAAAGGTTTGGAGAGCAGTAATTGCATTAGGTGAAGGACACAGACTGATTGACTTGACAGACGAATAACTGTTTCGGAACGACTATTCAGGTGTTGAGAGAACTTTTTTTTATGAGCATTGCTTCTGGATGATCATTAAATGCAGGGAAGTACCACAGAGGATGGCCTTGATGAAAAGGACATGCCCATTTCTTGAGGACGACTTAGCAGAAGTGCCAAGTATATTATGGACCAGCAGCCTGTATGGCCAGTTCTAAGGGGTAGGAGTAGTCAAAATGAAATTGAAAACCAGGAGGGATCCTACCAAGGGCAAAGCAATATCCCGTGCCTAAGAAGGCAGACAAAGGCATTTTTTAAACAATTTTGCGCTCGTTCAACAGGAAATACTAGTGCCATCAGAGTCTCAATGCAACATGACTGTGTACCCAGTAAAGAAGGTGACAGGGTGGTTGTGGCGTTTCATTCAGGACTTGCACCCTCTGAATAATATTGTTGAAGCAGAGTTTCCCATAGTTCCTAATCCAGTGACAATAACATGTAACATCCCACCAGACGTCAGACATTGCACAGTGATTGACTTGAAGAATGTGTTGTCCTTAATCTCCCTTAAGGAGGAATCACAAGACTTAACCTCGTTTTCATATACAAATAAAAAGTGTTAACCAACAAGGTTACCACAAGGTTATTGTGAATCTCCTTCCATATTCAATAGCGTCCTTCAAATGGAACTGGGGAATGTGAATTTAGACAGTCCAGTGGTCCAATACGTGGACGATATTCTAGTAGGCAGCAGGACAAAGGAACAGTGTTAAAAGTACTCAATAAAGTTGATGATAGTCTTGACAGAAAAGGGATACAAGGTAGACAGGGCAACATTACAATACTGCCAGGAAGAGGTTCTATATATTGGGCAGTCAATACCACAGGAAGTTGACCCCTGAAAGGGCAGAGGTGATTATGAAAACACTGCAGGCAAAACCTGTGAGAGAGATGAAGCAATTTTTGGACCTTTGCAATTATTGTAGGGCCTCAGTGTTCGACTACAGCACATACAGTAGATCCTTTTAAAACCAAAGCTCAAAGGTATGACAGCAAACTAATCTGGACTGGTGAAATGATGGGCGCATTTGATGAATTGAAAAGGGCAATATTCATGGCCCCAGTTTTGGGAATCCCTAATTACAGTGCAGAATTGTAATTATTCTTGCACTCAAATGGAGTAGTGATGACAGCAATACTCACACAGAAAACTACCTTGGGGCAGAAACCGGGAGATTATTACTGCAGCCTACTACAGTGGGCTTCTGGATCCAGTGATGAGAGGGCATTATCCTTGTGAACAAACATTGGCTGCTTCTGCCTTTGCATTTGAGAAATCAGCAAGTATCACAATGGGCTGCAGTATAGCACTCTACATAGAGCATGCCCTTTTTGCCATTCCTGAGAACCCAAAAGCACACTGACCACACAGAGAGCATCTGGATATGATGTGATCATCTCAAACCCAGCAATACAAATAGTGAGATGCAGAGTTGTAGGCCCAGTGACATTCATAGAAAAGCCTGTGGACAAGGGAGATTACATACATGACTGCAGTAATTACACAGAACACTATGACAACATCGCAAGGGTCAAAGAAAAGGTCAGAGAAAATGCCCTTGGGGAAGGGGAAGTACTCTTTATTGATTGATCCTTCAACAATTGAACAGACATCAGGGGAACAGCAAACTGGGTTGGCAGTGGTAACATTGAGACAGAATGGAACATGTGAAGTAGTGGCAAGAGCAAGGTTACCCTCACATTTCTCAGTGCAGCCAGCAGAACTGGTTGCAATCATCATAGCACTGGAAACACACGAGGACGAGAAGATCACAGAGTATTCTGACTCTGCATACATGACATCAAAAGTACATGCAGGAAAGTCACAATTGAAAAGGCAGGGCTTCTGCTGTACTGATGGCACGCCAGTACAGCAAGCGTCCCCATTGGACAGACTCATAAATCCACTACAACTCCTATCAACCATCGAGGTGGTGATGTGCCAAGCCCACACAAGGGGGAGGACATGGTTTCCTATGGAAAATAAGCTGCAGATGCAGAAGCAAAAAGGCAGCGTACTTTGAAGAGATAAATGAGTTTGATACTCCTCCCAATAGACACACAAGGGTGTGTAACATGGTGATGGAGGAAGGGTTGAATTTATTGTCCATTACTCAAATAATGGAGTTAGAGGGATGAGCAACAGTAGAAGAGAAAGAACTGTGGAAAAGAAAAGGGGTGTTCGGTATCCCACACAGGTGAGATTTGGCAACAAGAGAGCACCCGAAGGCCGGGCATGCCCCTTGCACTACTCCAGACAGCATAAGTGCAGCTCCACCACCCGACCCATAAAAGTAAAGAGAGTCTTGTAGCGCATATAGTTGAAGACTGGTTCTGTCCCAACTTGGCAGAGCACGTTGCCGCCTTCATGTATAACTCTATTGTGTGCCATTGATTCACAGCAGGACAAACGTCGCTAGTAGTGAGAGCAGCAATATCTTGCCCCAGTGGGCCCTTTTTTAACATTTACACATAGATTATGTACATGATCCACAATTGCATTGGCTACATGTACATGCTGGTGGTCATATGCCCATTTTCTCGATAGATCGAAGCCGGTCCATGCACCCACCTGATGCCACCTGTGCAGCAAAATTCCTCATTAGTGAGGTATTCCCACGACGGGAGGTGCGCAAGGTCCTCCGGTCTGACAATGGACTGCACTACATAAACGAAATATTCGAGCATATCACGATTCAACTGGGGAACTATCCTACTGGGGATTACGCATAAGTTGTCCTGAGCTTATCAACCACAAGCAGACGGGATCTGTTAACACCTCAACCGCCTGCTCAAAGAAAAGAGAGCAAAAGTGAAAATGACTCTGAAAAAGGGGTGGCTTAATTGCTTACCCTTAGCCTTGTTCGCATTGTGCAATCAGCCCTGCTCCGACCACCATTTAACTCCCCATGAGGTGGTGACAGGACGACACATGCCCAGAATGCTGCTGTTATTGTGTGAAATGAAATACATGAATATCTTGCTTCGATGATGGCTAGTGCTTCTTTTATTTCTCAACAGATAAAGGTTCAGCAGGGAGGTCGAAGAAGAAGGATGAATGCTGTGCATCAGTAGAACCACAAAAACTACTCAAATCCCCTCCCCTCCCCTCTACCCGGGGTATCTGGTCCTATTACAAAACTTTAACAAAAGCTGGCACAAGCCTCACTTTAATGGTGCATTCACTGAGAGAGCTGTGAAGTTGTAATTGTAATTTTGGAATTGGTTATTTTTTTATAATTTGCTTAAAACCCAGAGGTTTCTACGTGCGGACCTGGGGCTTGAACCTGTGTTGCTCCATGTCGCCTTGCTTCCAAGATGAGCGTGTTGCCTCTGAGCTATCCCCGAGTTGGTAAGGAGGAAGGCTTGGATGTATCTGGGAGACATCAAGCCCTGCAGAGGTGAGACCCCCCTTGAACAAGACACAGATGGTGCAGCGCAAAAAGAAGAATAAGAAGAGCGACAGTTCCAGGCATGCTCCAGGACTGTTCAGGAACATACAGAAAACTAGTTTAGCCACACTGTCCTTTACATTAAGCAACCAGCATACCTGCATGAACTGAGATTCTATGAGCATTTCTGTACTTGCACAATACAACAGAGAAGCACTTTCGAATATACAGGGATAAGGATCGGATGTTGCTAGTAAAACTCTGTGTTTATACTTTACTTATCTACGTTACAAACACCTATTCAATACTTAAAAGGAGTCAAGTACTCATTATCACCTTGCTTAGTAACCTTAAAGTTCATTTCATTTTTGAGCGACATTTTGTTGCCATATTAGTACAATTAGTTTAATAGAAAAGCCGGCCACTTATAATGATGATAGTACCAAGGGTTGTGAATTTTGGTAAGCACCAATTCCGAGCTCATGGACAACACCAAGGACATACATAAATGCAACCCTGGAGACCGCTGTGAGAGCTATTGTATTGACAATCTTTGCATTCTGCTGTCTCTACCTCCTTACCCTCTTAGTACTACAGAGAGCTACATTATATTATACACACACAGAAGCATATGCCAACATAACACCTGTTCCATCAGTGACCGAAGCTACGACTGAGCCGGTCCCCAGCACTGCCCGAGAAGTAAAAAGGCTCAAGCGAAGCGTTAACACCAATTTCAAATATGTAAATGCTTACATGGCCACATCACCCATAACATGTGGTACAAGCACATTACCAAAGTGGGAATAGAGACCTCAGGTGAGAGCTGTTGCATGTTACCGTCTCATCCCCTACGCTATAAGCGCCTCTAGGACATTTGTATCAACAGAAATTCCAGCATCCAGAGCACAATGCCTTATGCACTTAGCGCTCTGCACCACAAGGGGACAGTTTTAAGGGAAATGGGCTGCACTGCAGTGGATGTTGTGATTCATGTAATAAGACACAGACAACAGATTCAAATGTATACTCAAAAAGGTTTATTTGCTTAAAAGTCAGGATGGAGTAAGGCCTAACTTGCCCTATTCTAAAATGGGATTTCCCTACCTAAAAGAAACAAAGGATACTCTGTGTCGGGATGTCCAAATCAAATGTCTGTCTGTGTCCAAAACCTATACGTGCCCTCACAACTAACTGTATGCAAAGTGTAGGGATGTCAGCATCAAAAGAATAGTGTTCAAAAGAAAGTTCAGCGCTTCTTCCAGCTCTTGGGTTAGGATCAGTTTGCCCTTGCCCAAGTTCAAAGTAGTTCACAAAATATTGGTGTTCCCTTCCCCCTGCTTTCAATAAATGACACAGTTCTTTGGGACACTTCCCACCTCGTGATTCCCTTCCCCAAAAGTTCAAATCTTCCAGCTTTCAGAAGAATACAGTTCCTTGGGACACTCCCCATTTTCTTTAAGATTATTATCTTGTACCAGTTCATTTAGACATCTCTGTTTCTTAACTTCAATTTCTCATTTCCGGCTATTGCAATACATAAACTCCTTTAAACATACTTTCATTGGCTTCTTCCGTGTAGGGAACTCGATCTAGGTGCAGTTGTTGGACCACACGGTCCAAGCATTACAGGTCACGCAACTGATATCCCTCCTTACTCTTTCCGTCAACAATTGTGCACTTTGTTATCCTTATATGTATTCCTCTGGCTCTCGCCAACAGAGGTTTCCTTTTAGCCTGCAATTCTTGGGCCCCTCTTGGCTTTGACCAATTCTTAGTTTCTCACTTTCATACCCTTCTTGGTATTCTCTTGACATTGTCAATACTTGTTTCACACAACACATTCCTTGATTCTGTCTCATGTAATACTTGGCTTCCACTCCATTTGCAATGTGCCTTGCATTCTGTGCAGCATTCAAAAGTGCTTTCAATCAGTTTCAGTTCACTCAATATCTTGAAAGTGTTCTGCCAAGCAAAAGTACTTTTAGTCACTTTCAGTTCGTTCGACATTCGCCATGGACTTTGTTATATTTTACTGCAGTGCCCTGGCATGAGTGTGCAACAGCTTTACACTTAACTCTCGCACATGGCAGTATCCTTCTCTTCAGAATCCTTTGCAACAGGCTTCTTTAGCTTCCCCAGATGCAGCCTCTCCTTCGCTGCCTCCTCCGAGAGCACCACTCACTCTCCTTTCTTCCCGCAACGCGACTCGGGTCAATGGGAGTTCCACAGCTTCCACGAAGCAGACCCACTCCAGAGGCACAACACCGCTCCCGGCACCTGGGTCTCCAGCTTTCTTCTCCCAAAGTGGCAGGTATTTTTATATCCATCAGGTGTGCTAACTGACCCCAAGTGTGGGTCATTGAGTTCCACTGCCTGACTATGGAGAGCTCCATTAGGCGAATATGCCTGGTTGTTCCATTGGTATGCCTCCATAGCCCTCTTCTTTGTCTCATTACTAGAGTGGTGTTTGGAACTGTCTGATTTAATTAAAGGAGCACTCCTTAATGAGGATGTGTCCTCCTAGTTGGTCTCTTCCTCGTCCCAATACTAAGGTGTTGCTTCTGGGGGACAGTTTGGAAGGAGGAAAAGAGAAATGGTTAAAAATACCCTACAAAGGCTTTAGTCACAGAGGGTTCATTGTGAAAAGGGTAAGTGGGATACCATGTCTCACCTAAGGACGTCCTTTCTCTGCTCACCAAGTTTCCTCCACCGAGATTATCCTCCCTCGCATATCCACCCGCACGGTTGGTATCCGAAGGTGATGGCCTTTCCCTGGCCACCTGAGAGGAGGATCATGCGGGAAAACTAGTGAGGACACCCTCAGGTTCCTCACAATGGGCCTCATTACAACTCAGGCGTTAAGGGTTAACGCCACCGTTAACCCTTAACGCCTGATTCCCACCTTAACGCCTGCTTTTTGCAGGCGTTAAGTTCCATGGTGCTAAGGCACCTTGGTGCTAATTACGGCACCGTAATTTACGGTGCCGTAATTAGCGCCTTCCCCACTCCCATTATGCCCTATGGGGCAAAAATGGGAATGGGGAAGGGAAAATGGGAAATGGGGATTTACCGCCCCACTCACCTTGGAATGGGGCGGTAAATCCACCATCCACCATGGTGTAAACAGAGTTTACACCATGGTGGTAAGGTTGGTGCACTTAGCACCAAGGTTGTAATGAGGCCCAATGTCACAAAAGATGTTCCCTTTTGAAGACATCTCTATAAAGACTCAAACAATGAAAGAAGACAATTGGAGCTCAGATAACATGATACAATATATACTGGATGGCCCAAACAGAGGGGAAGCTAAAGTAGTAACACAAACAGAGTTGCAATGCCAGAAAACAGGGAAAAGGGAAGATGAGAGAATGCTGGGTTGCTGGGAGAGACGTCAACTGTTGGTGTATAGACAAGTATTCACAGAAGAAGAATCAGTAGAAGGACTGATGGGATGTAAAGCACAGGTAATCATGATGGTTCCAGTGGAAGTGGTACAGAAAGAGAACAACGACTGTCTTGAGCAATGGGTGGCGAGTGCTAGCCTGCTCATGTTGGGTCGAAAAAAACAAGGCAGTCTGTCTACCAATAATACCACTCGAGAATGCCTCTCTGTGTTTCCAGAATGATGTCCAATAAAGGTTGAGGTGAACAGAGGATGCAAACAAACATTGAAATTACCTAGTATTTAGGTTGGCACAGCAGTACTAATATACCACTATTGGGCCTGGTTCCAAGGCATACATCCTACTTTCCCCAAACTTGGGAAGGATATGTTCTTTGGTATTGCCGAATACACAAGCCTTGGTAGTGCTCGAGAAAGACATAGAAATAGATGGATTTCCCATGATGGATACACATCAGAGGAAGAGAATATCAGTGGAATTGACCACAGTGAAGAGAGGAAATTATGTTTTCAGTAATATGGAAAAAGCCCTAATGCAATACCACAGCAGCATAGGCTGTTCAGCAGGACCGAGATGCTTGTTGTTTCTGTTATTCCCGGGATCCAAACCAATGTGAACGCCAAGTGGCTCCAGATAACTAGATGGGGGATGTTACAGATAATCAATTCAATAGTGAAGGGGTTTTTCCACTATAAAAGGAAGATCGCAGAGCTGTGTGACTCATGACTGTTCAAAAGAGATACGTCTTACACCTCCTTACAGCTATGGAGTGCAGAGTTTGCACAGAAATCAGGCCGTCCCGTTGCACATACATACCTGCCCATGATGAAGATAATGGGACCCATAGAGAGGTTATAATGCAGCTTTCAGACTTGCATGCCAAAATGGCAGAAATAACAAACACAGTGAGGGAAGATGACAATTGGCTGGCGTATATCTGTTCCTGGATCTTGTCATGGATGACCAATGGACTGAAAGTACTTATATCTGTTCTCGAACAAGCACTATTTGAATTCTGTTTTCTTCTGTCGCCACTTGAAATCTGCTGTCCACTTCTCTGCAAAAGCTACCAAATGGATCAGCTCCTTCCTGGACAACGGGCAGATGAGGGTATTCTCACCTACCGCCTCTGCTGAACCCACTCCAGTGCCTTGTGGGGTACCACAGTGTTCTTGCACCTCACCAACACTTTAGAACGTCTTCACTAAACCACTATTTGATGTTCTTTATTATCTAGGTGTCATCTACACCAACACGCTGATAACACCCAGATACTCATCCCAATCACAGGCGACTATCTAGTGGACACTAAAGCCTTGAATGACATCTATCAAGTCATCCAAGCCTGGATGGCCCAGCATGAGCTCTGTCTTAATGACGATAAGACAGAGCTCCTCATCCTGGGCTCCCAACAACGACTGAATAAACTCGACCCTGCCTTCAAAACATTCAACATTGATGGTAACACTATTGAAGTCTCATACGATACCAAAACATTAGGAATTTACCTCGATTCCACCCTATCACTTAATAGATAAACTAACACAGTTGTCTCGGCACCCGCCTATACATGTAAGCTTATTACAGCATGTCGCCCCTTCCTCACCACACAGAATTGTACTATCCTGGCCAGGACATTGGTTATGTCCAAACTACACTACTGTAATGCCTTATACCTTGGAACTAGCCAACGTAACCTGAATAAACTACAGGATACACAAAATAATGCAATCAGAGCTGCCTTCAACATCCCTAGATCATCACACATCTCCGATACAAGGAGAAGCTTACACTGGCTATTAGTGACACAAAGAATTTCTCTGAAATCTCTTACCCTTACACACACATGTTTGAACAATAAGGCCCCTACCTATCTCTCCTCTCGCTTCTCCCACTACACGTCTACCCGACTACTTAGACCGGCTCAAGCACATTGTCTGACCATCCCCAGATACAAACTGCAGAAAGCTGGGGGAATCAGCTTCCCTGTCCTTGCCTCCAACCTATGAAACTCGATTCCTTTACCTATGAGATCTGAACATCCTCCTACCCTCTTCAAACCAAGAACCAAATAATGGCTAGCTACCAATGTGGCCTAAATGACCAAACTTATTTCAGACTCTCTCTCGGCTCTCCAACTGCCCTCGCCTATATGTATTCTTGCTAATTGCATTCCTGCTAATTGTACTTGATACTGTGCACAGCTCATTGTAAACTATGTACAGCTTTACCGCGACTGTAGATATTCCTGTACATTATATTGTATACCATGTATAACCTTATTGGATGTATATGCTGTGCTAAATGTAACCAGTACTGTATTATATTACCTTGTCAAGATATGCGCCCGGTTGCCCTTGGGCCTGGCTGCGCTATATAAATAAACAAAATACAAATACAAATACAAAATTAGAATAGCTATAGCACATTGCAAGAAGACTACCAAGAGGATGATAGGGATGAAAATATTACTAGATGTGGAAAAGAAAACAGGCGAGCAAACACAAACATTTGTAATGCTGCAGTCAAACCCGAAGCAGAGTTCCCTTTTCAACCAGGCACAAAATGCTTTTATCCCCCAGATCCCCACAACTATGTGGGACATTCGGTGCGGTGCAAACCCAATGGGGAGTGCTGATATATGCTGGAGTGTGGATGAACATGTGAAGTACCATGACAACCTGAGGGGGGTGCCGAATGTTTATATATTTGTCAGTAGGGAGGACCTTCACGCAGAAAGCAGTTGACATAAGTAGACATAAAATCAAAATGGAAGATGTGGCCACATTGAAGTGGATGGAATGCACTGGGAAGGCTTGAGGATGCAGGAAGAGGCTTTACTCACTGATTTCGCAGAAAAACATAGGGCCTCATTACGATCCGGCGGTAACCGAGGCGGTAAATCTGCCTGGTTACCGCTGGACTCATATTACCATTCCGCCTCTGTGACTCCCGGAAATACCAGGGCATTACGACCCTGGTGTCCCGGGAATTACGGAGGCGGAATTCGGTAAATCCCCATTCCCATTGAGTCCCATAGGACTCAATGGGAATGGGGATCACGGAAACACCGGCACCATCTCGTGATGGTGCCGGTGTTTCCTCGCTCGCCTGCAGGCAGGCGGTGGTAAACCTGCCAGGTTAGACCTGGCGGGAACGCCACCTCCCGCCTGCAGGACTCTGGATTGGGCGGTCCGGAATTAACAGTGGCAGCGTGTTTACCGCCACTGTTATTTCCGGACCGCCCGACCTGTAATGAGGCCCATAGACCAGACTGCTCATGCAGCCGGTTTACATTTTTTTGCCATGGGAGGGATAGTTTTACATCGGCACACAAAGGTACAGACAAGGGGAGATGTAAGAAACAGTCGTCTTAGATTAATAAAGAAACACATGTTTCTGGAAGGACAGAGACACACCACATCAGACTGAACATCACCAAAGGTAGCTCAAACAAGTCTCCAGAGGACAGGGAAGGTATGGCACCTGCATGTAAAAAGGCTAAAAATCCATGTAAATGTTAAGCAGGAATATCAAGCCTGTGGTCTCTTCGCACGTTATCTGAGACAGAGTGACAACGCCTATTCCTTTGAGCTAGAAAGAGACTGTTGTTCCCATCCATCTAAGGACAAATTGATACAAGCAATACTAGGTTGAACGCTAAATGTCCTGTCTCAAGGCCTAGCGGATTGAAGATAGTAACCTTATTGGTACACACAGCACCTTTCTCATCACCTTGAATTGTTGCTCATGACACTCACTGACCTTTCCCTATTCACGTCCCGCTCCAGTTCCTTTGTTGCATCAACCAGTTATAATGCACTAACCTGACATGCCTTTATTTGCAACATTCAGGAGGTGGTCGCAGGTGGAGCCACCAGATAATGTATAACCAATCAGAGCACTAACCCTATATGGATGCTGTATGTTGTTTATCCCACTAACCAACCCCATTCTACCTTAAGTTTTGTGGAATTGGAATAACTTGTGGAATAACTTGTCATTTTTGACGTCATAAACCTTTATGAACTGTTGACAAGCCTGTAACCAGTCGAGAGCATTGGAAATCCTGAGATGTCCATTATTGTCCCTGTCACTGTTTTATGGAAGCTTGTTAATAAAGCAGTGTTTTTGTCACATTTCTGAACCTTTTTTTTTCTCGGCTGGAGGGTTTTCCCCTGAACCAGACCGCTCGATTTACAGTGGGGACTTTCCCATCCCTTCATTACAGGGGGTTTACCCTTGTCTGCAAGGGCTGTCTAATTCACTATGTTGACCACTTTCCACTCTTGTGCATACAATCGGTCCGAATCCCTATTCATTTGTTTGAATATGTGTAGCCCATTTGCATCGTCTAAGGGTTAGTTTGCAGTGGATGATCGATTGCTGGGTGTGCCTCTATGATAGTCACTGTTTTCTGGGTGGGCTATGCACTGCCCCGGAAACACTTTTATTATTGTAATAAAGTGCTAAAGTCCTGAATTCCCATAAGGAAACATTGTAGGCTCTGCCAACTTCTGCAGGTGAGTTTGTGTGAATTTTAAACTGTACCAATTCAGAGCTGGTTTTCAGCTATTTGTATCTAGTAATATATTGTGCTGGAAGTGTAATGCAATTTGAAGGAGTGGTGTTTTCTCCCCTAATCGATGTAGAGATTGCAATGGTGTAATTATAAATCTCTCACGTCAGTCAAAATATTGATTTTGGCACTATCGGGTTTAGACAGGTTCTGCCTATCGGAATATGCAGCTGGAAACTGAATTTCGTTACTGAACAATGCCATCTTTAAAGCCCTTCGGGAGGACGTAGGGTTTACACCTGCTGAAGACCTCTTGGCATAAATCTATGCAGTGTGGATTTGTTAAGGCTTGCACTGCTCCAATGTGAAGTGTTCCACCTCTAACACGCCCTTAACGCTTCCTGACCAGGACAAACTGCAAGCCAGCAAAATATAGATGATGAATGAGACATCAAATGCACCATTAAAGGGTTGGGTAACACCCTTGAAGCCATTCCATAGGTTTACTCACCCATGAGGGCCCAATTAAAATAACGGACGATTTGACAGAAAATGTTGACTTCCTGGTGTATTGTTTGCACTCTGACTGACCTCCTGAGCCGCTGTGACTCTGCGTTACTTGCAACTTATGTGTTGCCAGTTCTGCTGGAACTTGAGGGATAAAGGCCTACAGGGCTGGGTATTTCCTCAGAAGAATCTGGCAGAAGATGAAGGAGCTCCCGGTGGTGACATCTCAGTTGGCTTTCACAGGGGAAGAGTCTCTTGAGAGAGAGCCATTACCCATTTTGGATTGTCTCACTCGGATTGCAAGCACAGCACTCCAGACCTAACTTTAAATTGTAGAAGACATACCTGGAGTTTCTTAAGTATTTGCAATGCAGACCAGACACTCCATGCCCAAGCTAAGCCCCCTTTCTTGCTTTCTATAGAATGGTTGCACATCCACCTAGATCAGAAGTCGGTCGAAGTATTCAACCAGAAGAGGATACTTGGCTTTAGGGTGGAGTCATGGTGATGGAACTAGAGGAGAGGAAGATGGCGAATGACGAAGGTCATACAGAGTATAAAATGGAGCACAGAAAGCATGAGGAACGGGAGGTGGAAGAAACTGGAATTTTGGAGGGGTGCATATCGTGGAAGGGAGTCATTAGGTCTGACTTGGTTGTTAAAGGAGCATACAAAGTGCATGCCAGGGAATATGTGGCTAACAATAAGGTGGGGGGGGGGGCATCCCCTAGTCACTAAGGGAGTTCCTTAAGAAAGTGACCCATTATGTGGACATTGCAGTTAGCTGAGAGGTGTAGGTACCACAGAGGCAGCAATAAGTGGTATAGATCCAGAGGGACAGCAGGGAGAAGGAAATTAGGATGTGGCGGGAGGTCTGCAGGATAAAGGACTGCACCTATTGGAGTACTGAAGATGGACCCATTATCAGATGGCACAGGAGGAGGAGACCGGGCACTGTACATTCAGAAGGGGCAAAAGAGGCAAGGCGGGCTGAGGCTTTCTTTGCAAATGTGAAGGCAATTCAGAAGTCATCCATACCCATGAGATTGCCCAGAGCTTCATCATTGTAGGACTACTTTAGCTTGCTGGAGTGTAAGGTTGTCAGCGGGAAGGAGCATGCTGTAACATGCAAGTTCTGCTAGAAGACAACTAAGCAGAAATATCGACAGAATGGGACCACAGTCAACTCATCAATGCAGAAGCCCTGTAAGGTGTGGCATAAAATGCAAGCAGGGAGTGCACATCAGATGCCACAGACCCCGTGCCGCAGCACCCTACTCTGAATATGAGAGAGACAAGTAAATGTTGTTTAAGAAACTCGTTTTGTTACCAGCACCATATAGCTAGTGATCCTCCTTCCTGGTCAGTGATGATCAGCACAGACAATTTCCTGCCCTCTTTCTCTGACTCTGACACTAGCAGGACTGCCTTACAATTACTAGCATCGCAGCATAGTATTAGTCGTGGTAGAGTTCAGCATGTGATGTCTTTTGTGAAGGAGGGGAGAGAGGCATTGATGAGACATGTCAGCACTTTCTGGTTGCACTGCCTGCCATCTTTCAGACAGGGGAGCCAGAAAACAAAACACTGGTGCCATGTAGAAGCATGTGCACCAGGACTATTTCTTTTGAGTGCGGACACTGTTTTCACGGCTTGGGCTCTGCTCACCTTTCTGAAGAGAGCAATGTATTTTAGAAAAGGGCTGATGAGGCTCCAGGGAGATGGAGGTCAACAATGAAAAGGTGTATTGTTGGTGGAACTGTTTTTATAGTGACCTAAATTGCTCCTATAAGTAATGGAATTTTTGGATCAGTGATTTTGCAATATATATTAATTTATCCTACTGTGCTCCGTTTTAAGAATGTTTGTCATTGTTCTTTGTACATGATTTTAGGAATCATATATGAATTGTTTAATCTTTTGGATACATGTAATATTGTTTTTTGTTGTTTGATGGATTCTTAAATCCGAATAAAATTGTTTGACTGACTGACTATCCTATCCTCTTCAAGTTTCCCATGCAAGAAAGTAGTAAAATGGGAAACATTTTGCCTGAACTGGAGGAGTTCAGAAAAAAAGAAGACAATACTCTGCTCTAGGTAGAGCCAAGTAAATTGAGACAGATCTTAAAGTTGTAAACTTGGTACTAAGATTTAAGTCCTCCACTCATTGCTAGCGCTAAATAGAGCGAGGCAAAATGACCACTTAAACCAATGTTGGTATTAACCAGACTGATGAAGACAAAAATGCAACATTATGTGGCGTATTTTGTAAGTGTAACACTAAGGGCCTCATTACAGGTTTGGCGGTAGTTCCATACAATTTTCTGGTAGTAACGCAATTACGACTGCTTTTACCTCACTGCCAAACAGCCAGATTGGCCTTGACTTGGAGGATTTTCCTCCAGCATGATGGTACAGGTAAATCTTCCACTTTGTCACCATACATTGGCAGATTTAGAGAGGTGGTAAATCTGCTAAAATTCCCATGGACTACTATGGACTCCAGAAATAGGGACTAGGACCACCATACCACCACTCGGAATCCTGTGGTAAATCCATGGGACAGAGTGGCGGTAAAGGTTTATGATTTTGGCATTAATTTGGCCGATATCTAACCAAATTAGCACCAAATTTTGAATGCAGCGGTACATCTTAGGAATTGGTCTTACAAGTCATAGATCCTAAGAAATTGTTCCAGAACCCCAAGTTTGTGAGTGCACGCTATAAATTAGAGTGTTGCTTCGCAGGTTGGTAGAAGCAAGTAAATTGTGGGTCCACTGATCAAATGTTGGAGTTAACTGGTCTGAAGAAAACCAAAACGTAACGCAATTTAGAGGATGTTTGTGAGAGTGATTCAAGGAAATAGCAAGTGGGTCCACTGGTCAGCATAGTGAAATAAATCACGGATGAAGGAAAACCGAAACTAAGGAGTGCAGTCAGTTGCCTCAGTTGCATGGCTATCGGAGTTTGCAAATCACTGACTACTGACAGATTCACAGTTACCACCATCTACACCTTGTGCGCCTCCATCTGCATAACATTCGTTGGTCTGCACACAAATCATCATCTGAAGAATTGTTGGGTGGTCTTCCAACTGCTGGAACTGGTGCTTCCTCCTGTCAAATTCTTTAGCAATACAATGTTCATTAATTTTGATTAAAGTGTGCTCTCTCATGAGTGCGTCATTGTAGCTTTGTGGTCTGAGAAAATAGCTCTAGTTGTGCTAAGAAAATGTTGTCCCTGCACACTAGGTGGGGTAGCAAAATAGCACTTCCACAATTAATTGAACAAGTAGATATGGCCACAATGTCCACTTGCTAAGCCAGAACTGGAGCGATCACCATTAATAATCAGTTGACATGTGTCAAGACCATAGCAATCACCCATTTGGACTGACGGGGGCTCAGAATTCTTGTGGGGGACCCCTGTGGACTTAGAAATCCAGGCATGGGGAGAATCTAGTGACGTCATTCACTGGGATGTTGTCCTCTGACCTTCAGCTTTTTCTTCTTATTCCATCCAGGCCCTTAAATGCCTATTTAATGTACAATGTTAAGCCTAAATAGCACACACCCTTGCAAAAGACACCCCTTGAATTTTTCTCATTTTCATGCTGGTGAAAAGTTGTCACCTTGACTTTAAAATGTCAATCAAGGAAGACTGGCAGGAGGTACTTTATATCCCCTCACATAACAGCAATGTGTGGGTATTCTTGGAAGATCAAGAGGTGCTCTGCTTCTACATTGTCCAAAATATTATGTTAATATATTATTTTGTATAATTCTAATTCCAACAGATACACCAATGGCAGCATATTGCTGTGCGGCGAAGTGTACTGGCGATTCCACTGGTTTCTTTTTAAGAGGTTTGCAGTGAGTAATAAACATTGTGAATTGTTTGATGTCATGTAGGTATTAGATAGGTAATTACCAGTAGCCAACTCTAGTTATTGCAGCAGTCATTCATTGCGTTACACCTGCTCTTGCAGATGTTTCAGCTTCAGGAAGGTAGAATTTTACTGAGTTGTCTTTGCAGTGTTCAGCTGGATGTGAGGTGTAGGAGGGTCTTTACCTTTCCTAACATATTTCAGGAACTGTGAGAGAGGCTAAAGTGGGCACAGATCTTCTGGGTCACTCTTAGCATCTCATCAAGTGGTGGGCACTGTCTTATGTAGTGGGTGGCCACAACAGGGAGGAGATGTGAAAAGAAGGGCGCATGCACTACTATCCTCTGGGAACATATAGTGATTGAACTTTTAAATAGCGGGTAGTGAGTCATTGCACTGCAACCAACTTTACATGCTCTCGGAGCTCACCTGTCCTGTGTGACTTGAAGTTAAAATCTTCACACACAAGGAAGCCTGTCAATGAATGTAGCTTTGCAGCTGTGTACCTATGCTTTGCTAATGACCAGTACAGGAAAAGTGACCCAGTGTTTGGTGATGACCATGAAATCCATACTATAAGCACTGGTTCCTTGTCAAATTGATGTTCTTTCCCTCTGAATGTTCTAGTTCAATTCCCCATGCTCTGGGGATATAATGAAGCAAAGGAGCTAAAACTATCTTTTTCAACAAGGAGTATGGCAGTACGTCTGTTGCCAATATTGCATTAAAGAGGTCTTTGAAAAGACAAAGCTTTTAGTATCGTGTGTGATACTGTGTGTCATGCTTTAAAACCTCAGCAACAGTGTATTGAGGGGGAAATAAGTTGTCTGCAGGATCTACAGGAAAATGTATTTTTTTCTGATCTATGCATCAACAATATTCTCTGGTGTAGCTTTGGGGGATGGCGCTGCAAATGTGTTTATTGCCTGAAGTAGAGGGTTGCAAGGCTGACTTGTTGCCTTTTACTTTTTCCACGCATGTGGATGATGCCACCATATGCAGGCCCACAGCTCAACTAAATGGTTTCCCTGCTTACATTTCAAGTCACATTTCTTTGCATAGATGGCAAGGTGTGTTTATTGCTTTTCTGTCACAGAAAATGTCCATCCGTGCAACTTTTTTGTATGGCTGAGATGGACCTGAACCTCTTCCTCTCAGTGGATTTTGCATGGAAGCTGCATGGGTACAGTTGGCAGAGGAGCCAGTTGTTGGAATGTGCCTGTTTCAATACTGTGCTACCATTAGTATTTGTTTTTGTTAAAAATTATTTTTGGGAAAGGCTGTCCACTAATACACACTGAATGTCTGAAGCTTCCCTCCTGTGCACAATGTTTGCACTTATCAGTTTCATGGATTTGTCAATCACCGAACCCTCTGCTTTTGTCTCCTTGTTGTCTTCTCGTTTTGTGGTATCTCAAAGAAAGGGTGCTGGAGTCCCAATCATGAATGATCGAATGGAGCATAATTTTTGTCATGTTCTTCATTGTCATCTGTTTCCAAGGAAATCAGAGGAAGGGTACTTTCAGGAATCACCTGATAATCATCTATGGATTGCTGTCTTTGTTGCTGATGTGAGGGATCAACATCTGCCACCTTCTGAAGATCAGCTTCAATGGCTCAATGTAACTGTTAATGCCAGTGTTTTGGAAGAGAGAGTTGTATGCAATGTGGGCCCCGGACCTGAAAGCCTTTTGGATGATGCAGAGGGTCTTGAACTTGATCCTTGCAGTCACCGGCAGCCAGTGTAGAGATTTCAGGGCTGGAGAGGTATGGCCACTGGCCTAGAGGCCAAGAATAAGTCTTGCAGTCCTGTTCTGGATTAGTTGCAGAGGGTGGAGAGTAGAGGAAGGCAGATTGAGAAAGAGGCTGTTGCAGTAGTTCAGCCTAGAGAGAACCAGTGATCTGGAGACAGTGAGCTTCTGGGGGGAAGTGAGAAAAGGAAGAATACCTCTGAGGAGGTGCAGCTGGTAGTGGGCCTTCCTGGCAAGGTCCGTGATGTGAGGAGAGAAGGAGAGAGTGGAGTCAAAAATGACACCAAGGTTTTTTGCCTCACAGGATGGCGAAGGAAGAAGGACCAAGGAGGGCGGCCAGAGTGCGAGAGGGAAAGCGGGAGCAGGGATCCCATTGAGAAAGATCTCAGTCTTACTGGCATTAAGGCAGAAATCGTTGGAGATGCACCAATCCTGAATTGCGGATCGACAGTCAGGAATGAGCGAGAGAGGAGAGGAGGCTGAGGGGACCCTCAAAGAGAGCAAAGTGTCATCTGCATAACACTGAAAGTTAGAGGAGAAGATAGAGATCAGGAAGGCCAAAGGGGCCAAGTAGACAATGAAGAGCTAGGGTGAGAGGGTAGAGACCTGGGGAACGCCACATGTGGAGAGAGAGGTGGTGGAGAGAAAGGACCCAAGTAGGACCAGGGGGGCAGTCTAGAAAGAAGGAGGTCAACCACTCCAGGTTCTGATCCGTGATACCCAGGTTCTCGTGGAGTCGATTGATTAGGATGCCGTTATTGACCATGTCAAAAGCAGAGAAAAGATCAAGAAGAATGAGGACAGAAGGAAGACTGGAGTGAAGATTTGAGAGCAGATCTTGATGGGTGTTCTGGGGAGCAGTTTCCGTGCCAATGGCTGCTCTGAAGCCAGACTGATGGTCTTCAAGGCAACCAACAGATTTGTTGTGAGCCACAATGCTTAGAGGCTGCTGTGCACTATATAAATTTGAATAAAACAAACAAACAAACAATAAGCTGGGAGAGGGCCAGATTTTTAAGGAGTTTGCCCAGGAAAGGAGTGATAGATATCCGGTGGTAGTTTGCCAGGTAGGTAGGATCAGCCAAAGGCTTCTTATAGGAGGGGGTGCACAAGGGAGTGCTTGAAGAGAGAGGAGAAAGATCCAGTGGCGAAAGACTGATTACAGAAACCGGCCAAGGCTGGAGCGAGGGTGTCGATGTGGTCCTCGATGGTTCTGAGGGGAGCAGGGGAGCACCTGTTTGCACAACACTTTCATAGATTGGACTTGTCCAGAAACACGGCCAGGTGTTGTCCGAGAGAAAGAGGAGAAAGCAGGAGGAGAGGGAGAGGCAGGCAGAGGGGGCCCGAGAGAGGGAGAGGAAGAGGAGGCGGAATGATTTCCACAACCTTCACCCAAAACCCCTCTGGCAAACCCATTGGCCAGGTGGAGTCAAGACTCGGGCCTCTAGAGCCTGGCATCCTCTTACAAAACCCTCTTGAAGCAAGTCCTGGCGCCTGCGGGGCCAGGCTCATACACCAATACAAGCAATGTGCTTGGGAACTACTTTATTGTGTTGCCAGCCAACATGGAGGCATCCACATAGCTTGGTTCCTTGGAACCAAGCTATGCGGTCTAGTGTTTTGGGTGTGGTAGCCTAGGGACTACTTTACCTGGACTATTTTGTTGGGGCTATTTAAACCACATCCGAGCAAGACAACACGCTTTGCATTACTTTGCAGCTTGCAACGTGATGCTCACCGTGTCCAGCTATACCCCCGAACCTCGGAGAAGCAGAACCTGCATGGAGACAAAAGGAACATCATTAGCAGCAGCATCTTACCTGCAGTCTTCATCTTTAGTTACTCGCAGCACCTGAGAACAGCTTTCCTTGAATCTGCACGCCTCCTGGACTGCACGACCTGAAAGAGGAAGATAGAGGCAACATTAAGAAAGCAGAAGAGACATTGCAAATTACGAACTCCTCAAAAGACTTACCTGGCTGGTCGCCTCTCGGCTGGCACCACTCAGGAAATTCCACACGCGCTGAAGAACACTGCAACCTGCAAGGAAAGAAGACAAAACAGGTTAGCAAAGGCAAGCCATCGCAGCGCCATCATTTACCAGTGGAGCTCAACCAAGCCAGTTCGCCGCGCTGAAGCTCTGCATACCTAAGGGAGAAAAAGAGACATTATTAAACAAAGAGAGGCATGCAGGATAGCAACAATATTAAAGAACAGCAATAAAACCTACCTGAACGATATCAAACGGGCCGGCGTCAGTGAAGTAACTGGACCGCACATGCCCACGAAAGACAACGCGCCCCTGCAAAGAAGGCAGGATGGAGAGCACACCTAACTCTACCACATGGTGAGGAGAGGGCCCCTGAGGGGCTGAAATCATACGGGGGTGGAGG
The DNA here is from genome assembly GCF_040938575.1 of Ambystoma mexicanum. Classification (NCBI taxonomy): domain Eukaryota; kingdom Metazoa; phylum Chordata; class Amphibia; order Caudata; family Ambystomatidae; genus Ambystoma; species Ambystoma mexicanum. The sequence goes on along the minus strand of NC_090932.1, from coordinate 434,227,628 downwards.
GAGGATACTTACCCCGGTCGGCCAGACTTGAACTCAGTCCTCCTGTATTTTCAGGTAGAACCTTCCCCGCAGACCACACCTGGGCAAAACTGAGAAGCATACCAGCGAGTAACCCGGCTGGGTGGCGTCCCTGTGGATACCAGGTGAGCGTAACAGAACGCAAAGCCTACCGTAACAAATCCACCTGGGCGCCATGGAGACATCAGAAATGGACCAATTGGCCCAATTACTAGGAGAGCTTCGTACTGAGGTTCATTCTGCCCGACAAGAGACTAATGCTCTCCGGAGGGACTTGCTAGTGACCAAAGATCGTACGGAGGAGATCAGTAGGCAGATCCTGAAATCACAGGCAGGGCAGACTCATCTGCCTGGGAGCAACCCACTGATGCAAAAGCCCACCTTACCATCTACTACCCCCACTCCAGTACAGATCACGTTACCTGGAACAGTTCCCCTGGCACCACCAGAAAGGTTCTCAGGCCACCCACGGAAGTATGCAGCATTCATCAATCAGTGTCACCTACATTTTCTTTGTAGGCCTAGAGCATTTCCAAACGACCAAGCTCGGGTAGCTTTTATCTTATCATACCTGAGGGGTAGTGCAGCAGATTGGTCGGTGCCGTTGGTGACCCATGATGATCCTCTATTACATGACTTTGGGGGTTCCAGAGAGAAATGGAAAAACCTTTTGCTCGCCATGCCCAGGAACAAGCAGTAAACAATGAACTTTTGTCCCTCCGACAGGGGAATCAGGACTTGTTAACGTACATTGCTACCTTCAACAGACTGGTTGCCGAAGCTAGGTGGCCAGAAAACAAAAGAACCACATTATTCCATCGAGGCTTACGAGGCGAATGAAAGGACGTGTTAGCCCAGGTGGTTGATCCACCCAGAGACTGTGCCAAATTCATAATTCTGGTCATGCAGCTAGACCATCGGTTGCAGGACCGAAAAGCAGACCGATCTAAGACGGACCCTCAGACCATGTATGTTCGACCAAGGGAAAACACACCCCGTGTACCTGAAAATGCTGTAGAACCCATGCAGATTGGAGGGATACGGCCTCCATTAACAAAACAAGAGCGGAACAAAAGAAGACAACACCATCTTTGTTTGTATTGTGGGAAACCAGGACATTTCCTGACGGACTGTCCAGTAAAACCCCCAAGAAGAACAGTCGGGCCACAGAGAAGGATGAAACTAAGGAATTGGAAAACTACCAATTTCGACAAACGTAGAGGTCAGTTTGTCAAGTGAGAAGAAAGAGTTGCTGACCTCGCATTTTGCAATACCAGTGATCTTAATTAACCACCAACAGTCGTCAAGAATGCATGCCATTGAAGCATACATCGATAGCGGAGCAGTTGGAAATTATATTGATCAAGGACTGGCAGCAGAGATGGGGCTTCCTTAGTGTTTTAAGCCAACTATGGACAAGGTAATCACTGTGGATGGGACAGAAATCGCTTCCGGACCAGTAACCCACCTCACAGCCAGGGTAACCTTGCTGTGCCAGGACGGACATCGGGAGTCTATTTCATTTGATCTCATCAGGGCACCTCAGTTCAGGCTAATACTAGGGATGCCATGGTTGGTTGCTCACAACCCTTTGATAGACTGGCGGGCACGAAAATTAACCTTACACGGTGACTGCCCCCTGCCTGCTATTACCAAGAGGAGAAACCCGATGTCTGTATCCCTACGACTCCCGGAGTGACAATATCAACCCTCGGAGCAACTAATACCTTGCCAAGTGAATACCATGATTTCCAGATGTATTCTGAAAGGACCAAGCCAATACATTGCCGCTGCACAGGCCCTATGACTGTCAGATCGACCTTGTCCCTGGTGCACAAATCCCTTGCGGCAGGATCTACGCTCTCACAGAACCGGAAAACCTTCATTTGAAATCCTATTTAGACCAGTACCTTGCAAACGGATTTATCCGTCCTTCGAAGTCCCCCGCAGCCAGTCCTTTGTTCTTCGTACCAAAAAAGGAAGGGAACTTGAGAACTTGTATTGACTACTGCTTATTGAACCAGATTACCGTGAAGAACCGCTACCCCTTGCCACTTATCCCTGAGATGCTAGACCAAGTTAAAGATGCCCAGATGTATACCAAATTAGACCTTCGAGGATCGTACCACCTGGTCCTAGTCAGAAAAGGAGATGAATGGAAAACCGCCTTCCGTACTAAGTATGGATTGTTTGACTATCAAGTCATGCCCTTCGGGTTATGCAACACTCCTGCAGCATTCCAATATTTCATAAATGACGTCTTAAGGGAGTTAATTGATGTGTACGCCTTAGTGTACATAGACGACATCTTAGTATACTCAGCCTCAAACAAAATCACGTCAGGCACGTTCGTTCAGTCCTCACCAAGCTCCATCAACATCGCTTGTTTGCAAAGCTTGAAAAATGTTTTTTTCACCTCACGGAAGTAGAGTTTCTTGCTTTTATTCTTACTCCAGGAGGCATCAAAATGGACGTGCACAAGGTAGATGCCATTCTCAAAAGGCCTTCACCGACGTCTCTGAAAGGGGTACAAAGCATGCTGGGCTTTGGAACTTCTACCGCAGGTTCATCCCAGACTTCTATCAGGTTGTGCACCCGATCACAGTACTATTACGAAAAAACAATAAAAAGTTTGCTTGGACCGAAGAAGCAGAAGAAGCCTTTCAGGAACTTAAACAAAGGTTTACCTCCGCTCCAATCCTGCAGCATCCTTGTCCAGACCTCCCTTATGTTGTTGAAACTGATGCATCCAGTCTCGCAATGGGGGCTGTCCCTTCACAGAGAGACCCGGAAACCGGCCAGCTGCATCCTGTGGCCTTCTGGTCGAAAAAGTTCTCACCTCCAGAGATTAATTATGCCATCACGGACAAGGAACTCCTGGCTATCAAATCCGCCTTTAAAGCCTGGAGGCACTACCTTCTGGGGGCCAGACACACAATTACAGTCATCACAGACCACCGAAACCTGCAGTGTCTCAAAACAGCCAAGGCCCAGACCTCGCGCAAATTACGGTGGACCCTTTTCTTCGCCGAATATGATTATGTAATCACATTTCAACCAGGAGTCAGAAACGGAAAGGCAGATGCCTTATCTCGCATGGGCATAGATGAAATGGTAGATACAACTCCAGACCCAGTACCTATTACACCTGAAGACAAACTCTTGGGTATCACGACAGCCTTAACACAAGCAGAACTACGAAAAGAAATCCAACGGACAATGACTCCTGATGCCTTCCTTGCATGGCAAACTCAAGGAGAACAATATACCATCAAGGTGCCTATATGTACCCAAGAAGAAATTACAACAGCATATTATTTCAAACTATCATGATTCACTGATCGAAGGGCATCCTGGGATCGCAAAAATCCTAGCTAAGGTGAAAGAGAACTTTTGGTGGCATACCTGGCGTAAGAACATCATTCAGTATATTCAGTCCTGCGGTGTCTGCGCACAAAATAAATCACAGAAACAAAAACCATCTGGTCTCCTACAACCATTGGACATTCCTCCAGTTCCATGGCACACTCTTTCCCTTGACTTCATCACTGATATACTTCCAAGCCAAGGGTTCAACACCATCCTTGCAGTTGGGGACTTATTCTCGAAGATGGCCCATTTTATTCCTCTCAAAGGCCTCCCAGACGCAGCCACTTTAGCAAAAGTGTTCCTGGAGGGCGTGGTTAAGCTACATGGCTTCCCTTCGGTTCTGGTCTCTGATTGAGGCAGCCAGTTTGTTGTTTCTAACTTCTGGAAAAAATGTTGTGCAATGGCGCAGATCGACGTTCGGCTAATGTTATGCTCACCTGGCTCCCACAGAGGCGTCGATCGGAACTGGACAGCTGCGGTCTCCACCAATGTGATGCGTAGGGCTGAGATGACAGACTGGACTTTTGTGGCTAACCATACTTGGTCCCCTATCTGGTATTGTGGAGTATCACTTCTATGCCGATCAGCATCTTTCTTGTATTTTTCTTTCGCTTATTTTAAATGTGTAGTTGCTTCCGTAAAGGCTTGTGTAATCGTAGCGTGTAGATAATCCACTGCGGGCATTTCTAAGTGTTGGGGTGAGTCAAGGACTGAGGTTCGAGGATGGTCCCATATAAGGTATAAAAGGGGCTTTGTCCAGTTCCAGAGTGTACTGAATTATTGTATGCATTTTCGGCGATCGAAAGAATGTCTTTCCAATTACTCTCAGTCTGATGTAACATACAACGCAGGTATTGTTCGAGAGTCTGGTTGGTCCTCTCCGTTTGACCATCGTTCTAGGGGTGGTGACTGGTCGATAACCTCACATCGATTTGCGCTAATTGACAGAATTTTTTCCAAAAATGTGAAATGAATTGACTGCCCCCGTCAGAGACCAATATGGACGGAAATCCGTGTGTGCAAACAATGTTTTCGAGGATCTCCTTGTCCAGGATTGAAGCTGAAGGTAATCCCTTTAAAGGAATAAAGTGGGCTATCTTGGAAAAAAGATCCACAATAACTAGAATGGTGTTAAATCCATTGCATGGGGGTAGATCAGTAATAAAGTCTAACAATAAGGTGTGCCATGGTGTAGGTGGAATGTCTAAAGGTTGTAAGAGTCCAGCTGTTTTTTTCTTTTGACTTTTGTTTTGGGCGCAAGTGCCACAAGACATCACAAATGATTTAATATCCTTTCGCCAGGTGGGCCACCAGAATTATCTTTTAATTTTAGCTTCAGTTTTTGCAATACCTGGGTGCCCCTCCATTAGGGTATCATGATAACAGGAAATTACTAGCTCTTGTAGTTCCTTGTGTAGCAGAAATAGCCGTCCTTGATAATAAGGCAGATCGTTGGTGACACAGTAGTCCAGGCTTTTTTTTACCCAGTCCTGCAGGGCTGTAGGATCAAAGAGTTGCTGGATCTTTACCTGAATGTCCTCTAGTGTCTGTAGAGTAGTCATGCCAAGAATTCTTTGTTCGGAAATTATAGGTACTGGTTCTGGGTTCACTTCTGCCTCTGCCAACCCTATTCGGGATAAGGCATCTGCTTTACCATTCTTACAACCTGGTTGATAGGTTATTACGAAATCGAACTCGGCAAAGAACAATGTCCATCGGAATTGACGTGACGATTGGGCCTTGGCTGTCTTTAAATACTGTAAGTTCCGGTGATCAGTGATCACAGTAATGGTATGCCTGGCACCGAGAAGATAGTGCCGCCAAGCATTGAAGGCGGATTTAATGGCTAATAACTCCTTGTCGGTAACCGTATAGTTTAACTCGGGTGGCGAGAACTTTCTGGACCAAAATGCTACTGGATGAAGTTGGCCAGTTTCAGGGTCCTTTTGAGACAGGACAGCTCCCATGGCTAGACTGGATGCATCAGTTTGCACTATGTATGGAAGTTCAGGGCGCGGGTGCTTTAATACAGGTGCAGACGTGAATTTCGCTTTCAGCTCTTGGAAGGCATTTTCAGCTTCTTCAGTCCACATAAAGCGTTTATTTTTTCGCAAGAGTGCTGTGATGGGATGTACAACATGTGAAAAATCCGGGATGAATCTGCGGTAGAAATTGGCAAAGCCGAGCATGCTTTGTACTCCTTTAACTGAACTTGGTGATGGCCACTTAAGGATTGCGTCCACCTTTCGTGAGTCCATTCGGACTCCCTTTGGGGTCAGGATTTTTCCAGTTTTGCATATAGTTTGTGCTGGCGCAATTTTTCAAGGACTGCTCGGACCTGCTTCACATGGTCAGATTCTGAAGAGGAGTATACTAGAATAGCATCGATATATACGACAACACAAATGTCAATGAATTCACGAAGGACATCGTTCATGAAGTATTGGAAGGCTGCTGGTGCATTGCACAACCCGAAAGGCATCACCTGATATTCGAATAACCCATACTTCCATTTGTCGCCTTCTTTTACATGTACCAGATGGTATGCCCCCCCGGAGATCTAATTTAGTGTATATACAAGCGTCCTTCACTTGGTCTAGTAGTTCAGGGATCAGAGACAATGGCTATCGGTTCTTAACAGTTATCTGGTTCAATGCGCGGTAGTCTATGCACGTTCTGAGGTCACCTTCCTTTTTGGGCACGAAGAACAAAGCTGAAGATGCAGGGGACTTGGATGGGCGAATAAAGCCATTGGCAAGGTACTGGTCTAAGTATTGTTGTAGGTGAAGGTTCTCAGGTTGCGTAAGGGCATAGATCCTGTTACAAGGGGGTTGTGCACCGGGTATGAGATCGATTTGACAATCGTACGATCTGAGAGGAGGTAAGGTGTTTGCCTGTTCTTTTTAGAAGACATCCTGGAATTCTTGGTATTCTGGAGGTAGTTGCATGACTGCTGTGGTTACTGTGGCCAGGCCTGCGTTCTGACTTTTCTTTGGGTAACAGGTTTGTGCACAATCCGGGAAGGTTATTCTCTTCTCTCGCCAATCAATACAAGGATTATGTGTTTCCAATCAACGTATCCCCAGTATTATTTGGAACTGTGGGGCTTTGATTAGATCAAACACAATAGTCTCTCGATGTCCATCCTGACCCAATAGTGTCATCTCTGCGGTGGAATGAGTTACAGGCCCAGAGGCAATTTCAGTTCCATCGACTGTGGTGATGACATCTGAGGTGGTTTTTCGGCAAAGAGGTAGATTCATCCTGGAAGCCAATTCATAGTCCAGATAGTTTCCTATGGCCCCGCTATCAATGTATGCCCTTACTGCGTGAATACGCGATGGCTGCCCTGGATCTACGAGGACCATTGGTATGATGAAATGCAAGGTCTGAGTATCCTTCTTCAAGCTCGGCAAGCGGACCTCTACGCTTGTCGGGCATGGTCGTTTCCCGAGTCTGACTCCATATGGCTTTTATCAGCAGCTCCTACCACCTTCTTGGGTGGTTTTACAGGGCAATCCCATAGAAAATGCCCAGAAGTTCCACAACATAGACACAATTGCATTTGACGTCTCCTTTCTCTTTCCCTCTGGTTTAAGGATCCTTTAACCCCTCCGATTTGCATGGGTTCTGAAGCATCTGCCCCTTTGGGGTTAGCGTGGGTTTTGACCAACACCCGATTTTCAAACTTGGCTCGATCAGCCTTTCTGCTCTGAAGTCTGTGATCTAACTGGACCACTAAGTCTATATATTCAGTGCAGTCTTGAGGTGGGTTCATGACTTGAGCCAAGACATCCTTGAGTTCTCCTCGAAGCCCTCGATGAAATAACGTGATTCATTTTACCTCAGGCCATCCAGTTTCTACTATCAACCTATTAAAGGTTGCGATGTAAGATAGAAATTCCTGGTTACCCTGTCGTAGGGACAAATTTTCGTTATCCAGGGCCTGTCCTTGGGAGTGCCGGGCAAATAGTCTTTCCATGCTCGTTTGAAAGCCCTGAAAATCCTGAAGAATTGGGTCATCCGGAGTAACTAGTGGAACTGACCAAACAGCTGCACTGCCGCTGAGATATGACAATACAAAGGCTACCTTGGCTTGATCGTTTGGGAAGGCTCCAGGTCTGCATAAAAAGTGCAAGCGGCATTGGTTCATAAACACGGCAAACCTTTTGGGATCTCCGGCAAAGCGTTCGGGTGGAGCTAATGGAATATTTCCTGGTAGGTTTATTTGCACAGGGTTACTCGATAACACAGGAGCTGGATTTCCCCCAGAACCAGGTAGGGGTGCTTGTCCAGCCTGGCTTTGCAATAGTTGCCTAGCAAGGTCATCGGTTTGCTGCTTTGACAAAATCAGTTCTCTCCTAAGAGCATTGGTTTCTTGACGGGCGGAATGCACTTCAGCCCTCAGTTCCCCTAGTAATTGGGCCAATTGGTCAGTCTCTGAGGTATCCATAGCGCCCGGGTGGGAATTTGTGGGTAGGCTTCGCGTTCTGTTATGCTCACCTGGCTCCCACAGAGGCGTCGATCGGAACTGGACAGCTGCGGTCTGCACCAATGTGACGCATAGGGCCGAGATGACGGACTGGACTGGCCCACCTAGCTTCGTTTGCTTGGCCCGTAGGAATATTCTTCTGATGGTTTGAAAAGACGAGCTCTCCATCCTGCATTGAGCGCAGGGGTGTGTTGATAACCAGTTGCTTCACTGGCTCAAAGGAATTGGTGAGTTCCAGAACAATATTGACTCCGAGGTTCCCGGCAAGACGCCGTAAGTATAAAGTTCGTAAGAGTTCAAATGCCTGACTTTCACTCTTGTCCGATTCCTTGCAGGTTGCAGCTTGACCCTAATGAAGAGTTCCTCATGGCAACCGGTAGTATTCTGGTAAGGATTTGTATTTCCCAACACAGTTCGATAAAATAATGTCAATGGGCCTCATTACGAGTCAGGCGTTAAGGGGTTAACGGCGCCGTAAACGGCGCCGACCCTTAACGCCTGATTACAAGGTCTGTTAGCGCCATGGTGATTTTAACGCCTGCTTTTTGCAGGCGTTAAAATCCATGGCGCTAAGGGACCATGGTGCTAATTACGCCACCGTAATTTACGGTGGCGTAATTAGCGCCTTCCCCACTCCCATTATGCCCTATGGGGCAAAAATGGGAATGGGGAAGGGTAAAATGGGAAATGGGGATTTACCGCCCCACTCACCTTGGAATGGGGCGGTAAATCCGCCATCCACCATGGTGTAAACATAGTTTACACCATGGTGGTAAGGGTAAGACCCAGGCGGTAACTTACCGCCTGGGTCGTAATGAGGCCCAATATGTAACCTGTTGCTTTCTCCCTTATTCAGGCGCTGAGAGAAAGTATGAAGTCTTGGGGAATAATACCTCCGGTGGTAAAATCAGGTAAGTCTATTGTGGTGAGGAGGGTTCCCTATTGTTAGTCCCTTTGTTTCTTCTTGCTGTCCTTTTGTTTCCCTTTAGGGGCTGGGGTTTGGCGAAGATGCAGTGGAAGTTACGCCGACCCGTGAAGAGGAATAGTACCCCCGGCGGTAAAATCAGGTAAGTCTATGGGGGGTAACTAATATTCCTCTGTGTATTCCCTTGGCTCACCTTGCTGTTCTTGTCTTCTCCTTAGTGCCTGAGTGCGGCGGGAACATGCAGGAGGATGCGGTGGAATGTGAAGATGCTGCGAAGGCCGGTGAGTTCAGCGCGGCGCTGCAGCAGGCGAGGCGACGCGCATGAAATAACTTCTTTCTTCCAGCTCGAAGGCGCGATGGATCGGGAATTCAGATAAGGATTAAAGGTATTGCTCTTGTTCTAACCTTTTCTCCTTCTTTCTCCCTTTTTTTAGGAGCTCCAAACTCGAGGCCGGCGTGGCAGAAGGCTGGATGCAGACTTGCAGGCACGGTGAGCGTTACGCTGCTGGATGCAGAATAACGTGAAGCGGGTGCTGCTCTTCGGGCGTGGTTTAAAGCCTTCAAAGTAGTCCCAGGTAAGTATTCCTCCCCAGCCCTGCCCGAGTAAAAAATAGTCCCTAAGTAAAGTAGTCCCTTCCAAGCCTCTTTTGGCTTGGAGCTCTTGCAGCATGGTCTGCATCAGGTAACTTTTAATCTATGAGCCTGGCGCCTATGGCACCAGGACTGACTCTCCATATGAGTCTGGTTCCATAGGCACCAGGACTGGACCCAAATAGCCCCTAGCAGGGGTTGTTGGGCTTGCTTAGGATAACTTGATGCCTGCTTCCGGGGTTGCTGGACGTGGTCTGGGTCCCCGGGGGTAGGCATCATGACAGCTATCTACCAGTCACCATCCCCAAACGGAAGGCCAAACTGTAACGCTCACCTGATTCCCACGGAGGCGCAGGTCTGGCTTCGAGTGCTGATGCTTCTTCAATGGTGAAGCGCAGGACTCTGAAGATGGACAGGAAGGGCCCTCTACTCTGGCTTCTCCGGCTCGCAGGAATATTCCCCTGTGCGTGAAAAGGGATTATTACCTACTGACTGAGTTATGCTCAAGCCTCCCACTCTCTTCCAACCCTCCACGATACCCTTCCACGATTCCCCGTGAAGTCTCACCTTAGGGTCAGGAAGGATGAGCTCTCCATCCTGCTTCTGATGCAGGGGCGCGTTGAAACCCAGTTACTTCACTGGATTGAGGATTGATGGGAGTTCAGGTAAGCTTGACTATTCAGGTAAGGCTCTGTAAAAGTTCTGTTGCAAGTTCAAAAGTCCAAGCTTAATAATAATGTTCATTGTCTTTTTACAGCAAGCGCTAATGCTTATGTCTTTTTTCCCCTTAGGGGCCGGGGTTCGGAATGCCGGAGATATGGCGCCGACCCGAAGTGAAACATGCAGTTCCAGTTCCAGTAAATGGCAGGTTAGTTCTGGATGAGCGCTCGGGAACTGTCTTTGCATACGCTCATTCAATGTCTTTGTCTTTTTTCCCCATAGGGGCCGGGGTCCGGAAAATGCCTGGAAGCGGCAAGACCCGAAATGAAATGGGAATGACCAAACAGGTAAGTCTTATTCCCTTCCTTCTCTCACCTCTTATTCTTGTCTTTTTCTCTAGGCTCTGGGAAGTGGCTGTGTATCCCGATGATCGCTGCTGAAGATGGAGGCACCCAGGAAAGGTGAGTGAAATGTAGCACTGCAGCGATCGTAACAAAATGCTTTTAAAAATGATGTCTTCCTTTTCAGGATCGTCGGTGTGATGTCTCTGTGGTGCAGATTTAGCTGGTAAGGTCTCTTGTCTCCCTTTGCAGGTGACCCAGGATGCTGACAGGCGTGGCTGAAGTCCAGATGCAGGAGCTGACACGGTGAGCGTCCAGCTGCGAGGAGCAGAACAACGCGAAGCGTGAGTTGCTGATCGGGTGTGGTTTAAATAGCTTTGGAAGAAGTTCCAAGTGTGTATCCTTCCTCCGATCAGGTATGTATCCTTCCCCGCCCACACCCGGGTGGAAAGTAGTCCCACAGGTAAAGTAGTTCCATTCAGGCCTCAAGAGGGCCTGGATGTGGCAGCATGGTCTGCATCAGGTAGGTGCACATTAAAACACTTGAATACATGTCTGGCTTTATGAGCCTGGCGCCTAAGGCGCCAGGACAGAGGTCCAACATGAGCCTGGCGCCTAAGGCACCAGGACTGCGTCCAAAGGGCCCCAGCTTGGGCCCGCTGGCACTCCCCTGCGGTAAATGATGCCTGCCTCTGGGGTTGCTGGGTCGGACCTGGCTCCTTGGAGGTAGGCATCATGACAGTACCCCCCCTCAAGGCCCCTCCCAAGGTTCTTCCCTCCGGGGGTTTGGGCTTGTTCTGAAATCTCTGGTGAAACCTTTGTACTAATCGAGGTGCGTGGACATGGTTACTAGGCTCCCACAATCTCTCCTGAGGTCCATATCCCTTCCAGTCAACAAGATAGAAGAGTTTCGACTTTACCACCTTGGAGTCTAAAATGTCTTTAACTTCGAATTCTAATTCCCCTTCAATTTGAACTGGATCTGGAGGCTTGGACAATCGGGTTCCTGGTTGTACTGGCTTCAAAAGTGATGCATGAAAAACTGGATGAATAAGCATGTTGGACGGTAGATCCAGTTTAAAGGCCACTGGGTTGATTATGGCTTTGATGGGATAAGGTCCTATGAATCTGGGATTGAAGGTTCACGGGCCCTTGAGGGGTAAATGTTTAGTTGCTAGCCATACCTGGTCTCCTACTTGGTAAGGAGGAGTTTTACTTCGGTGCAAATCAGCGTTTTCTTTATACTTTTTCTTGGCTTGCTGTAAATGAGTTGCAGCTTCTTTGAAGGCTCGGGTTATTGTGGAATGCAGATGATGTACTGCGGGCATTTCCAGGGTCAGAGGTGGATCTAGGTCAGAGGTCCGAGGATGGTGACCATACAAAGTATAAAAGGGGGTTTGTCCGGTTCCAGAATGCACTGAATTGTTGTATGCATATTCTGCGATCCAAAGGATGTCTTTCCAATTTAACTCGGATTGGTGTAACATGCACCGAAGATATTGCTCGAGAGTCTGATTGGTTCTCTCGGTTTGTCCGTCGGTCTGGGGGTGGTGGCTGGTGGATAACCGCACATCTATTTGTGCTAGTTGGCAACACTTCTTCCAAAAATGTGAGATAAATTGACTTCCACGATCCGAGACAAATATAGAAGGGAAACCATGTATGCAAACTATATTCTGCAGGAATTCCTTGGCCAAGATGGAAGCTGAAGGCAAACCTTTTAAAGGGATAAAGTGGGCCATTTTGGAGAATAGGTCCACAATTACAAGGATTGTGTTGTAACCAGCACAAGGAGGCAGATCTGTTATAAAGTCCATTGACAGGGTGTGCCATGGTGCCGGTGGAATATCCAAGGGTTGAAGTAGGCCGGCTGGCCTTTTCTTTTGAGCCTTGTTTTGGGCGCAAATTCCACAAGACAGTACAAAAGACTTTATGTCTTTTCTCCAAGAAGGCCACCAGAAGTGGCGTTTGATTTTTTTCCTCCGTTTTAGCGATACCAGGGTGTCCTTCCATTAAAGATTCATGATGATGGGCAATAACAAGTTCTTGCAATTCTTTACTTGGCAGAAACAACCGCTCCTGAAAGTAGGGTAAGTCATCCTTAACGGTGTAATGAGGACCCTTTTGACTCCATTCCAGTAAGGTTGAAGAGTCTAGAAGTTGTTTTACTTGCGTTTGGATATCCTCAATAGTTTGCAATGAAGTTAAGCCTAAGATTCTTTGCTCAGGTATGATGGGCACAGGTTCTAAGCTCGAATTAGGTTCTTCCATGCCAATCCGGGATAAGGCGTCCGCTTTTCCATTCTTGCAGCCAGGGCGATAGGTAATTACAAAATCAAATTCCGCAAAGAATAGAGCCCATCGGAGTTGTCGTGAAGATTGAGCTTTGGCCGTCTTTAAATACTGTAAGTTTCTGTGGTCCGTAATTACGGTGATGGTGTGTCTTGCCCCGAGAAGGTAGTGACGCCAAGTCTTGAAAGCAGATTTGATGGCCAGTAACTCTTTATCGGTAATTGCGTAGTTGATTTCAGGAGGAGAAGGTTTTCTGGACCAAAAGGCCACTGGGTGTAGTTGGTTAGTTTTTGGGTCTCTTTGCGACAGGACAGCTCCCATGGCCGAACTGGAAGCATTGGTTTCCACTATGTACGGGAGATCTGGGTGCGGGTGCTTCAATACAGGTGCAGAGGTGAATTTGGTTTTCAGGTCCTGGAAGGCTTGTTCGGCCTCAAGAGTCCATTCGAAGCGTTTGTTTTTCTTTAGGAGAGCAGTGATGGGTTGGACTGTTCGGGAAAATTCCGGGATGAATCTTCGATAGAAATTGGCAAAGCCGAGCATGCTCTGAACTCCCTTCACCGAGCTTGGAGATGGCCATTTGAGGATGGCGTCCACCTTTCGCGAGTCCATTCGGACTCCTTGAGGTGTCAGGATGAATCCGAGAAACTCAACTTCTGTGGTATGAAAAATGCATTTTTCGAGTTTTGCAAATAGTCTGTGCTGGCGCAGTTTCTCAAGAACTGCCCTAACATGTTTTCTGTGATCAGATTCTGAAGAAGAGTACACCAGGATGTCGTCAATGTAAACAATGACACACACATCGATAAGTTCCCGAAGAACATCATTCATAAAGTACTGAAAGGCGGCAGGTGCATTGCACAAACCGAAGGGCATCACCTGATATTCGAAGAGCCCAAATTTGGTGCGGAATGCAGTCTTCCATTCGTCGTCTTCTTTTATGCGCACCAGGTGATAAGCTCCTCGGAGATCTAACTTGGTGTACACATAAGCGTCTTTCACCTGGTCGATAAGCTCAGGGATCAAGGGCAGAGGATAACGATTCTTAATCGTTATTTGATTTAGGGCGCGATAGTCTATACACGTTCTAAGGTCGCCTTCTTTTTTTGGCACGAAGAACAGAGCTGAAGAGACAGGAGACTTGGACGGGCGAATAAAACCATTGGCTAGGTACTTATCTAAATACTGACGCAAATGCAGGTTCTCAGGTTCCGTAAGAGCATAAATCCTACTACAAGGTAGTTGAGCATTGGGTACCAGATCGATTTGGCAATCATAAGACCGATGGGGAGGTAACTTGTTAGCCTGTTCTTTCTGAAAAACGTCTTGGAATTCTTGGTATTCTGACGGTAGCTGTACAGGGGTGGAAGTTGCTGAGGCTAGACCCATAGCTGGATTTCTTGGATAACAAGTTGGTTCACAATCAGGAAAACTTATCTTCTTTGCTCGCCAGTCAATTCTGGGATTATGTGTTTCTAACCAAGGAATTCCAAGAATTACTTGAAATTGTGGAGCCTTGATCACATCAAACACGATTACTTCCCGATGTCCATCCTGACCCACCAGTGTCACTTCAACAGTGGAATGCGTTACAGGCCCTGAGGCTATTTCGGTTCCATCTACTGTAGTAATGACATCTTGGGTTACTTTCGGGCGGAGAGGAAGCTTAATCCTGGAAGCCAATTCACGGTCTATGTAATTTCCAATAGCTCCACTGTCGATGTATGCTTTTATAGCATGCAACTGCTGAGGCTGTTTTGGGTCCACGAACACCATTGGCATGACAAAATGCGAGGTCAAAGAGTTAGTTTTCAAGCTCGGCAAGCGGACCCCTACGCTTGCCGGGCTAGGTCGTTTCCCGAATCAGGTGTCACTAATTCGTTATCAGTAGCTCCAACCACCTTCTTAAGTGGTTTAACTGGACAATTTCAAAGAAAGTGACCGGAAGTCCTGCAATACAGACAAAGTTGCATTTGCCGCCTTCTCTCTCGTTCTTTCTGCGTTAATGGTCCTTTAACACCACCGATTTGCATAGGTTCAGATACGTCGGTACTCTTGGAGGTAGCGTGGGTTTTGATCGGTGCTCGGTTTTCATACTTGAACCGATCTGCTTTTCTATTTTGAAGTCTGTGATCAAGTTGAACCACCAAGTCAATGTAGTCTGCGCAGACCTGGGGTGGGTTTACTATCTGAGCTAGAACATCCTTAAGCTCTCCGCGCAGGAAACAATGTGATCCTTTTGCTTTCTGGCCATCCAGTTTCCACAACCAGTCTGTTAAAGGTGGCTATGTAGGACAGAAGATCCTGATTACCTTGTCGTAAGGATAGCAGCTCGTTATCAAGGGCCTGTCCTTGATAGTGTCGAGCGAACAATCTTTCCATGCTGGCCTGGAAGCCCTTAAAATTCTGGAGAATGGGATCATCCTGATTTACCAATGGATTAGACCAATCGGCAGCACTGCCACTGAGGTAAGATAGTATAAAGGCTACCTTGGTCTGGTCGTTAGGGAAGGCTCCGGGTCTGTATAGATAGTGTAAACAACATTGGTTCATAAAGACGGCATATTTCTTGGGATCCCCCGCAAAACGTTCGGGCGGGGCCAAAGGCATGTGTCCAGGTAGATTAATTTGTACCGGGTTACTCAAACCCATTGATGTGGAAATGTCTCCGGAATTAGGTAAAGGAGTGTGCCCTGCCTGGGCCTGTAATAACCTTTTGGCTAGGTCATCAGTTCTTTCCTTAGATAAGATCAGTTCTCTTTTGAGAGCGTTAGTCTCCTGGCGGGCTGAGTGCACCTCTGCCCGTAATTCCCCCAAAAGCTGGGCCAGCTGGTCAGTCTCGGAAGTCTCCATAGCGCCCGGGTGGGAAATTGTGGGTAGGCTTCACGTTCTGTAACGCTCACCTGATTCCCACGGAGGCGCAGGACTGGCTTTGAGTGCTGATGCTTCTTCAATGGTAAAGCGCAGGACTCTGAAGATGGACAGGAAGGGCCCTTTACTCTGGCTTCTCCGGCTCGCAGGAATATTCCCCTGTGCGTGAAAAGGGAGTATTACCTACTGACTGAGTTATGCTCAAGCCTCCCACTCTCTTCCAACCTTCCACTATACCCTTCCACGATTCCCCGTGAAGTCTCACCTTAGGGTCAGGAAGGATGAGCTCTCCATCCTGCTTCTGATGCAGGGGCGTGTTGAAACCCAGTTACTTCACTGGATTGAGGATTGATGGGAGTTCAGGTAAGCTTGACTATTCAGGTAAGGCTCTGTAAAAGTTCTGTTGCAAGTTCAAAAGTCCAAGCTTAATAATAATGTTCATTGTCTTTTTACAGCAAGCGCTAATGCTTATGTCTTTTTTCCCCTTAGGGGCCGGGGTTCGGAATGCCGGAGATATGGCACCGACCCGAAGTGAAATGTGCAGTTCCAGTTCCAGTAAATGGCAGGTTAGTTCTGGATGAGTGCTCGGGAACTGTCTTTGCATACGCTCATGCAATGTCTTTGTCTTTTTTCCGCACAGGGGCCGGGGTCCGGAAAATGCCTGGAAGCGGCAAGACCCGAAATGAAATGGGAATGACCCAACAGGTAAGTCTTATTCCCTTCCTTCTCTCACCTCTTATTCTTGTCTTTTTCTCTAGGCTCTGGGAAGTGGCTGTGTATCCGGATGATCGCTGCTGAAGATGGAGGCACCCAGGAAAGGTGAGTGAAATGCAGCGCTGCAGCGATCGTAACGAAATGATGTCTTCC
Organism: Ambystoma mexicanum; assembly: GCF_040938575.1. NCBI lineage: Eukaryota > Metazoa > Chordata > Amphibia > Caudata > Ambystomatidae > Ambystoma > Ambystoma mexicanum. The sequence goes on along the minus strand of NC_090932.1, from coordinate 434,211,202 downwards.
TTTTCAGGATCGTCGGTGTGATGTCTCCGTGGTGCAGATTTAGCTGGTAAGGTCTCTTGTCTCCCTTTGCAGGTGACCCAGGATGCTGACAGGCGTGGCTGAAGTCCAGATGCAGGAGCTGACACGGTGAGCGTCCAGCTGCGAGGAGCAGAACAACGCGAAGCGTGAGTTGCTGATCGGGTGTGGTTTAAATAGCTTTGGAGGAAGTTCCAAGTGTGTATCCTTCCTCCGATCAGGTATGTATCCTTCCCTTACCACACCCGGGTGGAAAGTAGTCCCACAGGTAAAGTAGTTCCATTCAGGCCTCAAGAGGGCCTGGATGTGGCAGCATGGTCTGCATCAGGTAAGTGCACATTAAAACACTTGAACACATGTCTGGCTTTATGAGCCTGGCGCCTAAGGCGCCAGGACAGAGGTCCAACATGAGCCTGGCGCCTAAGGCGCCAGGACTGCGTCCAAAGGGCCCCAGCTTGGGCCTGCTGGCAATCCCCTGGGGGAAATGATGCCTGCCTCTGGGGTTGCTGGGTCGGACCTGGCTCCTTGGAGGTAGGCATCATGACACAAACTAAGAGAACCAATCAGACACTCGAGCAATATTTACTGTGCATGCTGCACCACTTACAAAGGAATTGGAAAGACCTACTATGGATAGCCGAATATGCATATAACAATTCTTTGCATTCAAGCACGTGACAAACGCCCTTCTATACCCTTTATGGCAGACATCCACGTACCTCTGAACTAGACCTTCCAGCCAGCTTGGAAATGCCAGCTGTAAAGACTCTACATACAACCATTACTCAGGCTTTCAAAAGGGCAAAGGAACATCTTATTCATGCCAAAGAAAAATGAAAGAGATTCGCCAACCAACACCGGAAAAAGGCCCCTGATTATAAAGTAGGAGACAAAGTTTGGTTAGCCGCTAAATTCGTACCCATTAAGGGAACCCGGACCTTTCATCCCAGATTCTTAGGACCCTATACCATTAGGGCAATTATCAACCCAGTAGCCGTGAAACTGGATTTACCACCTAATCTACAAATCCACCCGGTATTTCATGTGTCCCTCCTCAAACCAATGCAACCCGGCACACGGATTGGGACACTACCTAAGCCCATACTTGTTGACGGAGAACCAGAATTCGAAGTCAAAGATATCTTGGACTCTAAATACTCTAGGACCAAGCTATATCATCTCGTCAATTGGAAAGGGTTTGGACCACAAGAAAGATCCTGGGAGCCCAGTGAGAATATCCACGCACCATGTCTAATCAGGAAATTCCATCGGAACTTCCAAACCAAACCTTGGGCAGACAGAAGGAACACCATGGGAGGGGCCTTAGGGGGGGGGGGTGCTGTCACAACCCTCGCCCAAAACCCCCTCTGGCAAACCCATTGGCCAGGTGGAGTCAGGACTCAGGCCTCTAGAGCCTGACATCCTCTTCCAAAACCCTCTTGGGGCCAGTCCTGGTGCCTATGGCGCCAGGCTCATACACCATGATAAACAATGTGCTTGGGAACTACTTTATTGTGTTGTCAGCCAACATGGAGGCATCCACATAGATTGGTTCCTCGGAACCAAGCTATGCGGTCTAGTGTTTTGGGTGTGGTAGCCTAGGGACTACTTTACCTGGACTATTTTGTTGGGGCTATTTAAACCACATCCGAGAAAGACAACACGCTTCGCGTTACTTTGCAGCTTGCAACGTGACGCTCACCGTGTCCAGCTATACCCCCGAACCTCAGAGAAGCAGAACCTGCATGGAGACAAAAGGAACATCATTAGCAGCAGCATCTTACCTGCAGTCTTCATCTTTAGTTCCTCACAGCTCCTGAGAACAGCTGTCCTTGGATCTGCACGGCTCCTGGACTGCACGACCTGAAAGAGGAAGATAGAGGCAACATTAAGTAAGCAGAAGAGACATTGCAAATTACGAACTGCTCGAAAGGCTTACCTGGCTGGTCGCCTCTCGGCTGGCACCACTCTGGAAATTCCACACGCGCTGAAGAACACTGCGACCTGGAAGGAAAGAAGACAAAATAGGTTAGCAAAGGCAAGCCATCTCAGCGCTGCGCATAGCGCTTACTTACCGCATCATAGCGCTCTTAAAGCGCCATCACTTACCAGTGGGGCTCAACTAAGCCAGTTTGCCGCGCTGAAGCTCTGCATACCTAAGGGAGAAAAAGAGACATTATTAAACAAAGAGAGGCATGCAGGATAGCAACAATAGTAAAGAACAGCAATAAAACCTACCTGAACGATATCAAACGGGCCGGCGTCAATGAAGTAACTGGACCGCACATGCCCACGTAAAACAACGCGCCCCTGCAAAGAAGGCAGGACGGAGAGCACGCCTAACTCTACCACAAGGTGAGGAGAGGGCCCCTGAGGGGCTGAAATCATACGGGGGTGGAGGGAGGATACTTACCCCGGTCGGCCAGTCTTGAACTTAGTCCTCCTGTATTTTCAGGCAGAAACCTCCACGCAGACCACAGCTCGGCTAAAACTGAGAAGCATACCAGCGAGTAACCCGGCTGGGTGGCGTTCCTGTGGATACCAGTTGAGCGTAACAGGGATAGGACAGGATGTCCTGTGTTTTAGTGGTGAAGTGAGAAGCCAAAGCCATACAGATGCCCTGGGAGTGAACAGGAGAGGTGGAGATTGCAAAAGGATTGGCAGCTCCTTGCAGATTTTAAAGAGTTTGGCCATGTTGTTAGAGGCCTCAGAGATGCAGGCTGGGATGTGGACTCTTCTTGGACAGGACAGAGAGTCTGTATTGCCTTTGGAGCAAGTGGCAGGCCTGTTTGTTAGAGGATGCGCCCGAAGCCCTCCACTTCCTCTCAGCCTCCCTGCTCTTGCATTTCAGGGCGGCAAGGTCAGAGTCACACCAAGTGCTGTGGCGCCTGGAAACACGTTGTGCTGTAAAGGCACCATACAAATGTTAAAAAAATATATAAATAAAACTGCATGTAAGGTTCTTACTGCTTTGACCTTCTTCTCCACTAACAAAATGCATCCATTCATGACACTGCTTTGGCCTTTGCTTCCCTCTAATAAATGCACAGTTGGTTTTTCATGCTTGGTCTTCCCATCAGCCTACAAATGCATGTTCAGTTTTCAAAGGTTTAGCCTTCATCTCACCTACAAAATGTTCATGTGCATAATATTGCTTTGGACTTCTCCACCCACAGATGAATGCATTTATAGTTCTCCCAGCTTTGGCCTTCTTCCTAGGTCTTTCTTACTAGGGTCAGGCAGAGTCAAGATACATTCCCTGGGCTCCATGTGACCGCCTTTAACTCCAAGGCCTTCTGGGGATGTACATGCCCAGGTGTGGACGCAGTGTCTTTCCCTTTCCACCACCTGAAGCTACAAATGGGTGTGTGTGAGAATGAAAGTATTCAATAGCAAAGGAAGTTTTAGCTAGTCACATGCTGTGCATGGCATGTCCCCTTGATGCCTCCCACTCGAGTCCAAAACTCGAGCAGGGAAATTGTGCCTCTTTATTGCCTGATTCTGTCCTGCAATCCTCCATATTAGAGTCAGGCAAATTCAGGGTTGGCTCACTTGGTCCAATGTGACCGCTTCTTTTGCACTCTGATCAAGGAGCCCATTGCATTTTCTCTGATAAAAGGTCTGCACAGAAAAGTTATAAGACATTTTTGTCACTGTTTGAGTTGAATGTGCGCTGCCCACCCACTCCTTCTCTATTTCACCTCCTCCATCCAGCTCCTACATGCCTTCAGAAATGCAAGGAAAATATGTGATTACCCTTACACACTACCTTCTCGGCACCGCCCGTTTGACTCTTCCTGCCTTTCCCTTTTGCATAATCACACCGAACCAGTATTGCCTCCTGGCCTCACTTATATTCCTTCTTTAGAAATGATGGACCATTTCATTTTTGGTGGCATATGGCCCTGACTTAAAAACTCTTTTACTACTGCATTTTTGGACACTCATTGATGATGCTTATAAAATGATTATCCTACTGCCCTTTTGATCACCCATAGTCCTACTTTAAATAAATATTGTATTACTGCAATTTTGGTTGCCCATGGCCCTGCCTAAAAAGCTTTCATTTGCTGTACTACGACACTGTTTCCTTTCATGCACCTCTTCTTTTCTAAAGGCCTGCTTACTACTACCCATACCCATGACCCAACTCATCCCCACCCTACTTCCATATACCTGCTGCATGTCCACATTCCCCCTTCCTGTTCCCCTCCACTCTACAATGTATCCCTCACTCCTTCTTCTACTGCTACTCTCACTCTCGCTCTTCCTTTTTCTCACTCCTTGAGGACCCATTCCCACTCAGCAATCCATCTCATCTCCTCCCCTATGGTGTTTTCTTCTTCCCGTCGCTCTCCAACCATTCACCCACTCGCAATATTCACTCTTCTTATCACAACTACTCAAAACTCGTCCATACTTCTTGTGTTACTTCCCTCCCCGCCACACTCACAATTGGGCTCTAGCATGCTCAATCCATACCCGCTAAAACCTCCTTTGCAACTGAATACTTTGATTCTCACATACCTCAATTTTCAGCCCCAGCTATCGTAAAGATATAGACAAGACCCAATGATTCTAATGCCCCTGCTGCATCACACACCCACTCTGCCACCTTCTCCCACACTGCCTGCTCCTCTAAATGAAACATAATGAATGGTATAATGTCTAACAATGTTCACCATATGCCACCTTGTGACTTTCTACACCATCCTTTGAACTCATCACCTCCCAACTCCTCTTACCTACCCCTCTCATCGTTATTCTATTGACATCCAGGCCCTATCAACTCCTCCTTCTCTGACATTGATCTTCTGTTTGAGCCCAGGGATTCAAAGCGAGATTTCAACCTCCCCATCATCTCATCCACTCATCAACTGGAACTTGACACTATTCTATCTGACCACTCCCTTACCTCGCTCCACTACCTTCCCAGTTATTTCAATGACCACTCTCTTGACCTTGGCCCTCATTACGACCCTGGCGGAGATCGTGGTGCTAAATGCACCATGGAGCACGGCGGAAAGCTGCCGATACCGCCATGGGGGTTGGCGGATTTACCGCCCCATTCCGACCTTGGCGGGGCGGTAAATCCCCAATCCCCATTTTACCCTTCCCCATTCCCATTTTTGCCCCATAGGGTATAATGGGAGTGGGGAAGGAGTTAATTACGCCACCGTAAAATACGGTGGCGTAATTAACGACGAGGTCCCGTAGCGCCATGGATTTTTCCGCCCGGAAAAACCGGGCGGAAAACTCACCATGGCGCTACGGGATCTCGTAGTAGGGCGGACGCGTCCGCCGCGAATACCGCTGGCGTAGACCCACTCCGCCAGGGTCGTAATGAGGGCCCTTGTCTTCCTCAACTCCTCACTCTATTTGTATTTTTCTATTTGCATTTATTTGATTAACCTTAATGACAATTTGATCAGAAATGAAATACATTAACACTTTTATAGTTGTGGAGACATTCCCCAGAAGGTTACAACAGGACAAAGAGGAACAACTGGTGAGACAGTTCATGAGGGTGTGAACAATGTTAAATACGGACCAGAAACAAAGAAACGTATAAAGGAAAAAATAACCTAGAGGGGTATTTGCTGCAAACTAAAGAGGAGTAATGCACACAGTCACAAAATTGCGGTAGGTGAACTTTAGGCCGAGCTCTGAATAGAACCAAAGGTACGCTGGCTTTGATTATGTACAGCAGTGGGTTCCAATGAAGCAGGATGTGTAGCGAGAAAGATCAGAAGTAAGAGGAGGTGCGGAGCGCATGGAACATCGAGGTTGTGTGCAGGAGAGGAACAGGGGGAAATACATGATGATTAGACAGAGAAAGAGGCAGCCACCTGCTGAGGAGCACATTTGTTGATAGCTTTGTAGTCTAGAAGGAACTTAAAAAGGGTGCAGTTGTGCATGGAGAGGCAACCAACACTTTAATAATCTAATCCCTCCTTTGAAACCTCCCATAACTCTATCTTCCATTTAAGAATCAACATTCCCCTGCTCATATCGCCCTCTCCCATAGCCAAACATAGATTCAACAACGTGACTCACAGACCCCATAAAGAGCACAAGTCAGCTCCTTCGTCCTCTCCCTGGTGCCTCCTCAGGCTTCATTTCTTGAGAAAGCCTTCTCTGACTTCAGCCAGGCTTTCTGGGGCCCTATTGATCATACCTATCCTTTTCAAACCTTCAATCCTTCCATACTTACCCCTTACCCAGAGTCATCCTTCAGATCTGCCTCCTTAAACTGGACATGCAATGTCACCTCTGAAAGTGGCGTAAAACACCATAGCCTATTGCTTATCCTTACCTATATGAGTGCCCTCCTCTGATCCACTACAGCCCTCCACTCAGCTAAGTCTTTCTATACCTCCAATCTAATTACCACTCTCTGATTTAAACCACACAACCTTTCATCATCCCTAACACTAATGACCTCTCAGATACCTCTGATACAGAAGTTCACCCCTCTCATCTACTTATCTCACTGAATCTGGGATGCAGGTCAAAACGTTAGACAGGGTTGCCTTCAAACTCTCCCTCTGGTCCTTCTTCATTGCTTGCAACAGGGCCACCTCGATCGCAAATCACCCCCTTCCTGTAAGTATCTCTTAAGCTTGTGTTCTTTACCCACTACTCTTTACCCTGTACACCTTCTCCCTAGAACAACTGATCTCCTCCTTTGGTTTCTCCACACACCTCTTTGCAGATACACACACATCTTCCTCAGCTCCACTCTTATCTATTGGCCAGACTTTCTGCCATCCCTATGCAATCCTGTACATGATTCTCTTTGTAGCCTCATGCCGAACTCCTCCAAGACTGAAGTGAGTTATCTATTCACATTGAAGGCTCTCCTTTCCTTCCTTCTGACATTTCCCCCCCTAACTTACTCCCCCATCCCCGAAAGCACATGCACTTGGAGTTTTTTTTTAAAAGAGATTTCTACTGACACAACTCTATCAATACCAGCTTCATAGCATGTATGATTCATCTACTTAATATACAAAACAAAATCCCTCCTAAATGCGGCCAAAAGACTTAGTACATCACTAGTACTCAGTTGCCTCCTCTACTGCACCAGTCCTATCCTAAGCAGCACCCCACTCATTCCCACTACTTGAAAAGCTCCTGAACTTTGCCACACCCATACTCTTTCTACAATCTCCTTGAAGCCCATCCCACTGCCAAACACTGCCTGCAGTCCGGCTGACTTTCTATGAGACATTGGCCCCTCTTCAAATTCCCTCCGCTGGTTTTCAAATCTCTTCATGGCCTTACGCCCCCAACCTAGCAGACATAATCTCCCTTTACTCCCCCGCCCCATGAACACTTCACTCTTATTACCTCCTCAATCTCTCTATTCCCACTCCACCCTGAGCTTCCTCTTCCTTTTTCTCCTTCTAGCTCTTCGCCTCTATCCACTGGAGCTCCCTTACCCCACTTGTTAAAAACTCCATATTCTACTCTTTTAAATTAGCACTGAAACTGCACCCCCTTAGACTGGATAGGACACCTTGATCCTTCTCTCACATTACTCCACTGCCCCAACTACTTGGACCTTACTCTCCTGTAAATATCTAATCACTGTAAACTTTTAATCATGTGTACTACTTTATATCATGTGTTTGTCCTGTCCCCGCTTTCTGTACCAACTATTTTCCTTCTTGCAATGGTCTACTTCTCATGACACATCAATGCTATACATGGCACCTGATCCAGGATAGCCATATTTACTGTTATGACTGATTATGTACGTGTTTCCGGTCAAAACACCAACTCATCCTCAATAAGTACATTAAATACAAATAAAAACACTAAATATTAATCACAGTTTAGCCCATAGCTACCTACATTTCATTTCATAACTAGCCAGAGTTTTGATATATTGATCATGACTCTTTAAATACCAACTGCTGACTGTTCTAGGTTTCTACTTGTCCATCTTTAAAAGGGTGCAAGGTCTAGGTCACTCAAACCCCATATCTGGAGCCTTGGCTGAAGATCTAAAAACTCGACCTGGTCGAACCAATGAAAATTCCATGGGTTGTAGTTTTACACCAACTATCTTTCCCATGCCTACATGGACATGTTACCATCCCGATTCAGTCCAGTTGCTCTACCATTATCTCATTGTCGTATGTCCTTATTTATCAATGCTTGTTAGATAAGTGCTTAATATTTTTAAGTTGATTGGAGAATGGATTTATGACTCATAGGCAGGGAGGTTTCATGAGGTGGTGTTCTTTTCAAGGCAGGCATGTGTCTCCCTTGTAGGTACTGTCACAGCTGGCATGAGTGGGAGTACAAAGAGGCTGGCACAGGGGTATTACGTATGACAACAAGGTTTTATTTAAACAACAAAAGAAGGACAGGACAAGTCTCAAATAATGAATCCTGATGAAATAAAGAGTTTCTTACAAAGCTCTGAGTTCATCTTAGCCCCAATCCAGTACCAGCAGAGTATCCTTATCTTTGTCTTTGGATTTAAGGTTCTTGTGGATCCAGCACTCTCTGTCTCTGTTCCCGGTGTACAAGCTTTCTGATGCCCACACGATGGTAACAGTCTGCAATTGCCATCAAATGTTTTGAGGTACTGTTGATCTTCTAGTGTGTCTCACTCACCTAAGGTCTGGGAAACCAGCTTGGAAAATCAGTTTTCATCTGGTCACCTCCTTGCACTAGGGTTTGGGTACCCATGATGCTTCCTTCTCATTAATCCATGAAGTAATCTCCCTGATCCTTTCTGAGATTGAATCATCTCATACCTCCTCCCGCCACTGGAGTGTTCTGTGGACTGAATTGGTCCATCAGAATATTCACCTTTAATATTTTTGGGGGTAAGCTGTCCTCCTCCCACCTTCTCAGGTTGTGTGGGATTATCTCCCCCTCTAGCTTTCTTCGTTCCACCTCCCCAGATGGTGATGTTCTTCTCTTCTCGAATTCCTTACTTCATTCAGACCAGAACACCCTTTTCCTCCAACCACCACAATTTGTATGTCAAAATGTTGCCAACTCCTCCTCCTACCTTCAGCTCTCTCCTTCAAACTGTAATTCTCTGCTCCAAATGTTACCTCTTCTCCATCCTGACTCTTTGATATTTTTCCTCCAACTTCTAAACTCTCAACTCTCTTCTCAAATGTTCTTTAGCTCAAAAACATCCCAAACAATGTTTCCCCAATCTTTTCCTAAACGCCCTACACAGCCATACTGAGCTGGCTCACATTTATATCCTGGCTCTTTTGCCTTGGGGTGCTACTTAGAGACAACAATTGCACTTGTGTGACGTGGGATGTGCTGTTTTAGGATTGGGACATGTGATTGGGCTCATGTGGGTTAGAAAGATTTTGGCCTGAGGTTACATTAAAGCCTGTGGCCATGTTGGATTTTAAAGAGGACATTTGTGAGGTTTCCTTCCCTCCACCTTGAATCCATTGCCTGCTTTAATCTAGGTCCATTGGTCTCTTAGCATTTACATCTAGAGCCAGAAAGCCCTCTAGTAAGCAGGTGAAGCTGTTCATTGCACGTGTAATGCCTTCATCATGGAGAATTTGCAACTTTGTAACTCCTTGTGATGTGTTGTCATAGATGATTACTCATGATACCCGAAGTGGAGATCACTCAATCAACTGTGGCAGAGGCAGTGATTCCTGTCCTCGAAAGGATTGTTGCAACACATGGACTACCAAAATATATCAAGAGGGACAATGAGCCTCTCTTTCAAGAGAAAGAGCTAACTAAATACTGGGATGATCTGCACATCTGCCACCACCACATCACCCCAAGATGGCCACAAGCTAATGTCAATGCAGAACGATTTATGAGGACAATAAATAAAGCACTGCGCATAGCGAAGGCCCAGAACAGCCCCTGGAAAGTGGAGCTATATCGGTTCCTGTGGAACTAGCGGCTCAACAGACACACCCCCGGCAGAGTTGATGTACGGAACAATTCTGAACTAAGCAATACCACATCACCCCAGCCGATGCGTGAAGAACCTGGACAGAGATTGTAGGCGGGCGGCAGCAAACCAAAACATGAACATCAAGCGGCAAGCAAGAAAATCGCTGTACCAGGTGGGGGATCAGGTGTTAGTGTTGAGAAATGCATCAAAGTTGAAGCTGTGAAACCCATATGACCTCACCACGTGGAGGGTGTCCAGGAGAGAAGGGACAAAGATAACAGCCACCCGACGTCACGAGAAAATTACAAAGAATGTGTCTTAGTTCAAGTGGGTCCCGGGCAAGATGTAGAAGGAAGGCCATGACCAGCCGCAAATGCAAAATGACAATGTGACAGCCACCATGATGCCATATTTGTTGGGAGAGGTGGAGATGGCCGCCTCCCCTAAGGACCAGGCAGAGACGAGCAAGGCACCAACCTGCCCCATCAAGAAGACAAGGGTGCAGACATCAGATCACTACAGCAACACAGCAGATACAACCTGAGGGAAGCCGCAGGGCCCCCGGGGAAAGCTGAGAGACTATGGGCCTCATTACACGGTAGGCGGAGAGCCATGGCGCTATTAGCGCCATGGCTCATGCCGGTAAAATACCGGCACCGCCTTGGCGGAAAGGGGATTTACCGCCCCATTCCAAGGTTGGAGGGACGGTAAATCCCCCTTCCACCATTGCCCTTCCCCATTCCCATTTCTGCCCCATAGGGCTCTATGGGAATGGGGAAGGCGCTAATTACGGCACCGCAATTTTGCGGTGCCGTAATTAGCTCCGAGGTCCCTTAGCGGGTTGGATTTTAACGCCTGCAAAAAGCAGGCGTTAAATCCCCCAACCCGCAAAGGGACCTCGTAGTAAGGCGGTAAAGATTTACCGGTACCGGTATTTTACCGGTACCGGTAAATCCCTACCGCCATCCGTGTAATGAGGCCCTATGTGTGGTGATGATAACTTGAGATAGTAAAATTATGGCAATGTGAAAGTTGAAGTGTTTTTGCATATTTTACATTAAAGAAAAAGAGGAATGTTATGTACGTGCCACTTCACCGTGCACAGCAGAATATGGCACTTGAATAAAGAGCTGGGGGCCGGAACTTCCGGCAAGTCCCGAGCCACCAGTTGCACTGTCCTGTCGTTTCTCCTTTGGCTGCAGCCAGGCCCTGCGGCCATCTACAGGGTACTGGAGTACCCGTCCCTCACAGGGACCTCCGACACGCAAACATGACTCTCACCATTCCCCTTGTCAGACTCCAAGCACTCTTTGCGATTGCCTTACATGCTGGCTGATCTGACACTCCGCACAGCCTGCACCATCCTTACCAATCCACTCATCCTGCTCCAGGCCCTCTTCCTACTTCTTTGATAACCGTACGGAAAAGGGAAAGGGGGCTAGGAGTAGTTCCCTTGTCTTTTTTCCCCATGGCAGCCATGTCTATTGTAGCTTTTTTGTTGTGAAATGGACGAGGTACAATTTCACAACTTAACAAAAAAAAGTAATTGACTCCCGGGACCGCATGCCAGGGTGCAAATAGCTATGACCCACGCATTGGGTGAAATTGCTGCCCAAAAACGACATCAGGTCCTCATTAAGAACCTCATGAACTTGAGGCCAGGGACATTACAAATCAGTAATCCCCCCGAATCAGAGGTAATTTCTTATTTAATATTGTTTGTTCTAGAATCTAGATATTTAAGATTCGATCTTTTGTGGGTAACCACAGACAAGAAATCCTTACTTACATACTCTAGTCCACACCAGGTGCACTTAATAACACGAAAAGTTTAACACTAAACGTGATGTGATAATGTTAATGTTAATGTTAAAAGACATTTGTACCGCGCACTATCACCACCGGAGTGGTCCCCTGAATAATAAAAAAATATCCTAGAGTAACAGGAATATGTCTGCATGCCTAGTGTAGAAGGATGTTAATCACAAAATGGCAGCAACTATGGGCCTCATTACGAGTTTGGAGGTAGCCATGGCGCTATTAGTGCCTTGGCTGCCTCCAAAATCGTGTCCGGGTCCGGTCTGGTGGAGTGGGGACTTGGGGACTTACCGGGACATTCCACCCTAGGCGGACCCGGTAAGTCCCCATTCCAAATGCCATTCCCCATTCCCATTTGAGCCCCCATAGGGCTCAATGGGAAGGGGGAAGGCGCTAATTACGGGCCTGCTAATAGCAGGCCCGTAATTAGCGCCCTGGTCCCTTAGCGGGACCCGTAAAGGACGTGTGGTCTGACCACACGTTCCTTGCAGTTCCCGCGAAGGGACCTCAGAAATGGGCAGTAAGGGATTACCGGCACCGGTCTCCTTACCGGTGCCCGGTATCCCTTACCGCCCAACTTGTAATGGCCCCCATATCTCCCTGTAGAGTTTTGCTTTCATGAAAAATACATCACATACTACAACCAATGAACAACCCAATGCACAGCGTTTGACTGATGCATCCTTGCTCACCTGGGTGGATCGTCATCCTCGTGACGCGATGAGGATTCTGCTTTTGCATGCAAAGTGAACGACGCAATTACCCCTATTCAGCAGACCACACAATAAAATACACCCCAAAAACCTTTAATATGAGCTGCTCCTTATATTGCTTTCTAGGGGATGGGCTCCCGAAAGCGTAGGAGCCGTTGCCTCTTGCCTATAGATGGCGACCGGTGACCATCATTTGAAGCAGGACCCTTGTTGTCCTAAACCGTGCAAAAATTCGTGTGCCTCGAAGTGCTGCCCATCCTTTGTAACCACGTGTTGGTATCTCCCTGCATTTAGGAGGTCTTGGGAGTGGGGTGATTAACGTTTTCTTTAGTGTGGTTCGGACGTGTTCTTAAATTGTCAGGAGACAGAAGGGCTAGCGGTTGATGTCGTGGCATTCGTTAAAGGGAACTTGAAAAACAGCAAAGCTGGCGGGGGAGAGCTAAATCGGGCCTTCCTGAAGCATTCGTGTGAAAAGGTCATTAGCCATGGGCGTGGGCAGGAATCTCCTCAGACGCGATCCCACTTACAGAACACAGGCAAATGAAAGAGAGGAAAGGGAAGGCAAGGGATCAAATGGAAAAGGATGCTTATCTGTGGCGAGCTGGCCCCACTGGCACACGGGAAAAAATAAAGGACCAATTAGCTTTCATCTTATCCTCCCCTTCCTGTTATTCACCTCCTCGGGAGCAAGCCACACAGGGCTCTTGTTCATGCTCTTGGGCGATGAATTGGTGTTTAAGATGATGAACAATAAGTGGAATAAAGCGCTCAAGTAAACAGGGTCTCTTTGCTGCTCAGTCCGAGCTAGTGTAACCCATTACATTTGGAATTCTGCCCCTTCTTGATCCTTTTTTGTAGATATCCATCAAATATGTTTCTGAATTAGCCAAAGATACATTTTCAGTTAAGTTGTTTCAACAGGAAACAACAACCAGTTTAGATTTATAAAAATACCTGAACCAGACATGCCAAAGTGATCATTCCATTCGGGCAATAACAGTGCATTCTGAAACTTGTAGTGCTGGGTTTATAATGGAGCCCATGCTCTTCAGGTGCTTAATGCAAATGGAAGGCGTAAAAACCTTGCGTAAGGCTTTTACGCCTTCCATTCACTGCACTACCCATTTTCAAACATTTGTACGGTTGAGAGCAGGACAGTTTCTAGGCAATTTGGTGCCCAGGGCAAACCACAACAAGCATTCGAAATGCCAACAGTTTGGATGTTTCTGTAGGCATGGGCAAGACACTTGCTAGGCGCTGCTGTGGTGGTATTAACTACTGATTGCTGGTAGCAGGTGCAAAAAAATGTTGGCGTTGCTAGTGCTTGTTTTAAACAGGACTTCAGTTGCTTTGCCAATGCTTGTTTTTTTCACAGGATTTCAGTGAAGGACATGCAAAGTGCTTATAAATAGAGTGGGTTAAGGCAGGTCTGGTAAGACATTTTTATTACACCAGTATCATGTTTACAACTTTAATTAAGTCATTGGGCCTCATTACAAGGTTGCAGGTAACCATGGCGCTATTAGCGCCATGGCTGCCTCCAAAACCTTACCGACTCCGCCATGATGAATGGAGCAATTAGCGGTCCATTCCAAGGTTGGCGGGACCGGTAATTCCCCATTCATCAGGGCCCTTCCCCATTCCCATTGAGCCCCAAGAGGGTTAATTTACGGTACCGTAAATTGCGGTACCGTTATGAGCACTAAAGTCCCTTTTCGGGTCCTGTCCTTAACGCCTGGAAAAACCAGGCATTAAGGGAGGACCTGCAAAGGGAACTCGTAGTAGGGCGGCAAGGGATTACCAGCATCGGTGCCCTTACCGTTGCCAGTAATCCCTTACCGCCCGCCTCGTAATGAAGCCCATTAACTCTCAGCAGACTGCTTTGAAAAAAACATTGGCAGGCACTTTGAGTGCTACGTTTGATGGTAAGGCTTGATTAAAGCAAACTGAAAGCATTCCCATAAGGAGGTGTTTTGGGCGGGCACAGACAGGAATGGGTGGAAAGGCCATACGGATTATCATGGCCATGGACGGCAATGGATGGGCACACAATTAAGCAATATGCCCGAGCGGCAGGTAATCCCCCGGGCCCGTAGTTATAGGGCATTACCTGACTCTGTAATGGCCCCGCAGCGAGCGGCATATTGCTATTAGTACCCCGGCCCGCAAGATCTGCGAGACCGGGGTACTAAAAGCATTTTTTTCTGTCCTGAAACTCTGCAGCGTTTCTGGACAGGAAAGCAAAAAAAAATGACTGAGAAAATGGCAGCCGGGGAAGGGAAAACAGAGTCCGTTTTCCCTTTCCATGGCGGCCATCAGGAGCGGATGCGCTGGGAACACTTCTGTTCCCAGTGCGTCCGCTGCTGAAAAATAAAGAGAAGAAGGTAAGTGGGGTTGGGAGGGTGGGAGGGTAAAAAAAGAGAAGAAAAAAAAAATGTTGCTGGGTCCCCGGCGGGGGATGATGGAAGCCTCCAGCCGTGTGGAGGCTTGGAGTGGGGATGGCCCTGCTCCGAGTCTCCACACGGCTGGAGGCTGCCATCGTCTCCCACTGGGGACAAAGCAGGCTGAAGGTAAGTGGGGTTGGGAGGGCGAGCAGGGGGAGGACAAAAAAAAACATACCTGAACCCCTGGCAGGGGACGAAGGCGACCTCCAGCAGTGTGGATGTTCGGAGCGGGGATGGCCCCGCTTCGAGCCTCCTCATTTTCTGAGGGGCTGCCAAGCCCCGACGGGGATTCAGGTATGATTCTCCGTCGCCGGGTACTAATCAACCAAACAACACCTACAGACTCTGTGTCCCTCTTCATATGTCATTCCGCCCTATGTGCACTCAAATGCAATAGTTTCGGCTTATAGTTGTCATGACACCTAATAGCCCAAACTAAAAAAAATAGAACCAACAGTCCTAGAACGCGAGTGCTGGTGTCTGAAAAGGCAGAAATGGCTCACTTGGCAGGCCTGCCATTTCCAACCCTGCTTGCAGCATGGCAATACATAGCATTTGGGAAATAATAAAATGTAGAGCTTGCAAAGTAATTGGACCTAAAAGGCATGACCTTTTAACAGAACTGTTCAGATTGTGACATGTGGCAGCAGGATCGACCCTAGAATTTGTGGAGCCCTGGCCAGAAAAATATGTGTGGGCCCACCTAATTTGCATCAATAGTGACATCAGTAATATCATGGAATGGGTCTTTCATACACAAAGGTGTCAGGGGAAGTTACATTAAAAATATTTAGCCATGCATAAGGTAGTAGACAAATACACTGTGACGTCCAGTTTATGAATTGTGACTATTAATATGCACCTATGTGGCAATATCAGGAGTGATGTTTTTATGGAAGTAGCAGACAGTGTGAGCTGAATACCTTATATAGGGCCTCATTATGACCCAGGCGGTAAGGGGTTTACGGCGGCGTAAACAGCGCCGACCCTTACCGCCTGATTCCGAGGTCCCTTAGCGCCATGGAGGATTTAACACCTGCTTTTAGCAGGTGTTAAAATCCATGGCGCTAAGGGACCTTGTTGTTAATTACGCCACCGTAATTTACGGTGGCGTAATTAACGCCTTCCCCACTCCCATTATGCCCTAAGGGGCAAAAATGGGAATGGGGAAGGGTAAATGGGTTAATGGGGACTTACCGCCCCGGCAACCTCGGAATGGGGCGGTAAGTCCGCCAACCACCATGGTGTAAACATAGTTTACGCCATGGTGGTAAAGGTACGACCCAGGCGGTAACTTACCGCCTGGGTCGTAATGAGATCCATAGACTTCTAATTTTAGCAGAGAAGACATAGGCGCTCATTACGACCCAGGCGGAAAACCATGGTGCTAATAGCACCATGTTCCATGCTGGTAACTTACCAACTCCGCCATGGAGAAAGGGGGAATTACCACCCCATTACAAGGTTGGTGGGCGGTAATTCCCCCTTCCTCCATGGCCCTTCCCCATTCCCATTTTTGCCCCATAGGGCTCAATGGGAATGGGGAAGGCGCTAAGTACGGTACTGCAAATTGCGGTACCGTACTTAACACCAAGGTCCCTTTGCGGGTCCCTACTTTAACGGCTGGTGTAGACCAGCTGTTAAGGTCGGGTCCCGCAAAGGGACCTCGTAATCAGGCACTAATGGGTTAACGGCGCCGCAGCCTTTTACAGAGCCTTTAACCCATTAGCGCCAGGGTCGTAATGAGGCCCATGGGCCTCATTACACTTTATGCAGTAAACCATGGTGCTATTAGCACCATGGTTGCCGCCGGTACCATACCGGTACCACCATGGAGAAAAGGGGAATTACCACCTCATTCCAAGGTTGGCGGGGCGGTAATTCCCCCTTTCTCCATGGCCCTTCCCCATTCCCATTTTTGCCCCATAGGGCTCAATGGGAATGGGGAAGGAGCTTATTACGGTAAAGCAAATTGCGGTACCGTAATTAGCACCAAGATCCCTTTGCGGGTCCCAACTTTAACGGCTGGTCTACACCAGCCGCTAAGGTCGGGTCCCGCAAAGGGACCTCGTAGTAAGGCGGTAAGGGTTTACCGGTACCAGTGCCCTTACCGGTACCGGTAAACCCTTACCGCCTACCGTGTAATGAGGCCCTATATGATTGTAAAAGGCATTGCAGAAATGTGGTTGATTGTGTTTTGCTAACTGAAACTAACTGCTGCTTTTGCAGTAGTTTCACAATTGTTTTTTATTTTTATTGTGTGCATATTTGGTCATATTGTCCAAATTAGCAATATGCTTTTATTTCAGAAGCTACAGATAAGGATTATTTTGACTGTCAAAAGAAATCAACTCCAGTCAGAAAATAATTATGTTTATCGAGTGATGCTCGCTACAACATTAGAAGGGAGTCTCATTAATGTACCCCTGCCTGAGCCTTAATTGTAGGGGGTGAGCAGGCCAGAACTGTTTGGTGGGTGTCGGAACAGCACAGGATCCTATAGCAGAATATTGAAGAGGCAACTCAGCAGGTTAGGAGAGTGCTGTGAGATGTTATATGTTTATACCTTCTGTAAATCATATGGTTTTTTCCTATGCCTGCTGCAACATATGCTGTTAAATGTGGTATTCTGACCTGTGGATGGGTACGGTTCCCTCACTTCACTCAGTCTGACACCTTTTGCCCCCATAGCGAAAATCAAAAGCTAGCACCCTTGAATATACGCATAGAAAGTGAACATATCTTAAAGTGAAATATACAAACTTAGTTCAATTGACCTTTCCCCCTAAATGAAAGTTCAGAATACAAAAGAGCATTGGCCTTTCATAAAAAGTAAGCAACATCAGAAAAGTAACCTGAGAGACAAAATGTTCCAATAAATACGCTGGCAAAGTATACAAGGTGCTCACCATTTAAACACAGCACCAGGTAATGGAATAATCCATGGAAAACAAAATCCCAGTACAAGACATGTGTTTTGATGACAATTTTATGTGGTCTTGTGAGTAAGCATCTGCACTGGAAACATGACAACCTGAGTGAAATCCTGGTAGCCAAATGCTTAAGAAAACTTGCCGAACTAAAAAAAAACCAAGAAAAGTTAATCTGTCCACCCACAGGTTTCCTTTACTTGGACCCTGAAAAGCTGCCCATCGCCACAAACAGGACAACATCCACACCTGTCTGCAGTATTGGAACCTCTCTTTCCACATACTGGGCAAATATTCTTCACTCACTTGCCCTCTCATCATTTTCCCTCCTCAACCCCATGTCTGACTTTCAACAATACTCTCCTTTATTAAGATTATTTGACACGCAAACATACCATTGTAAGGTAGTAACTCAAATATATAAATCCTTGTTGAAACTTGTTAGGCACAAATTGTACAATTGCGGCATTATTCCCCACATCTTGACTGGGTGACTACAAATAACAGAATTCAATTCAGCAAAAGGCAAGCAGCTTCATCCTGCCCTTCCCAGCATGCTGGGCATGGGAATGGTACTGTGGGGATTATCCAACCAGGTGCTGAGGATGTGCTTCACAGGAAGGGGCGGTAATACCTTTTTTCATTACTCTGTGTAGTGAGGCTGGCAGAGATGGAGAGATGCGCAGTGTTGATCATGGGTGATGCATTTGTGCACGATCTGCACAGGTATTCCCTGGAAAGAGATTTTGGTAGCAATTTTGATTTGGAAGGAGTGGAAGCTTGGTGGTGCAGTGTCAATGTGTGCAGTTTCGGTGCTGTGCTTGCACTTTCCAGAGATGTGGCCACTTTCGCTACTGTTCATGTCGTCATGGTGCATTATGGAGCCCTGCATTTGGGTCACATGGCTTGTTCACATTTGTTCAGTCAACTAAAGAAGGTGGTTTTCTCATCCATACCACCAAGAAGAGTATGGGACTATCCAAATTTACTTTGTTCCCAGCCAGAGGTCGGAAGGTGTCTTATAAACAGAAGCATGTGTGATTTTGTGGGCACTGCTGGGATGTTCTCCTGTGACAATGACATCCTTAATTCTCGAAATGTGTACAATTTCTATGCAAATGGCATTTCTTTGTCCACCATTGGAAATTGTATTTTGTTTTACAATTTACAAGATGCATTGAAGAGGTTACTGTAAGAATGTAAGGAGGAGAAGAAAACAAAAACCCCTATAAAACCGAAAAAGGTGTTTGTTTGCAAGCACCTAAAAAAAGGCTCATTTCAGAGCCACCACTAAAGACGAAATCCCCTACCCTTGTTGAAATGTATTCCCCCACTCCTGCACACAGCACGATAAATCTGTGGACTCCGCAGTAGTTCCAGGATTACACATGCCACGTCCAGCGCTTTTGAGGATGGCAGGCATGGAAATGAGACGGTGGAGGCTAAGGGATTGCTCAATAAGGTTTCTGGGTGTGCTGTGTACACAGAGACTGTGGCAGAAGGTGTATTTGTATAGAGGAATGCAGAAGCCTATGGTTATGACTGTGTGTTTCAGGAGGCAGAGTGTATGGATTTTGGGGGAGTCCCAGATACATTGGTTGAAAGTGAGTGCAAAACACTGTGAAGTAGCTGCACATTTTGGATTCGATCATGTGGCTGTGCACTGGTATAGAGTATGTGCAATGCAGTGGCTGATGAATATCCAGACATTATTATTCTTCATTGTGGAGGCAACAGTTTAGGAAATGTTACTGCAATTTGTCTGCAGTTTGCGATGAAGGAGGCACTTGGTCAGGTCATGCGTATGTTTCCGAACTCCTGCATAATTTTCTGTTGCATTACGGAGACACAGATGTTTCTGCGATCTTCTTCATTTGGCCGGCAAATTGAGAAAGTGAGGCACATTGTCAAGAAGGCTATTTATGCCTTTTTCTGACATGTGACCACAATGGAAATATTACGTTTAATAACACGAAGATTTTTCCTACAAATGGCGTTCATCTTACTGATCCTGGCAATCAGGTTTTTCTGGGACCTTTCCAAAATACATTTCTGTCCTTTTTGCAAGTACAGCAAGCATTTTTCTAGTTGGTGTTGCACACTTCAACCCTTCGAAAACGCAAACACCACAAAAATCCTCTCTTTAGAGGCAGCCCTTTCTACCCGAACCGACTGCAATGTTTTTCACAAAGCCACGTCTCCCAATATTTACAGCACAATTTGTGGAGCGTATAGGCTGCACAGCGGCCTCTATCCTTTCATTGGCAATTCTATTTTTGTCCTCTGAAAAGGTGGCTCTGAAAGGAGCCTTTTTTTCGTTTTTTCCATTTTCCGTTGTTTTGTATCTTTCTTGGTCTTGTAACACACGACACATAAGGAAAGGAAGGGAAGGGAGGGTACGGAAGGGGCACCAACCACAGGGATAAGATACGGCGGGTGCAGAGAGAGAATGATGTTGGGTGGCCATCACTTAAGGAAGGGGCAGTCATTCTCATGCCCCCGGACCAAACTCTCAAAAGCACTTCGAAGTTGCTCCCCCCTACACAGTACCGCATTGCAGTACATGCACAATACAATGTCCATTGACAGGTAAGGGTCTGCTGCAGAGCATAGGGCCTGCAAGGATGCTTCAGGGATCCGCTGCCCTACAGGAGTGTCCCTGGTGTTGGCAGGAGCAGATGCGGAGAATGCAGTAGAGGAAAGTAATCTACTGCATTGTTCGAAGGGCACTATCCTTCGCACTCCTGCCATTTGTGATGTTGTCTTTGATGTCATTGGTGTTAGTCTTAGCAGTGCACAGTGGTGGCGCGAGTTCTGGTTGCTTAGCTTACCATAACTGGTGAATTTCTGGGGGTTTTCGGTTTTACTTGTAACTATAATATGGCTAGGTTGTTGTTAGTGCAAAGTAACTATAAAGTCCCTTTAACAAAGTTTTTGCACTAAATTTGCTAGGTTTTTCTTAGGGCAACTGAACCATAAATTTCCATTAATAATGTTTTTTCACTGAATTTGATCATTTTTTAATAGCACAACTTAACCATAATGTCCCTTTAACAACGCTTTTTCACTTTTTGGGTGGCTTATAACTTCGCTCCCTCTGAACGAATCCTCACCAAACCTTGCAAAACAGTATATGGCCCACTCTGAATTTTTTTGCAAAGTTTGGTGAGATTTGGTCCAGGGGGGGCAAAGTTATAGGGGGAATCCCAAAATTTCTTTTTTTCCCGTAGACATAATGGGAAAAAACTTTGCTCACGCCTACAGCCCAAGCCGCTGGATTTTCCCCAAATTTGTGGCAGGAGGGGCGGCTTGTTCCCGAAAGCGTGCTTTTGTTAATTTGGTGTAAATCCATCCAGTAGTTATTTTTTGAATGACCAAAACGTGAGGCAAAAAAATGTGTGATATATATGTCCGCTCCGCAGACTCACTTCTCTGTTCGGTCCACAGACTGGCCTCTGATTGGCTGTACTGTCCGCGGACTGGCCTCCAATTAGCCAGAAAATTCACAGACTTTTGCGTGGTCCACAGACATCGGGACGCTCCCGCTGATTGGCTGGTGGGAAAATGTGAAATGCGTCGGTTTTCCTGAAGCACCCACCATCTTGGATTCATTGACTTTTTTGGGGTCCGCGAATAACACAGTGAAAACATTTTTTAAACAGCAGCATTTCACTTGTCAAACTCAACAAATAATCTCTGGGTGTGTGGGGGGGGAGAGGATTGGATTGGATATGGCCATAAGCAGCCAAAAAACATGTTGTTTCACACCCCGAAAGTCTGTGAACAATCCAGATGTCCTGGGGCAGTGCTGTGGTGTTCGCTGACATTTCAAATGTCCTAGGACATCTGTACCTATTTCTGCATTACAGGGTTGGAGAAAAGCAGTTTTTGGATGGCTTATAACTTTTGTGCCATTCTAGAACTAGTCCTGCATGGTTTTGCAAAGTTATGTGGCATTCTGTCAAGAGGGGGCAAAATTAGAGGGGGGGTCCCAAAATATTGTAAAGGCATATAAATGTGGTGTCATTTGACAAATCTGTTCAACATTTGGGAAAACGATTTTGGATCTAGATATAAATGGTTTTCTAAAGTTTGGTGGGATGTTTTCAAGAAGGGGCAAAATTAGAGGGGGGTCTTAACATTTTTAGATGGCTGTTAACTTTGTTACTATTTGACGAATGTGGACAAAAGTTTTGAGAGAGATTATAGACCCAACCTTCAATGTTTGTGTAAAGATTGAATGGATTTTGTGAAGTGGGGGCTAAGTAATATGACTATTGTGTGTACATACATTTTGACACTTTAAAAAAAATAAAACATGGGCAGATTTTGAGCAAACTCGTGAGGAGCATTGGCAAGGACATTAAAGCATGGTTTTGCAAATGTGCCCGTGTTTTATTTTTTTACAAGTGTAATAATGTAAGTACAAAAAATAGTCATATACCTTTGGTGACTAAGGTATAGCCTGTGGGCAGTAGCCAGATTGTCTGGGTCATGGCATAAGGTCATGACGCGAACAATCTGGCTACTGGCTATGACCGCTCTGGACGAAAAATGGTGTTAAAGTGGCTTTGTCTACCTGGGACCGGCTATGTGGTAAAGTTATTCGAAGGTAGGATAGGTTTGAAAGGGAAAAAAAGTGTTTGTGGTAATATGTTCATAGAGTTTTGCAGACTGTAAGGGCAAGGGAAGAGGGGCTGTGTACAGAGCCCCGCCTTCTCTTTCCATGTTGGCTGTCTTGTAAAAGGATTTTCCTTCCTATAGCGGGACGCCGCAGGCATCCCGCTGTAGGAAGAATAATCCTTCCTTCCTACAGCGGGACACCACAGGCGTCCCGCTATAGGAAGAAAAATCTATGTTTCAGCACCCTGGGTTCCCGCTTTGGGAACCAGGGGTGCTAATGGCCTTTATCCCCCATTTCAGGGGCTGCAATGGACGATAATGGTCCGTAGCCCTCCTTATTTATTTATTTATTTATTTATTTATTTATTTATTTATTTATGTATTTATTTATAACGCACCAATGCCCACAGACATCAGGCTGTGTGGTTACAGTATTTGTTGAGGAAGATGAGGTGGATGAAGACAGTTTACTACTTTCTGAGAAAGGAACAACCTTTCTGAGAGCATTGCGGTCATTGGATTTGGTGTGGCATCACATGGAGGTGGTCCCATAGGAGTACTGTCCAGGTAATCTGTGACTGATTGTTAGGGAGAATTCTCTGTAAAGGCTAATTTCCCAAACCTAGTGAATCCCCCAGCAGCTTTGCTGGATTTTTGGGGTTTATTTTTTTCTCCTGCTAAGAATGAGACTATTTTCTCCCACTCTTAGGCATGATTTGAGAATGTCCTTTGACTTTGTAATGTGTTTTATGGGCTATGGGGTCTTTTACTCCATAGGGCTTCATGTGATTTTGGTAAGTGCGTTACACAGCACCCTCAGTGCAGTAACACACGGGTGTCATAGTGACCCCCAAACATAGACTCCATACCCTGTGACTGACTACTGTCTCCCAGGGCATGTAAAGTCACCATTGACTTTACTAGTCTTAAATTGTGAATAGAACCAGTACAAACCATCATATTGTGGAAGTACTGGTAGGGGTAATTCGATTGCCCCTGGGTCTGTTTTCCAAGGGGGCACTGTCCCGCCCTCCCTTGTCGAGTTTCTGGATGGTGGCAATGGTTACCACGCAAAATATTCCACCGGAATATTTCCTATGGGATTTTCCCATTCATTTTAAACGCACCACTTTTTTTGGTGCAATGTTAAAGATACCGCCGGGTTATTTATTTAATATTTATTCCCCGGTTGGGTCTTTTTGCCAGGACTCAGTTTTAAAATGGCGTTTGTGTTCGCCTCTGCAACTCCAACCCAGGTTGAGCCCTTTGTTCCACTTTTGGCGGGCCTCTGCACGGAAGCCTCCAAAAGTGGTGCCACTCTGTCTGGGTCTACAGGATGTGTGGGAGGGGGGAAAAGGCACCCTGGACTGAGTTGCCTTGGCAACTCAAGTCGCACTCTTGTGTGATTGGCCCAGTGGTGAGCCGCCCGGCTCACCACTTAGCATGTTTGATTGACAGCGAGGCTGATGAATGGGGGTTTTCTGCATAAAAGCAGGGCTTTGGGGACTGGAACTTCAGAAGTCGCCAAAGGTCCTAAAGAATCCGAAGAGGGGAGAAGCTGAGCCATCTACAACGACGACACCACCGGTGGAGCCCTGCTGTATGAAACTCACCACTTTCCCGACGACAGAGAAGATCTTCTTCCAGGAGAGTCTTCTTCCCTTTGAGCTGGTGGGACCAACCAGTTCGCCTTTTTCGCCTTCCTGGGTCGTCTTGTGGTCGAATCGCCCGTGCCAAGCACCCCGGCGGCCGGATAGCCACGCTTCACCACTACAGCGAATAAAAGGGTAGTACCTTTTAACCAGGAAACTCTGCGGCTGGTTTCTTCCCTGGAAGTGCAACGATCTCCAGCTTTCCTCCATGTCGAGATCTTCTCTTCCCCTGGATGAAGCACCGACTTGCACCCGCTGCCAGGAACAACTGCCCCCGCTGGAGCTTTCTCACCATTTCAGGTACTGTGTCCCGCCTGGTCTCCCTTGCAACAGACCGTCCAAGGTGTCCCGTAAATCCTTGACTCTCTATCCTGGGGTGACCTTGGACCTGTTAACATCACCTTTCTAACTTGATCCAACCTCTTTTTGACTTTCCTGCAAAGACTTTTAGTGCATTTCCACTGTGTGATCTTGGGCACATTCCGCCTTGCTCTCTCCAAGAGTGGGCCTAGCCTATGAACCTTTTGCTCTACAGTAGACCCTGCCATTCTTGACTTGCTGTGGTTCTTTAAAAGTGTTGGTACTGTGTGTTTTTCCTATTTCTGCCTTTTCTCTCCCTTTTTAAATAATTATTGGAGTGCCATCTATGGTTATGCGCTCACCTCTGTTGTGCTAAATAAGTGGTGTATTAACCTAGACTTGTCAAATAATTAATTAGGGAGGTGTATATATTTCTAGTGACTGTGTTTGAACCTGCTTGACATATTAGTGCCAGTGTATTTTTACAAGTGTGTTTTTAAATAAATAATTATATACTTTTATACCAAAGCTCTGGTCAGTGTTTGCTTGTACTACTGTATTTCTAGCCCTATTGTGTATACTCTATATACTGCCTAACTCTTCTTGAGAGAAGTCTGACTGCTCAGCCACAGCTACCAGGTAAATCTGGGTGGTGCAGACTGCTACCAATTGGGTTTACTGCTAACACCTGTAGTCTTAAACTTTTTGCAGTGGTCCCTAAGGGAACTGCACAGGTTTCTGCCTAAGACTGATGCACTCAGTGCATTTCACTTTGGTAGCTTTAGCTTTTGGTGCACTCCCAACAGTAGCAAAGAATTGGCACACCCATGATTCGATCTTGGTGCTAGAATTAGGTACTTCCTATACCTCTTCTTGGTCCTCTTCATTGTCTTTGAAAGTACTGTGCTTTTTTTTTGTTGTGAAGGTCCTCCAGCTGGTGGTGGTGGTGGCTCTTGGGGAGGAGGGATGGCAATAACTGATGCCATTTT
Organism: Ambystoma mexicanum; assembly: GCF_040938575.1. NCBI lineage: Eukaryota > Metazoa > Chordata > Amphibia > Caudata > Ambystomatidae > Ambystoma > Ambystoma mexicanum. The sequence continues at coordinate 434,185,808 of NC_090932.1, read as the reverse complement.
TAAGATAAATAGCAGTTTTGATATAATTCTTCCAAGTATGTACTGTGTACTAGATTGGTAATGGATAATGAGTACGGAAAGGTGTAGGAGGTGTGGAAGGGAAATTTTGAAGTTGAAAGTTCGTAGATCAGTAGAAAATGCAGTTCCCAACTGTCTGCGAAGGATGTATCTTATTGTGAAGTGTGGACGGGTTCTCGGACACGTCATCATGCCGAGTGCCAGCGTATGGTCATGTGGCACTGTCCGGAAGGTCCACAATGATGTCAGATGTTCGTAGACGTCTACGGATGCAAAACTAGTTGAAATAGTTGCAAAAAGTGTATAGAAGTGTTAAAAATGATTCTAGAAGGTGGGAAATGGCAGAGGTTTAAGGTGACACTTTGTAAATTGGACACAAATATTGCTATATTGGGTAAGTATGATATTAGTAGGTTGTAGGAAAACAGCACGCACTGGTAAAAACCCATGAAATTCACTGAATAAAACATTGAGAAAGGGATGTTATGGTTAAGTTACACTAATAAAAACCTATGAAATTCAATGAAAAACCTTTGTTAAACCGAGGTTATGGTTAAGTTGCACTAATAAAAACCTATGAAATTCACTGAAAAACATTGTTAAAGGGACATTATGGTTAAGTTGGACTAATTAAAACTTATGAAATTCAATGAAAAAACGTTGTTAAAGGGGCGTTATGGTTAAGTTGCACTAATAAAACCTATGAAATTCAGTAAAAAACTTTGTTAAAAGGACGTTATGGTTACAAGTAAAATCGATAAAACACTGAAATTCGCCAGTTATGGTAAGCTAAGCAACCATAACTCATGCCACCACTGTGCACTGCTAAGACTAACACACAGGACATCAAAGATGACATCATAAATATCATTGATGACATCACTGATGACATCACATGTGCATTTACCTTTCATATAAGCGGTTGTGAATGTAATTTTGGCAAAAAAATGTCAGGGATTATCAGGAGATGTGTAATAAACTACATACTTTATGTAACGCTCACCTGATTCCCGCAGAGGCGCCGGTCTTGACTGGGTGAATGCCGTGTCTTCAAGGGTGATGTGTAACACACGGTTGATTCCTCGGGCTGGACCTCTGTGCACTGTGTGTCTGACGCAGAGAGTAAGATGTCTGCAGATAGAAAATATGGGATTAATGAACTGGGGTTATTGGGTGCCTCTCTCCTCTTCCCTTTCTCTTCTCTTGTAGGACCCCAAAGGTTAACAAGCTCACCTTAGGTAGGTGAACGCCGAGCTCTCCATCTGCCTCGGGGGCAGGGTGCCGTCACCAGTTTCTTCACTGGATAATGGTGCAGGCCTCTTGACCTCAGAGGACTGCTGTCCGTCGTTTACTGCACGAACGGTAAGTTCTGGGCACTTCAAATGTCTTTAAAGTCTTTAAGTGCGTAAGACGTGGCTGCTGTGGAGCGGTGCCGAGGAGCTCGTGAGTATGGCTTTTGACTTATGTAAAGTTTTTTTGTAATGATACCTCTTGTTTTGCAGGATTCCGGCGATGGCGGATGGCGGGCTGAAGAGAGGTGAGGATCGAGCCCTCGTGAGGAATAGAAGCGCTTGGAAGCACGTAAGTGAGCGCTTGTTGCCTGCTTCACGATGCGCACTAACTGTCTCTTTTACCTTGCAGGTACAAGTTCGGAGCTTTAGAGAAGCTGAAGGGTGCTGGGATACCCGCTGATTTCGGCGTGGGAAGGAGTGATGGCACGTGAATAGTAAAGTTGCCCAATGTCTCTAAACGCACCTTCTTTTGTCTTTCAGATGCGGGATGCAGCGTTGAAGGCCTCCGGAGCGTGCGAAGAGCCGGTGAGCTTTTGTCTTTCAGATGCCGGAATGCAGCGCGAAGACCTCCGGAGCGTGCGAAGAGTCGGTAAGCTTTTGTCTTTCAGATGCCGGAATGCAGCGCAGGTGTTGGTGACAGCCGCTGGACCAGGTAAGAGATGCGCTGCCACTGAAGACCGTAGTGCTAACCTGTTCTTTCTTTGTCTTTATAGGTGCTGCTGAAGACTGGATTCCAGGAAGGTAAGCCTTTGTTCCCTTAGGCACAGGATCAGAAGACACGGTGAGCGTTCTGCTGCAGAGAATGCAGAATAACGCAAAGCAAGATTCATCCATCGGGTGTGGTTTAAATAGCCTCCTGTAGTGCTTAGGTGTCTCCTTCCACGGCCTCGCCTAGGTAAAAAAGAGTTCCTGCTTTCCAGAAGAGTTCCAGTGTTCTGAACCTAGGGAGTGGCTCCTGCCCCACCCAACAGGAAAAGTAGTCCCAAACAGAAGAGGATCAGGGGCTCAACTGGCAGGTAAGTAAGCAGCATGGTCTGCTGCAGGTAAGTCCACCCAAGCATTATGAGCCCGGCGCTTCCAGCGCTGGGACTGGGCACATTTATGAGCCTGGTGCCACTGGCGCCAGGACAGGGTCCAAAAGGTCCCAATTGGGACTGGCCGGCACCCGGAACCGGGGTTATGGGTCTGCTTCCAAGGGAGTTAGGTAAGTCCTGACACTTTGGAAGCAGAGATCATGACACTTTATCACGCAATGTAGTGTTCTAAAGAACATTCCATTGCAGTGTTCTTTCTAGTACAGGAACCCACTCTTACAGAAAAGTAGGTATTGGCTGCAGCATACACCACAGAGGTGCTATATTTGTAGTTTTCCAAAGTTATATAATAAAACGGTGAATGCTTCTGTATCAGACTTCTCCGTACTCTGTAACATATACTAAGTAGCTAATAATGCATCACTTACTACATATTTCTACTAATACACACAAAACAGAAATAGACTACAATGCATACACATATGGGGGTTATATATGGAGAGTAAAGTAAGCAAACAAGAGGCAATATAATTAGCAACTTTGTATAATCTACATGATTGTATTCACATACAAAAATGATTGCTGTGTTTCAGGCCTGCTTCTTCCCCTATATATGTTATGTTATGTTATGTTATTTAGCATTTGTATAGCGCCTTATATACCATTGGCATGGTCTGAAGGCGCTGGTAGGTTGATCGCCCTTGGGAACCGAAGTTCGGGTCAGTAGAGAGATTAGAGAGAGTCCAAAGGTGCGTGTGCGCACCAGGTATGTGTGCAGCGGGTGCAGATTAATGTGGTAGCTGCTTCTTAGCAGTAGGTGTGGTGGTTGAGAGATCAGGAGTATGTGTTCGGTCTGGCCGGAATTATCCAGGCCGAGTGTGGCAGCGTTAGGCCTGAGGAGAAACACCTGGCTGGGCGGTGTGAAACCAGTGATGTTTACTTAGAGTGATGGGGAGTTAGCCGGCAGATGTTGATATGAGAACAGTTATACCGAATGGTGTCATAGTATCTCTGTGTTCTAGTTGAGTGGTGGTGTAAGGAGAGAGTAAGCGTGGGGTGTGATATGAAGTATGCTCTTTCAAAAGTTCCTTGCATTCCAAAGCATAATATATATGTCACGCAATTCTGAGCGGTCAGGTCCGTTCTATGCATTTTGTTTCTCATCCGTTCTATGCACTATTCATCCGCTCCACGTACTCCTCCGTTCAGCATACTCGTCCATTCAGCATACTCATCCCCTCTATATATCCATCTGCTCCATACACTCATTCGTTCTATGCGTTCATCTGCTCCACAGACTCATCTGCCACTCATCTGCTCCGCAGTCATCCGATCCACACAGTCATCCGCTCCGTATACAATCATTCGCTCCATGTACACTCGTCCGTTCCACATACACTCATCTGCCCCACATACACTCGTCCGTTCCGCGTACACTCATTCGCTCCACGCACTCATCCGCTCCACACACTCGTCTGCTCCTCAACACAATCGTCCGCTCCACACATTCGGTCAATCTATACACTCGTCCAATCTACCCACAATTGGGCACACTTCTAAATTCAACTTTTCTCAGAGAGGCTATTGGGCGCAACTTCAAAATGCAATTGGGCACACTTTTAAATTCAACTTTCTCAGAGAGGCTATTGGGTGCAACTTCTAAATGCAATTGGGTACACTTCTAAATTCAACTTTTCTCGAAGAGGCTATTGGGCACAACTTCAAAATGCAATTGGGCGTGCTTCTAAATTCCACTTTTCTCAGAGAGGTTATTGGGCGCAACTTCAAAATGCAATTGGGCACACTTCTAGATGCAACTTTCTCAGAGAGGCTATTGGGCGCAACTTCAAAATGCAATTGGGCACACTTCTAGATGCAACTTTTCTCAGAGAGGCAATTGGGTACACTACTAAATGCAATTGGGTACACTTCTAGATTCAACTTTTCTCAGATAGGCTATTGGGTGCAACTTCTAAATGCAATTGGGTACACTTCTAAATTCAACTTTCCTCAGAGACGCTTTTGGGTCCAACTTCTAAATGCAGTTGGGCGCACTTCTAGATGCAATTGGGTACACTTCTAGATTCAGCTTTTCTCAGAGAGGCTATTGGGCGCAACTTCAAAATGCAATTGGGCGCACTTCTAAATTCCACTTTTCTCAGAGAGGCTATTGGGCGCAACTACAAGATGCAATTGGGCGCACTCCTAAATTCAACTTTCTCAGAGAGGCTATTGGGTGCAACTTCTAAATGCAATTGGGTACACTTCAAATTCAACTTTTCTCAGAGAGGCTATTGGGCGCAGCTTCAAATGTAATTGGGCACACTTCTAAATTCAACTTTTCTCAGAGACGCTATTGGGTGCAACTTCTAAATGCAATTGGGCACACTTCTAGATGCAATTGGGTACACTTCTAGATTCAACTTTTCTCAGAGAGGCTATTGGGCGCAACTTCAAAATGTAATTGGGCGCACTTCTAAATTCCACTTTTCTCAGAGAGGCTATTGGGCGCAACTTCAAAATGCAATTGGGCGCACTTCTAAATTCCACTTTTCTCAGAGAGGCTATTGGGCGCAACTTCAAAATGCAATTGGGCACACTTCTAGATTCAACTTTTCTCAGAGAGGCTATTGGGCGCAACTTCAAAATGCAATTGGGTGCACTTCTAAATTCCACTTTTCTCAGAGACGCTATTGGGTGCAACTTCTAAATGCAATTGGGCACACTTCTAGATGCAATTGCGTACACTTCTAGGTTCAACTTTTCTCAGAGAGGCTATTGGGCGCAACTTCAAAATGCAAATTGGGCACACTTCTAGATGCAATTGGGTACACTTCTAAATTCAACTTTTCTCAGAGAGGCTATTGGGCGCAGCTTCAAATGTAATTGGGCACACTTCTAAATTCAACTTTTCTCAGAGACGCTATTGGGTGCAACTTCTAAATGCAATTGGGCACACTTCTAGATGCAATTGGGTACACTTCTAGATTCAAGTTTTCTCAGAGAGGCTATTGGGCGCAACTTCAAAATGCAATTGGGCGCACTTCTAAATTCCACTTTTCTCAGAGAGGCTATTGGGCGCAACTTCAAAATGCAATTGGGCACACTTCTAGATGCAACTTTCTCAGAGAGGCTATTGGGCGCAACTTCAAAATGCAATTGGGCACACTTCTAGATGCAACTTTTCTCAGAGAGGCTATTGGGCACACTTCTAAATGCAATTGGATACACTTCTAGATTTAATTTTTCTCAGAGAGGCTATTGGGAGCAGCTTCTAAATGCAATTGGGTACACTTCTAGATGCAATTGGGTACACTTCTAGATTCAACTTTTCTCAGTGACGCTATTGGGTGCAACTTCTAAATGCAATTGGGCACTCTTCTAGATGCAATTGTGTACACTTCTACATTCAACTTTTCTCAGAGAGGCTATTGGGCGCAACTTCAAAATGCAATTGGGCGCACTTCTAAATTCCACTTTTCTCAGAGAGGCTATTGGGCGCAACTTCAAAATGCAATTGGGCACACTTCTAGATGCAACTTTCTCAGAGAGGCTATTGGGCGCAACTTCAAAATGCAATTGGGCACACTTCTAGATGCAACTTTTCTCAGAGAGGCTATTGGGTACACTTCTAAATGCAATTGGGTACACTTCTAGATTCAATCTATCTCAGAGAGGCTATTGGGAGCAGCTTCTAAATGCAATTGGGTACACTTCTAGAAGCAATTGGGTACACTTCTGAATTCGACTTTTCTCAGAGAGGCTATTGGGCGCAACTTCAGAATGCAATTGGGCGCCCTTCTAAATTCAACTTTTCTCAGAGAGGCTATTGGGCGCACCTTCAAAATGGAATTGGGCACACTTCTAGATGCAATTGGGTACACTTCAGAATTTGACTTTTCTCAGAGAGGCTAATGGGCGCACTTCAGAATGCAATTGGGCGCACTTCTAAATTCAACTTTTCTAAGAGAGGCTATTGGGCGCAACTTCAGAATGCAATTGGGCACACTTCTAGATGCAATTGGGTACACTTCTGAATTCAACTTTTCTCAGAGAGGCTATTGCGCGCAACTTCAAAATGCAATTGGGCACACTTCTAGATGCAACTTTTCTCAGAGAGGTTATTGGGCGCAGCTTCTAAATGCAATTGGGTACACTTCTAAATGCAATTGGGTACACTTCTAGATTCAACTTTTCTCAGAGAGGCTATTGGGTGCAACTTCTAAATGCAATTGGGTACACTTCTAAATTCAACTTTTCTCAAAGAGGCTATTGGGCGCAACTTCAAAATGCAATTGGGCGCACTTCTAAATTCCACTTTTCTCAGAGAGGATATTGGGCGCAACTTCAAAATGCAATTGGGCACACTTCTAGATGCAACTTTCTCAGAGAGGCTATTGGGCGCAACTTCAAAATGCAATTGGGCACACTTCTAGATGCAACTTTTCTCAGAGAGGCTATTGGGTACACTTCTAAATGCAATTGGGTACACTTCTAGATTCAACTTTCTCAGAGAGGCTATTGGGCGCAACTTCAAAATGCAATTGGGCACACTTCTAAATTCCACTTTTCTCAGAGAGGCTATTGTGCGCAACTTCAAAATGCAATTGGGCACACTTCTAGATGCAACTTTTCTCAGAGAGGCTATTGGGTACACTTCTAAATGCAATTGGGTACACTTCTAAATTCAACTTTCCTCAGAGACGCTATTGGGTCCAACTTCTAAATGCAATTGGGCGCACTTCTAGATGCAATTGGGTACACTTCTAGATTCAGCTTTTCTCAGAGAGGCTATTGGGCGCAACTTCAAAATGCATCATAAGATGCGATTAAATTCTAAGGAAAGTAGTATAAGAACATGTGAGAATAGCAATATCTATAAATGTAATACCTTTTGAAAGTTTCTGACTGTCAGTAAATAAACCCACCTTGCCTAGATATGGCAGTGAACAAAAAAGAAGGGGGTAGACATGTGACGTCATCAGTGATGTCACCAATGATATTTGTGATGTCGTCTTTGATGTCCTGGGTGTTAGTCTTAGCAGTACCCAGTGGTGGCACGAGTTATGGTTGCTTAGCTTACCATAACTGGCGATTTTCAGGGGGTTTTCGATTTTATTTGTAACCATAACGTCCTTTTAACAACGTTTTTTACTGAATATATATATATATATATATATATATATATATATATATATATATATATATATATATATATATGTTCCACTTCAGCTAATCATGGGGTGATTCAAGATTCACTAAAATGACATCTGTGTTTGCACTATGTTCATGGGTGTGTGGCAAATTTTCCCCATTTATATAAAAAGTATAATCATTATGAACATGCAATTTACTCTCCAAATACCTAATTTTACACTCCACCAGCTCACTGATTCTTACATTCGGGAAATGTTCAGCCTGTCATGATGCCTACCCCCGAGCATCCGGATCGAGTCCATCAGCCCCAGGAGCAGGCATCCAGATACTCATTAAAACCCCAACAGCCCAGGCTGGGGTCTGTTTGGATTCAGTCCTGGTGCCTTAGGTGCCAGGCTCATCATAGAAATCAGTCCTGGCACCATAGGCGCCAGGCTCATAGACTTTACTTACCTTATGCAGACCATTCTGCAAATGAGTCCAAGCCAACGTGAGGCCTGGATGGGACTATTTTATTACAGGGTCTATTTTTTACTCGGGTGTGGTTCTGGGGAACTTCTTACCTGGGACTACTTTGCAGGCTATTTAAACCACGCCCGAACAGCAGCTCATGCTTCGTGTTATTCTGCATCCAGCAGCGTAATGCTCACTGTGTCTGCAAGTCAGCATCCAGTCTTCTGCCAGGCCCGCCTCGAATCCGGAGCTCCTAGACAAAAGGAAAAGAAAGGAGAAGAGGTTAGATCACGGACATTATTTGATTCCTTACCTGATTCCGGAACCAGCACATCTCCAAGCCTGGACATTATTTCAGCATGCGTCGCTTCGCCAGCAGCATCGCCGCGTTATACACACCAGTCCACCGCATCTTTCAACTCGGCGCTGCCTCCATCATTTTCTTCGTTGAAACCCAGCACCTGGGGGAAAAAAAAAAGGAATAACAAGGTGAGCCGAGAAAACCAACAGAGACAATCTCTTTGCCACCATAAGCTTACCTGCTTTACCACTGGAGGTATTATCCTTTAATTTGCTGCATCTTTCTATGCCGCACCTATAAAGGGAGAGAAAACAGCAAGTTAAACTCATGCAACTTTTACTGGACAGTGTTTGGTAATACAGACTCTTACCTGAATGCCATCAGCTGCCTCTAGGCAATATTCTTTTGGACCCAGCTGCAACCTAACGAGGGAGTGGAACAAGAGTGAACATCGGATATATTTTAACTTTATAGACACTGGAGTCAATATTCCTCCGGAACTCCTCCAGTACTTTCAAACCAGTGAAGTAACTGGTATCTACGCGCCCCTGCATGCCATGCAGGATGGAGAGCTCATCATTTAAAAACATAAGCTGAGGTTACCAAGAGGGGATATCGGAGGTGATTAGTGGGGAGAACGAGAACAGTTGGGGGGGCCATCACTAAAGTCCACGGGTGGCTAAATCCCTTTCTCCACTTGCAGGAGAATACTTCTACGAGTCCAGCAGACAAGATTAGGTGGGCCAGTCCAGACTGTCATCTCTTCACTACACATCACGTTGGTGGAGACCGCAGCTGTCTGGCTCCGATCGATGTCCCTGTGGGAACCAGGTGAGCGTAACACAGCCAGAAAAACATTTTAGCTTGCTATTACAATTCCTCATGTCTAATGTGGATACATTTACCAAAAATGGATGCAGCACAACTTATAGTTGCTGAGAAAATGCATGTTATGATAGTCCATTTAAATAAATGGGAAATCTTCATATGTATGGAAATCTGAGCTCTCCTTTGTTCAGGCCCATTTCCATTCTTGGCCAGCATGTGACCAGAGCTTCCTGGACTGTGTTTTTATTAGCCTCCTTGCTATTTGAATTGGTAGGTTGCAGGTTGTAAATAATTAGGATGTATCGGCTACCCATGCTGACTGATGGCATTCTGTTCTGTTATCTGAAGTTGACCACCATTTCGATTGTAAAACCTTTTATTTTCTTGTATTTTTTTCAGAGTTCAGCTTCCCTTGATTGCAGTCCCTCCCTACATTGCAGTCATGCACTGGCTAGGCCATTTGCCCTACAAAGAATGTGCCATCAGAGTTTTGAACACCATTAAGGGCAGGCCACACTTTACTATAGCTGTAAATGGATTGGTTGAAAGCCTGAGATGGTAATGTTCGAAGGAGAAAAGACCGAGATAACCTTTGGTCTTTTCTCCCATGAACATTTCCAACTTGGTCCCTCCCCCCCACACCGCCACCACACCACCACCAACCACCCCCACACCCCTACTTACCTTGCTGCTGACTCACTGTGTCCCTGCAAAGCCTGTTCCCTTTCATTTCCATGATTGGGAACCGGCACTGCAGTGTCCTTTCTTTTTTTTTTCAGGACTGGCTTCCAGTGACACTCCTGGAACCCCAACTCAATATATAGTGAGCAAGGGTGCAGGGGACAACCCCGCAGCCCTTGCCACCGAACATGGCCTTTGGTCAAACTTTTCAGCCACTTGGTATTTTCGAACGGCTGAAATTTGGCCAAATCTCCCATTCAGACTTTTGAACTTGGTCTTTTTGGCCGATTCCATTGTAAATCGCTCAGATGCAAGCTTCTAAACCATTCCCTATCCATATCCATTGGCCAACAGGCTTACAGTGGGGGAAGCCATTTGCAAATTCTGCCAGAGAGCCACATGGTTCATTCTGCTTTTGCATCAGTGGAATTCACACAGTATTGTTTTTTTAAATATGACAGCTGAAAGTGCAGGCCTGTTGCTTTCAGTCATTAATAAAATACATTTGTAATTATCTGCTGTTCATTTTTATGCTGAAAAGTGGGTCTGAGTTGTCATAGTGCTCCACCTTTGATGGGTGGCTGTTTCAGTGAAAATGCTGGAATTATCACTCAGCCGGAAGTGTGATGTGCCTTTTCCAATTTGCAATCTGTTTACATGTTTTTCAGCTTTTGCTTGATCTGCACTGCAGAGAAACACCCACATTGTCTACCTTGATAGGCCCATTTGTCATATGCTGGTTTTTTAATGCTGGCAATTCATTTTTCCAGTGGACCCTTCAGTTCTGTTTGTTTGGGCCTATGATTAAACCCCACAAACAGAAACAAAGAGGCACACCCATTCACAGAGAGCCAGGCCTCACGCCCGGGGGCTGCATTGCTAAAGGCCTTTGATCCTATTGAGAAGGGAGTGGGTAGAATAAGGGTGAGTGAGAGAGGGGTCTGCACAGTTTTGGAAGGGTCCTGCCATTGTGATTCTCTCTGCCTCTCTTACTCTTTCCTGTCTCCTCCATTTCCTCTGGAGCAAAGCACGCTGGGTAGGACATTAGAAGGGCAAAGTCCACTCATTTCAAGGGAATGGATTGGACCCCCAAAGCAGACTAGCTTTAGTCGAATCACCTGGGGACATTGAACCAGCAAAACACTTCTTTGGTGCCTTTTGCACCCTCCCGAACTTCACCAAGCACACGAAAGTCTGGTTCGGCACTGCTGAACCACCAAGAACTGCAAAGAAGGTACTATTGACTGATAACTGCCCCGGTTGCCCAATTGTGGCCGCTAGAGACTGGTTAGGTCCCTTTAAACCCTTTTTGCTCACAAGTACATATCCCTTTTCAAGAACATTGTTGCTTTTGCTTGTCTTTCACCATACAGGGTACTGTATCTACTATCATTGCTTATTCTGTGTTCTTCCTCTGGGGTGGGTTTTATGTAGTGTTTTTCTAGTTGCGGACTCTCAAGTGGGAACCGCCCCAAAGAACAGGCAAAGAACAGGCAATTTTTGCAAAGTTCATTCTCACATTGGGGCGCCTATGACTAATTTTTTATTATTTTTTTTTATTCTTTTAAAAATATCTTTATAGAACCTTTATTGGACATTCCTTTATCTTGCACTGTTACATCGCTGTTTGGGTTGCTACTGAACCACAGTCACACCCCTCTTAAGAGTATAGCCTTTCCTTGGCCCATGTTACCACAAAAGGCAAAGGAGGCATATCCCTTGTCTGTGCTTGTTTTACCTTTATGTTTGGGTTGGCTCTTGGGTTGTAGAAGTGTGAGGGAAGAGTGGCCATTTTAACCTCTACTCATCCTTGAACTTCTCCAGGGTAGAAGTCAATCCATCATATCTTTGTATTGCCCCCCTTTTTTGGAACACCACAATCTGCTCTATACTGGACCACTGGTTACTCTCCTCGTCTGACCTTCCCTAATTCCTGGATTTCCCCAGCTTGAACTATTTTGTTGCAGAACATTCTGTTTCATGGACCCTTGGATTCATTTCATTGTAAGAACAGAAATGGATTTGTACTTGGTGCCCCATTGATGTGTCCTTGTGCTGTGCGTGAGCCCCTTGCATTTCATTTTTGTGTTCTCTCTCTTGTATTGACAGGATGTTGTTTCTGTTCCCCTGTTCACATTGGACCAATCTCCCATTTGGAACCTCCTCATCACCACAACATGAGTTCAGGTATTTCGGGGAACCATTGTTTGGGGGGCTGGCTACTCATCTCAGTGGATTATGATAATGCTTATTCTCCTTTTCTCTAGGCTCTGGCTTTCTGCTTCCAGCCCACCTGCTCGCCAGTTGCGTTAGTACATCTCGGCTCAGTAAGGAAGTGAGACACCGGGCTAGCCTGTGGGTATGTCCACCGGCACATCTCTCTTCAATGTTGAGCAATCGAGATGGTCCGGTGACACTCAGATTCATTTAACAACATATTGTAAATGGCTCACTATTGCCACCAAATGTTTGAGCAAGATTTAGATGAAGGGTAGCACTGCAGGGTGGTCCTTATGCTGTTATGTCTGCAAGGTCATCAGAATGCTATCAGCATGCATTGTTGCCATGCTTTTGCTCCTGCATTCGAATCCCATTCATTGGATGCTATGATACATCGCCGTCCCACAGGGTTACCTAACGATCCCCCCTTGCATTCTCTGTTCCATCATTAACTCTTGATTTTCAGTGGGAATTGTACCAGGTTGCCTCAAACATTCTGTAGTATTTCCTTTGCCGAAAAATTATTCTCTTAACCCCACACATATTGCCGATGTCCACCCTATCTCCCAACTATTGTACCCCAGGAAGTTAATGGAGTGCATTGTTAATTCCCAGTTATAGGATTCATTTAATAGTGCTAAGTAAGGTTTTGAGCCTGGACATAGCACAGAGCCTGCATTTGTTTTAGTCATGGACTACATTTAGGGAACGGCAGATGAGGGCTGTTTCGGAGCTTGAGTCATTTTATGTCAGTTGGCGGCTTTGGCCACAACCAACCACCCCACAAAGATGATATTTGTGATATCATCTTTGATGCCCTGGATGTTAGTCTTAGCAATGCACGGTGGTGGCGTGAGTTATGGTTGCTTAGCTTACCATAACTGGCGAATTTCAGGGGTTTTTCAATTTTACTTGTAACCATAAAGTCCTCTTAATAACTTTTTTTTACTGAATATATATATATATATATATATATATATATATATATATTTATATATCAATGAAAAAACTTTGTTAAAGGGACGTTATGGTTAAGTTGTGCTACTAAGAACCTATCAAATTTAGTGAAAATACTTTGTTAAAGGGACGTTATAGTTAAAAGTAAACCGAAAACATCTTTGATGTCATGGGTGTTATTCTTAGCAGTGCACGGTGGTGGCGCGAGTTATGGTTGCTTAGCTTACCATAACTGGCGAATTTCAGGGGGTTTTCGGTTTTCTTGTAACCATAACGTCCCTTTAACAACGCTTTTTCACTAAATTTGATAGGTTTTTAGTAGCGCAACTTAACCATAACGTCCCTTTTACAACGTTTTTTCATTGAATTTCATAGGTTTTTATTAGTGCAACTTAACCATAACGTCCCCTTAACAAAGTTTTTTCATTGATTTTCATAGGTTTTTATTACTGCAACCTAACCACAACGTCCCCTTCTCAAAGTTTTTTCATTGAATTTCATAGGTTTTTATTAGTGCAACTTAACCATAAGATCTTCGAACATCTGACTTCATTGCGGACCTTCCGGAAAGTGCCACATGACCATATGCTGGCGCGCGGCATGATGATGTGTCTGAGAACCCGTCCGCACTTCATGATAAGATCCGTGCTTTGCGGACAGTTCGAAACTGCATTTTCTACTGATCTAGGAACTTTCAACTTCAAAATGTCCCTTGCACAACTCCAACACCTATTCCTACTTGTTCATTAACAATCTAGTACACAGTACATACCTTTAGCAAAACTGCAAAATGGAATCAGGTAATGCCATCCCTCCTCCCCAAGAGACACCACCACTGCTGTTATCAAGGAGCATGAGAAACACTGCCCCCTACCTTAGAAACAACACATGCGCAACATTTTCCCCTGTCCACCTGACCCTCCATATTAGTGTTTGGTGCCTCTTCTGTCATTTCCCTCCCCACATTTCGTTCTAAGCTCTCCTGCCGAAAAAAAAAAAATGCATCCAAAAACAATAAAAGAAATGTTCCTTTAGGAACCACCTTTCACAGTTAAAAAATAGAACTAAAAAAAAAAAACTTATAGACTCCATCTACTGTATATTTCTCAGTAAAGTACATAGACTCAATAAGATTTTCCAACAATTGTCCTGATCATGACTTTATTCCATGACCCGGACAATCTGGCCACTACCCATGGCCACAGGCTACACCTCAGTCACCAAAGGTATATCGCTTTTTTTGTACCTACATTATGACACTTGTCAAAAAATAAAACATGGGCACATTTGCATAACCATGCTTTCATGTCCTTCTCAATGCTCCTTACACAAGTTTGCTGGAAATCCACCCATGTTTTATTTTTTAAAAAGTGTCAAATGCTGCACATACATTTGTCATATAACCTAGCCCCCACTTGACAAAATCCATTCAAACTTTGCGAAAACATTTACATCTAGATCTATAATCTTGTTGCAAACCTTTGTGTAGATTTGTCAAATGGCACCACATTTATAAGCCTTTACAATATTCTGGGACTCCCCCTCTAATTCTGCCCCCTCTTGACCAAATCCCACCAAACTTCGTAAAAACATTTTTTTCTAGATCTATTATCAGTTTGTCAAATTAAGTGTAGATTCGTCAAATGGCAGCTCATTTATAAGCCTTTACATTATTTTGGAACCCCCCTCTAATTTTGCCCCCTCTTGACAAAATCCTACCGAACTTTGCAAAAACATTTGTATCTAGATCTATTATCAGTTTGCCAAATTAAGTGTATATTCGTCAAATGGCACCTCATTTATAAGCCTTTACATTATTTTGGTACGACCCCTCTAATTATGCCCTCTCTTGACAGAATCCCACCAAACTTTGCAAACTCATCCGAGATCAGGTAAGGAATATAATTGCAAAACTACATGCAGTTGCATTAAGTGGCGCCAAAGTTATAAGCCATCAAAGAACTGCTTTTCACCAAACCAGTAACGCAGAGGTGTCCGCGAACTTTCACATGACTGTTTGCGAACATTGGGACTGTCCGCGGACTTTCGAAGTGAAAAACAGCAATATTTCTGCTTCTTGCAGCTATGTTCCATCACATCCTCATCACCCCTCACCACCCCAGAGATTATTTGAAGAGTTTGACAAGTGCAATGTTGTGTTTTTTATTATGTTTTACCGCGATGCCCGCGGACACCTACCGATGTCCGTGAATCCAAGATGGCGGGCATTTCCAAAAATCTGATGCACTTCATGCTTCATGCCAACCAATCAGCGAACACGTTGGGTGTCTGTGTGTCATGATTCCTGCCCTCATATCCCCAGCCCTCCAAGATTTCAGGCTGGAGCCAGGCCACGATCACCTACATGGCCCTCAAGGGCCTCTCCATCCATCCTAAGACCCACTTGGAGTCAGACTTGGCGCTTGTGGCACCAGACTCACTCACTCCCATAGGATAACATTGGGGATTGGACTTTAGTGCTTTGATGGGGACAAGATGGATGCCCCCACATATTTTGGTTCCTAGAACTGCATGTGCAGTCTAGTCTTTTGGGTGTGGTTCAGCCCAGAGACACCTGGGATACCCAGAGACTATTTAAGCCACGCCCAGGCTGAGAAACATGCTTTGTGTTTTCTGCACCTGCAGTGTGACACTCACCATGTTCGGATCGGTCTCCAGTAGGCCTGCATCTTTCTTCTGTGCTCAGCTCCTGCAAGAACAAGAACACTGTTAGGAACAGCTTTACCTTGCGGCGCTTCTGCCCATCATTCTTCGCTTCTTCTGTTCTGCGGGCATCTACGGCGGTGTCATTCCCATCCCGGCACGCCGCTTCCTAAGGAAAAGGGAAAAGAACAGAAAAAAGGCATTAGTAAGCATTCAGCAATTCTTCGCTCATTTTTAAAGACTGTACGAGCTTCAAACGCTTACCTGAATCCCAGCCGCTCTGGGGGAACTCTGTCTCCGGAACTGCTCATCCATCTGCAAGAGGGAAAAGACACTCCAGGTTAGCGTGGAAACATCTAGAGGCGCTTCTTACCGCGCTTACTCGCGCATCGCGCTCTCACTCACCTTCAGCGCTATTCATCTCAGCAGCACGTCGCCATCCCCGGACGCCGGCCATCATCTAAGGAAGGAAAGGAACGAAGTTAGAGAACTGTTCAAAAGACTCATTATACTTACCTGTCAGACTCTTGCCAGTGAAGTAACTAGGCAGCAACGAGCCCGCATCAATCAACATGCCCCTGCGCTGAAAGCAGGATGGAGAGCATACTTTCCTAGAAAACAAGGGGAGCTGTGGATCAAAGGGAAGGGTTGGACCCCGGGGAAGAAGGGGTTCAAGCACAGAGAAACAATAGGGAGTTAAACTCTACCAATCCTGTGTTTCAGGCCCAGTCTCCAGTTGAGTAGACTCCAGGGAAGGGTTTGAGGTCGTAAGAGGTCAGAACAGGCTGAGTGACGTCCCCGTGGATACAAGGTGAGCGTTACAGAACACAAAGCCTCACATCAAAATCCACCTGGGCGTCATGGAAACGTCAGAAACCGACCAGTTAGCCCACATGTTGGGGCAGCTTTGTTCCGAAGTACATGCAGCCAGGCAGGAGACCAACACCCTGAGGAGAGAGGTGATAGTAGCCAAAGAACGCACTGATGATTTAAGCCAGCAACTTCTCCAGTCACAAGCAAGGCATGCACCATTGCCGGGAAGTGTGCCCTCGATGCCAGCACCATCAGCCAATCCCGTTCAGATAACCCTTCCTGGGGCAGTTCCCTTGGCCCTGCCCAAATGATTTACGGGGGATAAAAAGAGGTTTTCAACGTTCATGAACCAGTGCCGCCTGCACTTCCTTTGTAGACCAGCGGCCTTTCCGAATGACCAATCACGGGTCGCTTTTGTTCTATCCTACCTGAGTGGTAGCGCCGCGGACTGGTCTGTACCCTTTGTGACCCAAGACGAACGTTTGCTGCATGACTTCAGGGGCTTTCAGCAGGAGATGGAAAAGCTGTTCGCCTGTCGTACTCATGGGCAGGCATTAGAGAATGAACTTCTGTCCCTACGCCAAGGCAATCAAGACCTATTAACATACATAACCACGTTCAATAGACTCGTAGTTGAAGCAGAATGGCCAGTGGAGAAGAGAACCACGTTATTTCATCGGGGGTTGTGGGGGGAGCTCAAGGATGTTCTCGCACAAGTAGTCAACCCCACGAAAGACTGCTCAGAATTCATTGACCTTGTTGTTCAACTGGATCATAGGTTGCAGGACCAAAGAGCAGATCGAACCAGATCGAACCCTCGTCCTATGTATGTGCGTTCAAAGGACAATATTGCCCGCACAACGGAAGGTTCAGGAGAACCAATGCCAATCGGGGGGGTCAGATCACCCTTGACTAAAGCGGAAAGGGATAAAAGGAGACAGCAGCAGTTATGTCTGTACTGTGGAAGGTCAGGTCATTTCCTTAAAGAGTGCCCTGTGAAGCCACCGAGGAGGATGGTAGGGGCCACGGACAAGGAAGATAGCATCAAGGAATCGGAAAACTCCCCAGCCCGACAAGTGTAGGGGTCCACTTGTCGAGCGAAGAAAGTCAACTACAGACCTCCCATTTTTTTTCTGTGGTCTTGATCAATCACCAACAACCATCTCTGATGCACGCAGTAAGAGCATACATTGACAGTGGGGCCGTTGGGAATTACTTCGACCAGGATCTTGCGGCAAAGATTGGGATTCCGTTACGCCCTAAATCAACCACCGACACTGTTACCACTGTCGACGGCACGGAAATAGCTTCTGGTCCAGTATCCCAATGCACTGCAGCTTTAACCCTTCTGTGCCAGGATGGACACCAAGAATCTATTTTTTGTGACCTCATTAAGGCACCACAGTTCCGGTTGATTTTGGGAATGCCATGGTTGGTAGCTCACAATCCTCGAATCGATTGGTGAGCAAAAGAATTGGCCTTTCCCGAGACTTGCGCCCACACATGTTATCGCCAAGAGAAACAACCAATAGACACCAGAACCTCCACGCTTGCGACTGTGGCAATCGGCACCCTACCAAGTGAATACCAGGACTTTCAAAATGTCTTTCAGAAAGAGCAGGCTAACACCCTGCCACCGCATATACCAGACGATTACCAAATCAACCTGATACCCGGTGCACAAATCCCTTGTGGGCGAATTTACGCACTCACAGAACCAGAAAACCAGCACATGAAGGCCTATCTTGACCAATACCTGGCCAACGGGCTCATCCATACCTCAAAGTCTCCAGCAGCCAGTCCTCTATTCTTCATACCGAAAAAGGAGGGGGACTTGAGAACGTGTATCGACTATCGCGCACTGAACCAGATTACCGTAAAAAAACGCTACCCCCTGCCACTGATCCCTGAATTGCTTGATCAAGTCAAAGATGCCCAAATTTACACAAAACTAGACGTGAGGGGGGCATATCACCTTGTTCACGTAAAACAGGGGGACGAATGGAAAACCACTTTTCGCACCAAATACGGCTTGTACGAATATCAAATAATGCCCTTTGGCCTTATGCAACGTGCCTGCAGCATTTCAATACTTCATGAACGATGTCCTACAGGAATTGATTGATGTCTGTGCTCTAGTGTACATAGACGATATTCTAGTATATTCCGCATCAAAGCAGGACCGTGTTAAACACGTCCGATCCGTATTGGAGAAACTCCGTCAACACCAGCTCTACGCCAAGCTCGAAAAATGCTCATTCCACGTCTCTGAGGTGGAATTCCTGGGCTTTATTCTCAGCCTGAATGGAATCCGAAGGGATGCACACAAGGTAGATGCTATCCTGAACTGGCCATCCCCAAATTCATTCAAGGGGGTTCAAAGTATGCTGGGTTTTGCAAACTTCTACCGCTGGTTCATCCCAGGATTTTCACAAATCGTGCATCACGTCATTGCTAAGGAAAAGCAACAAAAAGTTCCAGTGGACAACAGAAGCGGAGGAAGCTTTCCAGGAACTCAAAGCAAGATTCACATCTGCCCCAATCTTACGCCACCCTCGCCCTGATCTCCCATACCTGGTGGAAATGGATGCCTCAAGCATGGCTATGGGTGCCGTCCTCTCACAAAAGGACCCTGAAACGGGCCAGTTACACCCTGTTGCCTTCTGGTCGCGTAAATTCACACTCCCTGAACTCAATTACGCTATCACAGACAAAGAACTCCTGGCCATTAAGTCAGCCTTTAAGGCATGGCGGCACTACCTCTTGGGCGCCAGACACACAATCACCGTAATAACTGACCACCGGAACCTCCAGTACCTAAAAACGGCAAAGGCCCAATCCTCACGACAACTACGTTGGGCTCTTTTTTTTGCTAATATGACTACGTGATTACATTTCGACCAGGGGTAAAAACGGGAAAGCCGATGCCCTTTCCTGTATGGGGTGGAAGAGCAAAGGTATCAGACCCCTGACCCAATAGCAATCATCCCGAGTGACAAGCTCCTAGGAATCACAGCAACCATAACTCAGAAAGAATTACATGAAGAAATCCAAAACTTGATGAGTCCGGAGCAATTACAAGCGTGGAGTGCACAAGGAGAACATTACATGATAAAAGATCAGTTGCCCTACTTCAGGAATCGTTTATTCTTACCAAACCAAGAACTACGAGAACAAGTTATGTCCGGTTATCATGATTCCTTGATCGAGGGCCACCCCGGAATCGCTAAAACCCTAGCCAAGGTAAAACGAAATTATTGGTGGCCCACGTGGCGTAAAGACATTATCCAATTCATCCTATCTTGTGGAGTTTGTGCTCAAAACAAGGCATCCAAGCAGAAACCGGCTGGGCTATTACAACCATTGGAAATCCCACCAGCACCCTGGCACACATTGTCCCTCGATTTTATTACTGACTTACCACCCAGTCAAGGGTTTAACACTATTCTTGTGGTCGTGGACCTATTTTCCAAAATGGCACATTTCATTCCTCTTAAGGGGCTCCCAAATGCTTCCACTCTGGCAAAGGTATTTCTTGAAGGTATCGTACGGCTCCATGGTTTTCCTTCAGTTTTAGTCTCAGACCGAGGTACTCAATTCGTATCAAACTTCTGGAGAAAATGCTGCTCTATGGCCCAGATCGACATCCGGCTATCCACCAGTCACCATCCCCAAACGGATGGTCAAACTGAGAGGACAAATCAGAAGCTCGAGCAGTATCTGCGTCGCATGTTACACCAAGCTGAAGGAAGCTGGTTCGACCTATTATGGATAGCTGAATATACTTATAATAATTCCCTACACACCAGCACTGGGCAGACATCCTTTTATACCATGTATGGCAGGCACCCACGTACTTCTGAGTTGGACATTCCTACAACCCTGGAAATGCCAGCAGTCAAAACCTTGCACACGACCATTTCTAAAACCTTTAAAAGGGCAGCTGAACACCTACTTCAAGCTAAGAATCGCCAAAAGAAGTTTGCTGATCAACACTGAGCAAAGGCCCCCAACTACCAAGTGGGAGACAAAGGGCCTCATTACACGGAAGGCGGTAAGGGTTAACGGTCACCGGTAATGGTACCGGTGACCGTTAACCCTTACCGCCTTACTACGAGGTCCCTTTGCGGGTTGGTACTTTAACGCCTGCTTTTTAGCAGGCGTTAAAAACCAACCCGCAAAGGGACCAGGGTGCTAATTACGGTACCGCAATTTGCGGTACCGTAATTAACACCTTCCCCATTCCCATTATGCCCTATGGGGCAAAAATGGGAATGGGGAAGGGCAATGGGGAAGGGGGAATTGCCGCCCCGCCAACCTTGGAATAGGGCGGTAATTCCCCTTTCCTCCAAGGCGGTGCCGGTATTTTACTGGCATGGATCAAGGTGCTAATAGCACCTTGGTCCACCGCCTACCGTGTAATGAGGCCCAAAGTCTGGCTGGCGTCTAAACACGTGTCCATTAAAGGAACCCGAACTTTCCGTCCAAGATACCTGGGTCCATTCACCGTCACCTCTGTGATAAATCCTGTGGCGGTCAGACTAGCTTTGCCGTCAAACATGCAGATTCATTCTGTGTTCCACGTGTCTCTCCTTAAACCTGTTCAACCTGGGACCTGGGTAGCAACCCCACCACAGCCAGTAGTAGTCGCCGGGGAACCAGAATTCGAAGTCAAGGACATCCTGGATTCAAAGTATGTCAGATCCAAATTATACTACTTGGTAGACTGGAAGGGGTATGGTCCACAAGACAGGACATGGGAGCCTTGTGAGAACATCCATGCACCTCGCTTGCTTAGACGATTTCATCAAAACCATCCAAACAAACCAGGACCAGACAGAAGAGCCACCTTGAGAGGGGCCTTGGGGGGGAGTGCTGTCATGATTCCTGCCCTTCATGTCCCCAGCCCTCCAAGATGTCAGGCTGGAGCCAGGCCACGATCACCTACATGGCCCTCAAGGGCCTCTCCATACCTCCAAAGACCCACTTGGAGTCAGACTTGTCACTTGTGGCACCAGACTCACTCACTCCCATAGGATAACATTGGGGATTGGACTTGTAGTGCTTTGATGGGGACAAGATGGATGCCCCCACATATTTCGGTTCCCAGAACTGCATGTGCAGTCTAGTCTTTTGGGTGTGGTTCAGCCCAGAGACACCTGGGATACCCAGAGACTATTTAAGCCACGCACAGGCTGAGAAACATGCTTTGTGTTTTCTCTACCTGCAGCATGACACTCACCGTGTTCGGATCGGTCTCCAGTAGGCCTGCATCTTTCATCTGCGCTCAGCTCCTGCAAGAACAAGGAACAAGAACACTGTTAGGTACAACCTTACCTTGCGGCGCTTCTGCCCATCATTCATCGCTTCTTCTGTTCTGTGGGCATCTTCAGCGGTGTCATTCCCATCCTGGCATGCCGCTTCCTAAGGAAAAGGGAAAAGAACAGAAAAAAGGCATTATTAAGCATTCAGCAAATATTTGCTTATTTTTAACGACTGTACGAGCTTCAAACGCTTACCTGAATCCCAGCCGCTCTGGGGGAACTCTGTCTCTGGAACTTCTCATCCATCTGCAAGAGGGAAAATACACTCCAGGTTAGCATGGAAACATCTAGAGGCGCTGCATACCACGCTTACTTGCGCATCGTGCTCTCACTCACCTTCTGCGCTACTCATCTCAGCAGCACGTTGCCATCCTGGATGCCGGCCATCATCTAAGGAAGGAAAGGAACGAAGTTAGAGAACTGTTCAAAAGACTCATTATACTTACCTGTCAGACTCTTGCCAGTGAAGTAACTAGGCAGCAACAAACCCGCATCAATCAACGTGCCCCTGCACTGAAAGCAGGACGGAGAGCACACTTTCCAAGAAAACAAGGTGAGCTGTGGATCAAAGGGAAGGGTTGGACCCCGGGGAAGAAGGGGTTCAAGCACACAGAGACATGCCCCCCCTGGACCAAACCTCGTCCAAGGGGAGCGAAGTTATAAGCCTCCCAAAAAGTGCTCTTCCTATGGGATTAGCAACTTAACCATAACTACACGGCCACTACCATGGCCGTGTAATATATGTTGCACTTCAGCTAATCATGGGGTGATTCAAGATTCAATAAAATGACATCTGTGTTTCCACCATGTTCACGGATGTGTAACAAATTTTCCCCATTTATATAAAAAGTATAATCATTATGAACATGCAATTTACTCTCCAAATACCTAATTTTACACTCCACCAGCACACTGATTCTTACATTCGGGAAATGTTCAGCCAGAAAAAATGTTTAGCTTGCTATTACAATTCCATATCTCTAATGTGGATACATTTACCAAAAATTGATGCAGCACAACTTATAGTTGCTGAGAAAATACATGTTATGATAGTCCATTTAAACAAATGGGAAATCTTCATATTGATGCAAATCTGAGATCTCCTTTCTACAGGCCCATTTCCATTCTTGCCCAGCATGTGACCAGAGCTTCCTGGATTGTGTTTTTATTAGCATCCTTGCTATTTGAATTGGTAGGTTGCAGGTTGTAAATAGTTAGGATGTATCGGGTAGCCATGCTGACAGATGCCATTCTGTTCTGTTATCTGAAGTTGACCACCATTTCGATTGTAAAACCTTTTATTTTCTTGTATTTTTTTCAGAGTTCAGCTTCCCTTGATTGCAGTCCCTCCTTACATTGCAGTCATGCACTGGCTAGGCCATTTGCCCTACAAAGAATGTGCCATCAGAGTTTTGAACACCATTAAGGGCAGGCCACACTTTACTGTAGCTGTAAATGGATTGGGTTGAAAGCCTGAGATGGTAATGTTCCAGGGAGAAAAGACCGAAGATTATTTTTCTGAAATAACCTTTGGTCTTTTCTCCCCTGAACATTTCCAACTTGGTCCCGGCCCCCACCCACACTGCCACCACACACCAATCACCCACCCTCACACCCCTACTTACCTTGCTGCCGACTCACTGTGTGCCTGCAAAGCCTGTTCCCTTTCACTTCCATGATTGGGAACCGGCACTGCAGGGTCCTTTCTTTTTTTTTCAGGACCGGCTTCCGGTGACACCCCTGTAGCCCCCACTCAAAATATAGTGAGCAAGGGTGCCGGGGACAACCCCGCACCCTTTGCCACCGAACGTGGCTTTTGGTCATACTTTTCAGCCGCTTGGTATTTTCGAACAGCTGAAATTTGGCCAAATCTCCCATTCGGACTTTTGAACTAGGTCTTTTTGGCCGATTCCATTGAAAATCGCTCAGATGCAAACTTCAAAACCATTCCCTATCCATATCCATCGGCCAACAGGCTTACAGTGGGGGAAGCCATTTGCAAATTCTGCCAGAGACCCACATGGTTCAATCTGCTTTCGCATCAGTGGATTTCACACAGCATTTCTTTTTAAATATGACAGCTGAAAGTGCAGGCCTGTTTCTTTCAGTCATTAATAAAATACATTTGTAATTATCTGCTGTTAATTTTTATGCTGAAACGTGGGTCTGAGTTGTCATAGTGCTCCACCTTTGATGGGTGGCTGTTTCAGTGAAAATGCTGCAATTATCTCTCAGCCGGAAGTGTGATGTGCCTTTTCCAATTTGCAATCTGTTTACATTTTTTTCAGCTTGTTCTTATTTGAACTGCAGAGAAACACCCACATAGTCTACCTTGATAGGCCCATTTGTCGTCTACTGGTTTTTTAATGCTGGCAAGTCATTTTTTCAGTGGGCCCTTCAGTTCTGTTTGTTTGGGCCTATGATTAAACCCCACAAACAGAAACAAAGAGGCACACCCATTCACAGAGAGCCAGGCCTCACACCTGGGGGCTGCATTGCTAAAGGCATTTTATCCTGTTGAGAAGGGAGTGGGTAGAATAAGGGTGAGTGAGAGAGGGGACTGCACAGTTTTGGGAGGGTCCTGCCATCGTGATTCTCTCTGCCTCTCTTACTCTTTCCTGTCTCCTCCATTCCGTCTGGAGCAAAGCATGCTGGGTGTGACATTAGACGGGCAAAGTCCATTCATTTCAAGGGAATGGATTGGACCCCTGAAGCAGACTAGCTTTATTCGAATCTCCTGGGTACATTTGCCTATAAAAGAAGGGATCTCCCACCACTTCTTTGAATCATTTGGAATCATCTTGAACCATTTTGTTGGACCCTGCTGAGAGGGCAGTCCCCTCTAAAGTCCTCTGGTTGTGAGGTGGAGGCAGGTGTATCAAGCCTAAGACCAGCTCTGTCCCCTAACCTTCCCAGGGATCATTGGGGGTGACCTGCTGCTGGAACAGGACCTGCCTCTCTGCCAGCCACAGCAGTACCCAGGACTCCACCATGTTGGAGGAACGCTGCTGTTGTATGGCATCCTCCCTGTGTTTTGGGGGCCAAGAACAAGGACTCATCTTATCCCGTAGTCCCTGGAGTGGGAGTCACAGCAACCTAACAAGTGACTTGCTGCTGGAGAAAGACTGCCTCTCTCCCAGCCACACCATTTCCCAGGACCTCACTGTGTTGGAGGACCCTTGCAGTTATGTCCCATCCTCCCCATGTTTGGGAGCATGGGAAATGTACTCATCTTGTCCCTGAGCCCCTGTATACGGACTCACAGCCTGAGCCGGGATCCTAGTGTTCTTTGGCATTGAACTGCTTGGAGTGTGTTTCAAGCACTATTCAACACATTTGAACCAGCAAAACACTTCTTTGGTGCCTTTTGCACTCTCCCGATCTTCACCAAGCACCAGAAAGTCTGGTTCGGCACTGCTGAACCACCAACAGCTGCAAAGAAGGTACTATTGACTGATAACTGC
Organism: Ambystoma mexicanum; assembly: GCF_040938575.1. Classification (NCBI taxonomy): domain Eukaryota; kingdom Metazoa; phylum Chordata; class Amphibia; order Caudata; family Ambystomatidae; genus Ambystoma; species Ambystoma mexicanum. The sequence goes on along the minus strand of NC_090932.1, from coordinate 434,160,602 downwards.
CCCTGTGGCCCGATTGTGGCCCCTAGAGACTAGTTAGGTCACTTTAAACCCTTTTTGCTCACAAGTACATATCCCTTTTCAAGAACATTGTTGCTTTTGCTTGTCTTTCACCGTACAGGGTACTGTATCTACTATCATTGCTTATTCTGTGTTCTTCCTCTGGGGTGGGTTTTATGTAGTGTTTTTCTAGTTGCAGACTCTCAAGTGGGTACCGTCCCAAAGAACAGGCAATTTTTCCGAAGTTCATTCTCACAGCGGGGCACCTATGACTAATTTTTAGTTTATTTTTTTATTCTTTTTAAAATATTTTTATAGAACCTTTATTGGACATTCCTTTATCTTGCGCTGTTACTTCGCTGTTTGGGTTGCTACTGAACCACAGTCATACCCCTCTTAAGAGTATAGCCTTTCCTTGGCCCACGTTACCACAAAAGGTGAAGAGGGCATATCTCTTGACTGTGGTTGTTTTACCATTATGTTTGGTTGGCTCTTGGTTTGTAGAAGTGTGAGGGCAGAGCGGGCATTTTAACCTCTACTTATCCTTGAACTTCTCCAGGGTAGAAGTCAATCCATCATATCTTTGTATTGCCCCCCTTTTTTGGAACACCACAATCTGCTCTATACTGGACCACTGGTTACTCTCCTCGTCTGACCTTCCTAATTCCTGGATTTCCCCAGCTTGAACTATTTTGTTGCAGAACATTCTGTTTCATGGACCCTTGGATTCATTTCATTGTAAGAACAGAAATGGATTTGTAATTGGTGCCCCATTGATGTGTCCTTGTGCCGTGCGTGAGGCCCTTGCATTTCATTTTTGTGTTCTCTCTCTTGTATTGACAGGATGTTGTTTCTGTTCCTCTGTTCACATTGGACCAATCTCCCATTTGGAACCTCCTCATCACCACAACATGAGTTCAGGTATTTCGGGGAACCATTGTTTGGGGGGCGGGCTACTCATCTCAGTGGATTATGATATCTGCTTATTCTCCTTTTCTCTAGGCTCTGGCTTTCTGCTTCCAGCCCACCTGCTTGCCAGTTGCGTTAGTGCATCTCGGCTCAGTAAGGAAGTGAGACACCGGCTAGCCTGTGGGTACGTCCACCGGCACATCTCTCTTCAATGTTGAGCAATCGAGATGGTCCGGTGACACTCAGATTCATTTAACAACATATTGTAAATGGCTCACTATTGCCACCAAATGTTTGAGCCTTTCTTTCAAACTCCATTAGTGAAATTGACCTGTCTGGCATCTCTTGCTGAAATCCCACTTGATTGGTTTGTACCTTTTATTGCAGTATTTCAATTCTTCAGAGGCCCTTGGTCACTCAGAAACCTACAAAGGATTTGAGATAATCGGCATACCAAGCTGTGGTATTCATCCGAACTAACACAAGAAACAAAACCACTCCAGCTGTTACAGAGAAGTTAGAGCTGGGACTATGACCATCAGCCTAAGTAGTTGTTTCTTACTAAGCTTTGTGGTTATAAGAAACATATCATCTTAGCAAAACATAAACACGGCTCACGCCGTATTTTCTCCAGCCCAATGTCTCTCAGAAAAGCTTTAAAGTTCTTAAAGAACTTCAAAGCCCTCAAGCTCCATTTTACCACATTGTGCCTTCTCAATTATCATTTGATTATCTTGCCAGTTATTTATCTGGCAGCATAAGCAAGATTTAGATGAAGGGTAGCACTGCAGGGTGGTCCTTATGCTCTTATGTCTGCAAGGTCATCAGAATGCTATCAGCATGCATTGTTGCCATGCTTTTGCTCCTGCATTCGAATCCCATTCCTTGGATGCTCTGATACATCGCCGTCCCACAGGGTTACCTAACGATCCCCCCTTGCATTCTCTGTACCATCATTAACTCTTGATTTTCAGTGGGAATTGTACCAGGTTGCCTCAAACATTCTGTAGTCTTTCCTTTGCTGAAAAAATCATTCTCTTAATCCCAAACATATTACCAATGTCCACCCTATCTCCCAACTATTGTACCCCGGGAAGTTGATGGAGTGCATTGTTAACTCTCTGTTATAGCATTCATTGAATAGTGCTAAATAAGGTTTTGGGCCTGGACATAGCACAGAGCTTGCATTTGTTTTAGTCATGGACGACCTTTAGAAAACGGCAGATGAGGGCCGTTTCGGAGCTTGAGTCATTTTATGTCAGTTGGCGGCTTTGGCCACAACCAACCACCCCACTCTTCTTGGCCTTCACTTTGGCTTGAGACTTATGTACAGAGACTTGCCTGTCACCCTTCTTTCTTTCGCATCACCTCGGCAACCAATTACTTTTTCAGTTCCTCAGGGCTCCTTACTCAGATCACCTTTATCTCATGTTGTTTAGTCTCGGTATATCTTATTCAGGCACATAGAGTGTATTTTTACATGTATGCTAATGAGACTCAGGTCTTTCTCCATTTGGGCAGTTGGTCTGGATGCCATTGTTAAAGATTGAAGCTATGCACAGCGGAAATGAGGCACAGGATAGTCTGCTTTTTGCCTAGTTGGCTTAGTGCTTGCCAGATGCAGATTCCAATGTTTTGCAATCTTGGGGTCATTTTATATTCAACACTTTAATGAAGCACAAATGTAGTGAGGCTACTAGGTCCTTCCTTTTTCAACTCTGCACCTTGGTCTCATTCTGGATTATTTGTCTTTCTCTCAACACATGCAATTGATAAACCCATGTATCTCTATTCACCTGAAATATTGTAATGCCATTTATCTGGGCGTGATGGACTCCACAAGGAGACACTAAAAATGTTCTTTCAAAAATTGTTGTATGGACCATTTGGCCGAATTGGGCCTGTACTAAAAAACCGAAGCCCAAAAATACTGAACATGTGGAGCGGGAGTTGACAGGGTGTCCCCTACTCCCCATGTCTGGTATTTCTGGGCTTCAGGGGTTACGGGGGTGTCTGCCGCTTTCTTGACAATGGAAGCGAGGGACCCAAAAAAAAAAAAAAGAAAAGACAAAGGGACCCTGCAGCGTCAGACTCAACCCACCTTAGAGGGATAAAACTGACGCTGCAGGGGTACAGGAGAAGGGTTCCATGTGATTTCATCGCCTGCTTTTACATCGCCAGGCTTTTAAACGTGCACAACCATGTGCTCATGATTTTTTTTTGGTTTTTTTGGGGGGGTCCCCCCAAACACCTGCCCACACTTATTTTTTACTATTGCCCACCCGCCCAAACCCTTATTTGTCCTTTCCCACCCCCCCTAAAAAATTCGATGAGCACATACGATGTAATGTGCACGTTTAAAAGCCTGGCGATGTAAAAGCAGGCGATGAAACAACGTCGTACCCAGGAGAAGCGGTGGCGACCAGCAAAAAGGTAAGTAGGGGGGGGTGGAAGTTGGTATACAGCCACATTTGGATTGTTTTGGCGAAGTAGAAACTGATTTGTGGCGAAATAGACTACAGTCAATTTTGCCACGATTGTTTCTACTTCGGGAAAACAATCCACATCCCTGCACAATCCATCTTCTTCAGCAAGTCTAAAATGTGGCTGCCAGGATCTTGTTAAGATATGGCTGCAGAGATCAAATCTCTGTTGCATTGCGGACCTTTCCTGGCTCATAGTTGGTGCTGGGTTAGGATTTAAGGCACTCTGCCTCGTTCATCGTGCCTGTCACAAACAAGACCCAAAATACTTATGAGACATGTTCTCCTTATCTTCCTACCAGAGCACTTAGATCCTCTGATCTGGAACAATTAGGGATTTCTTGCTTTATACAGCAAAGATCCTGAGACAGGTCTTTTTCTACACAGATACTAATTCTCTGGAACTCCTTGCTTCTACAAATTAGAGCTCGTGAATTCTGGTGCCTATTGAAGCCATATATATTTCCCAGCGACATCTAAGTAGCTCTATCAGTCGCATAGATGAGATTTTGTTCCCGCAACAGGGTACCCCATTAGGTGTTAGATGCGCCCATCTACTAGAGACCTATGTCTACGAACAAACACTGGAACACATAGAAAACCACCAACTATTGGACCAGGCACAAGTCGGCTTCAGACCCAAGAGAAGGACATAGACAGCACTTCTCTCTACCTGGGATGATCTAAAGAACAAGGCATATTCGAACACCAACTCAGCACTGATACTATTTGACCTCTTCACAGTGTTCGACACAGTCAGCCACAACATCCTTATCAAGAGACTAGATGAAATAGGAATCATTGACACAGCGCTGCTCGGGATTAAATCTTTGCTATCTGAAATTACAGAAACAGCATGGATAAAACCATTCAAATCTGTGCTGCGGGACACCACGTGTGGAGTACCACAAGTATCCACCCTATTTCCACTCCTCTTCAACATCTACATGATTCCACTAATCATCCTCATTAATAAACACAGCTTCACCTGCTACAAATCATCTACAATATCGAAGAGGAGAACACAACGCTAATAGACTGTCTCAAAGAACTATACGAATGTATGAACATGAACAGCCTCAAAAGTCAACCTGGGTAAGACGGAAATCACGGTTATATCCAAAAACCAAGGAAGCAACAATATATCCCATGGCCCACAGAAATAGGGACATCGCCCACACCTTCCAAAATTGTCAAAAACCTTGGAATCCTAATGGACAATGAGCTAACCCTAGAACCACAAGTAAATGTGATAATCAAGAAAATTTTCTTCCACCTGCACCCAATCAAAAAGATTCTACCATTCCTCTAGTTCACGTACAAAGCACTGACCATCATCTCTCTCATCATGTCCAAGATAGACTACGGCAACAGCCTATACCTCGGAATGCCGGATTTTCTACTAAAGAAAGTGCAATGTATACAGAAAACAGCGACCAGACTTCTCAAACTCTCACAAAGGAACCACATCACTCCAGAGCTAAAGATGCTACATTGTCTGGCAGTCAAAAAATGAATTACATTCAAACAATGAACATAACAAGCAGAGCAATCCGCGCCCAAGGAGCAGAATTCATACAAAAGAAAATCACCATTTACCAGCCAAACAGAACACTCAGATCCAACAACGACATCTGCATGGAACCTAAACCATACACAAAGACAAAACTCAGTGAATCAGCATTCTCTTGCCTAGCCGCTAAAACTTTGGAACTCCTTCCCGAAACAAATTCGAACTGTGAAGGACCTTGAAAGACCATCTAAAATTCAGAAAACTCCTAAAAACCGGATATTCAACTAATAACTGGACAAAAACAAATGAGCAACACCCACACGCCACGGAATGAACACACACATGGCAAGACGGGGGACTAGGCCAGATCACGATGAAGTGCAGGGAAGTAGAGAGACCTGCAAATGGGAGTAAGACCTAGGTACACCCATTCCCATAGAGGGCCCTTCCGAAAGCAAAGGAGACCAACCTAAGGTGAACCACCTAGAGAGGGCATCAGAATTAAAAGGGAAAGCGTGGCAACCAAACAGATAAACCACAGGGCCCAGGGAGCTGAAGGGCACAGGGAGGAGGTCCTCGGCCCTCAAAGGTCCCAGAGACGTGATTGTGACTGCACACCAGGATATGCAAGAGGACAAATCAATGTAGACATCCATTAGTCTGAACACAGGGGGGTTGAAAAGGTATCACCACTAAATAGCCCTGCTAACAACCTGCATCTTTGCACAGAAAATAGGAATGAGATCCCTAGCACACCACAGTGTATGCCATTGTCAGGGATAGGGGCCACAGATGGCAAAACCTGAGGGGTATCATAAAGTATCACCACTAACAAACCCCACTAAAAACACTCATCCCTTTGCATACATCTCTCAAACTTTAAACTAAACACAACCATACCTCTACAGCACAACAAACCACATGCACTTCACTACACTGCAAAAATGAAACAAACCACACATAGCCTCGCACAACAGCACATGACAACTACCAACCTGAAAATGCACACCTACGCTCAGCGAATGGTGTAAATGGAACTGGAGCTGCCAACGCACATCATAGCTCTCTTGCGCTTTTTTCCCACTCACTCCAACTAACTTGCCCTCTTGCTTTTTTGATCTGCCAGAGCGCCAAGTGACTACTCAGGTTGTGATAGTGTGTGGTATAAATATCCTTCAACATAACATAACACATCCAAATACAATAACGTACTATCTTACATTTTTAGAAAATAGTGAAGAATTTATTTATTTACTTATTTATTTTTGCATTTAAAACGTGCACAAAACCCAGAGGCATCTCAGCGTGGTTTCAAGGTACCAGTTACATTTGGCCATTAGGCCTGGGATCAGAGCGTTGTACAAAGCATATAGAGTACAGGAATATACTGTGAACACAGCCAGTTGCACCAAATCAGATTGACAGTCAGGCAGTAGATGTGTCAGATGGTGGTATACAGCATATAAAGTACAAGAAACCACTTTGAACAGTTGATTGCATCAAATCAGATTGGTAGACAGGCAGTGGATGGGCTAGGGTGGAGTAGGGGTGCGGAGTAGGGGAGGAGGGGTAAAGGGCCATAGGCAGTGGTTGAATGATAGGGATTGAATGAGTATCCGCTCAGATGCAGGGGAAAAGGGGGTGGAGGTGCGGGTGTGTTAGTTGAACAGCCAGGTTTTGACTGCTTTACAGAAGGTCCAATACCTTTCTTCTAACTGTGGCAGGCTGTGTCATCCTATAGCTGCAATGGATGGGAAACTGGTGCCGCCCGCTTTGGAGAGTTTGACTCTTGGCTGGACTAGATGGTCCGAATAAGCCACTCTTGTGGGTCTAGAGGAGGAGGCCTTGGTGAATTTCTGTGAAAGGTATGGTGGGACTGAGTTGGATATACATTTGTGAGTGAGCAAGAGGGTTTTGAACTTGATCCGTTCCTGGATGGGAAGCCAATGGACAGCTCTACGGGTTGCTGAGATGTGTTTGTGCTTTGGTATGTTCAGGGCAGCTCTCAGAGAGTTGTTCTGGATAGGCTGCAGTTTCCTTAAGTTGTGTGTTGAGGTGCCCGCAAAAAGAGGGCATTACAGTAATCCAGCCTGGCACCTACAACTGCGTGGGCAATTGTGATGCAGTTTTCAGTGGAGAGGAATGGTCTGGCCGCATCAATCAGTTTAGTGGTGTGTTCTGCTGAAGAGGAGATGACATTGACTTGGCGAGTCATGGATAGGGTGGCGTCTAGGTAGACTCCCAAAGTTTTTACTGCAGGGTAGACTGCGCTATCATCAATGTTGAACGTGGCATATTGTGGGTCAAGTTTTTTTAGGACCATTGTAGGGCCGACTAGGAGGAGTTAGGTCTTTTCATCAATAAGACAGAGACTGTGCATTGCCATCCAGGCTTGGCCAGTAGCATAGACTTTGTTGAGTCATTCAGTGCCCTCGACATAGTTGCTGGCGAGGTGGAGGAGTATATGAGTGTCGTCAGCATAGTTGGTTTATGCTATGCCGAGCGAGTTCAAAAGATTGAATAGGGGCTTGGTGAATATGTTGTAAAGTGTCGGGGACACACAGGAGCCCTGTGCTACCCCGCAGTTTATTGGCATGGCGGAGGCTTTTGCTTTGTCAGAGAAGACTCTGATTACTCTGCCATCAAGGAAGGAGGTGATCCACATAGTGGCTTCAGGGGAAAAGGACGCTGATGTGGTCAGATGGTGGTAAAGGATTCTGTGGTCGACTAGAACGAAGGTGGCGGAGAGGTCTAGGAGGAAGAGAAGTGCAGGTTTACCTTCATCTCTAATCTCATCCATCTGGTTTTTTAAGATCAATGAGTGCGGACTCAGTTTCATGGCTGGGGCAGAATCCGGATTGTCGGGGTTCCTAGGATTAGGTTAGCTTCCAGATATCGTTGGATTTTTAAGTACGGTGCTCTATCTTAAATTTTTAACAGAAAGGGGAGTGTGGTGATAGGTCTGTAGTTGTTGGGTAGGGCAGGATCAAGAGTTGTTTTATTTCAGGAATAGAAGAACACAGGCTTCCTTGAGGCAGGAGGGTACTGTGTTGACCTGGAAGGAGGCATTAATGAAGGTGGTGATGAAGGGCATGAGCCTTTCTGTGCAGTCTTTTATGAGTGGGGCTGGGGATGCATCATCTTTGCATTCGGAGCGTTTGAGGCCTTTCAGAATGTCCATGGTTTCTAGGTCACTGACCATGTTGAAACGGAACAGGGGGATGTTAGGGCTTCTGGCATTAGGTGGGGTGGGGGCAGCAGCCATCGGGTCAGTGGGTTTCAAAGCTAAGTGTTTGTTATGGATTTTCTTGTGTAAGGAGTCTATTTTTAGTCACATCGTGGCCTGAATGTTTGTGCACCAATCTTTGATGATGGTGGAGAGCGGAGTATTAGGTGTTTCGAGTTCCTTGAGGATGGTGAATAGTTTTCTTGAATTGGATTTGGCATTGGCTATTCTGGTGTTGAAGGCCTCAGCTTTCGCGTGCATGATAGCAAGTTTATACTGTTTGGCCTCTTTGGAGAAGGCTAGTCTGAGGGCGTCAGAGGTTTTTTTTTCCAATTGGTTTCCGCTAAGCGCTTACTGGAGCAGAGTTTCAGTAGGTCCAGGGTGAACCAGGCATTGGTGTGGCCTGTGGGTTTGGCTTTTTTGGGTAGGAGAGGGGCGATGAGATCGACCACAGTAGTGATATTAGTGTTATAGAGGTTAGCTAGGATATTGAAGTCTGTGGAGTGTAGGTTCTCGTGTTTGAGGAAATCATGGTGGGGTAAGAGGTGGTCTTTGGTGAGTTTATGGGAGCTGCGGGCCATGGTGGGGTTGGCTTGGCCTGGACTGCAAGCGGGATGGTAAAGGCAATGATGTGGTGGTCAGACCATGGCCATGGAATTTTGGAGGTGATGGGGAGCAGGCAGTTCATGTCAGAGATCCAATTTAGCGAGTGACCCTTGGTGTGTGTGGGGACATTGATTTGGTGGTTGAATCCTAGTGCATTTAGGGAGTTGGCAAGTGAGAGGGCCTGTGGGTCGCGGGGTTCATTGAGTCCCAAATTCAGGTCTCCAAGTAGGATGATTTTAGAGAGCGTTTTGAGGTTGTCGTTGATGGCTAGGGGAAGGTCTCCCTTGAAGGAATGCGTGCGGTCTGGGGGTCGGTAGATGATGTGGATGGTGATGGTGGTGGTAAGGGAGCAGGTCAGCTTCAGGGATATGATGTTGCAGTTGTCAATAGCAAAGTCAATTGGTCTGATGTTAAGGGTGTCTCTTGCCATGATGGCTACTCTGCCAACTTTGGACTTAGTTCTGTCCTTCCTGATGATGGTGTATCCTTCAGGTATTGCTAGGGAAAGAGAGGGTCCTGAGGCACTATGAAGCCAAATTTCCGTGAGCGCCAGTATGTTTTTATTGGTGAGGAGGTTGTGAATGTCGAAAACATGTGCTGAAATGGAGCGGGTCTAGACGAGGGCAGTTCATAAGGTAGCTATGATAGTATTGGGAGTGGGAAGGGTCTCTGGTAAGGAGCGAGAGTTAATTATGGGGCAGTTGTTAAGGGTGGGGAGTGCAGGTCTACTGTATGGGTTAGTCGGTGTGCAATGGGTGCTGAGGTTAGCATTGGTGTTGGTTAGGAGGGTAAGGGTGTGTAAGGGGGCAACACTTGGAAGTGAAACAGGATTGGGTACGTATTATAGTGCCTTATGGAGGTCAGGGTGCCTGGGCAAGGTGTAGTCAGTCACAAGAGTACAGAGATTGTGTATGTTCGTAGTCACATTGAGAGCATCATGGTGAAAAGGTGCACAGTAGTGTGCATTTTAAAAGCATTATTGTGGTTCATGGGAGTATCAAGTTGCATGGGCGCCGTACAGTTGCTCACAGTGGCGTGCAGATTAGAAACATTGTTGGCATCAAAGGGAGCATCATTATGCATGAGTGCAATACAGTCAATCACAGTGACGTGCAATTTAGAAACATTGTTGTCATCAAAGGGAACATACTTATGCATGGATGTAATACAGTCAATCACAGTGGCGTCCAATTTAGAAACATTGTTGGCATCAAAGGGAGCATTATTATGCATGGGTGCAGTAAATTTACTCACAGTGGCGTGCATTTTAGAAACATTGTTGTCATCAAAGGGAGCATCATTATGCATGAGTGCAATACAGTCAATCACAGTGGCGTGCAATTTAGAAACATTGTTGTCATCAAAGGGAACATACTTATGCATGGATGCAATACAGTCAATCATAGTGGCGTGCAATTCAGAAACATTGTTGGCATCAAAGGGAGCATCATTATGCATGGGCGCAGTACATACACTCACAGTGGTGTGCATTTTAGAAACATTGTTATCATCAAAGGAACCATCATTATGCCCGGGTGCAATAAAGTCAATCACAGTGTCAAGTGTGGAAAGCTCATTAGTGGCATCAGTGTGAGTCTCGCAGCGCGTGAGCACAGTACAGTCCATCATCGTGGCACATGGATTGGATGCGTTGATTGTGGCTTTAAGAGCAACATCCTGCTTCGGCCAGGTGAGTTCATCTGGGGGGATGGTGCTGCAGGATGCTGTGGTCAGGGCCATGCTGGGACCGAAGTCGGGTATGTTGGGATTAATTCTGGTGCGCATGTAGCTGTTTCTGAGTGTACGGGATGTGCCGATAGAGAGGCAGGCAAGCCTTACTAGGAGGGCAGTGCTTATGTGCATTACGATATAATGCCAGCCTTTTCTAAGGCGTTAGGCCGAAGCTGTCAACGTTGTTATTGGAGTCGGGGGTGGGTTGCAGATTACATGTGGGGCTGGTGACTCATTGAATGGAGGAGTCGAACAGCATGAGGAAAGGGGTGGGCAAAGGCAGGGGTATGGTGGTAGCCTGGGAGAGGTGGGTGATTTCAGGCGAGGTAGCAGAGGAGATAGGGAGATTTGTGCACATTGCTTTGCAATGCTTACCTTCCCTGCAACTGCAGACAGCGGGGAACCAGGTTGACTGTATGAGGCATAGTGAGGGGAGGTTTGCTGCAATCCGCACCATCACATGGCAGAGACAGGCAGAGACCAACGCAGGCCTTATATATCGGCCTTGCTTCTCCGCTGGCTCCACCATACGGCTCCCCTATAGGGCGCCGGTGCACTTCCGCATTTAGTGGAGCTTCTAAACATGGGCCCTCCCAGATGGGAGGCCTGAGGGCGTAAGCTGGGAGGTGGGGGGGGTTGTTGTGGGTCCGGTATTTGGCACACGGGTGCAAGAGCGGGCAACTGAGTCCCCAGAACAATGGGGACCCAGACTGCTGGGCTCCCTCCAGGAAAGAGAGGTGGCAGAGGCAGGTGACAACAGGTAGTCCCTGCCCCTGTCACCTCACATCTAAGGTCGCCACTCCCAACCGGGCGGACGTGGAGGGGGGAAGTGGATGATCAAAGAGGGGCTGCCTTGCCCTCACGCTCACGGGACCTACGAGACTGACTCCTCCCGCCAGAATGAAATCTACAGCAAAATCCAAGACTGTGTCTCAACGACGACAAAACCGAGCTTCTACTAGGATTCAGGGAGTGGCTCAGGAGGGGTGGTTTGAGTGAGGAGCCAGGATTTTACTTTGAATCTGAAGGCTAGGAAGGAGTGTTCATCTCTCAGTGGAGGGGGCAGAGAGTTCTCTGTTTTGGCAGCTAGAACACAGAAGCTGGATCCACCTGATGTTTGGAGTCTGAATTTTGGAATGTTGAGGCAGTGGGCGTAGTTAGCTCTGGTTGGTTTTGATGAGGTTTTCCAGGTGAATTTGTCGGGCAAGTACTTTGGGGCTGTATTGTTGAGGCATTTGTGGGTGTTAATAAACAATGGTCAAGCCAGCGGGTTTAAAACTAAGTTCACTTGGAAAGACATGGTTCTTTAAATAATATGAAAACAGTAGCCCACAGTAAACACCACAGATCACACCATACAGACCACAGTAAGAACTTTAAAAAGGTACATTTTTATTATTTTAGTCAAATTTCATTAAGAGAATATTAAATCATTTGAGATTCACCCAAGGAATCAACATACAAAGATATACAGTGCAATGTGTGATAAAAAAAAAAGTGCTGGTCACAAAGGGAGGCTGCAAACAATGAATTGCCAGTTAACAGTACAGGGGAAGAATGGCAATAATCCCTCGAATAGATGTTCAGTTGCCAGGACAACATCCTCCATTGGAGAAAGAAACAATCTCTCGAGCAGAAGGAGCCAGGTCAACTGGATAGAGATGGATATAGCAATTTGATTCAATTAATAAGTTGATAAAAATCAACCCATCACATAGGCAAAAGAAAAAAAGGAACAGTAATTCGATCCCTAATAGGGCAGTCCAATAGTGTATGAGCACTGCAAAACCTCACAATCCTAAAACCATGCACTAAAACTCTGACATAGGATGCTATACGTTAACTACTAAAGTGGCATGCATAAATTCACATAAATACATATAAACAATGTAATAAGCATGACACCAAAAAGAGTAGTTTCGATGGAAAAAACATCTAACTGGATTGCAGATGATGTCCATCTTCGTCAGGATGTGGCATTCCCATACACATATTCTTGAAGATTCGTCTGTGATTTATTTTAAAGAACGAATACACACATTGGTGAATGTTAAAAACAACCTTTAAATTAAAGGTACTGTCACATAGATAGTAGTTCTACCTGAAATAAAAAAAAGTAAAGGAAAACAGGCATGTAAACAATGCAAATGGTCTGTACACGTAAAATCAGGTGATCTGAGGGTTAACCCAAGGGAACCGTTCCCATACTAGTAGAATCAAACATGTCAAGCGACTAAGGGGGAGAAAATCTAGTTACCATAATCTCAACCACTGAAGGGGGCAAAGACTCAGGAGGCCTGTCTAAGAAGTCCAGGAGGTCACAGTCTGGCCATGCCAACAATAGATCACAAGTGAATTAGATCTGAAATGAAAGATAATAATTTTACAAAGACTGAAAGCTAAAAAATGACCACTTGTTGGTCATTGAGGTTATCTGAATTCAAAAAGCTAGTGAAAGAATGGGGGAACTCAAAAACCGAGTCAAAGGTAAGCTCAGTGAAGAGTCAGTTGTAGCAAATAGTAAATAAAAGCAACAGAAGGAGCCCAATAAGGTGAAGGAAAAGAAATAATAATTGAAGAAAGAAACACAAAATTGTTAAAGGAATTATAAGGTGCAGAACAAGGAGTCAAAAGAAAAAACAAAGAACAACAACCAACAAAAAACACCCGAAAAGATGTCTGAGTGTTAACACCAAGCAGAGTGCCAAAATGGAATACATAAAGCCAAAAAGGCTCACCTGGAGACTAGATGAAATAAGATTTAGCCAAAAACAGCGTGAAAGACTGTCCTCGGTTTACAGTGTCACCTCGTGTAGAATCGAGGTCCTAAATCTCCATAAACTCACAATTAAGTAATCCACAAGATGTCAATCAGTACAAGCCGTTATCTGATGAATAAAGAATAATAATAAGGCACAGTGCATGAGTGAAATGTCCGGAATGGACATAAAGTCTGCTGGCAGATTAATAGCGTCACTAGGTTCACTAGGCACAAATACATATAATTCACAGATAGAAAACAGCACTAAAGCAGCGCGGGTCCGCCTGCAAGGAAGGCACGTGTCATCACGCAATTAGATATAAACAGGGTCAGCGTGAATCCCTGCACGAGAAAGTCTCGTGAATTACCTAGTTGTGAGCCGACACTCAAACCGTGCGTAAACCGCCCATACGCAGCATATCCTAGCTCCAACAACTTACCTGAATCGACCATCGGAAGCCGAGCGGCAAAGCGAAACTGGTTTAGTGCATCAGGCATTCACCGTGAGAACGCGGCTCTATTTAAATCAACAAGTGAGCATGGCTAATGAGACGTTATGTGCGATCCGGAGTGAAAACTGCAAGAGCGTGTCGAGTCTAACGTCACGTGTCACGAAGCCAACTAAGGAAATAAACAAAGGCTAAAGGCTGGAGGCGTGGCTGTTAAGACAATGTCAGTAATTCGGCAACAGTGGCCAAAAAGGCATTGCAGGAGTGGCGTTGCGTGTATCAAGAGCGGCCATGGAGGTACATAAATAGCTGAAAACAGCTGGCACTGGGTTGGTAAAAACCTGTGTAGCACACAAAGTAGAAAAAGACACTTCGGAATATAGCAATAGCCCGAGCCCGGGTCGCATCCGCAAACCCTGTGAGTGCAAACGTGGAGAAACGGAGGACCAGAATAGAGCCTACTAGACCTCTAGAATGCACTGTACGTGTTTTAGAAGATGTGCACATGTGTCATGTGTGGATTGTTGTAATGTCAAAAGAGAGAAATAAGTCAAAGAGACTAGATCGTAAAAAAGAGCATCAATGGAGTAAGTGCGCCAGACAAAACAAGCTATTTCTATTGGAGGAGAGCGGAAACTGCATGTTGCAGAAATCTCACATCTCTATATATGTATATATGTGTATCACGGGTAACTAAAAGGTGGAAAAAAGGTGGAAAAAACGGGAATGGAAGGTGGTAATGAAGGTTCCTAAATGTCCATATGATTGGAAAGGCTGTTTATTGAATAGCGTGTGCCATTCTTCTTGGGCATTCAAGCCCAATGTATGGCTCTGTGTATGATATATCCACCATTGTTCCCGTATGGATAATTTAGTAGCTACAGCATAATGGTCGGTCCCGTGACCCGTTCAATACACCACCAGCATAGGTCCTCACTCCCATGTTGGTATTCAGAGAAATGCGCAACTAAGGGGGAAGTGAAATTGTGAGTCCTTATTCTGGATTTGTGTTCCGTGATCCTCAGTTTAATGGGTCTAGATGTTTTCCCTATGTATGTCTTGTTGCATGGACACATGACAGCATAGACCACATTTTTAGAATTGCACGTTGTGTGGTCCCTGAGCTTCCAGTCGGACAAGTACTTTGGGGCTGTATTGTTGAGGCATTTGTGGGTGATCATCAGCGTTCTGAAGGTGATTCTGTCTTTGATGGGAAGCCATTTGGCCGTCTGTCTGGCTTGGGTTATGTGTTCATGACGTGGTATGCTGAGAGCTGCTCTGAGAGCGTTGTTTTATAGGATTTGGAGTTTGTGGATATTTTTGTTTGCTTGTGCATAGGTAGAGGGATTTGCAGTAGTCAATTTTTGATAAGATTAGGGCTCTGGCCAGTGTGATGCAACTAGGTGTAGACAGGAATGTTCTGCAGGCAGTTATTAGCTTGGTAGTATAGGCCGAGGCAGAGGCTGTGGCATTCACCTGTTCTGAGAGTGTCACGACTCGCTCCCTTCGCTCCCGTTCCCACCGCTTGGGGGCATGATTTGGGGTTTATTCCCTACTGGACTTTTCCTTCGAACATTATGCTACAGTGCAGTGATGAAGTGGGAGCGCTAAATCCCTATTTTCCAGGCTACTTCCCTTCCGGATCCATTCCAGGTTTTTGGCAGCCAGCATGCTTCTTTAACCAAATGACTATGCTTCCCAGAATGCCTGGCCCACTGCTCCACCTCCACCCTTGCAGGACAAGGTTGGGTGGAGGATAGGTAACAGCTGTGGCTGCAGGTGCAGCAATCAACACACCCGAGGCGTGTGCTCGTTAAGCAGCTTTAAAAGCCTCAGTCTTACTTCAGTCCAGCGCTGGTCATCGTTTGCAGTGTTCCTGTTGTGACTAGTCCCTTGTTCCTTGCCTTTGTACCTAGTTCCTAGTTCCTGTTTTCTTGTCCCTCCGCCCTGAATTTCGGATTCATGCGCTAATTGATTTCTGCTCCCTTGATTTCCCTTTTTGTCTTCCCCTGTTTGCAGGCAGCAATTCTCAGTGCTTTCCCCTTTTAGATGCAGCCCAGTTTGTCTGTGTTCTATATTTCTTTGACTCTGTCCTTTGCTGCTGTTACCCATTTGCCTTAGCCTTCCTCTTAGTTTAGTTTCCTGTCTTTTCCTTGGAGGGGTAGGGAGAAGTTTGCATAGGTTATTTCGTTTTTTCCCTGCTCCTGATCCTTACTTTCTAGAGGATCCATTCCATGTTTTCCATTGCACTTCTGCATCCATTTCCCATTTGATCATTAGGTGTGGTGTGCGGTGGTAGCTAGGTCCTGTGTGAATGCTTATGTTTTCCCCACTAATTTTGTAATCCCTATTCCAACTTAGATATTTAGTTTTCTGCAGCGGATCACGCTCCGCTGCCTTCCAGTCTCCGCCCTTGCCCTGCGGGCTCTCCACATAGCAGCGGATCACGCTCTGCTGCCTTCCAGCCTCCGCCCTTGCCCTGCGGGCTCTCCACATAGCAGCGGATCACGCTCTGCTGCCTTCCAGTCTCCGCCCTTGCCCTGCCGGGCTCTCTACATTGCAGCGGATCTCGCTCTGCTGATTCCCAGCCTCAGCCCTTGTCCTCTGGGCTCCCTGCCCGGCAGCCTGCCTCATTCCGGCTGCCTTCAGCCCTTGTCCTCTGGACCTCCCTACTTCTCCCATTGCTGTTATAGCCTTTTTTGGGTCCCAGATTCATCAACAGGATTCGTGGGCTAGCTGACATTCAAGAGGTGTATCTCGTCCTCGTGAGTACAGTTCTTAAGTTCCCTTATGTAATACCATCAAGAGTGTTAGTACACAGATCCTGTCATTGCTGGCCCTCCACGTGGGTTTAGCGCTGTCAGTACCTGTAACAGCAATTGGGGGTAAGGTGCTTGCCGACTTTCCTCGCGGTCAGGTGCTTACCCCACATCCCTTTTCATATATTGGTTTTGATGTCACACTCTATTTGCACTCCTGGGTTCTAGCATACCTGAGTCGTTGTTCCTGGGTGCACATTTCCCTTGCCATATTCGCTGCCTTTGTACTCGCCTGACTAATCCTGACAGAGAGTGATAATGTGCAATCGAGGTAGACCCCTAGGGTTTTGGCATTTTTGGAGACATTAATAATGTTCCTGTCTATGTTAAAGGAGTTGTATTGTGGGTTGAGTTTGTTTATTCGTTGCCTTGTGCCAATAAGTAGAAGCTCGGTTTTGTCGTCGTTGAGACACAATCCGTGCCTATCCATCCAGTCTTGGATTTTGCTGTAGATTTCATTGAGGCGGGAGGAGTCAGTCTCGTAGATGCCCGTGAGCGTGATGAGGATCTGTGTCTTAGAGGCTCACTAGGAATATACCATGCTCATGATCCACTTGTGTTTTGAAACCCCCTAAGCGCTTTTGTTGGATTGCTTTATCACAGAGGTGGGTTCTTAGAGCCTTACTAGGATTTTTCCCTGCTCATGATCCACTTGTGTTTTGAAACACTCTGAGCGCTTTTGTTGGATTGTTTTTCAACGGGGTGGGTTCTTGGAGCCTTACCAGGATTCTTCCATGCTTATGATCCACTTGTGTTTTGCAAACCCCCTAGGTGCTTTTATTGGATTGTTTTTCAACGGGGGTGGGTTCTTCGAGCCTTACCAGGATTCTTCCATGCTCATGATCCACTTGTGTTTTGCAAACCCCCTAGGCGCTTTTATTGGATTGTTTTTCAACGGGGGTGGGTTCTTCGAGCCTTACTAGGAATATACCCCGCTGGTGATGCTCCTGTGTTTTGAAAACCCCCCAAAGTGCTTTTATTGGATTGTTTTTTAACGGCTGTGGGTTCTTGGAGCCTTACTAGGATGTTCCCCTGCTCCTGATCCACTTGTGTAATGAGACTCTCTATGGGCTTTTCTTTGATTATTTTCCAATGGGGGTGGGTTCTTAGAGCCTTATTAGGACTATACCCTGCTCATGATCCACTTGTGTTTTGAAAACCCCCTAAGCGCTTATCTTGGATTGTTTTTCAACAGGGGTGGGTTCTTGGAGCCTTACCGGGATTCTTCCCTGCTCGTGATCCACTTGTGTTTTGCAAACCCCCTAGGCACATTTATTAGATTGTTTTTCAACAGGGTGGGGTTTTTCGAGCCTTACTAGGAATATACCCAGCTGGCGATCCACTTGTGTTTTGAACCCCCCCAAGTGCTTTTATTGGATTGTTTTTTAATGTGGGTGGGTTTGATTTGATTTGATTTGCTTATAGAGCACGCTGAACCCTGGGGTAGCTAGGCGCTTGAACTTGGTGGGAATTACATACAGGTTATACATACAGGTTATACATGTAAAGGTACAGTCGATACAATGGCACTTGAACTTAGTAGGAGATACAAGCAAGTAAAGTATATGCAGGTATAATAGAATCATTTATACAAAATGTACAAAGATGTACAGGTGGTGGTAGGATTCAGGGAGTAGCTCATGAGGGTGCGGTTTGAGTGAGGAGCCAGGATTTTACTTTGAATCTGAAGGCTAGGAAGGAGTATTCATCTCTCAGTGGAGGGGGCAGAGAGTTCTCTGTTTTGGCAGCTAGAACATGGAAGCTGGATCCACCTGATATTTGGAGTCTGAATTTTGGAATGTTGAGGCAGTGGGCCTAGTTAGCTCTGGTTGGTTTTGATGAGGTTTTCCAGGTGAATTTGTCAGACAAGTACTTTGGGGCTGTATTATTGAGGCATTTGCGGGTGATCATCAGCATTCTGAAGGTGATCCTGTCTTTGATGGGAAGCCATTTGGCCATCTGTCTGGCTTGGGTTATGTGTTCATGACGTGGTATGCTGAGAGCTGCTCTGAGAGCGTTGTTTTGTAGAATTTGGAATTTGTGGATTTTTTGTTTGCTGGTGCCTACGTGGAGAGAGTTGTAGTAGTCGATATTTAATAAGATTAGGGCTCTGGCCAGTGTGATGCAACTAGGTGTAGACAGGAATGTTCTGCAGGCAGTTATTAACTTGGTAGTATAGGCCGAGGCAGAGGCTGTGGCATTCACCTGTTTTTGAGAGTGTTAATGTGCAATCAAAGTAGACCCCTAGGGTTTTGGTGTTTCTGGAGACATTAATAATGTTCCTGTCTATGTTAAAGGAGTTGTATTGTGGTTTGAGTTTGTTTATTCGTTGCTTTGTGCCAATACATCTTTGTAAATTGTGTGTAAATGATTCTATTATACCTGCATATACTTTACCTGCTTGTATCTCCTACAAGTTCCAGGTCCCATTGTATCTACTATACCTTCACATGTATAACCTGTATGTATAACCTGTATGTAACTCCCACCAAGTTCAAGCACCTAGTTACCCCAGGGTTCAACGTACTCTATAAGCAAATCAAATCAAATCAAATCAAATCAAACCCACCCCGTTAAAAAAACAATCCAATAAAAGCACTTGGGCGGTTCAAAACACAAGTGGATCACCAGCGGGGTATATTCCCAGTAAGGCTCGAAGAACCAACCCCCATTGAAAAACAATCCAATAAAAGTGTCTAGAAGTGGATCACGAGCAGGGAAGAATCCAGGTAAGGCTCCAAGAACCCACCCCCGTTGAAAAACAATCCAAGATAAGCGCTTAGGGGGTTTTCAAAACACACGTGGATCATGAGCAGGGTATAGTCCTAGTAAGGCTCTAAGAACCCACCCCTGTTGGAAAATAATCAAATAAAATCTCATATAGAGTCTCATAACACAAGTGGATCAGGAGCAGGGGAAAATCCTAGCAAGGTATCAAGAACCCACCCCCGTTAAAAACAATCCAATAAAAGTACTTGGGGGGGGGGGGGTCAAAACACAAGTGGATCACCATCAGGGTATATTCCTAGTAATGCTTGAAGACCCCACCCCTGTGTAAAAACAATCCAATAAAAGCACCTAGGGGGGTTTCAAAACAGAAGTGGATCATGAGCATGGAAGAATCCTGGTAAGGCTCCAAGAACCCACCCCCATTGAAAAACAATCCAAAATAAGCGCTTAGGGGTCTTCCAAAACACAAGTGGATCATGAGCAGGGTATAGTCCTAGTAAGGCTCTAAGAACCCACCCCTGTTGGAAAAAATTCAAATAACAGCGCATAGGGAGTCTCATAACACAAGTGGATCAGGAGCAGGGGAACATCCTAGTAAGGTTCCAAGAACCCACCCCCATTAAAATACTTTCCAATAAAAGCACTTGGGGGGGTTTCAAAACACAAGTGGATCACCAGCGGGGTATAGTCCTAGTAAGGCTCGAAGAACCCACCCCCATTGAAAAACAATCCAATAAAAGCGCCTAGGGGTTTGTAAAATACAAGTGGATCATGAGCAGGGAAGAATCCTGGTAAGGCTCTAAGAACCCACCCCTGTTGAAAAACAATCCAAGATAAGCGCTTAGGTGGTTTTCAAAACACAAGTGGATCATGAGCAGGGTATAGTCCTAGTAAGGCTCTAAGAACCCACCCCCGTTGGAAAATAATCAAATAAAAGTGCATAGAGAGTCTCATAGCACAAGTGGATCAGGAGCAGGGGAAAATCCTAGTAAGGCTCCAAGAACCCACCCCCGTTAAAAAACAATCCAATAAAAGCACTTGTGGAGGGGGTTTCAAAACACAAGTGGATCACCAGCAGGGTATATTCCTAGTAAGGCTTGAAGAACCCACCCCTGTGCAAAAACAATCCAATAAAAGCACCTAGGAGGTTTGCAAAACAGAAGTGGATCATGAGCATGGAAGAATCCTGGTTAGGCTCCAAGATCCCACCCCCGTTGAAAAACAATCCAAGATAAGCGCTTAGGGGTTTTCAAAACACAAATGGATCATGAGCAGAGTATAGTCCTATTAAGGCTCTACTAACCCACTCCTGTTAAAAAACAATCCAATAAAAGCACTTGGGGGGGGGTTTCAAAACACAAGTGGATCATGACATGAGCAGTGTATATTCCTAGTAAGTCTCCAAGAACCCACGCCCATTGAAAAACAATCCAAGATAAGCGATTAGGGGGTTTTCAAAACATAAGTGGATCATGGGCAGGGTATAGTCTTAGTAAGGCTCTAAGAACCCACCCCTGTTGGAAAATAATCAAATAAAAGCGCATAGGGAGTCTCATAACACAAGTGGATCAGGAGCAGGGGAACATCCTAGTAGGGCTCCAAGAACCCACCCCCATTAAAAAACAATCCAATAGGGGGGGCGTGGCCAGCAGCCATCCGATGAGGACGTGAGCCTGTGCTGCTCCCGCGCCACTGGCCTTATGCTGCCGAAATCCTGCTAAAATATACATCCGCGCTGAACCCTGAAATACTCCAGCGGTGTGTGAGACTCTCCTGCACCGAATCGCGGGGCTCAGACGCAAATCCGCAAAAGGAATCGCCGTCCAGATCGAGTGGAAGTTGCAGGAACCGTGACAAGTGCGGAGCCCAAGATGGCCGCCATAACTGCGAGCGCGCACTAACTGTCGGCCGGCGGGAACAGCTCAACCGGGCTCTGCAGTCAATATCCTGACCGCGGCGGCGGGGCGGTGCTGCGATCGCAGGTCCAGCCCGCCTGGCGAACGTCTCTGCCTGCGCGAGAACCCCTTCGAATCGGGGGCCTGAAGAGGGCCCGGAGCGGGAAGCCTGGCGTGTCAGTGTTGGCGCAGAAGAAGACGCACGGCGCACCGGCGGGTGATCCGAATAGCGCGCCCCCTACAACCGGAGACGTGGACCCGCTACTCGAGGCCTGGAACATCCGGCGATGTGGTAAGGAGTGGGAAGGTGGGAAGGTGGGATAGAGAGCGCTAGCGAACCGCCTTCCCTCCCCTCACGGGCAAAGGACCTCCAGACGGAGCTGCGATCCCTACCGGCGCCTGCTGACAACTTGGGCTGTGAACCCCCTTTCATTTCTGGGACACAACAGGCGCCCCCACAGCGACGTGCAGCCCAGTGCGTGTGGCCGCTACCAGGGGACAGAACCACAGGGCCCCGGTGGGTGCTATAAAGCGGTGACTGACTCGCATATCACGCACCCACACCGTCTTGGCCCCCAGAGTTGCTGAAAGTGTGGCTAATAGACATTGTTTGGACAAGGGAACTGTAAAGCTAGCACAAGCATAAATACCCGTCGGTCGCAACGTGCCCGGCACCACCAACAATAACTTACCAATAGTGCCTACCCCCAGCACCTGCCGGACCCCCCTCCCCCGGGACCAGACATCAGCACACTGCAACAGTACCACAACAAGCAGAGAATGGGTAAGGAGAAGCCCAGGAAAACATCCACACAGAGCAGGATCGAGCAGTATGCAGCTATGCCAGCACCCCGCTCACCAGAGAGGCCACTGTCGGTCGACCCGGATCATGTGGACAATATTTCTCTAAGAGATATCATGAGCGCCATCACCAACTCCAGGACCCCGATGGAAAAAAAGATGGACAGCATTGGTGCAGACGTGTACCTGCTACACCATGATCTGCAAAAGCTGACCTCCCGTACGGGAGAGGCAGAGGCACGAATCTCTGAAACCGAGAATGGCCTGCGAGGTGTAAATCGGCAAGTGGCGAGTATGCTAGCACGGATAAAGACCCTGGAAGCAAGAGTGGACGATAGCGAGGGTAGATCCCGGCGCAATAATATCCGCATAATCGGCCTGCCGGAAAAAGTCGAAGGGGAATGCATGGAACTCTTCCTTGAGGACTGGTTGACGGATATCTATGACGGAGAGGCATTCTCTAAATTCTTCTCTATCGAGCGGGCCCACCGCATCCCAGCTGGCAAAGTGACACCAGGAGCTCCACCACGCACAGCCAAATTTTCGAGCTATAGAGATAGGGACACGGTACTTCAACTGGCAAGATCGAAGGGCACGGTCACATTCAACGGATCCAAAATAGCCTTCTTCCCCGATTTCACCAGGGAGGTACAGAAAGCATGACAATCATTTGACCCGCTCAAGAAACGTCTACAATCAATGGGTATCAAATATGGACTGCTCTTCCCTGCCCAACTCAAGATATTCCATGGGGGCACAACCGTGCACTTCACCGACCCCAGAGAGGCATGGAACTGGGCCGAACGGCACATAGAAGGGGACTGGAACACGGAGGGAAGAAGGAGGGATAGACGCAATAGTCCTCGCCCAGAACGTCTGCCAGAACAGGGCCAACAGCAGCGGCCACAACCAGGAAATCCACTGCGGGAAGAAATATGAAATGGGAGCAGTTTTGGGCAGAATGCCAAAGCTACTAAGCCTAGGAGCACCACAAATCTCTCACCCCCCACGCCAATCTATGCACGAAATACAACCAGGCCAGTGGCCGAACAGTCACCCGCCCCACGAGCTAAGACTAAAACTAAAGAAGTCCGCGACAGCACCACGGACAGGTGCTGTGAAATCTACGAAGTTCATGTGCCACTGAGGGTGGCTTAGTTAAGGTTTACTTGTTCTGTTTCAAATTTCGGGCGACAGATACTCCAGGTTGGGTGGGAGTATAGGGAGGGGGGATTAGGTAACACTACCGGGGCAGTACATGCCTCCAGGGGAATGAGGGATGGAGTTGGGGGGAGGGGGAGTTCTTATTCTTGCTCTGGGTTTTGTCTTTATTTTTGTTCATGTATGGTCCGACAACACTAAATATTCACTCCTACGAGCCCGCATCACACGGCGAAACAACAGACCGTGCATCTTCCCGGAATCCTACATAAACTGCCCAACAGTAACCCACCCCCCAACCAGATGACGAATGCTAGATCTGATACAAAATCATTACATCTCCTGACATGGAATGTCAATGGGTTGGGGAGTGGGATAAAACGCAGACTGGTCACCCAAGCATTAAACAGGCAAGCGCCGGATGTGGCGTTGCTCACAGAAACACACCTGGCGGGCACCACATGCAACCTATTTAAACGTGGTAACTATCGCACAGCACTGCACTCGGGTTTTACTTCAGGCTCCAGAGGGGTCCTCATACTGATCCATAAGAAGCTGCCGCTCACACTTTCCAGTGTGTCACAGGACACAGGAGGCAGATTTGTGCATATGACAGGAACCCTATGGAATCAAACCATAACAATACTAGCTGTTTATGCACCACCCGCGCTGTTGCCAAATCTCATAGAAGAGATAACTCCCCTGATATTACAGGACTCCTCAGACACACTAATTCTTGGTGGCGACTTTAATGAGGTTATGAACCTGGGTATGGACCGTACACACCTAAGGGGCAGGAATCCCGACACGCACACAAGACTAGCCACCTTCACATCAGCACTGGGACTGAGGGATGTATGGCATGACCTTCACCCCGAGAATCGAGAATACTCTTTCCACTCGGGCGCCCATGCATCCCTCTCTAGACTGGACTATTTTTTCGTTCCAACCACAGAGGTGCATAGAGTACTTAACGCCACCCTACTCCCGCGTGGCATCTCTGACAACTCGCCCCTACTAATAGAACTATCAACATCAAGGCCAATCCCTCCACCTTCATGACGCCTTAACAACTATTACTTAGGCTTCCCGGAGCTTGTAGAACGTATTCAAGAAACCACAACCAATTACTTTGAACTAAACGCAGGGTCAATTGATAACCCAGGATTGTTGTGGGAAGCGTATAAGCCGGTACTGCGGGCAGAGATTATCTCCTGGACAACGGCGCACAAAAAGGCTCAAATGCGAAAAGTAAAAGAGGCTGAAGAACAGATGGAACGTGCAGAGCGTGCACATCTGGCACGAGACCTGCCTGAAACAAACCGAGCACTGGTCCTTGCCCAAAAAAAAAGCCCTAGACAATGCTAAACAGGCGCACACCACGATGCGCGCCAGATTATATGAGACTGGAGATAAGGCGGGTAAAATGTTAGCCTGGCTGGAGCACAGGGATGAAGGGCACAAACAGGTCAGGATGATCAAACCCGACAATTCGGAACCGCTGTGGACAGATCAGGCTATTGCAGAAGGCTTCGCAGCTTACTATGCAACGCTCTATGGGTCACCGGAAGCCCCCACTAACCTCTCCATGTTAAACGGGATCACCCTTCCTAGCCTAACGGGCACACAGAGAGATCTACTGGAGGCAACCATTACTGAAGAGGAACTAGGGTTGGCCATGTCACAATTACATCCCGGGAAAACACCGGGGCCGAACGGCTTCCCGGTGGAGACATGGAAAAGGATAGAACCAAGTGCGATACTCCCACATCTCCTGCAGATGTACACACACTCGAGGGAGCAAGGAAAGCTCCCCCCAGACATAAGGAGGGCAACTATAATACTGATCCCCAAACCAGATAGGCCTCCAGAGAAATGTAGTTCGTACAGGCCGATTTCGCTAATCAACACTGAAACCAAAATCCTGGCGAAAGCATTAGCAAATCGACTTCAGAAAGTTATCCTGTCACTTATACATCCAGACCAGTGCGGCTTTATGCCCCAGAGGTCTACGCGTATGAATATACACAGACTACACGCTGCACTCGAAAAATCCTCCCTCCTGCGGGGTCCCTTGGCGCTTTTAGCAATAGACTTTAAGAAAGCCTTCAACTCGGTGCACTGGCCAGCACTGTGGGAAATAATGCGTCAAATGGGTTTCGGTGACCAATTCCTGGGATGGGTGCAGTTGCTATACAAGTCCCCAGAGGCCATGACCAGAGTAAATGGGTGGCTCTCGCAGCCATTTAAATTGGGCAAGGGGACACGACAGGGCTGCCCCTTGTCTGCAATGCTCTTTGCGCTTGCCATAGAGCCGTTGGCGATTCTGCTAAGAGAATCACAAATGTGGAAGGGCTTCCGGTGGACAGATGATTGGGAGGATAAGGTCTCACTATATGCGGACGACCTGCTCCTGTATCTATCAGACCCCATGACCTCTTGTCCTGCAGTGATACGCTTACTGAAGGAATACGAATCCTTTAGTGGTTTGAAGGTGAACTGGTCGAAATCCACACTGTTTCCACTGAGAGAGATGGGTAGCGTAGGGATACAGAATTGCCCCTTTCGTATAGAAGTTGACCAGTTTCGCTACCTGGGGGTTCAGATAACAACGAACTTAAACAATTACGTAGAAAAAAACCTCCACCCAATCATAAACCGCTTTGCAGAGGACATCAAAAACTGGAACGCCCTGCCACTGACCCTACTGGGGAGAGCAGCACTATTTAAGATGATGGCACTACCTAGATTCCTGTACATACTCCAAAATGCCCCGTTACACATCCCCAGACGGGAGTTTCACAAAATCGACAGAACCCTCCGGAAACTCCTGTGGAACAATGGACACCCGAGAATAGCGCTCCACATCCTGCAGCGCTCCATCTGGGAGGGAGGCATAGGTTTGCCGCGTATACAGACGTACTATTGGGCGAGTCAGATGGCAGTAATAAACGACCTATTACACGGCAACCCCTCGGTACCTCACATTAAATCTGATACCCTGGATGGAGCGAGCATAGCCACACTAGAGTCCCTATACCAGAAAACTAATAACAACACTACCAAAACAATGGCTGCTCACCGGGCATTAATCTGGGCAGAGGCGCATAAACATATAAACTGGGAAGGGAAAACCACACCGGTACAGCCACTGTGGGTAAATAAACACATCCCTGAGCAGGACAGGCTCCCAAAATGGCGGAACTGGATAACTGCGGGAATAACAAAAGTGGGGGATGTGATTCGGGACGGGGGAATTGTGCCATTTGAGAGGTTGGTGGAGGAGTTCAACCTCCCTGTCACTGACCGATACCGGCATATGCAATTAAGTCATGCCCTACAGCGGTACTTCCCTGACCTGCGGGACATGGCAGACTGCACCCCCATAGAGAGGAACCTGGTCCTAGATAGCATAGACACCAAAATCACCTCGGTGATGTATAATGTTCTCACCTCGTTTGCCACACCGGAGCTATCGAGTCTAAAGTCTAAATAGGAAAGGGATGTGGGAGAAATACTGCCTGAAGACTGGATAACAATCCTAATGTACCCGGGGGAAACCGCCATTTCGGCCAGATTACGCCTTGTCCAGCTCAAAATCCTGCATAGAGTCTACTATCCAAGGGTCGCATTGTACCGATGGGGTAAAACCACAGACCCGAATTGCCTGCGCTGCCACCAGGAAGAGGGCACCTTTTTCCACATTATATGGGGCTGTCCGCACATCACGCTATACTGGCAACGCTGCTGCGACACACTTAGTAAGGTACTGGGTCGGACTGTGCCCAGAGATCCGAAATTGATGTTGCTGGGTGTCGAGGACACCCCCGTTGGAAAATAATCAAATAAAAGCACATAGGGGTCTCATAACACAAGTGGACCAGGAGCAGGGGAAAATCCTAGTAAGGCTCCAAGAACCCACCCACGAAGAAATAACAATCCAACAAAAGAGCTTGTTGGTTCAAAAACACAAGCGGTTCACGAGAGAAGAAAAAGCCAATTTTAACACCAAAGTGTTACACACAAAGGCTAAAACGCCTCCAAAAAACTGTAAAACACATGATCATACAAACGCAATGGCTCAGAGAACCCACTCCAAGAAGTATCAAATGCAAGAATATAGCAGAAGGGGTTTCAAACATAAGTGGATCATAAGCCGAGAGAACAGAAAGAAATCACCCTGTGAGCTTGGAAGGGCACAAGTCCCAAACCCGGATCAGGTGGGACGCAAGTGGAAGGTCTATAAACCACCTCTGAGGATGGCAAATAATAACACCTCAACAAGCACATGTCTCGCCACCTCACACGGAAAAGACTAGTAAAAGCAGGGAAGACCTACTGCAAAGCCAAGTATGTAAGAAACAAGACACAGCTCACAAGCTGGGTCCACCGAATACACCGACACAGCTCACACGCTGGGTCCACCAAATTTCACAAGCTTGATTATGAAGGGTGGCAGGGATCAGCCTTGAGCGGGCCCTACATGGGAGTAGGGCCCCCCGCTCACCTGATCCCTCTGTCCCCAAAATATATTCTTGTTATTCTCTATATGACATTGTTATGGTTGGGTTTCTTCCGCAACATGGCTTGTTCTAAAATAAAGCTTAAGGCCAAAGTTTTTCTACCTCACATCCTGTTTGGCCTCCTCATTCCTGACACTGTCGTTACTGTGATTACTGTCATGTCATACTTGTCACCTGTCACCAGCATGCCACCCCCCACATAAAAACAATTCCAGGCTTATGCTCAATCGAGGTGCATTGCAGGACCAGGCAAAGTTGCTGGCTGCGCTGCGTTTGCGGTGGCGGATATCTTCCAGGATTTAGCTTTGCTGCACTTACAGTGTGTAGTGGGGATTCACATCAGGTTGGGGGGTCCCAGGAGGTGCTCTGGGGCTGAATATCTGGCAGAGACCAATGCGGGCCTTATATATCGGCCTTGCTTCTCGGCCAGCTCCACTGTGTCCGAAAATGTGAAAGCTACAGAACTAGGACACACACAAATTATAATATTTTCTTTTGTCCAGGTCCGTTTGCCTAAATTCATGTCCTTTGTTTGACCGTAATTCGTTTTCTTCTCTTATATAGGAAATTGTGCTGATTGGTAGTCATAGGGGGATTATGTTTTTTGCCTCCACTTAGGTCGGAAGTTGGGGTGTCAATCCATCCGTCATTATGCTGCGCTAGAAAGCGAGGTTAGCTATTGGAGTGACAGTGGGACAGTGCACATGGGTCCACTATTGTTTATTAAAAGGAGGTTTAATATGACCTGCTTCTTCAAAATCATATTTAAGCAATAATGCCCGAGCCAGAGGGACATTACTGAAACAGCTAATGCCCTGGGGCCCATAGTTACATAGTTAACGAAGGCCACGGTATTACCTGACTCTGTAATGCTCCGCCGGCGAGGGAATTATTGCTATTACTACCCTGGTCTGTTGGACCGGGGTACTAAAAGCTTGTTTTCTTCCTTTCCGAAATGCTCCAGCGTTTCAGAAAAGAATAAAAAAGAAAAGAAAAAAGTGCCCGCCAGCAAAGGGAAAATTAATTCCGCTTTCCCGTTCCATGACGGCCATTGAAAATAATAAACAAAGTAAACAAATAAAATGGCCCCCATGGAAATGGAGAAGGGCCTTCACGTAGTCCCTTCTCCTTTTCCATGGCAGCTATTCTAAAAATAGTAAAACAGTTTTTTTTTTTTTAAATGGCCACCATGGAAAGAATAGGTGGCCTATCACTGATGGGGAGCAGAAGCGCTAGAAACACAAGTGTTTCCAGCACGTCTGCTAGTGATTATGAGCAAAAAAGAAGGTACGTGGAGGGAAGGGGGTGGGGGATCTGTGGAGGAGGCACTTACCTGAATTCCCGACGGAGGAAGATGGCAGCCTTCAGCCGTGAGGAGGCTCGGAGTGGGGGGGATTACCATGTGGGTACCCAGACGCTGCCACCCCATCGTGATTTATATAGTACTTCATAGCGTATTAGTACAGGTTCTAAGTTCTGTAATAAACTGTACCCCCATTATTACTCTGTCATGGAACTCAATCTATGGACCTCAGCAGGATCAATGCTTGACTGGGACTTTGAACCCTTGTCACATAGCATTGTTTTGTTTCCAAGGTTAACATGTTGCGTTGTGCTTGTGTTATCCTGCAGTGCACTGAGGCACTGATAATATCTACAGATTTGTGTCATGTGTTTTATTGTAATCCTTCATCAGTTCTATTGAGCATAGCTCATGTGGAAGATTAAAGGTTTTAATCTTTTGGGCCTTCATCCTTACTTGAAGAAGGTTGGTCTTTGAGAAGAAATTTAGTGATGCCTGATATGTGGAAGAAATTATAGTGCAAATGGAAATTCTAACAGTTTGTCCCTGATGGAGGATCGGATACTCTTCAATTTAGACCTGAAGAAAGTGAAAGGTTCTCTCAGAATTTGGAGGAATCTGGAGGAATGCTGTTAGATGCTTTCATTTTGGTTGTGTCATGGATGCTGTTTGGCTTGGTGCCTGGCCAACCCGTTCAAAATAGTAGGCCTTTTTTCTTTCTGAATTGTCCTGTGGTAACATTTTTATCCCGGTGGTGGCACTATCAGTTTAAAGCTGTAGGTATGCCCGTCCCCGTTGTTATAAAGCAATGCCTTTCTCTGTTTTCAACATTTTTTATTACAACACCCTGATGCTTGAAAATGTCTTACTGCACAAGATGTCTCTGTGTATTGCCCTACTTGTCTTCACATCACAGAATTGTTTCACACAAGCATCTTCTGAATAAAATGTGCAATTGTGCATGCATTACACTGTTTCAGGCTTATGTAAAGCAGGCATTTACTGTGGGGAAAACACAAAATGAGGGGATTTGGAATGCTAATAGCCCTTTCCCAGTGATCTGTGACTTGTCAGGGTGAGGGGCCATTAGCACTCTCCATTTCACACTTCTGTCTGCGCCAGCCCAATAATAAAAGATAAGACATCCAAGAAACAGACTGGGGTAATGTAAAGCTCTGCTATGGCTTTTACCATCACAGTACTTCTTAAAAGTCCTGGTTAGTGCCAAACTACAGTATGCGAAAAAAAAGTCTTGTGGTAAGTTTTCAAGGTGGACCACCTCTGTGTTTTCACTTCAAAAAAGCACTATTTTCTGCATGTTTGTGGGACATTCTTCTGGGAGACCCCATTGTCAGTTGCGATTAGCTATGATGTTTATGGCATGAGCTACATAAAAATTATTGCATGGAATAAATAACCCAATACACACCACATGGTATGTTCTCTGCATTCGGACTCAAAACAGCCTACCCAAACAATGTTCATGGGTACACTGGGTCTGCAACCTGCAGCTCTCTGTTTGTTTTGGACTGTCACTCCCATGACACCTCACCACTGACTATGCTGATTAGAGCTGATGGTAGTTGTAGTCAAAAACATGTAGAGAGACAAAGGTTGCACACGCCTAGAACATCAGTATATATGACATTGCAGTGAATATGACATCGAGATTCTTTGGAAGAGAGTAACACAAACCTATCCCATGCTTAACTTCGTATGGAACCCATTCTGTAAATATGCAATTCCAACTCATAATTAGGTGGTATTTATTTTAAAAGCAGGAGGTATTTAAAGTTCAGTACAAAATAGAAGGTGGGTGAGGCGCGCACTCCCGGTCCTGGTCAATTGAACCTGTTGCAAAAAATATAATAAGTAGCTGGGTCAAATCCCAAAATGGACAAATATTCACAGGGTTAGATCCCTTCTGCTGCAAATCAGGTACTCAGTAATAACAGGGTTAGATCCCTTGCTGCAAATCAGGTACTCAGTAATAACAGGGTTAAATCCCTCAGCTGCAGTTCTGTGGTCTGTAGTTGTTCTCCTCCTAGCGCTTTCTTATCTCAAATAATCATCAGGGAGGCTGTTGAGCAGGTGTGTCTAATTAGACTCAAAGGATTCTGGTAGCTGTAGTGAAAACGTTTTTTTCTGTTCAGGTGACCAGCAACCGACACCCCTCCAAAGCACAAGTCCTTCCCAAATTTGGGGGAGGGGAGAGAACCATCTTTATGATTCTCCAAAGTGGGGCACAGTCACCCCGTGGCGCTGCCTCTGGAGCCCGGGACTCCCATAGCATTCAGTACAAAATAGAAGGTGGGTGAGGCACGCACTCCCGGTCCTGGTCAATTGAACCTGTTGCAAAAAATATAATAAGTAGCTGGGTCAAATCCCAAAATGGACAAATATTCACAGGGTTAGATCCCTTCTGCTGCAAATCAGGTACTCAGTAATAACAGGGAGTCCCGGGCTCCAGAGGCAGCGCCACAGGGTGACTGTGCCCCACTTTGGAGAATCATAAAGATGGTTCTCTCCCCTCCCCCAAATTTGGGAAGGACTTGTGCTTTGGAGGGGTGTCGGTTGCTGGTCACCTGAACAGAAAAAAACGTTTTCACTACAGCTACCAGAATCCTTTGAGTCTAATTAGACACACCTGCTCAACAGCCTCCCTGATGATTATTTGAGATAAGAAAGCGCTAGGAGGAGAACAACTACAGACCACAGAACTGCAGCTGAGGGATCTAACCCTGTTATTACTGAGTACCTGATTTGCAGCAAGGGATCTAACCCTGTTAATACTGAGTACCTGATTTGTAGCAGAAGGGATCTAACCCTGTGAATATTTGTCCATTTTGTGATGTGACCCAGCTACTTATTTTTTGCAACATGTTCAATTGACCAGGACCGGGAGTGCGCGCCTCACCCACCTTCTTTTTTGTACTGAATGCTACGGGAGTCCCGGGCTCCAGAGGCAGCGCCACGGGGTGACTGTGCCCCACTTTGGAGAATCATAAAGATGGTTCTCTCCCCTCCCCCAAATTTGGGAAGGACTTGTGCTTTGGAGGGGTGTCGGTTGCTGGTCACCTGAACAGAAAAAAACGTTTTCACTACAGCTACCAGAATCCTTTGAGTCTAATTAGACACACCTGCTCAACAGCCTCCCTGATGATTATTTGAGATAAGAAAGCGCTAGGAGGAGAACAACTACAGACCACAGAACTGCAGCTGAGGGATTTAACCCTGTTATTACTGAGTACCTGATTTGCAGCAAGGGATCTAACCCTGTTATTACTGAGTACCTGATTTGCAGCAGAAGGGATCTAACCCTGTGAATATTTGTCCATTTTGGGATGTGACCCAGCTACTTATTTTTTGCAACAGGTTCATTTGACCAGGACCGGGAGTGCGCGCCTCACCCACCTTCTTTTTTGGTATTTAAAGTTCCTCTGGGAGTATTAATGGCGCAAATGCCATTTGCACTAAAGAAATAATGCCCTAGTACAAACAACATATTCTTTCAATGCATTTTTGTAACAGGGCAGAGGACTATATCCAGGGAAAACATTGTCCTATTTTTCTTTCTCTAATCCTAGGATTCCAGAGACAGCAGCTTGAGTTCAGTAAAGAGGAAAGTGAACTACATGCAGCCTGCTCCAGAATATATTCTCCACCAGCGTTATGAGTCCAAAACGCCAAAATATAAACACGCGCTTCTAGAACCTTCTCCATAATAACCAAATCAATGGAATTGGGTAGGGTTGTTACTCGGGTCACTGACCTAGCACCGTGGGATGAAGAATAGAATGGCATTTGGTGGAAGTGGTGGTGTGGCAGTTGTGAGAATTATTGGTCGACTTGGTGCTGTTGATGACAATCAGCAACCACCAGTCAACTCTAAAACAAATGCATGCAGAAGCAGTGAAAGCATGGTGTGTGTCCTTCCAATGATATGGGCAGGAGATGCACTATCCACATTCTTTCTGCATGTAAGAAGGGCACCTGTGGCCCAAGGCATAATACCAATGAAGTCTCTTTTGCAGAGGAGCCCCACAAGATTAAGAGCATTTTGGAGTTGTGAAGATGGTGAGGGCACCCTTTCAAAATTGGCATGAAAGTGCCTTGGAAGGCTGCTGTGCGTGCAGTGTGTACTATATATTAAAGGCAATTCCTAGCCAAGGGCTGTGTGATGGGTTGGATGAAGCTGAGACATACACAGTGTACATGGTTGCTACCTGTGTACTATGTTTTCTGATTCCCACACACGGATGCTAAACACAGACCAAACACAGGGAGTCATTAGCACATATTAGCCATACACAGTGCACAACTGCAGGCAAGGTATTGTATCTATCACGCAGAAAGCATGGCGATGTTAACACTAATGTAAGGGATTGTTAGACTGTTTTGGTTTTGCATTGTGACATACATGTCAATTCAGCTCAAGTCTTTCAGGAGGTACACATTTGACTTGTGTTGTTCCTGTCTGTTCTTTGTCAGCCAATCCATACTGTAATTGAGCCTCCTGCTCAGTTGACATCCAAATGTACACATATACATATAAAACTGTACTTTAGTGATTCATATTAGAAAGGCATTGCCATAGCAGAATTCTCAGCGCGTTGCCTCACTTCGGTTTCCGTCGGATTACAGGAGTTTGCTGGTTGAACTGAGAAACAGGACGTTTTAATGTCATGTGTTCGCTCCCAGAGCAGCAAAGATAGTCTGGCTAAGTGGAGTGGGAATACTTCACCATCCCTCTGATCTATGTTTTACGCAATTATACCACCCGGTTGTGTGACAAACCAGACATGAAATTGCATTATAAAAAATGCAATTTTACGATAAATTGGATTTTTCCTCATTTTATTTCCACTGAGATGGTGTTGTCGCTAATTCATAGACTTTGAGGCACCTGGAGAATTCCCTCTGACTTTTATCTGTGTTTCCCACAACAAGAGTGACAATAGCACATACATTGGCTCAGACACTTTGTGCAACATCTATCTTTGTGTGTAGAAGACTTTGCACAATTGCTGTACTCACTAAAAAGTACATTCTGCTAAAGCACAGAGAGACAACACGTCCCTTTACTTAAAATTTCAATTAGGTAATAATGAAACCGTGTGTGTTCAAATGATTTGAATTGGTTTTTGCGTTGCTATTATAGGCATGGTTATATGAACGTTTCAAGTAATTGTTTTAATTATTTCCAAAATGAAAGGGCATCATTAAGAGTACGGCAGTGCAGGAAAAACAGTGGCCCATGCAACTATCTGAGCCACACAACCAGCATGCAGAGAACCAGCGAAAGAAGAACCAGAGGTCTTAAGCGGCTTCCCCAGGTACTCCACCCCCCAGCACAGGCGTGCATAGCAGCTGAACTGGTGCGGCATATCTATAAAAACAGGGACTTGTAACAGAGTGGCATTAGATCAGTGAGCCTGCATTTATCTTGGGAGTAACTGCATGTTATCCTCCTAATACAAACCCAGACACTTTGCATCACAGGCTACCACTGTTACTGCATGGAGGCCCACATGCAGAGAAAAGGGGAGGGGTTTAACACATCTATTTGTAACCTGCTTCCTAGGAGGGGAAGACAGGGATTGATTGGTCAGGGTCGCTAATCCAGTGGGGGAAGAAGCAGAGAATAAGACGGGCATCAGGAAGCCTGACTTCCCAGTGCCACAGGGACATTACAAGTGCTGGCGGTGCGGGAAGTCAGGTACCGGATTTTGTAAGCCCCCATTGACTCCATGAGAATGGGGACTCGGAAGCACTGGCACCTTTGATGACAGTGCCGGTGCTTCCATGCAACTCTGCCTGCCAGGGCCACTGCGCCCGGCAGGGTCAGGCCGGTGGGGTGCAGCGGCGCCGGGAGGCTGACTCGTAGTGTGGCAGTCCGGAAACAAGGGTACTGCTAAACTTGACAGCACCCTTGTTTCCGGACCACCACACTTGTAATGAGGCCCAGAGTAGGGCTTGAGCAAAGGCACAACCCCATAATTCCCTTAGAATTAACCCCATAGCTAGTGTAGGGCTGGTATAGGAAGTCCCTAAGGGTGCTTATACAGATAAGACATTTGCCTTTAGGCTCTCGTTAATAGCCACAGCATAGAAGACAGAACTTAGAAAGTATTGAGAAACCAGCAGTATATACTAACCCAGGGAGTAGGGACACATGGGTTAAGGTGGAACTGGTGCATTTAGACGAGAGATAGGGACGGCCTTAGCTCCTTCTTTATAAAATCACAATAAAATGCCCTTGAACCTTTTCTACAAGTGAACCTTTTCTTCAGCCATCTGTGACAGACATCTTGTGGAACCAAAGTTCTCTGATTAAGTGTTCCGAGAGTGAGGTATTTGGGCAGGTCCAATGCTTTACCCACAATGTAACTCTTTTAAGCATAATTAAGGCCTCTTTTAATATAATAGTGAATTATGTGGCAGAATGTTAGTTACTGCTTCATTTGTCCCCAAAAAAGACTTTAAGAATTAATTTCCTTTGGGTGTGGCTTGGCGGCCATGCAGTGAGCGGCTGGACTTAGTGCTCCGCAGAGATCCTGTAGATAAGACGGTCAAACTGGCCTGTTTTTCACCAAAACTCAAATCAAACGTTGCGAAAGGTGTCGGAAGCTCTGTAGTACGTCCAGGGAGAATCCCGAGCATAAGAACCGCTACACGCCAAGTGAATATAAGCCACTCAAGAGAGGGAAAGATGGCAGACGGGAGGAGGCTGATAAGTTAAAGAGGAGCCGGAGAGGGAGTGCCAGAGCCGGCGTATGAGGGCAGCAAGATAGCAGGAAGTGACGCAGAGGCTCGACTCAGAGTCGGCATGACGAGAAGATACCAGCTCTACTACAGCCTGAACCGAGAGGTGACCGGGGGGAACCGAGGCAAAGAGGATTTGCACTGATCGAGGCAGCAGGGGGTGAAAAGCAACAGCGGATCATCAGCGCTGCAGGGGCCCTAGACACAGCATGACAGGTGAGCCCGGGGTATCCAGCTAGGGGGTCCAGCTCGGGAGGGAAGCAAGGGTGAGCTAGAAGTCACCACACAGCCCCTTGTACACCCCGGGCGTCGAAAGCCAAGGACCAAGTGAGAGCACAACACGTCCGCCCAACATTGGGAGCCTACACGCACTGGATACAGAGAGGTCCAGGATACCCCATACGGCGGAGGCCACAATTTAGTAACACGAGGTAACAAGCAGCTGACACAGGGCCCCCCGGGGGGCTCAGACAAATTAGGACAATCAGTGCTTGGGCGGAAAGCCCCCGCATCCCCGATCCGGTAAATGCAAGAAGCTTACTGCATAGCGGAGAAGGGAAGACCTGCACCATTGAGAGCGCCCACACCTCAGCCCCACGATTTAAATGGCAGGAGGAGGCAGCCTACAGCGACCCCCTGGATGAATCGGAGCTCGGCCAGAACCAGCTCCTGATGGCCAACTATCGGCAGACCCTGTGGAAAAGAGGAGGCCGACACACGGGTGAGGTGAGGGGGAGAGAAGGCCCCACCAACACCGACAGGCCAGAGAAGGGGATAGACAGGTCACATCCACCCCTTAGGACGTGGGGGTCAGCCAACTCTGGTGTACCCCAAGTGGCACCAGAAAGCAGGAGAGACTTCTCCCCCTAAGCAAACCAGAACTCCTGATTAATCTCAACGAAACATACACCAGTAACAAGGTGGAAATGTAACAACAGAGCAACACAGCGCAAGAGAGACTCCAAGGGCGAAAAGAGAACATCAAATAAAAAGGAACGTAGAATTCGTTGGACTGCATTTAATCAATATAATTATGTGGGAGGGCACAACCCATCACCCTAGGGTAACAGTGCAGAAGTGGGCAAGGAACGAAGAGGTCGGCCAGCGGCCCCTAGGAACACAAACTTGGTACACAATACTTGGTACCACTAGATAGGCATAAAAGAGAAAACAACGCATCCCAATGAAAAAGGGAAGAAAGGCCAGGTCTGAGTTAGGGAAAGGTGAAGCAAATGTAACTCTACACGGAAAGGGGCCACCACTGACACATCGTGCTGAAAGCCAGAGGCAGGATACAGAGCCCCTTGGGGAATTCGGCAAAAGTGTGAATATATTGGCACCGCAATCCACAACCGAGACCCTGTGCCAATCCCGAATGGGAGGAAGGCGGATCAACCCATCCCTGGACAAGCCTGTGTAAATACCAGAAGCGAGTGCAACAAATAGAATCACGAGATACCAGGGAGGGTGCTATCCACCAGCCCCGCCGGTAGCCACACTACGACAGATCGCACTGCACAGCCCTATGGACTATGCACAATTGCACTCAGAGGAAGCTCCCCTTGCGATAAGATGAAGGAAACGGCCTGAAGAAGGTGCGTATGGAGAGGGAATAACTGTCCCGAAATAGAGAGGCACATCTCCGATGATAGACATATCAAGAAGGACATTATCACATAAATCTTCTACTGAACCCACGGAAACATTGGGAAGCGGCAGGCGAACCTTAAAGGTGCATAGCAACTAACTCATCAAACCCACGACAGAGTAAGTGGGTGAGGGGACATTCCAGATTGGCTTAACGGCAAAGGCTCTGAATAACTTCGATCAGGCAGCCCACCGAGATATCATTAAATACAGGGGCGACACTCCCAACCACTTCCGAGGTGGCAACAAACACAGTGGCAAGCCCTGCTCCGGACACCTGATAAGTAAAGCGGATCTCGCAACACACTAGGAGAAGGAGAAATGCTGGATAAATCAAAGGGAGGAAAGGGGAAGCA
This sequence comes from Ambystoma mexicanum, assembly GCF_040938575.1. Lineage (NCBI taxonomy): Eukaryota > Metazoa > Chordata > Amphibia > Caudata > Ambystomatidae > Ambystoma > Ambystoma mexicanum. The sequence goes on along the minus strand of NC_090932.1, from coordinate 434,122,927 downwards.
GACCAACATGGAGAAATTTGCCAAGAAGCACAACAAGAACCAACCCACCACATCTGAGGTGGACGTGACTGCGACAAGTCCAGACCTATAGGAAGGAAAAAGAGACGAAGATCCTATATTAGAGGCCATAGCAGCACTGAAAAAGTCCTTAGAACACAAATTGGATGTGGTCACAGTGTATGTGAGCCTCCTTAGGCAAGATGTACGGTCCCTAGCGGACCGAGTGAGCATGGTGGAGCAACAGGTCCAGAATAATATTACAGACATTGTCACCGCCCAATCCCACATGTCGGAGGCGCTCCAAAGGGTCAAAACCCTAGAGCACAGGACAGAAGATGCTGAGGGAAGAGCAAGACCGAACAATGTTCGGATTGTCAGATTCCCAGAGGGAGAAGAAGGCAGAGACCCCACGAACTATGTGGAAAACCTGTTGCTGCAGGAGATAGGGGCAGGAATGCTATCCCAAGGTTTTGTAGTGGAGAAGACACATAGGGCCCTGAGCAGGAAACCTCCACAAGATCATGAACTTTAAGGATGGTGAAAAAATATTAACATATTCAAGAGAAGGGGGGTGATAACCCGGAACTCCTCCAGAGTGGCAATCTACCCAGACTATACGGCACAGGGACTGGCAAACATAATATACATGCCACTGTACCCCACCAAACTCAAGGTGATATGGGATAGCAGATCGCACTTCTATGAAACGATGGGGGGGTCATATAAACGCTAGTACATTCTGATCAAATGGGCTATATCCCGGGGCGCAACACCACGTGGAACTTGAGGCAGCTGCACCATGTAGTTGATGAAACGAACAATAGACGGGGAGAATACGCAATAGAATCTTTAGACGCGGTCAAGGCTTTAGATTATGTGAACTGGAATTGGTTGCTCAGCGTACTAGCTCCCTTTGGCATCGGGGAGGGTTCCCTCCGATGGATCAGGTTACTGTATAAAGACATGAGGGCCAGAGTCAAGATGGGAAGACATATTTTGGAAGCCTGGAGGATATACAGGGGCACAAAATAGGGGTGTCCATTATCCCAGGTGCTTTATATATTGGCATTAGAGCCACCGGCGGCCTTCTTGCAAGCAATATATGCAGATACTGAGGTTCAAATAGACAATATTACACACCTAGCCTCACTTTACACGGACAATATGCTTCTATTTATTTCGAAGCTACGAGAGAACCTCCCCGATCTGCTTGAAGCAATAGACGCATATGCCAAACTATCAGGCATTTCCATAAATAGAGAAAAATCCATCTTGTACCCCCTAGCAGAACTCAGACAGGTCCCTGTGGAACAATTACCGAACCTGGGCCTCAGGAAGGTGCTGTGCACCTTTTTGATATTTGGGCCTAGGCGTACACCACAACCCCATGGATACGCGCAACGGCAACACATAAGTAGCCTTAGATAAAACAGTGAGGACCATGGGGTTTTGGAGGACATTTCCACTGGGGATGATAGGGAGGGCAGCCCTGTCGAAAATGACAGTCCTTCCCCGTCTGCTATACTACTTTACGAATATACCTTACAACATACTTGGGACGTTCTTCAAGAAACTGAACACGATGGTGCGAGAATTGCTATGGGGGGGACATACTAACGCTACACGTTCTACAAAGGGACTACAACTCGGGAGGAATCAAAGTGCCAGATTACGAGATGTACTACCTGGCAGGGCAGCTACATTTTGTGGTCTGGTGGTTGGGAGATGATACTTCCATAGACTCTCTACTATTTCAGCCAGCATTACAACACTACTATCTACGAGAAATCATCTGGATGGCGAACCCCCCCCGAACCAAAAGCCTGCCCACCCTGGTCAGACTGGGATTGACACTATGGAAGAAGGCGTGGAAAATCCAAGGAATCCAAGACCCATGCTCCTTGCAAATACCCCTGGCGGGGCTGGCTAGCGCCCGGCCTGACGCACTGGCTGCATCCCAAAGACACTGGGAAGCCAAAGGAGTGGCACAGGTCGAAGATCTGTGGAAGGAAGGGAGTTAGGTCGAATTTGATACCCTTAGAGAATAATACGGAATACATACAGGCCAGTTCATGCGGCATAACAGCACTGTCCAAAAGATGAGAAAGAGATGTCCAGAACTCACTGAGGAGGGCGAAATCAAAGACGATTTGGACACATGGTACGATATTTCTGAAGGGACAGACACAATGTCCATAATTTATGAACAGCTCATGAAAAACAGTAATACCACAGAACTGCAAGTACGCGAGAAATGTGAGTCGGAAATCCAGAGGACCTTTACCGACCAGGAATGGCTGAGGGTCCTAAGATACACAAAAAAGGTCTCCAGAAATGCAAGATTCAGACAAATACAGCTCTATATCATGCACAGTGTGTACCTCACCCCAAAAAGATTATCCATAATGGGGAATAAAGACACGCAAAGCTGCCCCAGATGTGCCGCAGAAATCATAGACATGCTCCATATGTTTTGGACGTGCTCAGTGATAATGACTTTCAGGGAAGGCATCAAGACAAGAGCAACAGCAGGTGGAATGCAGATGCAGGAATGAATGCCGGAATCCTACGTGCTAGGACTGTTCCCAAACGGAAATAACAAATGGACGCATATAGCCAAAATGAAGGACCAGATGTGAATCTTGGCAAAGCGCCGGACTGCTATGGCATGGAAGAACGATGCAGGGCCCAGCATGGATGCCTGGTGGGCTGACCTGAACCGGTGGGCATTAGCAGAGACAAGAGTATGGACTACTGCAGTACAAAGAGGGTTAAGAGAGAGCATTAATAAGATAATGGCCTGGAACGCTCTGGTATAGGACGTGTAGGGCCCCGGGGATGAACGAGAAACAGCGACCCCGAGTGAGACAGAAAGTGTGGAGGAAAACCTTACAGACCAGGGAGAAAGCCCCAACAGGGATGTCTAACCAACCGGGGGTATTGTTTGGACAACAGACCCCACAACATGGAAATAGACACAGAACTGCCAGGGCAACCAAAGAATTGTGCACATAAGTGAGAGGATGCGCCAGAACAACTATAGTGAGGAGACACCCCCCAAGAAGTGCCATTTTGAATGTTATGTCATTTGTTGTTTGTTGTTGAATGTTGTTAACATTTAATAAAGAGTTAAAAAAATAATTAATTTCCTTTGTGACTCAAAGACATTTTGGGCCACAAACTCCATACCTCACACCCAAGTAGGGCATGAAAAGTTGCCTTTGAACTGTACACTTTCTTCTCATAAATATGTTAAGGTTTTACCATATACACGCGAAATCGGATTTCTATGCAAGGTAGCCAAACATCCCTGAAGACAAGACAAAGCCACAGGGTGTCAAGAGAGAGGGGAGGACCACAGTTCGATCTGTTGCACTATACTTTATTGAGTACAAATACAGGTTATTAAACATTACCAAAGTTAAACTGTAGTTCTCAGAAGAATCCATGATAGCGAAAGCAACTTTTTTTTTCTGAAATCAATATAATCTCTTGGATCCAATCCCCACATGGTGGAACGCTGTAACATTTCCACATCTTCAGCATCTGCTTTTTGGTTATGATAAAGGCTCTGTATATCAATTTTGGAACATCTAATGAGAAGCAAGGTGCATTGTGAATAGTCCGAAGACACAAAAGTAGAGAGTAGGAGCATTATCAGGACCATGGTCCCTGTTGTTAGCTCAATCCTCTAGTAGACCTCTTTTGCTTTCCCAAAACATGTCCAAGCTAGTACAGCTAGATGATTTTCAATATCAACATTTGTTTGATTGTAGAAGTTTGACTCCACATTCTCCAAGGGGCCCGATCAAGGTAATGTGTCATTCTTTTTATGGTGTGCTGATCCTCTACATCCACTTCCATCTTCACCTTATTTCGACATATCCATGTCTTGGTCTGGGATGCATGGGTTCCGATCCCTCTCCCATCTCACTGTAACTGGCTCCTTATATTGATTTGTGTTGCAGAAGACCATGGATTGTTAAGGTGATAATAGAGGAGATATGGGATAGATGAAGAAGTTCAGGTGTTTCTTGAATGCAGGTGTTCGGTGGAGGGAAGATGGAATTAAACCAAGATGAGTATTGATGATATCTGGGGTATTCAAAATGGCGCAGTTTGTGTTTGAATCTCATAAATTTGAATCCCATCATTGTAGTTCCCTCATAAACATCTTTGTTTTTCCAGATGCTGCCATTTTGCCATTTGGGCCAGGATAACATTGTTATTTAGTTTGAATGCATTGTTTTAAAAATGCAGCATGCTCTGATAGGGTGCATCTCTCATCTCTCTCCGCATTCCCACTATTCTATTCCACCAGACTTGTTGGATTGGTGAGGGGGCAGGGGGCCGTAGATTTATTCATCCTTAACAGGACTTTCAACGGGGTCGGTCCCATGGATGCGTTTTCAATTGTTGTCCTAAACACTCTTGATACTGCCTAAATAGATGTCTCATCTTTCTGTTGAATACAAAGATAATATCCAGTTTGCTCCATAAATGGTTTAATCTTTTTCACTTGGGCAACCCCACATAAAACTGTTGGAGAATCGTATCCCAAAATAATCAAATGTTGGGACCATGTCTGAAATGTTACCTTTTGCTACAAAGTTCAACGTTGGCAATTTCCGCTTACCTACTACCATAATGTTTTTTTTGACACATTATACCAGATGAGAACAGTGGTGCAGACCCACTGTCTGAACATTGCAGTTTTGAAGTTCAGATGTATTGGAACATCACAGAAATGGCACCTGCGTTTTATAAATGTTAAGTGCTTCCATGTTAGGTGAGCAATTGTTGCAATATCTTCACAACAGACAACCATCTTTCAAAATCTTCATTAAGCAAGCTCAGAAAAGAGCATGGGAAATGTGGGAGGAGCTACTTAATGGTTTGGTGCCTTGAGGATAATTCAAGGGATGAAAATTCTTGCACTACTTCCACAATGCCCATACCAGGAACAGCCTCAGATGAGAACAGTGATGCAGACCCACTGGCTGAACATTGCAGTTCTGAAGTTCAGATGTATTGAAACCTCACAGAAATACAGCTTCAGGTAAGTGCTTCCATGTTAGGAGGGATTTCTGCAATGACAGAAAACCAACTCTCTACTTTGAAAATCTTCATTGGACAATCAAAGAGAATGTTTGGGTCAACAAAAACCACACATAAATTTACTTCCCTAATCTGCTGTATATTGAATATCAGCAACGGGAGAGTGAGGCTCTGATACACCGTATTACACTTCGGTCAAAACTCTAATTGACATGATCATATAACTTCCTTTTCCAAGCCCCATGACATCAATCTTTGTTGTGCTATCTTCTGAAATAATTTTGCATGGGAATCAAATAAGGGGATAGGTTTATAGTAAGTAGAAGAGGTGCTAGAGCCTTTTTTGATAAGCGACAGGATTTCAGCTGCCTTAAAATGGTCTTCTTAAATGTTTGCTTCTGTATTTTCAGCTGGGACGGCTGATTATTGCTATTAGCACTCTGTGTTTCCAATCCGGTAACCCGGAAGGATGAGCACTAATGTTCTTTGGCTTATTACTATTCCATGCCAGGAACGCCTAGAACCAGGGATCAGTGCATCATGACAGAATTACGAGAAAAAAAATGCTAAAACTTTCAAGGAAAACCTCACATCACTGATAGTCGGTCTACATGTCAGCAGCACGGGTGGTACGGTTTGATTGTGAACCAAAAGCAGTCTGGAAATGTTTATCACAACAACCTTCATATTAAACCTAGTGAGCACGATGAGCAGGCACTAACAAATATAGAGGGTAAAGAAGAGCAGTTGTGCCTCTAAAATAATATTTGAAAAATTTAGCAATGTTTTGCATTTTACAATCATTTATTTAGTTTTGGCTATTAAGTGGCACTGAAGCGACACTTATAATCTGAATTATTGAATTAGTGTACAGCCAGGGAGAAATGGCATATGAGGAGAGTCACAAAGCTTGTAGGTGTTGTTTGGTTATTTACCCACACATTGAATTTCCATGACCATGTTAATCCCTTTGGACATTCCCTCACAATTCCTTCCCCTGCCCGGCCAAAACACATCCTCCTGGGATCTAGATTTGTCAAGCCTTACCATCAAAATGTGTGCTTGACTATCCTGCCATTGTTGTTTCAAAGCTGTCTTTTGAGTTAATGACTCAGTTGGAGCTGAAAACATGCTGTTCTAATAAACATGGCTGAACCAGGGATGCCTTCCCACTCGAGGTATGTGTGTCCTTCACTGAAGTCTGGTTAAAAACAAGCTTTGGCAAAGACAACACATTTGGCTTGTGTATAAGCATAAGGCACTTGCCAGGCACTGCTATTGTATGCACAGGTACTCGCACCATTTTGCAGCTGCTACCATTGATAGCCAAATAATACCAATACGGCGGTGGCTGGCAGATGCCTTTTCCCTGCTTCACAAAAGCCAAGACTATATGCATTGCCAATGCTTGTTGTACATATGTACTGGATAAGAAGTCATAGATTTAGAGGATGCTTCATGATCTTAAAGTGTAAAACGAACGCCAGTGATAGTGGGAATAAGACAGAACACATACACAGATAGCCCTTTTTGCCCAAGCCTGACATCAATGTATAAAGAAACTTCCAGCAGTTAACACTTGGACAATCAGTTATCAATTCCAAATGTGATCATAACCGTACAGGATCCAGAAAGTATTGTGTACATGGCAGTGTCTTCAGCTGGTCCCCCCCCCAAAATCACTACCAAGACTCACTTTCTAAATGGGGGAAGAAGTGTTTCATAGATCAAAAGAAAAAATCGACTAAAGGAGTCTTGAAGAGAGTGCAAGTCTGCAAAAGCGAGGGAAGGAGAGAATAAAAAGGAGAGAGAGAGAGAGAGAGAGAGAGAGAGAGAGAGAGAGAGAGAGAGAGAGAGAGAGAGAGAGAGAGAGAGAGAGAGAGAGAGAGAGAGAGAGAGAGAGAGAGAGAGAGAGAGAGAGAGAGAGAGAGAGAGAGAGAGAGAGAGAGAGAGAGAGAGAGAGAGAGAGAGAGAGAGAGAGAGAGAGAGAGAGAGAGAGAGAGAGAGAGAGAGAGAGAGAGAGAGAGAGAGAGAGAGAGAGAGAGAGAGAGAGAGAGAGAGAGAGAGAGAGAGGGGAGAGGTGCAGACATGTAACAAAATAGTACAGTACTGAAGAGGAAAGAGAATTAAGGAGCAGGACCAAAGCATGGAAAACCATGAGGAAATAGAACAAGGCTGTCAAGAGAAGAAAGAAAGACAGACTTCCAAAACAGCAACATGGACGGACAGGAAGGAGGGCAGGACATAGAGAAAGATGAAGATGGAGTTCAGGGATGGAGTGCTGGCAGTGCTTAATTTGTAAATAAATATGTGCCATGGTCCAAATATTTTTTAGCACATCTGGGACACATCAAGGCAGGCAACTCCAGACCCTCTGGTGCCACCATCCACGGCTGTGCCCTAAAGTGTCAGCAACATTTTGGGTAAAACCTGCAACTCTTACAGGTTATTACTGGTGATGGATGCACTTTCCATGGCAGATGTGCAAGTTATAGATAGCAATTGACAAAAAATAACATAACATACTAGTTTAAGGCAAATGTTTGTGTGATTCTTTAAACACAACATCATTTACATTTTGCTTGGATTCAATAGGTGGCAAGTGGACCATGTTGACTATCTAACCAAAGATAACAATGTAAACACGTTTTCCTCCTATGGTAAATTAATGGACAAATTCAGGAAAAATAATTCTTGAACTGCTGAACTTGCCTCTCAAACACTGCAGCAAAATAGTTGTGTACTAGTGTAGAGGCCCATGTACACAGGCCAAAGTGCAGGTTTTCATTGACACAGTAGGACCACTATATATCCTAAGCCAACAGCTCCCTCTAGCGGTGACGACAGGTGACGCTATGCGAATTTGCATTGTCTATATACATCCTAATGCAACAGCTCCCTTTAGCGGTGACAACAGGTGAAGCTACTGCATCAGACAAACATGCAGGGACAAACATACATCTGGCCTTTTATTATATTGTACAGAAGGTCCCAACACCTTCTTTGGGTCTTGGCACCCCAGCATCAGGAAAGGGACTCTGAAGCACATCAGGAAACTGAAGCAGGATTTTTTTCAAATACATCAAGTTGTATTTGCTTCCAGCAGGCAGAACGCATAATACAGCACCAAAGACATTTCTGGAACTCTCCTAAAAATTCTGAGCTCTTCCTTCCTTATATACACTCTAGGAAGGTGAGTTGATGGCCTAATCAAAAATACAACCCTCTTCCTGCTTGTGATTCGTTGGCCTATCTGCCACTCAGACCCAGTCTAAACAGGTCTTATCTGTCCTATTCCCCACCAGTGGACTCTGTATGAACTTTTATTTTAAAAAAGTTCTCCATTGATGTCATAATAACATAGCAGAAAAGCCACCATCTTAGAAATTGCCTGACCATGCCTGACTTATCACAAAATGGTGGATTACCCTATTCCTGGTCAAAATGTGATACTTGCTCCGATTCGAATCTAGTTTTTCTGTAACTTATTGTCAGGGGTTTTGGCCCGTGTTCAAGTTATTATGCTGCAACATTTGGGGATGTGGGCTCAGAAAATCCAAGATGGCCGAAAAAAGCCCACATTGCGCCAGAATCCACGAAAACCGTGCAGTTTTTGCGCACACCAAAATGGTCGCCTAACCTGCCACCCACCAGTGCGAGCGTGGTGGGCCAGAAGCGCTATGAGTGAAACGTGGTGCCAAAGGAAAAACAGCAGTGCCTGTTAGCTCAAAAGCGCTTGGAAATCACTTTGTTTCTCTGAAATGCAAGCTAAAAATGCCTATTTTAAACATTGCAAGATATTCAAAAATCTCAATGAACAACAGCAGACATTTGGCAGAATGTAGTCGTGTGTGCATACAAAATCTGGAAAGATGAAGAGCCCAAAACAATGTTTATGACAAAACTGGCTGAGCTGTGGATGTCAGCAGCTGAAGTGAAATGGGACTTAAAGCCACTAAAATCGAAATGTTTAAAATAAATGAGTGACCTACTTTGAGTGTTGCTAGGTTGCAACTGTTTAACTGTCATAGTTTTGAACTTAGAATCAGCATTCTAGCTGCATGTGTAAAAATTATAAGTTTGATTTGGATGAAGAAAAACTGGGAACAAAAGTGACATTTGGCTGAAGCCTGGTTTGAGGAGATTGAATTCTTCCCGGCAACTACCCCCGACAGGAGTGGAGACTTGCTCAGCCACTACGTTCCCAGGCCTGGCTGCCTCCTGCTATTCCCACCAAAAGGAGATGACACCTCCCTGATTGAATCAGGGGAGGAGCACCTGGGAGCAGGGAAACAGAACAATGAGCCTTCCTTGGCTCAGGCAAATGTTAAATTAGGGGGGGGTTGTAAATGTGTTCCTCTTGAGAGAAACGGGGAGGGGCAATGCCTCAGTGAGCAACTTGAGTTGGAGGAAGTGGACAAACCAGAAATTCCACCATGTGCTTTGGGAAACCACACCCCTCTGGGCCAGAGCAAAATTTTTAAAAGATGGATAATTCATAGTACAGACTTGTCAAAATTATATAATTAATATAATTATTCTTGTGATTTTTCTGTTCACATTTTAAGAGGTGTTAGGACTCTGTGGTATGTTCTTGGGGGCAGTAGTGGAAAATAAGGTATCACTCCGAATGTCTGTATGTTACAAATCTGACACTTTATCATCTGATGCCCATATTGCTTGTGCATGTTTGTGTAAATTCTGGAAAAGTTTAGAGGTTGTGTTCTTGATGAAAAGGGCAGATTTCTGTCATAAGTGGACACGACATCTTACAAAGACAGGGATCGGATGGTTTGGTGCTACAGAAAATATGTTAACTGGACATATAATATTAGAAAAATTGTATGTAGATAAATATGTATTTGGATCAAGAATAGATTTGTGTGCAAATTGACCAGGGGTGGATCCTCTGACCCATAAACTACCTCATCACGATGACACTCCATTTCCTTCCCCCAATCAAGGGAGAGAGGAGAGCTTGGCCAATGATAAGTTGTGAGGGGCAGGCTTAGTTATGCCCACGCACACACCCACTTTCAAAACACATAAAAAGGGACTGCTTGGACAGGCGAGACATTCACTTTCCACTTTCTTGCTACGCATTTTGCCGGACCAGACAATATCCAGAAGGACCATCTCCAGAACCAGAGACCAGCAGAACCAGAGACCAGACCGCTGTGAAGTGCAGAGCAGAGCTGACCCAGAGAGCTGTGACTTCAGAACCACCCGCCAGGAGTCCAGTCCAAACCTAATCAGACCTTGATGGCCTATTTCAAATTTATAGTGTGAGTACTCAGCTAGAACTGTGCCAGAACCAATCTCTTAGTCTAAAGTAATCTGATTCAAACCATTTTATCCTGTTCAAAACTGCATCATAGAATCGTGTGTCCCTTCTCCGATTTTAAACCTGTAAAAGTGTCATTTTGCCATTTTGAATCATTATTTCATTTCTGAAAAACGACCTTCATAAAATCGTCAGTATCTTTGGAATCGTAGGTGCTAGGAATACATTTGAAAGCTAATATTATAAACTTTCCAACAAGCCTAAAACCGACTTTCTATTCATTATAGTTTTTCCGTAATCGCGCTCGACGCATTCGGAAAAATTGCAGCGAATTGAAAAATTAGCTCCTATCAAAGATAGCCGTCTTTTGCTTGAACTGCTAAAATTCGTTTTCAACCTGCTAATCCCTCATTGAGCATTGCCAGTGTGACTTGAACTAATCTTAAATATCTATCACCTACCCTGAATCTCCTATAAGGAATTAAAAATCATTTTTAGCATATTGTACCTCATTGCCACCATATTTAAAAGGATTTGCCTGCTTTAAAATCATACCTGTTTTCCTCTAAGCTCGCTGGGGGGAACTGGAACTTTCAACTACCTTTGATTGTATTCTTGAGAACTGTGTGCTCTCCTTTCCATCTTTTTATATTGCATAAGGCGGGGGAGCGAATTGCCAAAAAGGGAAAAGTGATTACATTGTCTTTTGTTGAAATAAAATCAAGGTTATTCCTGTGTTGCATTCTTTTCCATCATTGTTTTTCCTTGAAACCATAAAGGTATTCTCTGCTACTTTACCCTTTCTATACCAATTCCTAAGTGATTAAGTAAGCATACAATTGTCATATTATCCATTGTTGATCAAGGTAATATTCATAAGTGTGCGATCAAATATTAATTTATTTATAAAAGTGTAATATATATATATATATTGTTTAATTTTTCCAATAAATCTTTTAAATTGCAAAACAAACCTACTTCTTGGCTCAGTGAGGTCAGAGGGATTCAAAGAGAGGGGCGTTATATAAGGGCTTATCATCCAGAGTATAACTTGTCATAAAAATATATAAATAAGGGCTTCCCTTGGGCGTCCCAGACGAGGCACTGACTTAGTGGGATTGCTGACTTGAAGTCACTTGACAGATTGGGGGCTCGAGCCGGGGATTCTGGATTGGATTTATCACTTGTGCAGATTAATACAGTGTGCTAACTGAAAGGATATATAAATTCTGTTGGATCACCTTGTTACACTGTAAAAAAAACACCCCTCAATGGAACGCTCTAAGGAAATGGTCTGTTTTGCAAAATAAAATACAAACTTCTGTAAGTCAGGAAGGAAATCAAGTTCCAGAATGACGACCTTGGTAGATATGAAAATAGCCAGAGAACACCCCAGATCACTGAAACAGGGTCAGATATATGGAGAGATCAGGGTCCCTTACATGTGGCCCTGAGTGAACTATATATGGCCCCTAAGGCCAAGGATGAGCACAACAAGATTGCCAGGGTAGCGGCATATTTATATTTACATATGGGAGCCATACAGGACAAATGTGCTGAAGGCCAAGATCTGGCAAATAGGCAATTGTTGGCATTAGAGAAGGCCCAATCTGACCTCGTCTCTTCTGAGCAGAGGCTGCAGAGGAGCCAGGAGTCAGAAAATGACAGTAGGCAGTATATTATTAAAATAAAGGAGGATATGGATATCTTGCAACAGGAAAAGTCTGACCAGGATAACAGATTTTGGGCCTTGCAGAAGGAGTACCAAGAAGGTTTGGACGCCCTACTGCAGAGCCAGAAAAAGCTGGAGCAACAACTGGACTTCAATAGGGCATGCGCAGAGCAGGTAGTCACCATGCAAAGCCACCTAGATAGGGAGAAGACAGAGAGCAATAAACTGATTTTGAAAGACAGGATACCCAGGCAGAGTTTGATCAAGAACGCCAGAAAGCTGGTGCCTTTCAAAGGCAGAGGGACGATCTGGCGGCACAGATGCAGGCTCTTAGTCAGGAAAGGGACACCTTAGGCCAGGAAGTCTGCCAATTAAAAGAAAAAATTGAAGAAAATCACTTGGCCCTCCAGGGACTGGGTGACCTCCAAAAAGAGCATCAGAACTTGTTAAAGCACTCCAGGAGGGTGGAAGATGCTCTGGCAAGAAAGGAACAGGCCAGTAGGGATGGGACTCAGGAGGTAACCCTCCTGCAGCAAAGACTGGCCCAGTATTCCAGGACCAACCAGGAAGCGCAGAGAGAAAATGAGGCTTTCTGTCAGCACAATGATAGGCTCCAGCAACAGGTAGCCATGCAGGAGAGACTGATAGAGTCTAGTAAGGCCTTAACTGAGGAACTGAAAGCGCAGGCTCTTGCATTGCAACAGGGAGCAGGGGCTGACAGAGATGAAGTTCGCTGGGAAACGGAAACACCTGAGCATAACCTCAGGAGCCCTAGTACCAGAGGCCTTCATCTCTCCGAGTCCTTGGACTCTGCCACCCCCATGTCCCCTGGCGCACATGAGCACAAGGCCACAGGGATGGCAGATTACTATCCAGCCAAAAGCATGGGCCTCATAGGCCAGTACCACCCAGGAATGGATGGGCGGGCATCCGGGTATGGGCACCTAAGTACAGTGCAATTTAGTGGGGAACCCCAGGAAAGTAGGCCCACTAAGGGCATCCTGAAAACCTCTGCCCAGTTAGATCAGTGGGGGGGGTACCCATCAAATCCTGGCAGCAAGGAGGGATCTGAAGACTCCTCTGAGCGGCCCAGGACACAGGACACTAGGTCCCCACATTCTGCCAGCCATTCCCAGGCTAGCAGAATCTGGGAAAACCTGGAAGATCAGATAGACACCACTGGGAGCAGTGCCTCTGAGTCAGAGGATGAGTGGACCAGGGTTACCCGAACCAAAAAGGCCAATAAGGCAAAAAGGGCCTTGCTTAAGGACACCTTAAGGCAGATCAAGGCAATAAGGAGTGCCATCACCCCTTATCACAAGAACGCCAAGTATTCTGTTTGGGAACACTTGGAGCTTTATGAGCAAATGCTGGAGACTTTCCATCTGAAAGACAGCAGGAGCTGCATTCAGTATGTAAAATGGACATTCTCCCCAGAATACTCCAGTTTCTTTGCGGGGCTGGAGGACCAAAATCATTCAAGATGCTCCACCTATAGGGCGGCCATCCTGAAACATTTTTCTGTTCACAGAAATCCCCAAGAGGCTCGCAAGGCAGCCTACAATTTGCAATGTGGGGAGGATCAAGCCCTGTGCAGGAGTTGTGCAGGAGTTAAAGCGTGCTTTTGCGCAGACAACAAAGAGGGTACGCACGGACAGTAAAGAATTTGTTAATACGTTTTTCCATGCCTTACCCAAATACATAACGACCCAGCTCGTGAGAGATTTTCACAAGAAAAGATCTTTAGACTGGGTCATTGAGCAAACCACCCGCATCTATGAGGTTCACAAACCGGTGGAAAATAAGAATCAGCCCAAAAACCCCAAAACCAACAGCATCCCTGCTGCTGCCAAGGTGGCAGAGGTAAAGGTTGCCCCCGTTTTAGATTTGGAGATGGGGGGGCATAAAAACCTGCCAGCACCGAATAATTCTAAGCCCAGAAGGCCCTCGGGCCAGTCACAGACAGGGAGTCAAGGAGGTAGTCCAACAAATGGGGTCCCTCGCTCCCCTGACTATGTAAGTCCCCGCTATAAGGGAAGCAGTCCAATCCTGGGTTATGTGTGGACTCCTCTGGCCAAAGGGGGGGATCCAACCAAGCGCCCAACCCAGGGAACTTCCCTCCGCACTTCCCCTAGGAGGGCAGAAATTCACCAAATCCTGGGTAGAACTTGTTCCCCAGGTATCCACCCAACTTCCAGCCCCAAAATCATCCATCCTTCTTTCCCCAATTCCCTGAGCCCAGACAACTGAATCCGGGAGAGGGGAGGCCAAGGGTGGAGGGGTACACAAATCTTCCCAACCCGGGGTACTACCAGAGAAGGGATAGCTACCCTTTCACAGTTAGAGCGCCAGGTACAAAATATGGCACGGGATCTGGGTCAGATACTGAGGGCTCAACAGAACCCTCAGATGAGCATGCCACAGCAGAATGCCCCAAACTCTGGGCCTGGTGCTCCAGAACAATTACGGGGGCAGCACCCTGATAACCCACCAGTTCCCAGGGAGGAGGCACAAGGGGAAGGGGGTGTAAAGCCTTGGAGGAAGCTTCCTTCCACCCTTGTAAACAGCCCCTGGAAACCCAGGAACTGGAAACAAAATCTCCTAACCCTGAAAGCCTGCCACCCAAGGAGCAGAGAAGAGGTAGGAGAAACAAAGGACCCAAACAGACCCATTTTGTGGAAGAGGTACAGGTCTTCCAATTTGAGGGAGAAGGATCCTCAGAGGATCCTGGAAAAGGATCTTCTCCTTCAGAGATGGAGGAACTCCTCCCAAGGAAAAATGGGTCCCAAGGGATTTTAACCCAGACTGGTAGATGTGGGGATTGAGCTGTTGCCGCCCATCATTCTATCGCACAACCAACAAGACCGAAAACCCCTGGTTCAAACCCATCCTGGTGACTGCCTCCAAAAAGGGGGGGGGAGCCCAGAACCGGAACCAGGGGAACCCAAAACCATATCCAGTTGCCAACTTTTTCTTTCAGATTCCCAAAGCTCCCTGCCGAATTCTGCCCAAATCTCTTCTCTCTCAATGTCCAAAACCAAACAATTAGCCCACCAGTTGTCCAAAAATGTGCATTATCTGTGCCCCCTTGAGGAGAAGGAGGGAAGATACTATGCCCCGGTACAAGTACAGGGGCAGGGTACAATTTTGGCTCTGGTGGACACTGGATCCCAAGCTACTCTTCTGTCCAAAAGGGCCTTTGATGAACTAAATGCAGGAAGGGGGGAGAATTACCATATTCCTCTCACCTCTCTTCCTGGACAACTTCAGAACTTTCACGGGAAGGAAATTCCCGTTGAGGGGACTGCAGAGTTGGACATTAAAATTGGGCGACACAAGGTGAAACACCCGGTCATAGTAGTGACTCCAGAGGGCACCCCTTGTTTACTAGGGAATGACCTCCTGAGAAGGTTGTCACCCCTAATAGATAAAATTAAAGAAGAGTGTCAACCATGTTAGTTTAAACGGCACCTGCCACATGGTTGAGCAAAAATCTGACCAAGTAGAATTTCACTTCCAGAATAACCAAATTCCAGATGTGACAGTAATAGCAGTAGGACACCAGATTGGTGATGGGGGGTCCTCTCTATTTCTGAAAATCAACCTTCCTTCCAGTTTAAGGTGGTATTCCACACTGGAAGGAAGCACTCTGAAATTCTATACCAATCCACACTCAGAAATTCCCACTCCTATAGTCCAGAAAGATGAGAAATCAGCTCAGAGCCTGGCTGATATTCAGCAAATTGGACATCAGTTGTTCATCCCTGTTCAGTTAAAGGATGGGACGGACTCTGTTCTCGCCCGAGTGTGTGTGAACAACGGTAAGAGCTTCATCAGCAAAGCCATTTTCCGCCAACTCTCAAAAGATCCAGCTATTTCCACATTCAAACTGATAGACAAATGGGAAATGGATCTGGAAACACCCAATTCGAAACATCTCCTGCCAAGCAGGTGTATGCTCAAAGTCTCCATTGGCAACAAGAGTATAGTCAATAATTGTTGGGTCATGCGAGATGTCACTGCCGCCTTTTACTTAGGCAGTGACATTCTCAATCGCTTTGCCATTAGTTTGGACCTAATAAACTTCAAAGCTTGGTCCCGTTTAGCGGATAATCCCATGGGCTTTGATGATCCAGAAAAAGAATTTAGGTCAGCTCAATTGCTACCTTATGCAGTTGAAATTCAGATTAAAGAGGAAGTCACCATCCCAGAAAGGACCCGACAATTCTCCCTGGAAGTGAAAGTTAAAAGAGGACACAAATTGAAAAATCCTGATGCTTATATTCATCTAAATGCTTCTCTCCCTGAGCAAGGTTTGGGGGTAAACCCAACACCATTAGTCAACATAGAACATGACAGCATTCCAATAGAGGTGGATAACAGCGACTTAAAGAGTATTACTCTAGCCGCTGGCACCATTATTGGAATGGCGGTTGATGACCGACATTTCTCCATTGATTTAGGAAATTAACTGTTAGGACGAATCCCCAAGGACTGTTTTGACAGTGACCGTGATGACAATACCACACCAGACAGGATCTTTACCCGGCATGGGGGGAACTTCCCGCTGTACACTTCCTGCCCTTATGCCCTTATGGCAAGGAAGATGTGACTTGTGACTTCAGAAGGGATGAGGTGATTTTCCAGGTCTATGAGGGCTGCCTTTCCCACCTGAAGCCACCAGTCCAAATCAGCACTCTGACCAGGGACTTGTCCACCGAGCTGGAGGATGCCGCTGAGATAGCGAAACCAGAAGTCTTTCCAGGCTTCAGGTAGGTGGTGGAAGAGAGAGTCAACCTAGCTGATGCCTGCGAGACTCTGGAACAGAAGCAAAAGTTGAAACAAGTTTTCTTGGATTTCCAAGATCTCTTTGCAGTAGACTCATATGACTGTGGTCGCACCGATATCCACACAACAACAATTCCCACGGACCCTGGCATGACTCCAGTGTTTGTGAAGCAATATCGCTTGCCTCTCGCATCCATGGAGTCCCTTACTGAAATAATTAAGACCCTTGAGTCCCGGGGAATAATCCGTCCAGTCCACAGCACCTTCAATAATCCGGTGCTGGGAATATTGAAGCCAAACGGCCAGTCGAGACTCTGCGCCAACCTTAGGGAGCTCAACAAACGGGTCCATACTTCCTGATGGCCTGTTCCCTACATTGACCAAGGGCTGGCCCAGATCCAGGGTTCACAGATATTCACTGCAATAGACCTGACCAATGGATACTGGACCATGCCTGTCAGTAGGGAGGACCAATACAAACTGGCTTTTACCTTTGGGGCCAGCAGTACACATGGACCCGGACTCCCTTCGGATACCTCAACTCCGGCAATGAATTCAACATTTTCCTACACAAGGCCATGCCCGACCTGGGTGCGAGGGGTAACCTGGCTTATGTAGATGATGTCCTCATCAAAAGTTCAACTGTGGAGGAACACATAGCGGAAATCCGTTATGTTCTGACCCAGTTGAGGGCCGCCGGAGCAAAACTTTCCTTTCAGAAAGCACAGTGGTGTAGAACCCGTGTTAATTTCTTGGAGCATGAGATTACTCCTCAGGGTCTCTGTCCCCAGCAAAAGAAAGTGGAAGCACTTCGGAAACTGAAAGACCCCACAACTCTGCGGGAACTAAGGAGCCTCCTTGGACTGACTAATTACAGCAGAAAGTTCATTGAGGGCTACGCAGAGATCACCAGACCCCTGATTCATCTCTTGAAGGGGGGGTCAAGTGGGAATGGGGTCCAGAACAAGCCGAGGCAGTAAGACAGCTCAAAATAAGCCTCTCACAAGCGCCCTGCCTAGCTTACCCTGTCAGAAACAAGGAGTTTTTCCTGGAGAAAGGGTTCTCTAATACGTGCTTGATGGCAGTATTATACCAAAAGCATGACAAGGTCAATAAAGTAATCTCTTATGCGAGCAAAACTTTATCCTCTGTGGAGGAAAAATTCAACGATTGTGAGAAGGCACTCCTGGCAATGGTGTGGGCATTGAAGAATTACCGCCCCTTCATCCAGGGGGAACACATCATAGTCGAGACTACACACCAGCCTCTGCAATATCTCCAAAGTGATAGAATCCGAGCCGGAAATGTGAGTAATTCCCAAATGACTTCCTGGATTCTGTCAATGCCAGGCTTTCCTGTGGAGGTCAGATATGGCCAAGACAAGAAGAGTCCCCTCGCGCAAGGTCTGGCTGACTTGCATGATTGTGCCAGAGAAAACTGTCTCGAGGACGAAAGTCTGAAAATCAAGGACAACATGGAGGCATACCTTAATTCCCCACACAAAGTATTTGAAGAAGACAAGTGTGAGGGAATGCCCACTGTCTATGTGGATGGATGCTCTTACCATGTTGACAACAATGGGGAGAAAGAACTGGTGGCCGGCATAGGGAATGCATGGGTGAATGAGTCCCCAGAACCCTCCGCTGGGTACAAAATTGGTCCCCGAAGTAGTCAGGTGGCAGAATTGATGGCTGTGCATCAGGACATCCTCACTGCTGTCCAACATCAACTCCACAAACTGGTCATAATCACAGATTCATATTATGTACGGAACGGGTTCGTGGAGCACCTGGTTAATTGGTATGTGCTAATAACAAACCCTTGAAACATGGGAAGTTAATTCAAAACATTGATGATCTGGTCACCTCGAATCGGATGACCATCTACTAGAAGAAGATCAAGGGACATTCCAAAGTAGAGGGACCAGATAAAACTGGAAATGACTTAGCTGATCAGCTGGCCAAAACCGGGGCCATCCAAGGGGATCTAATAGAAATAGAGTCCCTGTTGGGGGAACTCCAGGTCACTGCTATCACTAGGTCCCAGACAAATGCTCACAATGATCTTTCAACTGCACAATGGAGTGAGCAGACCCCAGATTCTGATTTGATTACTGCTCAAAAGGGGATCCAATAATTGGTAAGTTTTACCAACACATTGAGGACCCTGAGAACTTTCCCCTGACGGATACCGATTACATTGGGAAAGAGGACCTTAGAGTGTTGATGAAATGTCCAAAGATGTTCCGAATCCAAGACAGTTTGTTGGTAAGGAAATCCCAAGCTGGCCATGATCAGTGGGTGGTTCCTACCTCATTCAGAAGCCTGATGTTAAGTCACGCCCATGATGCGGCCACCGCCAGTCATAGGGGGTTTCATACAACACTTGAAATCTTAAGAGAGGTTGCATACTGGCCACACATGGGGCAGGACCTCGACCAATACTTGAAGGGGTGTCTTGTGTATGCACAATTTCAGCCAACATCCCTCACACACTGTGTGCCTCTCCAGAAGAGGGGGATGACACTGCCATGGTCAGATTTACAAGTCCACTTTAGAGGCCCCATGATTCGCTCTGCTAGGGGGAATAAGTACATGTTGACGGTGACATGCTTGTTTACCAAGTGGGTGGAATGTCTCCCGGCCCCAAACTGCAAGGCAGAAACAGAAGCTGCCCTGATGATTAACCACATCTTTTCCCGTTTTGGTCTACCTCAAAGGATTGAGTCAGACAGAGGTAGCTATTTCACCAGCGAGGTAATGACAAAGATGTGGGAGATACTGGGGGTCAAAAGGAAGCTACATATTGCTTACCGGCCAGCTTCTTCTGGGGCAGTAGAACGCTACAACTGGACCATTGTGAGCATATTAAAAAGGTTTGTGGCAGATGCTGGGCCAAGTTGGGATATCGATTACCTCTGGTCCTAATGGCCATCAGATCTACCCCTTCATCTGCAATTAAAATGTCACCATTTGAGCTGTTGACTGGATGCAAGATGGTGCTTCCCCAGCATTTGCTCTACAGAACCCAAGAGCAAACGTTGATAAATGCCTCCACAACTCATGAGTATGTGGAGAATTTAAGGAAACACCTCCAACATGCTTTTGCCTATGCTCAGCGGAATCTAGAAAGATCAGCTGATAGCATGAAGACCCATTACGATTTGAAAACTTCCAGGAAAGTATATGATGTGGGAGACCGGGTCTATCTATACAATTTCCAAAGAAACCAGGCCAAACAGCGAAAATGTTTGCCTACATGGAAGGGACCTTTTGAAATTATAGACAAGATCTCCCCACTTGCCTACAAGATCCGCATCCCCAAAGGTAGTTTGGCAGAAGGGGAAGACAAGTGGGTCCATATAAATCAGTTAAAGTGTTGCCATCCCAGGCACACTCTGCAGCAACTGGAGGAGTCCTTTGCAATACCAGAGGGGGCCGCTCCAGAGTAATTCAGTTCCAACCCTAAAATATCCCACATATAGTCTCTAAAATATTATGATTCTTGAATGAAAATGTCTTCTAATTATATCTTGTTTTTTTTTAAAATAAGAATGTAAATGTCTATTGATTTATCAAATGTATATGCCGCCCCACTATATCAATAGTGGGGGAGAAATGTCTACGAATAGGTATTGCCACTTTGCTTTGTCATCCTAGGAGAAAGAAAACCTGGAGACTGACCACGGAAGACGACCTGGGGAACGGGAGCAAAGATCCGAGGGGCCCGGGCTACCGCCCAATACTCCTATCAGGACCGGCGAGGAGAACCGATCGATCCACCCTGATTGAGGAAAAGATGCTGAACTTTGTCATCTGCGGAATCGGAAGAAGATAATGCGGACATTCCAGCACGTGGATCAAAACATCCATTGTACCCGACTCCCCCTCGACTCGAAATCAAAGTGCAGTCGGGCGGGGGGGCTTGTCAGGGGTTTTGACCTGTGTTCGAGTTATTATGCTGCAACATTTGGGGCTGTGGGCTCAGAAAATCCAAGATGGCCGAAAAAGCCCACATTGCGCCAGAATCCAGGAAAACCGTGCAGTTTTTGCACACACCAAAATGGTCGCCTAACCTGCCACCCACCAGTGCGAGCGTGGTGGGCCGGAAGCGCCATGAGTGAAACGTGGTGCCAAAGGAAAAACAGCAGTGCCTGTTAGCTCAGAAGCGCTTGGAAATCACTTTGTTTCTCTGAAATGCAAGCTAAAAATGCCTATTTTAAACATTGCAAGATATTCAAAAATATCAATGAACACCAGCAGACATTTGGCAGAATGTAGTCTTGTGTGCATACAAAATCTGGAAAGATGAAGAGCCCAAAACAATGTTTATAACAAAACTGGCTGAGCTGTGGATGTCAGCAGCTGAAGTGAAATTGGACCCAAAGCCACTAAAATCGAAATGTTTAAAATAAATGAGTGGACTACTTTGAGTGTCACATAGGTTGCAACTGTTTAAATGTCATAGTTTTGAACTTAGAATCAGCATTCTCGCTGCATGTGTAAAAATTGTAAGTTTGATTTGGATGAAGAAAAACTGGGAACAAAAGTGACATTTGGCTGAGGCCTGGCTGGAAGAGATTGAATTCTGCCCGGCAACTACCTCCGACAGGAGTGGAGACTTGCTGAGCCACTGCATTCCCAGGCCTGGCTGCCTTCTGCTGATCCCACCAAAAGGAGATGACACCTCCCTGATTGAATCAGGGGAGGTGCACCTGGGAGCAGGGAAACAGAACAATGAGCCTTCCTTGGCTCAGGCAAATGTTAAATTAGGGGGGGTCGTAAATGGCTTCCTCTTGAGAGAAACTGGGAGGGGCAGTGCCTCTGTGAGCAACTTGAGTTGGAGGAAGTGGACAAACCAGAAATTCCACCATGTGCTTTGGGAAACCACACCCCTCTGGGCCAGAGCAAAATTTTAAAAAGATGGATAATTCATAGTACGGACTTGTCAAAATTATATAATTAATATCATTATTCTTGTGATTTTTCTGTGCACATTTTAAGAGGTGTTAGGACTCTGTGGTATGTTCTTGGGGGTAGTAGTGGAAAATGAGGTATTACTCTGAATGTCTGTATGTTAAAAATCTGGCACTTTATCATCTGATGCCCACATTCCTTGTGCATGTTTGTGTAAATTCTGGAAAGGTTTAGAGGTTGTGTTCTTGATGAAAAGGGCAGAATTCTGTCATAAGTGGACACAACATCTTACAAAGACAGGGATCAGATGGCTTGGTGCTACAGAAAATATGTTAACTGGACATATAATATTAGGAAAATTGTACATAGATAAATATGTATTTGGATCAAGAATAGATTTGTGTGCAAATTGACCAGGGGTGGATCCTCTGACCCATAAACTACCTCATCACGATGACACTCCATTTCCTTCCCCCAACCAAGGGAGAGAGGAGAGCTTGGCCAATGATAAGTTGTGAGGGGCAGGCTTAGTTATGCCCACGCACACACACTTTCAAAACAGATAAAAAGAGACTGCTTGGACAGGCGAGACATTCACTCTTAGTCTAAAATAATCTGATTCAAACCATTTTAACCTGTTCAAAACTGCATCATAGAATCGTGTGTCCCTTCTCCGATTTTAAACCTGTAAAAGTGTCATTTTGCCATTTTGAATCATTATTTCATTTCTGAAAAACGACCTTCATAAAATCGTCCGTATCTTTGGAATCGTAGGTGCTAGGAATACATTTGAAAGCTAAGATTATAAGCTTTCCAACAAGCCTAAAACCGACTTTCTATTCATTATAGTTTTTCCGTAAATGCGCTCGACGCATTCGGAAAAATTGCAGTGAATTGAAAAATTAGCTCCTGTCAAATATTGCCGTCTTTTGCTTGAACTGCTAAAATTTGTTTTCAACCTGCTAATCCCACATTGAGCATTGCCAGTGTGACTTGAACTAATCTTAAATATCTATCACCTACCCTGAATCTCCTATAGGGAATTAAAAATCATTTTTAGCATATTTTACCTCATTGCCACCACATTTAAAAGGATCTGCCTGATTTAAAATCATACCCGTTTCCCTCTGAGCTTGCTGGGGGAACTAGAACTTTGAACTACATTTGATTGTATTCCTGAGAACTGTGTGCTCTCCTTTCCATCTTTTTATATTGTATAAGGGGGTGGGGGATGAATTGCCAAAAGGGGAAAAGTGATTACATTGTCTTTTGTTGAAATCAAATCAAGGTTATTCCTGTGTTGCATTCTTTTCCTTCATTGTTTTTCCTTGAAACCATAAATATGCCCTCACTAATATCAGCGGGATCACCTACATAAAGGACATGAGCATTGTAGTTAGATATGAAAGTGACCATGTCCCTATGTGCTGGCTACTAAAGTTACCTGATTCGACCGTAAATGCAAGTGAATATGATGAAAATGGTCAGCTGACGATTAATGAAGGTGGTAATCGCATTAATTGGCATCCACGGAATATTGATAAGGCAAATAATGTAGTGTCCATGCTTTTGCCGCGATTCATTCAAACAAAGTATGAAGGAGATAACATCACCGCTGACATGCTGTCCGATTTTTCTAATACCATGTCAACAATTAAAAATAAAGTGGCTGCTAGACGCAGTCACGTTGGCATGAGTGAAAAATCTAATATGCAAGTCAGGTGTCGGGTGGGTTTTGATGTTGCAATTAGTAAGGCTAAGACAGTGATGCGAAATGAAATCCAAGCAGCTTTATTGGATAATGCTGCTCAGCCCAATCCAGAGGGCATCTCGCTCCAAATTAGAAATGCCAAAAAGAAATTTAAGAAATGGCTATCTAACCATACATTGTTATGTGGAGCCCGATTATGGCAACAGATTGCTGAGAAGGCAAGGTCGAATGACTCTGTTGGCATATGGCAACTCCTCCATCATGCAAAACAACGTCCATTATCTATTAATTGTATATCGGAAGAACAATGGCAATGTCATATAGCCAAAACCCTAGGTAGGGTGATCCCTCATGTTACGGTTTTGGCTATCCCTGGCGAACCTTGGGTATGTAATGCAAGTATATTGGATATAATGTTGATTATATCTAAGCTTAAAAATTCTAGAGCTGCAGGGCCCGATGGGGTATGCAATATATTGTTAAAACAACAGCCTGAGCTTTGGGCCATGGCATTACACCGCCTATTTACTCAAATAGGTGTGTCAGGTGTAGTGCCTCAGTCATGGCAGACAAGTCATATATTGACTATCCATAAGAAAGGGGCATGGGACTGCCCAAGCAATTTTAGGATGCTCGCAATGCTTGATACGTCTTCAAAAATATTTGCAAAGGTTATTCTGCAAGAATTGACTGTGTGGATTGCGGAATGTAATATCCTTCCACCCAATCAAATTGGATTTCGAGCTAAGTCGGGCACCTTGCACGGGCAGTTGTTGTTAACTACCGCAGTTGAACATTCATGGAGTCGTCGCAACCTTGACGTGTATTGTGTATTTATTGATTTTTCTGCTGCGTTCGATACGGTGCTGAGAAATAGACTGTGGAAAAAGCTGTCTGATTGGGGCATTCCACCTGGCCTCTTGAGGATGCTAATGTTGTTGCATTCCGACACTTCAGTGCGTATTCGTTTGAATGCAGCAGGGAAATTGTCAGCTTCCATGATGACTTTTAGTGGTGTCAAACAAGGGTGTACGGTCGCGGCGACACTGTTTAATTTGTATCTTGCAGACATGGGAAAAGCTTTCTGTATAGCAGCAGCTAACCCAGTGAAGATCACTGAGGTGATTCTTGGATGGTTGGCATATGCCGACGACCTAATTCTGCTTGATTATACACCGGCTGGTCTTCAGTTGATGCTAGATGCTCTAAGCAGCTATTGTATCGATAACGGCTTACAGATCAATCTAGACAAAAGTAAAGTGATGGTCTTCACAAAAAAAAGGTGTCCTAAAAAATATGTGTGGTCACTGAATGGTGAAATCTTAGAACAAGTAAATACCTATAAATATCTTGGCATCACTGTAGATGACCGCTTAACTTGGAAGGCACACTGGTCTATACTTCAAGCTCGGTGCATGGTATCTACCAATGCGCTGAGCATTTTCATCGGAAGTAATAGTGGTTAGTCAGTATCTGCAGTACTGACAATTTATATTGCAAAGATAAGAGCAGTCCTATTGTATGCTATTGTTATATGGGGCCATACTTTAATTAAACTTGTCGAAAAATTCGAAGTTTGTTTGCTTAGGAAGCTGCTTCGATTACCCAAATGTGTAAGTGCGGAACACATATACCTTGAACTTGATCTGGTGGCAATCTCCTATGTATTTGTTAACCATTGCGTTATTAACATTGAGAAGCTGAAACGTCTCCAGATAGACACAATCATTGGTGCATATATGGTTGCCTACTTGCGCCTAGTGCGTAACTCTAAATTTGGAATAATGGGCAAACTACAAAAACTTCATAGCAAATGGGATTGCCAGAATTCCCCATATAGATTGATGAGTATGCCCCTCATGAAGTTAAAATTAAAGCACGTACTGAAGGAAGTCTGCTATGAACAGCAGATGATAAACCTATCCACAAAAACATTTAGTGGAATCTATTATAATGAGCGCTCATCACGTTGCAAACTCCCTAGTTATATTAATGCATACCCGAGCCCTCAAACGGTGGGCAATATTTGTTACTAAAATTTAATATTTCTGAGGCATTGGAAACACATGGAACCAACACATGGAACACAAATGGGTATTCCTCGTGACATGTGTTTCTGTCGATTGTGCGGCCAAAATGTCACAGAGACACTACACCATTTGCTAATTGTATGTGATAGTCTGTATGCACTGCGATACAAACATATGAAGTCATATAATAATACCATTAATCCTGACGAAATTGAGACACTGTGGCCATTGTTTATGAGTGGTAATGACATAAATCTAATTTATTTTATGGTGATATTTTATAAGAAAATTGTATTGATATTACATTGTATTGTATAATTATGTAGGGTACCTCAAGACTGTCGTATGAAATCAAATGTGTTTTTTAAATGTGAGTTATTAGTAAATTGGTATATAATCTTGTATTTTAATACTGTAATAATGTGTAATCTCGGTATATAAAACATTTGTTTTGTTATATGTATACCTAATAAACTAAACTAAACTAAACTAAACTAAACTAAACATAAAGGTATTCTCTGCTACTTTACCCTTTCTATACCAATTCCTAAGTGATTAAGTAAGCATACAATTGTCATATTATCCATTGTTGATCACGATAATATTCATAAGCGTGCGATCAAATATTAATTTATTTATAAAAGTGTAATATATATATATTGTTTAATTTTTCCAATAAATCTTTTAAATTGCAAAACAAACCTACTTCTTGGCTCAGTGAGGTCAGGGGGATTCAAAGAGAGGGGCGTTATATAAGGGTTTATCATCCAGAGTATAACTTGTCATAAAAATATATAAATAAGGGCTTCCCTTGGGCGTCCCAGACGAGGCACTGACTTAGTGGGATTGCTGACTTGAAGTCACTTGACATTATAATAAGCAAGTACTACTTAACACAATTTCTATTGCACAAGACATTTCTAGACATTCTGACCCCATAAAATAGATCGTTCTTTAAAGCACTATTCTGCAAAGCACTATAATTTCAGATTTTTGCAACATTTAAAGTCATTGATCAACCCGATACGTTATCAACATTTGGTTTGAGGTGGAGGGGGTCTATCTCCATTACATTCAGTTTGAGGGGGGTCTAACCAGCTCCTGTACACTGCGCCCTCTGAATTCCATTCAGTCACTTACTCAATACATATCACTACACCCATGTCCACCCTCCTTAATTTTCAATGTACCTACACATCTCTGACCTAATCAGATTTTTCGATAAGACAATTTACTTCAACCTGAGAGGTATCCTAACACATTTTTACATCACTACTACCACATTAAACTCTCCTAGTCTAAACATGTATGCGTCCCTAAAACGATTTTCATTTACTTTTATCTGAGCCCCACCTCCATTCCCCAATTTACTTTAAACTAACTATATGCCTCAGATAATTTTACAGCCACTATGAGATTTTTAAGAGACAGTCACTCCTGTAAGTAACCCACCAGCTCATTCATCATACAGTGTTCACATGTGACATATACTCCACATTTTTTCCATCACTCCTACCCCAAAACCTTTTTTCTTGCTCCCATTGTCTTCCCCATGTCAGTTTTCATTGCTTCAAAGTTCTGTTTTTTTCTTTTCACTGGTACATCTTCCACCTGACTTATCTCGGTTTGGCATCCACAGACTGTCTGTGTCCTGTTGAATTTGTCCTTTTTTGGGATGCCTTACAGCAAGTCCTTGGGCCCTTTAATTCAAAGGCCAATCCTGTTGCATTTTAGTGTCTCTTTCTTCATAGAGCACTCATATTTATAGTTCAAATGTTCCTTTAAAATTCAACAAGAGGGGGCATTTCAGCTAGATAACACAAGGATGGGGAGTCTTTTTGCATAACATTCTTGAACGAGGGTGATTTAAAATTGGGCATGTGGTTGGGTTCCTCTGTGACTTCTGTCTGCTCATATGGGTAGACACTGCCAATTCTCTAAGTCACATAGGTCCCTCGTTGTCCACCTGTAATATAAAACTGAATGATTTTACTCTGAAAAATAAGTATATCTCTGTCATCACAATTTTTCCTTTCGACCCAACCCCTTAAAACCCTTTTTAAGTGCCTTGTCAAAATTCTCTGGCCTTCTAAACAAAACTTTATTTAGACAACACTTTTTGAACATCCCTGCCTGCTAGAAAAACTACATTTGAACATGTTGGTTCTTTGTACACCAAAGCTACTAGTTTGCGCCCTTTTGTGTACTTCTTCACATTTACTTTACTGTACATGGTCTGCCTGCTGGAACCTGATTTGTTTACAATAAACATATTCAGTGATGTCTATTTTAGGGAATAAATACATTTGCCTGCCTCATTTTGTCTGCTCTTATGTCATCTGGGCTTTCTTTTTATACACATTATATCTGCCCCTTCAATGGACTTTTTCATTTTTCCTCTAGATCGACATTTTTATTACTGTAACGCAACCCTTCACCCGTGAAACAAACCACCAATTGATATCTGACCTAGTCATATGGGGCAAGGCGTCAATTAATGTGTAGATGGAGACCTGTATATGTAGAATGCATACTGGGGATACCACTGTACTACATGAAGCATATTAGGCATATGTGTGAGTTGCCACTGTATATGCACAGTCAATTTGCATTGGTAACACATCAATGAAATCTGACACCATTGTGGTCAGTTGTATTTGAATTGTGAGTGTGCAGGTTCACATTCAACGGGTCATGTGACAGTAACCGCACCCATCCCCCCACCCATGGATCAGACCTAAGTTCACTTACCTGGTTCATACAGAATGACACATGCCATGTATAGTTTTGAATCCCTGTGCTTAGTTGCATTTCAATATGAACACTGTACAGCTAGTGCTAGCATGAAATGACCAGATTAATCACAAGTACCCTTTCTCTTACAGCCCTGAGAAGGTGGACAAAATTGTACTAGTATGTGCCATGCTACACAACATGTGCAACCGGTGCAACATCCCCCTGCCCCCTGATATGAACATGATGTCACCTGAGGATGAGGATGAGAAGATGCTGAAATTCCTCAGCGCCACAATGTCAATGATGGACGTGCAACACAGCAAGATTTAATTGACCACTACTTCTGATGGACTGTAAAGAACACAGCACTGGGCATGGGTCACACTGGGCACTGGACACTGTACATGATTAAATAGACACACACACAAGAAGCAATGTCCAGGCATGTCATTTTGGCGACACCAGGTGTATTAAATAAGGATTAACTATGTACATATGTGCATTATTAACATAACGCTACTATCCTGTTAAATTGACGCCACACCCCCTCCCCCACAAGCAATACCTCAACACCCCCTCCCTCACTACCCCCACACCCAATACCCCAACACCCCCACCCCCACTACACCTTCCCAACTACTCCCTCCACATATGCAGTAGTCACTTTTCCTATTTATGCCCCCTTTTTGAAGGATGGGGTGAGGCTCTTGCGGACGATTCAGTTGCTGTGATCGATGCACAGGGCGACTCTGGATGGAACTGCTGGGTGTTGTGCTGGAGGATGGGCCTTGTGTTGTGGTGATGTTCCGTTGTGCGGCGAAAGCGGTCACCAACCTGTCAATTGACTCTGCCATATTTGACAAGACTCTGTTACCCTCTCGCACACACCTAGCCAGGTGATAAACACCCTCCGTGCCTCTGCCAAGCACTCTACGCATGTTGCGCATGGAATCCTGCATAGTCTGTCTTGTGAGTTGTGCCTCTGTGATGTACTGGGTCACCTAGGCTTGCATTGCCTGCTGCCGCCCTTCCATTCGAGTAAGGCGCCCCTCGATGTGTCTTATGTGGTGGAGTCCTGGTAGTGGCAAGGGAGGTGGGCTCTGAGGGCCTGGGGGACTGAACACAGCTTGGTTGTCATGTCCACCGTCGCTTTGTGTCTCGGGCCCACTGTCCTCCACTGTGCTATGTGCTCCGGAGCCATCTGTTTGTCTGGCATGTAAGCTCGTCTGACTGGGTGGTGTGGATTCTGCCTCCTCATGCTGGCTGTACACTGGGGAGTCTGGCTCCTCCTGATGGCTGTGCAATGGGGATTATGCCTCCTCCTGCTGGCTGTGCAATGGGCATTGTGCCTCCTCCTGCTGGCTGTGCACTGGTGATTGTGCCTCCTCCTGCTGGCTGTGCACTGGGGAATCTGGCTCTTCCAGCTGATGTGCTTGCTGTACAGCAGATGTTGCAGAGTTCCGGGGGGCCTTGCTGGCAGCTGTAATGGACAGCCAGGGGCCTTTCTGGCAGCTGTAGTGGACAGCCGGGGGGCCTCGCTGGCAGGTGTATTGGTCAGTCGGGGGGCCTTGCTGGCAGCTGTAGTGGGCAGCAGGGGGGCCTTGCTGGCAGCTGTAGTGGACAGCCGGGGGACCTTGCTGGCAGCTGTATTGAAAAGCTGGGAGGCCTTGCTGGCAGCTGTAGTGGACAGCCAGGGGTCCTCGCTGGCAGCTGTAGTGGACAGCCGGGGGGGCCTTGCTGGCAGCTGTATTGAACAGCTGGGGGGCCTCGCTGGCAGCTGTAGTGGACAGCCGCTGGGCCTCATTGGCAGCTGTAGTGGACAGTCGGGGGGCCTTGCTGGCAGCTGTAGTGGACAACCAGGGTGTCTCGCTGGCAGATGTAGTGGGCAGCTGGGGGTCCTTGCTGGCAGCTGTAGTGGACAGCCTGGGGACTTTGCTGGCATGTGTAGTGGACAGACGGGGGCCTTGCTGGCAGCTGTAGTGGACAGCCGGGGGGGTTTGCGGGCAGTTGTTGGTGGGTGCTGGGGCTGCTGGGCAGCCTGTGTTTCCTGGTGGCGGGGTGGCTGTGCTGTAGATGCTGTGGCACGCTCAGGTCTTGCCGTGGAGGTGGCTGGCTCCTGGCTAGAGGCGGGGTCTTCGTGGCAGCAGCAACATGCAGCAGATGACGGGGTGTGGTGGCAAGTACACCCTCACTGTCAGTTGATGTGCCTGTGGGGGACAGTGAGGCAGGCATGGGTGTGCATTCATCTAACATACATCGATGCTAGTACATTCAGAGTCATGTGCATTGTCATGGACGTGTTGGAGGGCCTGGCATGGTGCACACAAGAATGTGGCGGGGGTGCAGTGAGGGAGCATCATTGTGGTGCTGCCATGTGGTGCACAGTGTCTGTTGACTGGGGTACCGGTGTCTAGTGGCTTGGGTTTTGTGGCCATGCCACAGTGGCTGTGTGCCATGTGGAGTTTGATTGTGAAACTGATGTGTTCCCATTCTGTAAGTTGATGCATTGATGTTTACTCTGCTTGTATGGACATGGTGGGTGTGACAGGTGTGCAACTGGTGCTGGTGATGTGTGCCTCTTGACATGTGGTGGCTTTGGCCATGTGGTGGCACAGTGGTGACGGCAGCAGTTGGACAGTGATGTGTGTGTGCGCGCATGCAGATGGTACTTGTGTTGGCAATACAGGGGATATGTGGGATGTGTCAGTGGGGTTTGTTGATTGTCTTCGTAGCAGGTACATTGTACTTGTGTGGGAGGAGGCTTTTGGTGGGTACAAATGCGGCAGGGATCTGGTCCCACTTACTTGACATTTGGACTTCACCATTGGCTTTGGGGATGAAGGTGTGTGGTGTGACTTTGGGATTACGGTAATGGTCACTCACTGTCATCATCAGATGTTGCTGCTCCCGTCTCTGCATCTCCTACTCCCTCGATGTTCTCTATGTGGAGTACTGTGCTGCAGGTCCCCTGCCATGATGTAAGTTTGATGGGGGATGGTGTGCCACCTCCTGTGGCCAGCACTTGGCTGCGTTCTTCAGTGGGGAGGTTGTGGACACAGAGACGTAGATCGTCTCACCTCTTACGACAATCTCGGACGGGGTGTTGTCCCCACTGCCGAGACTTTGCAGGCCACTTCGTACCACATGGCCTTTTTCCTGAGTTGTGCTGGCCGCCGCAGATCAGCACAGAACACCACATCCGCATGCTCCACAAGTGTGTCGGCCAACATGTTGAGCTCCTGCTCATTGAAACAGGGTTTTCGGCGACAGAAGGTGCCTTGCCTAGCTGACATGGTGTACTTTGTTGGTATCTACTCAGTTTTCCTGTTTGACTCCTGTAGAATGAGGATTGCAAAGGATTGAATTTTGAAGATGGCCGCCGGTGCATTTCCCGTTCCGGCGCAATGATGTTGTTTTCGGTGCAAGTATTACCAGTACCGGTAATTACGGCATCGTTGGTGCCGGAGCCGGTCCCTGCGGCATCGAGGATGCCGGCATCGGGGGTTTGGGGGCTGTTACTGGCATGCCGGTGCTAGTGTTTCCGGCATGCCGTAATGCATGTGCATGCTGACTCGGAATCTACCGTAGATTCCGGCAGCAGTGCTACACAGAAACAGTAGCGCCGGCAATGCGGTAATTTCATTTTTTTGCCGGCAACCTTGTAATGAGGTCTACAGTCTACCGTATAATTACAACTTTGTACAATGATCCAATGGTGGGTGGAGAAATGTATACAATGTTTCATTAGAGACAACTGTGAATACAGTGATTTTGCCTTTTGATTGCCTTGATGTATAGTTGGTAAATTGCATAAGTGTGCCATTCAGAATACTTATGAATATCCTATCGCTTGACTTTTGAAATTTGAGAATGAATGTCTCTGTAGCACTTGCTGTGTCCTATTACTAGCTGGATGATATGTCCTACCCACTCACGCCTCCTTGCTCTTTTAGTGATGGAGTTCCACTTTTATCTAGTGCTTTCTGCATCTCTTGATTTCACTTTCCATACATTTAAACCCAGACTTTGGGTGAAATGTACTCAAGGACCCATATGGTTCGTGGGACGATTTAGTTTGTGGTATTATCTGCATCATGTGTTGGGTGCTGGCTATTAGGTGTGCAGGTGACTACCTGCACCACATACGTGCACCCTATTCAAAGCAATCAAAAATATATTCCATAAAAGAAATAGGGAAAGGCACTACTCCAGCACTTCGTTGCTTTCAATTCAGGCAGTGTTCATATGCCTTTGGCATTATCATACGAATGCACACAAACACAAACAAAACACACACACATACATATGCATCCATACCCAACACCAGGCACCAGCAATCACACTCAGATGTCATCCTTGTTACCTCTATATTATAGCTTTAAGTGACTAATTGTGGTGTAAATTGCTTTACAGAATAACTATAAAATAGAAAAATAAATAATTACGGATGAGAGAATAGAGGTGTAAAAGAGGTGAGACACAAGGAAAGCAGAGGGAGGAAACACGCTGATGAAGAGGCACTAAGTAGGAGCAGACGTAGATCTTAACAAGGTTAGAATTGAGAGGAAACAGAAAGTGAGGATTAGGGGCATATCAAGAGGTTTGTATTAACCATCCCATGTAAATGTATCTTTTTACTGTATATTGCTTAGAGATGGGGTAGAGCTGAAATTGAGAGTCTGGCATTAGCAAAAAACAAGCTGTATAATTATTGCATTGGAAAAATATATAGGTAGTACAAGCTTCACATTCCCAAAGCAAAGGGTCTCTTCATAGTGTATAATGTCCTGTTCCCTCCCCTCCCTGACCCCTTTTGCCCCAAGAAAGCATCTCGCTCACTGACATGCTCCCTTCCCATTCCCCATAAAACTGTACTCCCACCTGGCATCGTGTCTCCTCACCACCCATTAAACAACACCCATAACTTGCATATGGATTCATTAGTATCCAACAATAAAAGAACACTTCCTGGTATCCTACCTCTACCCAACAGAAGACCATAACTGACTTTGGGCCTCATTACGACCCTGGCGGTAAGGGGTTAGCGCCAGCGTTAGCTGCGCCAACCCCTTACCGCCAATTACGAGGTCCCTTAGCGCCATGGCGCTTTTAACACCTGCTTTTAGCAGGTGTTAAAATCCATGGCGCTAAGGGACCATGGAGTTAATTACGCCACCGTAATTTACGGTGGCGTAATTAACGCCTTCCCCACTCCCATTATGCCCTATGGGGCAAAAATGGGAATGGGGAAGGGTAAATGGGGATTGGGGACTTACCGCCCCGCCGACCTCGGAATGGGGCGGTAAGTCCGCCAACCACCATGGCGTAAACGTAGTTTACGCCATGGTGGTAAAGTCACGGCCCAGGCGGTAACTTACCGCCTGGGTCGTAATGAGGCCCTTTCTGTGTAAAAAAAAAAAAATTCTGCAAACGACCCCACATTTTTACATCATGCTCTCCAATCTCTACTCAATAAAATATCCCTACCTAACATCCTGCCTCCATACCCAATCAACTAAATAGCTCTAACTAAAGTCCTGTCCCCCACATTGCAAATTCCCTCTCCGCTGTCCTGCTTCTCCAAGCCCCACAACAAATGTCACATGACTAGCTTCCTGGCTGTCCCTCCCTCCCCACACTCAAAAACAAGCTACTTGGATGACTACCTCAGTAAGGATGCTGGAGAACAGGAACAGGTGAAATTGCAACAGCATCGATGGGTTTGTAATTTCCTCTTTTCTATAGGGAGGCAAAGATTGAGCAGCCCGCCTCTCCCCGCATTTAAACACAGGGAGGTATTGAACAGGTATTGATATGGGCCACAGAAGGTAAGGCTGGAAGATTATTTTGGAGAGGTAGGAGGCCATGGAGGAGCCCATCTACACACAGAGGGTCGGAGCAGTGTATCTCACGTCAGACATACTTATGCAAAGTAGAACACTCATTCTGCCTCGTTGTCAATTGCATTAGTCAAATGGCAACCAGGACCAACCAGAAAAGGACATCGAGGCTGTCAAATGGACTGTCACTAGTGCGGTCGACTCCCTCCGATTAAAAATGGACACTTTTAAAAACATTTATCTGATGACTCTGTATGCCACTCACTCCATCCCAAGCACAATAAAACAGAGATCTGCTGACATTGAGCTTCATTCGTTTTATTTCTCTTAGTATGTCAAATACATCACTTTGAAGAACCATTTGGTGTGCTCGCGGGCTTCTCCGCGAGTCATACAGCATGCACACAACACACACACTCAGGCACGCCAAAGACACACGCCGGAGACGTGCGATGGCTCCGGTCTCCGGCTCGAACTGCCGGGGCACCGCCTTTATTTTTCAACCGCGCATGCGCGAGCTCCGTGAGTCTCGCGCATGCGTAATGCGTGTACCCAGTACACAACACTCCTCCTCTTCCCCCAGAAACAAACATTTGAACATGAAAAAACATCAAACATAACTTGCTTGTCGTCAGGAACAGGAACAGCCAAAATGTCCTTTCTAGGGGGCTGGGTCCATGATGAAGTCTATGAACCTCTGGGGTGGCCTTCGTCCTGCCCTGCTCGGGTATCGTGGCGCCGTCTCCTCCGGGACCTCTGCCGTCTGCATATCTGCCATCGGAGGGCCCTCTTCGTGCTCTGCCCCACACTCTTGTTCCGGAGCGTGGTCCGCTGCCGCATCATCTTCTGCTGTCTTGATATGCTTGAAGAATGATACATTCCGTGTTATAGTACCTCTGGCATTGGCTGCTGTGACCATGGTACCCTTCACGTGAGTTACACCCAGCGGTTGAGTCTCATAGGTTGTCGATAGCTTGCCCTCCGATCTTCTGTTTCGTACTAATACGGTATCCCCCACTGCTATCTGCCTCTCGGGGAGCCTTCTCCGTACTGTCTCTCTCTCGTTCCTGGACACTCTGTCCAACTGCACCTGCTCGTTGTCTATCACGCCTGGTTCCCGCCCTTCGGACTCAGGTATGAGCCCTCACGGTATCCTTCTGAAAAGCGCTTCCGCCGGGGCAATTCCCGTGGATCGGTGTGGAGTTGTACGATACTCCCGGAGAAATTCAAACAGGTTCCTTCGGAGGTCCTCCCCTCCATTTTCGGATATGCGAAAGATCTTGTTTAAGGTGCGCATGAAGCGCTCTACCTCGCCATTGGCCCTTGGCCATAACGGGGTGACTTTGCGATGTTTTATTCCCCTTTCGTCACAATATCGGGCAAACACTTGCCCCTGGAAAGGTGCCCCATTGTCCAAACACAATTCCACGGGGAAACCATGGGTGGCGAAAATCTTGTCCATCGCTGTGATGGTGTGATCGCTGGCCGTGGATTCGACCAGTTCCACTTCGGGATAACGGGACCACTGGTCGGTCACAACCAGGAAGTACAGACCCCGACCGGTGGAGCCGAAGTCGGCATGGACTGTCCCCCAGGGTAGTTCACTTCTTGCTATGGATTGTACTGGTGGACCTCTTTCCGCAGGGCTGGTGGCCTGGCATGGGATGCATGCCCTCACAAATTCTTCAACCCTCTTCTCCAAATCCAGGAACCAGACCTTGAGTCTGAGGCATGCCTTCATCCTGGTCATCCCTTGATGCCCATTGTGAGCCAGTTGAAGGACCTTTGCTGTGAGGGATCTGGGAACCACGATCCGGTGTCCCCTCAGCAGTAGTCCATCGGTCGTCACAGACAAATCGTGTCGTGCACTCCACAATGCCTGCAGGTCCTTTTGCACCTCCACATTTCTCCTGGCATTGTTCATGAGAAGGTCCTTCCATGCTCCTGAGGCCACTGCTTCCTTCGCTCTCAAAAATGCCTCGTCAGAGTTGGACTCGTTGGCAATCTCTTCCCTCGATAGGGCGATGGGAAGCGCCGACTCGACAACCAAATGAATGGTGTCCGCACAGCTCGCGACTTCCGTGGTATCCCCTGACTGTCCAGAGCTGGGATGTCGAGACAAGTAGTCAGCAGGGTTTTGGGTCCCTGGGCGGTATACCAGTTTTACCCCGTACTCCATGAGGGATAACATCCACCTTTCTATTCTTGGTGGTGGTTTGGATGAGGCGCCAGCTAGAATGGGCAGTAGTGGTTTGTGGTCCGTCACAACTACAACCGGCTTCCCTAGGATGTATAACCTGAAGTGTTTACAGCCCCATAATATGGCGAGGGCTTCACGTTCAATTTGAGAATACCTCCTCTCGGTGCTAGTCAGTGCCTTACCGGCATACGCGATGGGCCTCATTGCTCCCTGTTGAGCTGCTTGCAAAAGGACTGCCCCAAGTCCCACGGGACTGGCATCCACCACTATCTCCGATTCCCGGGCCGGGTTAAAGTATGGCATGGTGTCCAGTTCAGACAGAGCTTCTTTGATGGCCGTGAACGCTCTCTGCTCTTTACCAGTCCACGCCCATGCCACTTCCTTCCTCGTGAGAGCTCTTAACGGTTCAGAGATGGAGGCCAAGTCACGAATAAAACGTCCGCAATATGTTACCATGCCTAAAAAGCTGCGAACTTCCACCGGGGACGTGGGTGATGATGCCTCCCTGATGTCCTTCACTTTCTTCGGATCGGGTGATATACTCCCCGCGTGAAAAATGAATCCAAAAAACTCTAGACTGTCCCTCATGAACTCGCACTTCTCCTGGTGCAGTGTTAGCCCAAGGCTGTGCAGTCTGTGAAAAGTGTCTTCTAGGCGCTTGATGTGCTCCGCCTCCGACCTGGCGAATACAAGAATGTCGTCCGACATATTTATGACCCCTTTTAACCCGGACAGGGCCCCCCTGATGGAATTTTGAAAAACCTCAGCCGCGGAGGATATTCCGAAACTGAGCCTCTTATATTGGTACAGACCTTCATGGGTTGTGAAGGTCGTGATATATCTGGACTCCGGGTGGAGCTCCAGCTGGTGGTACCCTGCTCTTAAGTCCAATTTCGAAAAGAATTTGGCCCCTTGAAGCTCGCCAACGATGTCGTCCAGAGTTGGTGTGATATGACGCTCTCTTTTTATAGCCAGATTGGGCAGTCTCATATCGACGCAGATGCGTACAGCCCCCGGTTGCTTGGGCTTAGGGGCAACAACAATCGGGGAAACCCAAGGCGTCGGCCCTTCGACTTTTTCGATAATGTCTCGTTCTATTAGGAGTTGTAGTTCCTCTTCCACCTGGGCCCTCAAGTGAAAAGGAATGCGACGATGTTTTAGTGCCGTTGGTCTGACGGACTTGTCGATGTGGAGCCGTACAGGTTCAGCTTTTAGCTTCCCTATCCCTTTGAAGAGTTCATGAAAGCGTGCCAACAGACTGTTCAGATCCGACTGGTATACTGCGAATGTGAATTGCACTAGGTTGAGCGCTTCCGAAGCTGCGCAACTCAGCAATGAATGCGGGCTCACGCTGGTAACGAAAAACCTCGCCTTGATGCTGCTCCCGCCGTGGGATACTGGGGCTATGAACACTCCTTGGATGGGTAGAGGGGTATCTTCGCCAAACGCATATATTTGGGCTCTGGACGGCGAAAGTGTCGGCGGGCCCGCAAGTGCATTGTAGTGTCTATCCGCGAGCACACATACCAATGCTCCCGTATCGATGAGGACCGGGGTGGGAACTTCCCCAATGTTCACGGTGCATGTGGGTTTTCGTCGAGTTCCGGGGCCACTTGCTATGCTGGAGATACACAATATTTCTTCTTCTTCTTCTTCTTCTTCCTCGGCGATGTTCATATCCTGTATCTCCTGTTTCAGAGAAGATATACCCTTCACAGTGCGGGCACCATTCCTCACGAACCTCTCCGGCCCCCTGTTGGCTGCCACGGGCATAGTGGCCCTACACACCCTGGCATAGTGTCCGGGGACCCCACATCTGCCACATGTCCTTGACTTAGCTGGGCACTCACCCCTGTGAGGGAGATCGTACCCACAGTATGAGCACGATTGAGGGGAGCTCGATCTCGTTGTCTTTTCCTCCGGTTTTGGTGTCCATCTGGCCTTTCCCGGCGTAAAACGCCTGACCGCGAGTGCCTCTTCCTCACATTTGGGATGAGTGGCTGCGTCCATCTTCGACCCTCTGGCCTCCGCCAGTTCATGCGCCCTCCCCATGTCTAGGATCTGCCGGAGGGTTAGTCCCGGTTCTCTCAGGACTTGCCTCCTGAGTTTGCCAGAGCAACATCCTTGCAATAATTGGTTTCGGACCATTTCCTCTTCATTGGCCCACCTGCAGGAGCTCGCCAGGTGTCTCAGACGGGCACAAAACTGGTCTAGTGATTCGTCGCTGCGTTGTCTTTCAGCCCCCATAACGAATCTGTCAAAATCGACATTCGCTAATGGTAAGAAGTGATCCCTTAGCGCTTGCTTGACTGCGTCATATGTCGCCACTGGGATGTCAAGGGAGTCGTATATCTTCTGGACCTCCATGCCTGCCGAGTACATCATGATGGCAATCTTTGCCTCATCTGCTGTTTCCCCCGAGGCCCTGAACATCATTTCCAGTCTTTTGACCCATGTGAGCCATTTGGGGCCGAGTTTTGATGGGGGGCCTGTAGTGTCAAATTCAGGCATGGGCGCTAGGGTGGTGCGTACTCTACGTGGTACTGGAGCGGTGGCACCCTCCTCTTCTGTCTCATCACCCATCTCCCTGGGTACTCACAGTAAAGTCTTGGCTGAGAATGGGTGATCCGGCTCCCAGCTGTGACAAAAATCTTCTTTGTTGTCTTTTGTCGCTTTGTCTATCACAGCCCTGCTCCAGCTGGGCTGTGAAGTGTCCAAAAATAGTTTTTAGTGGCTGATGATTAACAGATGGCGCACGAGCACCCAAAACGGGCCGCAACCACTGCGTGTGATGTTTTCACTCGAGCGCTCAAAATGGCCGCCGGCTATCTCGAGCGGGTCCGCGACTGCGGAGCTGCACTCCGTTCCTGCGATGTTGTCGGAACGAGGTAGCGGTTCACAACCTGCCTCGTCGCCAGTTTGGTGTGCTCGCGGGCTTCTCCGCGAGTCATACAGCATGCACACAACACACGCACTCAGGCACGCCAAAGACACACGCCGGAGACGTGCGATGGCTCCGGTCTCTGGCTCGAACTGCCGGGGCACCGCCTTTATTTTTCAACCGCGCATGCGCGAGCTCCGTGAGTCTCGCGCATGCGTAATGCGTGTACCCAGTACACAACAAACCATATCGTTGAATGTTGTGGATGTTTCAGAGGTGTCTGCCAGTGGCTTCCAACACAACTGACAGTGCTTTTATTATTCAAGTATTCCAAGGGCCTCCTTTTATCTGCTCGTAAAATAGCTTGCCTATGGGAAAAATGTGGAGGCAGCCTCTCTGTGTTTTTCTGCATCCACGCCATTTAGAAACAGATTCCGCACCAGGGACGTCATTAAGGGGTTGTCAGGGGTCGCAACTGCGACATTTGAAGTCTCCCTTGCTACCCCTGTGGTCTCCCTTGCTACCCCTGAAGAAATATTTTTTAAAAACTTTTTTTTTTCTTTTTTTGTTTTAAATTTGTAGTTGTGGCTCCTGTGCTGTGGCCAGACATAAGGTGGCCAAGGGTGGACTGGCCTATAGGGAACTCTGGAGATTTCCCGGTAGACCTCTGCACCCTGGGCCTCTTTTGTGTGGTATTTCCACATTTTTTCATAGGAAAAGGGTTGGGCTTGCTGAAAATGTGTAGTATGGGACAACTTTGAAAATTATTTCCAGGGCCTCTTTTGGTTCCCAGTCCACCCCTGTATGTGGCTCTTTGTTTCTGGAGTGGCTGGTTTTCTGGTAGCTGTAGGCAGTAAGATAGCTCAGTAGGTAGAGGGCTCACTGCTGCAATGTGTGTGTGAACTGCAGGTTGCAGGTTCGACTCCCGGCAAGGTCAACTCAGCCTTTCTTCCTGCTGCGTTTGACAAATGAGTACCAACCCAGGTTGGGTGATATTGTGTGTATACAGGTTCTATATGAAGTGTTTAAGCGTAAGTGCTATATAGTAACACATCATTATCGTTTGGCCTTGCACATCTGCTTGCATTCACAGGAATGTGGTAATATGGGGCTATACTCACTGATATCAACGATACGTATAGTGATCCATTTTTGTATGCAATTTATATCACTTTACAGTGATTCCGCAAACATATTTTTCATGGTGTACTTAGAAACAATGCTATGTGATGCCACTTCCTGTTTTGTAAAGGGGAGAAAGGTTGTGTTCCATCGCTTCTTGTGATGTCACTTCTGGGTGGGGTCAGATGACATCACTTACTGTGATGTCATCAGAGGTCAAGGGTCGTGTGATGTCATTCCACTACCCCAGGCATTTTAGTGAAATGACGTCCCTGTTCCGCACAGGGAGCGGACGCACTGTGGACATATTCTCCATGCTTTTCCCCACTCATTGCAGGGAATCTGTTCATGTCTCTGGCCACCATTTTGGTGGAGAGGTATGGGGCGGTTATCTCCAAGCCGTTCCCTACAGATTTGCATCTAGTCATGTAAAACATGTAAACTGTTACTTCTAAACCGATGCATGCAGTCCTCGCACATCAAGGAGAGGCTCTACCATATTGTGCATTGACTCAAGTGTTCTACTTTGCCTATTTGCACTCAGATGTAGCCCCCCTACCATTAGGCGAGTCTTTCCCAGTTTGCATACACACACCTAGTTTGTTTCTTATGCTTGTCTGTACTCCTGATATAGCCCCCCCGTACCATGAGGTGAGGCTCTCCCAGTCTGCATACACACACACCTGTCTTGTCTCAGATGCTTGTATGCATGCATGATGTAGCCCCCGTACCATGAGGTGAGACTCTCCCAATCTGCATACACACACCTATCTTGTTACACATGCTTGTCAACATGCATGATGTAGCCCCCGTACCATGGGGTAAGGCGAGTCTTTCCCAGTTTGCATACACACACCTAGTTTGTTTCCTATGCTTGTCTGTACTCCTGATATAGCCCCCCGTACCATAAGGTGAGGCTCTCCCAGTCTGCATACACACACCAATATGTGTCTCATATGCGTGTCTGCACGCCAGATGTAGCCCCCGTACCATGAGGTGAGGCTTTCCCATTGTGCATGGACACACATATTCTGTCTGCAATCCTTATGCATGCTCTTACACTTCTCTAACTGTACTATGCACTTCCTGTAACTACCACCTAGATGCCTCAGGGTTTTGTGTGCTGAAATAAATTCAAACAAGAATACAATAAATGGTTCTGCCCTCTAATTTGCATGTGCAAACAGGGTGAATAGGTGGTAGGGGATCTGCTGTAATGGTGGCCACCATGTTTTTTCATGGTCCCCAAAACTGCCAGCCAGCGGCATGCACACAGGCATACATATCAGTGATATGAGAACATTCAATGCATGGTGTGTGTCATGGATGTGTCATGGATAGGAATCCAGAATACAATGGGGTTCCCAGGCCTCACACTACATCATACAGCAAATGATTGTTACTTCAAGGAAAGAGCCTGTACTACAGAAGCGGTCGGAGTCCAGCTCTTTCCAACATACAATATGTTGGTTGCCAAATGAGCCCCTAAGTGTTTACTTAGATTCCTAGGGCTTGATTTACAAAAGCGTTTTACAATAGTGCACACCCATTGAAACATCCTTTGTAAATCGGGACCCTTGACGCTAACAGGTAACCATGCACTAGAGGGGATATTGATATACAGTGCTGCAGGGCAGCTAGGGTTGTTTTGCTCTTGAAACCACCGTTTCCAGTGCACGAAATGTGAAGACTGCGATATGTGTTGTTTTAACGAGGATACAATTCACCATTATGCTACGTTTGGGTCTTCCACTCCACTCCTGTTGCACATAACTATTGGTCAGTTCTGAAAACGGCAGCCTTGTTTCTACGGGCTTTGATTGAACAGAAAACCCTTTGTGACACACAGAGTGGACGGGCGTGGAGTATTTTCCCGCTAAAACCGGATAAGGTTTTCGTGTAACCATTCTTGTACAGCAAAATGCCACACGGTATTACACGGTGATATTGACTTTAGTTAATTGGATGCAGGTCCAGCGCTTGATGCCAATCTGTGTGAGGTTAAAGACAACATTGCTACGAATTGCATTATGTCCTTAATCCTAATCCGTGCCCACGAGATTTGAAAGACCACAGGAAGCATTTAGCACTAGGACTGGGGCCCCTGGAGAGGTCTAATAGCCTCAGCTGAGTCCCTCAGAATAAACAAGGAGACGCTTTGCATTTTGTTTCGAAAAGTCTGGAAGGATCTCTGTCAGCTCACTTCCCCTTTAAAACGAGCAGCTCACTTCCCCTTTTAAAATGAGGTACATTGGCCTTGCATCAGAAAAAAATACTTTCCAGGAAATGCATATGATTTCTGTAGAAATGAGAAAAGTGATAAAGTGCTTCGAATTATAATCGGTCCAATCCAACAGATAGCAACGAGCATGTCCGTTCCAGCATATTTAAATATATTCTAATACATAGCTAGACCACATGTTTAATGGACGTAGCAGCATCACTAGAATAATCGCAATTGAAATCTAAACACACCATAACAATTCTAGTTATAAAACTATGCAAGGTTAAGCATGCATGTAAGCTTCAATAGCAATACATTGCACATTTCATTTGAAGTGTCTGCGCTAGAATATTGCTGGTATTCTAGCTTCTAAATACATATGCCTTTGCAATGCATTAAAGAAAAAAAAACATCCCGCCGAGCCTTTCAAAATGTTTACAAGTGGAGCGCTGTTAGCAACGACCAAGATAGCTGCATAAAGAGGGAGCTCCGGTGCAGCTGGCGCTGGCTTGGCATTTTCCTACGCTTTCCGGAATTAATAGTACCTGAACTTCGATCGTAGCCTGAGTGGAGTAGCTGTGGAACACCCCGGGGAAAAATCGGAGGAATTGGGCTGCCGTACCCACTATTGCGGACTGCGGCCCTGGTGAGTCTGGGCCTCCGGGGTCCGTGTCTGCCGTTTTGGAAAGCGGACGTGGTGACGCTGCTGTGACCCTGTGGCAAGGAAACATCTTAGCGGACCACCCCAAAACCCTGTATTTGCAGTGTCCCGGCATGCTACCCCGAGGCTGAGGACCCGGCCTTTGGGCGCGTGGGATGACACGGCAGCGCCACAGGTCCTGGACGCCCAGACAGCAGCGGTCCACTGTGTCCACCAGATTCCCTCAACATGGAGGCCCGCCCCTGCCGCCATTGACAGGTGACTAGCTGCGCATTGGAAGACTGCACCTGTTGGCACTTCACAGCGCCGATCCTCCACACTGTATGACGATACTGCCAATCCAACATGGTAGGTGCACTCCTGCCTCACATTGTTCCTCATCGGGGGATCAATGGACCCACTAGCACAATGAAAGCCTTATCCGCGGCTGATTCACGGCCCCAACATTACAGCATAAAGATATGCTAGTGCTCAACTAGACCTGAAGTCACCAATGCTGACTCTCTCCCTACTAACCACGGGCTGACCCACATTTGAGAGCCCATATCATCAACCACGAAGCCGCCGCTGGCTCCCCGTTCTACTTGCAGCCCGCTCTGACACTCAGGAACACCCCAGCGACACCTCCTAACGCCGCTCCAACACGCTCTTGGCTGCTCCAGCTCCCTGCTGCGGCGGGGTGTGGACTCTCTCCTCTGCTGTTGCGGCCCGGTCCTTCGAGAAACTGTCCACGCCCGGAGCGCTGCAGCCCCCCATAGCCTAGTTGACTTGTTGGGCAGATCCCTGCTGGGACAGCCGCCCGCCCAGACGTGGGGCACTTCCATGCCAACCCTACTCATGCAACAACTGGCCTACAGTCCCTAAAGGCCACTGGCGGGCCACAACTGAAAGGGCTACTTAACAAACACTATGCCGCCATCCTCCTGCAAAGTCGACAAATTCAGGAGCATCAAGGGCCACACTGCCCATGGAGTAAAGACACCTCTTTTGTTCAATAGTGCAGGACCTGGCAATGGCTGGGCGGAGACCTGATTGCACAAACTTATGCTGGAATCTCAACCTTTATACTCAACACCTATGTGTGCATCAACTCCAGGGAATCCAAGGTGAGCCACTGTCAGCAGCCACAACTCAGCAGGACCACCCTTGAACTAACTGCCAACATGAAGACCTCAGTTTAGTCAGCGGTGGTGGGCAGAGCCCACCCAACCAGAGAGTGGCAGTGCCCCCCGATGAACTATGCCCGG
This sequence comes from Ambystoma mexicanum, assembly GCF_040938575.1. NCBI lineage: Eukaryota > Metazoa > Chordata > Amphibia > Caudata > Ambystomatidae > Ambystoma > Ambystoma mexicanum. The sequence continues at coordinate 434,078,557 of NC_090932.1, read as the reverse complement.
CAACTGGATATTACTTGGAGTGCACCCCACGAGTGCCGACTCACCGGGAACCAACCTCTCCTCGCTCACCAAGAAACCCTGTTGCCAAACCCCTCACCCCCAGGAAGGCTACCCACGCCTAAACACAATGACGAAAGGAGCCGGCAAAAAACAACGTTCAATGCATATGTTCGCCAAAAACGAAGCAAAGATGACGGAAAACACAGGTGACCCGAATACTGAGAGCCCTGGCGATTCCCCTGGGCCCAACTCTGAATCCCGAGAACCCAGCAAGCTCCAACAATTGATGGAGTACATGCAGTAGGGATTCACCACGCTACACTTGAAGCCCGATGACATGAGTGACACAATATGCTCCATTAAAGCACGTGTGGACAAAACAGATACTTGCATTACGGAGGTCGAGAATAGGGTGGGTAATTTTTAAAACATTTTTTTATTGATTTAGCTGAAATAAATCAACTTTTCAATATACAAAAGTTTAGATTTAAAACAATCAGAAACAATAACAAATGCTTAAACATACTCAGCAAAGCAAAATCCAACTAGGCCTTTTCAAATTAACTGCACATTACGACAAACAATAAAAGCAAACAAGAAGTTTAGCAAGAAAGGCAGGTCATAATCATGGTTAATGAGCCAAATAGCGAACTTAACACTGTAATTTCACAGCATAAAGAAAATTTACAATTGCTATTTGCAAAGAGACATTTGATGTGCATAACAATGTTGACAATCTCTGTGAGGAATCCAGCATACTTAAATGGTTACAGTGATGAGAAAAAAACTTCAAACGTTCATGAATCAAAGCTGGGCATAAAGATAATATATGTTCCAAGGTTTCAGTAACTTTGATGTGTAGACAAAATCGACAAAATGCCAAATATGATTTAATGAGATTGCGCTTAAGAAAAAGCTCACGAGTGTGCCACAGGTTAAGGCACAGCCGTAAAATACCTGAGCGTATTTGTTTGGAAGGAAACTTAAGCAGATAAGATTCCATTGTCCCAAGACATTTGTGTCTAAATTTGTCAAGGGAAGCAGTTTTATATTGTAGGCATTCATATCTGGTATTAATCCAGTCATGACAATAGATTAATCTTTTAGCTTTGTCACGATTACAAAGTAGAACATCAATGGTTACTTCTGCTTGAGCAATGATGGTATAAATGGCATGCAAGGAGCATTTGACAAAAGTTTTATTCGTTTTTCGCTATGAGACATTTACGAAGCAAGGCACACACTCTCCAATGATATTGTGCATCGAGGGATGTTAAGCCTAGTTCATAGCTTTAACCAAACCCCAGGAAGGCATTGAGGGACCTGGAGTACTGATTTCCAAAATGTTGCTTCTAACTTGTCCAAAACCTTTGAGGACCAGAGGGTTGAGATTCTAGGCCATAGAGAATGCATGGGATGGCTTTTTGTTTCCAGAAGATGACGGCTGGTTTTAAAGTGAAGATGCCAAAACAATGTACAACGACCTTAGTCTGGGAAATGGCTGTTTGTAGTTTGTGATATATGACATCGTAGTGGGCAGATGTTGAGGGGGAACCATCAAATAGCATTCCCAAATAGGTGTAATTTGGAGTTACCATCAACTTGGTGTGATTGATGGTCCATATAAATTTTTTCTTGGATACACTCTTTGGACTATAGAGAACAATTTGTGTTTTGATGGTGTGAATACGTAGTTCATTCTTCTCTATATAGGTATTAAATACATCAAGTCGTTTTTGTGGGCCAGTAGGGGTTTTGGAAATGTGTACCAGATCATCGGCATACATAAGGGTCTGGATCTGAATATTATTTAATTTGGGAGAATCTGACTGGGTTGCCTCAAAAGATTGTCATGTCGTGCATAAAATAATTAAAAATTGCAGAAGCAAGTAAGCAACCCTGCTCACGGCCACGGGTGGGGGAAATTGGGATAGAGAGCATCCCTTCTAGAGTTAATCTCACTCGAATAGATGTATCACAATGTAGAGCTTGAATGATTTGCAGTAATGTGTATGGACAATTATCTCTTTTTAGTTTTGAAAAGGGAAGAGTGCGTGAGATGACATCAAAGGCAGTATGAAGGTCAACAAAGGCAAAATAGATTGTCTGCCTGAACGCTTGAGTATGAAGTTTGACTGCGTTGAGGCAGAATAAATTGATGTTGGTGCCCATGCCTGCAAGAAACCCTGTTTGGAAGGGGTCTCTGCTGTTGCTAGATTTCATCCAGATATTAAAGTCACGCAAAACTAATCTAGCAAAGAGCTTCCGAGGCACATCTAGAAGCGCAATTGGTCTATAATTATGAGGGAGAGTTCTATCACCTTTCTTATGAATGGGCACTAATATAGAAGTTTTCCAAGAAGAGGGGATGCAGTGTGATTCAATAATCTGTTGAGATATACCATTCAATATATTTGCTCACAGTGGGGGATTGGATTTGAACATTGCGTTGGAAAGGCCATCAGGGCCCATGGCTCTCGACGCACTAATACGTTTGATATAGTCTTCTAGGATGGTAGGAGAGCATTCTAATGTCCACTTTTCATGACCCTCTGCATGATGAACCAAGTTGGAAAAGTGGGGGCCAGAATATAGGTTTGCATAGTGTTGTATCCATTGAGCCTCTGTGACATTATGAGATTGCATCGAGGGTTCGGTGTGGTGGGCACATTGATTGAATACGGCCCAAGTCTCGGCGGTATTTTTATTTGCAATAAGCCTTAGCATATTTTCGCTGTCATGTTGCAGAATTTGTGCCCGAAATTGACGTAACAAGTTATGATATCTGCATTTTGCAGTTCGCAGTTGTTGAGACTTAGAGGGAAGATTTACTTTGCAAATAAACTTCTTTTCTCGCTGAAAGTCGTTCTTTCTTGCTTTAATTAAAGCGTTAAAAGAATGAGTATGCAAGCGCCGCTGACAAGTGGTGGGATTGGTTGGGTTCTTAAATGAAGTTAGTAGGAAGGTATATTGTGCCAGTGTGGCAGAGCTGTTATTGTGATTGATTAAGTTTGCAAAAGCAATGAGATTAGTATGTGACCAGCGAAAACGGGTTTTAGCATTGTTGACTATTAAGTTCTGATGGTGCCTTGTTTTGTTAGATGGTTCACAAATCCAATTGATCTTTAACAGAAGCAAATTATGATCGCTATACAATTGGGGTATAACTTCAAAGAATTGTACAAGGCCACTCAGATTGATATGGATATACATATAGTCTATAATGCTACTTAAAGTATCCCATTGCCACGTTGGGTGAGCAGGTATATCGCCTTCTATGGAACCATTGACCATGTGAAAATTGCGTTCTAACATAAAGGAAGACCAGCAATTAACTCTCATAACATTATTTTGGCCTTTCGGGTATAGGCAATTCATGTCAAGGTCTCCAACAATGATTGTATCTGTGACTTCTGTGGTGACAATAATGGGATTAAGGAGTCTAGTCAACCCTGCATAAAAGGAGGCATCAGTAAGGCCAAGGAGGTTACGATAGATATTGATCAAGGCTATTACATGATATTGGCATACAATTTTTACAAGCTGTATATATGCAGTAACAGAATCCCAGGGCATGATGGAAAAACCCTTGGACACATCAACCCCCACTAAAAGACCTGAAGAGGGACGCCCTTTCATTCCAGCAATAGCAGGTAGCAATGCAATTTCATAATTGTTCCATACAGGTGATTGAGTCAGCCAAGTTTCCTGTAGTGCTATGATATCATATTCCACAGGGAACTTAGAAATCGAAACTTGCAAATGTAAATAGCCACGTGTATTCCAACTTACAATAGAAGCAAAAGAAACTATTGATTTTGTTGATGGTTACAAAATATTCGAATAGTCAGAATTGGGCACTGTCAAGCTTACAACATTTTGATATACATTAGCAGCTGTTTGCATGGGAGCACTTTTTGTGGACATACAGGCCGGATATTGGGCCAACAGAAAACGCATGCTAAAAAGTTGCATTTTTGCCTTCCAGATTGTGTTTAGAACGATCCCTGAGGGAATCCACAGGCGTACTACCGAGCATGTGGAGTCAGAAATGAACTCAATCTGTTCAATGTCGCTAGATGAGATGTCCTCTAGTTGAACTACTTCTGTGAATATATTCAGAACACTACGTCTATTGAGATCATACGTTCCGAAGTGACCCTCTCGACATTTTAAGATGAGCGAGTCGCATCTCGGCATATTCACAGAATTGTGTCTAGAAGGTATTAATGGAGCACCTTGGATGTTTGAATCAGCAACCCAATCATGTGGTTTTGGAGATGGAAGAGCACCATTCATTGACCGGGAAATAACTGGATGTCTAGAGCTATTGGATGGGGTTGGGGGATGATAATCACACTCCTTTGTTTTAGCAGCACTTGGAAGAAGCCATTGATGCAACTGTGAATCCAATCTATCAGACATTCTTAGAGGGGGAACCTCGTCTGGCTGCAATCGTAGTGCTAAGTATGAATCTACAGCCTTGCGTAAATGGTCAATTGTGGAATCAGAGGCCTCATTAGTGGGCATTGTGGTAGGAAGAACACATGGTATAACCGGAGTGGGTATAAGTGATCTAACAGGTTTCAAAGCAATCGATTGGTCTAACTCTTGAATTAAAGCCTCCAAAGGTGGCTAGCCCAAAGGGGGATTTAAGGCTGCTATCGGAGGAAGAGCAATTTCTTGCGGCAGTGAGGGTGGTTCTCCCAGGTCAATCCCAGGTAAGGGGATGGACAATGGAGCGCTAGATAAAGGTTGTTCAATAGAAGCAGCTTCTTCATTAGGCTTAGTTTTGCCTAGTGCTGGTTTTAAGGTGTGGAAAAAAGATTTCATGGTTTGTTTAGGCAGTCGCAGGGTAATGTGATTTTTAAACTTTTTACTTGCCGTGAGAATTGACTTGGTATTTTTTTTAGTAGGAACAATTAAAGGTGGCAATGGGACCAGAGGCAGGGCAGAAGATAGATTTGCGGGTGGTGTAATGGTGGCCGGCGAAGTTGGAATACTAATCCAAGAGTCATGAGTTGATCGTGCTTGGGTCACGCCACCAGACACCGCCTCGGGGCTAATGCTGTCCTTAAACAGCGGTAGAGCGGCGATTTTGGCCGGTCGCTGAGGAACTGGGAAGCCTATGGTGATGATTGAAATGTCATCCGTGGGCATACAGTCCTCATTCAAGTCAATTTGAGCAATGGACTTGGGAAGTGCAATTAGAGTTTCCAATAAAGAACGTATTTGTTGAAACTGTAAAGAATGTATGGACATTTTTGCATCAAGTCCCTCATATAGCTTGAAGAGGCTCTGTAAGCTCAGATTCATGGCTGTCAGTGTAACATCAACTATCGGAGAAAACTGGGGAGCTGGAGGGGGACTGGGAACTTGCACTTGAGGAGCCACCGAGGGGGCTCTCCGTGGAGTGGGATACACAAATGAGACGGTTGGAGAGCCAGTAATGGAGGCTGAGGCAGAAGTGTGCGCCTGGGCACCGGGCAAGTTGACAAACACTGACTCTCGTAGAGGGAAAGATCTGGATCGGAACATGGTGAAGAGGTCTGGAAAGCAGCAGGCACCATGGGTTCTGTCATGGGGAGGGGCAGGTGGGGAAAGGGGGTATGGAGTATGGTCTGATCTGACAGGGGGTGAAATGACGGATTTGAGTGTCACAAAGAGTGCGGTGTGCATGGAAGGACAGGGATGGAAGGGACTTTAGTTCCGGTGGGACTAGGTGCAAGCAGAACTGGTGTGGAGCGCTTCCTTGCAGCTGATGTTGCATTAATCAGAGACAGGGTTATGGATTTATGGACAACACATAGTGCGCGTGTGGATGGGGTAACCATGGCGTTTTGCAGAGGAATCAAGGATAACGGCATATCAGTTTTTAGTGAGAACGCCATGCAGTACTCTGTTTTCGCGACCGCTGGCTGTGCAGCTAAGCAGCCAAGCAGTAATTAACCAGTACTTGCCCGGAGTGCGCGTGCGCGGGTACACGTGTGTTTGAAATATATAGGCTGTCCAATCCACAGACAGCTAGAGGCGGAGCTCTAGCGAAGGAGGAAAAACAAAACAAACTTCAGGATAAGGCCAAAATAGAGTCCAAACAAAGTCCAAACACTGTGAGTCAGGGGGTATTCACCAGTCACCTTCTTAAAGGGCACACGTGAATTTGGCACAGCACAGCTTCAGCACGAACAAATCTGGCAAACACAGAAAGCGCAGGGGGACTCGCAGCCAAGCTGTACGTAACCAGTACTTGCCCCGAGTGTGCGCAATACTGAAGAGTGAACATCACAGCTTTAACAAAGCAGGTGCAGAACATCAGCAAGAAGAATGAAGACCTAGAGGCCATATTGCACCGCAACAATATAAGGCGTACCAGAAGACAACATAGAAGGGTCAGTGGAAGATTTTGTGGACCAAACGCTGATGACCCTGCTGGACAGCCCGAGGCTATCAGTGCAATTCACCATCAAAAGTGCGCACCGCACCATGGCCCCAAAGCCTCAACCTAGTGCCCCCCCCTCGCTCTATAATTACTCGAGTGTTAAATTACTGAGACAGGGATGCAATGCTCCATGCTGCAAGAGCTAATGGCGAACTACTGCTGGGCTCCTGCAGGATCCATCTATACCTAGACTGCCCTGCATCGGTACAGCAGGAGCGTAAATAATTTCTTGCAGCTAAGATAAGACTATGGGACAACAACATAAAATATGCTATGCTCTACCCTCCCAAACTCTGTATCGAACACAATAGCAAAGTCTACTTTTTCACACTATCTGAGGAAGTCATGCGCTTTATTAATGAACACTACCTTGGTTGAAGATGGTGGCCACTTGCCCCTGCCGAAGCTCGCTGGCAAATCCTGATTGGCACATTGGAAAGCAGCAACTCTGGGTGACACTGTTCTTTTTTCTCTGGCACTTGTTGTGACCTGACTACCACCTAGGCTGCGATAAGACCAGAAATCCACTATTCAATAATCTCATAGTTAGGCCAGCTACACTGCACCGGAAGCAGTCGGTGCACAGCCCCCCATGCAAGGCTGCAAAGGTTGTTGGGTTGTTCATAAGGGGGATGTCATCTCTCTGATTGGGAGAGGGATGGGGTGGGGGAGGGAAGTTGGGGACAAGTAAAACAAAAAGTGTTTGACTTGTCTTTTGGTATCAATCACGTCAACAGCACGCAAAATGATGATAAGTACACACATCTAATGTGTAAGACAATCCTAACAACCTATTACTATAAACATAGCTCAGATGAGGGATGAATTGATACACAGCTCCACAGCAGACAACACTCACTAATCTAACAAATTGGATCGGGAGTGAGCCATTTCACTTAGTTAGTTGGAACGTTCGGGGGTTAGGCAACCCAATCAAAATGCGATGCCTACAACTTTACCTTGAACAACATAAAACACACGTCCTGTTCCTGCAGGAAACGCACGCACTTGCGCGATCCTGTGAAGCATTTGCCAAGGCCTGGGGCCCACAGCGCTTCTACACTACATACTCAACTCAATGGAGGGGAGCCATGTCACTCATACACAAATCAACCCGTTACATACATATTAGAGCCGATACAGACCCGGCAGGAAGGTATGTTCTACTGCATGGGAAACCACAGGGGCAGGAGGTGCTGCTTCTGAACACATAAGGTCCCAACATTGATATCCCTGATTTTTACATGGAATAATTACTGAATCAACCCCCTGATAACCACCCTCTGGGGGACTTTTTAATAGACCATGACCTGGACAGATCCGGTGCTCGCCCTCGTCAGCCGATCAATGCTGCTCAGTTGCTCTTAGTAGGGCTCAGAGACCTCAGGTTAATAGACGCATGGAGATTACTTAGCCTAGCGACACAGTGCTATTCATACTATTCCACAGTTCATGACGCCCACTCCCGTATTGACAGGTGGCATATCTATGACACTATGGGGCTCATTATGAGTCTGGCAGTAGCCATGCCGGTAAAACCGGCAGACTGCCGCTGGACCCGTAGTGATTTGTTGGCGCCAGAGTTGCCGGATTTACCGGGGCATTACATACCCGGTGGTCTGGTAAATCCGGCATCAGAAATTCTGTTAATCTCCATTCCCGTGGACTCCCAATGGACTCCATGGGAATGGGGACCATGGAAGCACCGGCACTGTTTGTAACAGTGCCGGTGCTTGCGTGAAACTCTGCGGGCGGGTGCCGTTCCGCCCACCATGTCTGACCTGGTGGTGGGACGGCACCTGCCTGCATAACTCATAGTTTGCCTGTCCGGAAGCAATAGTCCTGGCAAACTTACCGGCACTGTTGTTTCCGGACCGGCAAACTTGTAATGAGGGCCTATGATTGGTAATCTAAGTGGGCTGATATTCTACCCAGAACTTTCTGTATGCAGTGTTTTTGCCAGGCCATGTACCCAATACTCTAGGCTCTGGTCACAACCACTGCAACATAACACACGCATGCAAGCAAACATTTTGGGTTGTGGTTAGTGGTCAGGTGTTTGCTTACATGGGTGTGAAAGGCTTGTATAAGGTGGGCACTGCTTATGTTCTTAAAGTTTATTTCAAGCTATGCAAATCTAGGTATTGAAGTTCAAGGCGTCATCCAATAAATGTGATGTACACAGCGTCACAGAAAAATAGCAGGCATGGATTGCTCAGTGGAACATCCAATGAGCTTGGAGATGCCTGTTTTGTAGTAAATACTACTTCCACTGTGTTCCTATGAATAGTTCAAATGTATAATGTTTCTAATGTAGTCAATCAAAAGCAGATTGACACAAATAGTTTGCTTGAATTTCAATCACTTTACACTTTCGTGTTCAAATTTTCTTTATTGTAGTTTTCATACAAGAGGCCCTTGCCGATGCATTTCAGACTGTGTCCTTCCTCAGTGCGGGCTCTAAAAACATTAACAGCCTGGGATTAACTTCACCCCTAATATCATGAAATTCAGATAAACATAACATTTCACATTTTTCAAACTTCACAATCCTTTTTCTTTGTAATATCAAAATAACACATACCTGCCAACGTGTTGTGTGTTTTGCTTATTGATCAATTCTTAAATCCACAGTTATATGCAGTAAACTGTTTAGCTGTGAATTAATTGCATTTTACACTCCTCTATTGTACTTCCCGTAAGCATATTAGGATATATTCAGCCTTGATGATGCTAAAGGTGATGCGTGTGATGCTTGCATGGATGTGTTATGTTGCGGTGGTTGTGACTCCAATCATTGTATACTTACTGTTTGCTTTGTTGAGGCTGTACTCAGTATTTTGCATGGTATGGGAAAATGGAGCAAACATTGGGCCTCATTACGACCCTGCCGGTCCTGAACCAATGGTGGTGGTAAATTTGACGCCACTGTTGTTTCCGGACCAGCTGATTCCGAGTCCTGCAGGCGGGAGATGTAACTCCTGCCAGGTCTGACCTGGCGGGAGTAACGCCCCTCGCCTGCAGGCAGAAACGGAAACACTGGCTCTGTCATAGACAGAGCCGGTTTTTTCCATTGTCCGCATCCCAATGGAGTCCTATGGCACTCCATGGGAATGGGGATTTACGGAATTCCACCTACGGAATTACTGGGTCACTCGGGTTGTAATGTCCCGGTGATTCCGCCAATCACAGAGGCGGAATGGTATTTCGGGTCCGGCAGCAGCCTGCAGGTTTTTCCGACACGGCTACCACAGGACTCGTAATGAGGCCCATTGTTTTTTCATTCTCTGTGATAAAAGAAAAGATCACATGTTAGTGTAGGTAGTTTGTAATGAGTTATTGCATTGCTTAGCAGACATTTCTGTACTTTGTCGACCCTCATAATTAGTACTTTACAAGTACTATGCTTCAAACCAGTGTACTGTGCAATTTACTCAGTTCCTGTGTTTCTTCGTATAATCATTGGGTCTGTGGGAGAAAAAAGAAATCCATGCAGGATTAAAAAGAAAACTTTCTACGTTATGGTGCTCGGTGGTTGATTTAAGTAGGAGGAATTGAATAGGGGTATGGTTTTTGGTTTGGAAGTGGTGGTAATATTGTTGCAGTTAGATACCAGTTGGCGTATTCTAATTGTTTATTTCTTGTTGCATTTTAGCAGTATTCATTTGTCTGTTTGGTTGTTGCAGAATTTTGAGGCAGTTAGATACCTGTTGGCGTATTATAACTGTTGATTGTTTTGAAGTTGTTGAGGGTATTTTTATACGTAATAAGTGTTGCAGGGTTTCCTTAGAAAAATGTATATTGCAGTTTTCTGGTTGTAGTTAGATACCAGTTGGCGTATTCTAACTGTTTATAATTTTTCACTGTTAGATAGCTGTTGACTTATTCTATTTGTTTATGGATTTAAAGGTTATTGAGGAAATTTGGCCTCATTATAAGTTTGCCGGTCCGGGATCTATGGTACTGGTAAGCATTCCAGTACCTTAGTTCCCGGACTGGGAAACTACGAGTTCTGCTCACGGGTGCCATTGCCGCTGCCAGGTCTGACCTGGCGGCCATACCGGCACCCACGAGCAGAGCATGTTGGATCCACCGGCACCATTCATAACGGTGCTGGTGCATCTGGCTTCCCCATTTCCATTGAGCCCTACGGGGCTCAATGGTAATGGGGAAGAATTTTTCCCGCCACCCAGGAAATGGGCAAATACCGGGTCCGGCAAGACCGCCATCCTCGTAATGAGGCCCAATGAAATGGGTTCTAGAAGCGGAAGTTAAAAACAGTAACAACAGGTACATTCCAGGTTATATGATTATTAATAGTCAACAGGACAGACTATGATGGTCTGAGGACATGGTTAAAGCATGTAGTACATTTCTTTCTACTGAGCTTCACAAAGAAAATTTGGGCATTGTAAAACACAACATGGTATATAGCGATATGATGCAGATGTTCCAAAATAACACACGCAATCAACCTAAACACACATTAAAGCTCCATGTCTACAATCATGAGGTCAAGATGAGGAAAAGCCTTTACAGATTACAAAAATGACAGGTATTAAAGCAACCACTTGAATTGAGAGCAAAGTTACTCATACAAATCCTAACCAAGCATAAGAATTGGTTACGGAATCAGAAGTCTCAATTGTATCAGAGTGATAGTGCCAAGATGTTAAGTGCTCTGCATACCAAGAACACAGCGAATATATGGGCAACATTAAATCATACTACTAATGGCTCCCAAAGTGTTATTCAATCTAACAGTGTAACGGAGCAAACCTTGATAGCACCTTTTCGTCAACTATATTCCATCCCTCCAAGGTGTGGCAATTTGGCGTCCATTGATGTTGAAAAAAAATGTCATCTAGATTTTCATTTGGATGATATTCAATTTTATATAGACAAGATAAGTCGCTCCAGAGCTCCTGGACCTGATGGTCTATCCAACTATACATTTAAGCAACATCCTGAGCTCTGGGCGAATATTTTGTTTAATATATTTTCATCTAAACCCAATCATTGCCCCAATCCTGGAAGCACTCGATAATTATACTATCAGTTTATAAAAAGGGTGATCGGCTGCTTCCATCTAGCTATAGGCCGATCGACCTTTTAGATGCTCCAGGAAAAAATCTTTAGTTGTCTCATGTTAAAAGAATGTAATGCTTGGACTCTAAGAGCTAACTTGAGAGATCCATTTCAAGCAGGATTTGTTGCCACCGTAGGGACCTCCTCTAACATCACCACTATTAACATGATTAAATCTCAATATGCCCATCGGAAACAACCGCTATACTTGGCATTTGTTGTTATGATTCCATCGATCGGCTTCTTTTGTATAAAAAGCTAAAACACTTCAAATGTCCTCCCTCATTGCTTGCACCGATTATGCACCTTCACACTAACACCACAATGCAAGTAAGGTTATCTCTTGATGGTCGCATATCCTCTATATTTTCTACCTTACGAGGCCTTAAGCAGGCGTGCATATTGGCCTCCACCCTATTCAATCTGTTTATAGTGGACATAGGGGAAATACTTTCAGATGTTATAGGGGATGCCTCAAAGCTGGGACACCAGAAAATTATCTGGCTATTATATGCGGACGATTTGGTCCTTTTCTCCCTGACACCAAGTGGGCTTCAGAATCTGTTGACCAAACTGGATAGCTATGCACATGATAACAATTTGTTGATTAATACTGACAAAACACAGATTCTTGTTTGCAAAAATTGCACCGGATCCAAGAAAACTAGATTCAAGTGGACATTGCAGAATACAGAATTATTGGTTGTTGCTCAATATAAGTATTTAGGAGTGTCTATGACTTGTAGTATAACTAATGATACATATAACTTGGAATTAGCCAACAAACTACAGACCCTAATATCACAAGTGAAAATCCTTGTTTACAAATATGGGACATTTTCTTATAAACATATTATCATGTTTTACCAACAAAAAGTAATACCCATCTTACTCTATGGCTCAGAAACAAGGGTTCCAAGAGATTGTGCATGCTCGGACATATTGGAGTCTCGGTTTTGGAAGCAGGTTTTGCGGTTACCAAACTGCACCCCATTGCCAATTATACACTTTGAACTGGGTTTATTGTCACTTCATTCACAAGTTTTGTGGCATATATGCATCCTGTTGAGAAAATGTCTGATGGGCATTAACGCAACAAATATGTTATGTGTAGTAGCCCATCCTTTGTTATCATCAGACCATATGTTTCCCCTCTCATGGCGTCAGTATATTTTGATTGTCATGGCTGATGCATCAGTTACTCTTGCTTTACTTTTGCAGAATCCAGGTCGAGCCAAAATTAAAATCTTTCAGTTCGACTGGAGTTGCAATCAAACCAAATGCTCTACATACAAAGATTTTGAAGTTTCTTTGTTTGGAATAAAACGGTATTGTGAGATGGGCGATTATTTAATGAGATGTCCTTCTCTGCATATTCGCAGACAATACCTGCGTTTCAGATTTAACTTCTGGCCAGCAAATGATGTGTTGGCCAGGTGGAGACAAATACCCCAGGAACAAAATTATTTGCGCTTTTGCAAAAATTCATCAGAAAAAGAGACCCTAAAACATATTTTTGTGGTATGTCTGATGTTAGATGCGAAACGACATATTCATTTTAAAGGATTATTTGCTATTCATTGTCCAGTAGATACTGAACAGATCTGGCAAATGATCTTTTCAAATACAAAACAAGCAGTCAGAGTTGCGATAGTCTATTTTTTTGACTCAGTCTTCCTGCGGGTTGAAAGCGAGGCAAGTCAGTAGATGGTTGATATGTTGATTGAAACAAGTGTCTTGCAAAATCCTTTGTAAATTATTTTGAGACAGGAAATAATGGTGTTAAATTGATAACCACCTAATGACTAGTTTTAATAATATTCTTTTTGTTTTAGTTTTGTATATTAACCTCTCTTTTTCTTCTAGCGTTATCATAATATTTGAATTGTGGTTATGATTGAAAGAATCTTGATGTTGATTAATGATATTTTGTATAGTTGTTTTAAACAGTTGTTCCTCAAAATTGTTTGATATTTGAAAAGTTGATTTTATCAGCTAACCAAATAAAAAAAGAAAACAAAAAAAAGAAAACTGATTACAGTTATGCGAGTGTAAGGGTGATAGTATGTTTGTTTGAAGTATGTTGTGATTAAAGGAATGCTCCTCAGTCTCCTCCTCCTCTTCTCCCTCCCAGGCTCTCTGCAATGCAATGGCCTTACACTTTGCCTCCAAAACCCAGAGCATCCTTACCAACCTTGCTACGCACCCTCACAACCCATCCCGTACCCCCTCACCTCCACCTCCCCTCCCTCCTCCATCCTCATTCTCCTCCTTCATCCCTGTCACACTGAAGAAGTTCTGAGAGATGTCCGCTCCATGAAGGCCTCTTTTAATCAGGTTTCCCCTGCTCATCCAGAACCATCAAGGATAACATTGTCTATCTTGCCCATGCTCTCGCTGATTTCTGCAATCACTCTTTTGTCACAGGATCTTTCCCCTCCTCCCTTAAGCACTCCCCTGTGTGCCCACTCCTGAAACAACCTTAATAAGATCCTACCTGCCCTGCCAACTACCACCTTATTTCCATCACCCCCTTCCTAGGGAAGCTCCTACCGGAGAAGTTGGTTTTGCCCAAACTCAACTCACACGCTGAACTTGTTGGTAGACTCAATGACCATTAATCTGGATTCCAAGCATCCAGAGGCATGGCATCTGCTCTTATGAACACCTGTGAAGAACTTCTCGCATCTCTGGACTCCAACTTCCCTGCTGTGCTTATCCTTCTCGATCTCTCCTCTGCCTTTGACACGGTCAACCATTCCATCCTCATATAAAGGCTCCACGATACCTTGGTATCTCAGAATGGGTACTGGACTGGCTGACATCCTTCCTTACTGACCGCTCACCTTCTCCTCTCTACGTCCCTCTCCATCTGTGGTGACCGCAGAGGGTTCTATCCTCTCCACCTGGCTCTTTAACATTTACCTTGCTCTGCTTGCATGCCTCATCTTCTCCTTCTCTTCCAACTTCCAGTGTTACACAGATGACACACAGCTCTTTTTCAGACTTCCTAACAACCCGCTTGCATCCTCCATCATCCTTGACTGCCTATCTACCATCCAGTCCTGGGGCATGGCCAACAATCTCTGCCTCAACGCCTGTAAAATGAGATCCTTCCCATCGGGACCCATGCTCCCTCCTTCTTCCCTTCACTCTGGCCTTCCTCTTTGGGCTCTCCCACTGCACCCTCTTCTGAAGCCAGAAACATTGGAGTCATCTTTGACTCCTCTCTCTCCTTCCACCCACACACTCAGGACATTGCCAAGAAGTTTTACTTTCAGCTATTCCTTCTCAAAGGAATTCTCCCTTTTCTCACTTTCCCCATAGGCTCAATATGACCCAAGCTCTGGTTCTTACTAGGTGTGATTATTTCAATAGCCTCCTCCTGAATCTACCATCTTCCACTCTACAACCCCTCCAGCTAATCCAGACTAGTGCAGCAAGACTTATCGTTGGCCTTAAGCCCAGTGAATGTATCTCTCCTGCACAAAAAAGTTTTCACTCTTTCCTGGTTGCTGCACAGATTAAATTGAAATCCCTCTGCATCATCCACAAGGCTGCCTGGGCCTGGGGACCACACTATCTTCAACTTTATCTTACTAAATGCTCTCCCTCTAAACCACTATGCTCCTCTGGCTACAACTCTATGTGTGTGTAAAGCGTTTTGCTAAACAGAGGGCAGGTGGTCGTTCACTTTACTCAGCTGGCTCCCTCCTATGGAACAGCCTCCCCCTTCCTCTGCACCTCAAACAGGATCCTCTTAAATTCCGGAAGCTCCTTGAGACTCTCCTAATTATCTCCTCCTTCCCTTCTTCTCTCCCCTGCTAATCCCACAGTTGCTGTGATTGGTGCCCTGGGCCCTTATGCATCCTCGGGGCCCTGACCTCCCGCACCCAGTCTGCCCAGCTCCTGTCTATCGTATGCGCTTGCACTTACACTCCCTTCCCTAGAGGCTGGCACTTACACCCCTCGTGGCTCCAGGCTTTGTAGTACTCAACATTCCTAGCACTAAATCTGCAGCTCACCCATGACCGCAGACTCCCCAGCACTAACCCCCCTGCTCTCTTCCTTGCTGCACTTGCACGTTCTGAATACTCACAAGGCCTAGTAGGTTTGTCCTCTTTTCCTTTTCAACCCATTGCTCTTAAATATTGTGTTTTTATGTTTTTTAATGTATTTTGAACTCCTGCTCCCTCCCTTGCCCTGTGAGCGCTTTGAAACAGTGTTTTCTTATTGTATAAGAACCTAACACGCAAACAATAAATAAATAAAAATATCTGTTGGTGAATTCTAATTCCATTAGAGGTTAGAAGATGTTTTCTCATATAAGAATTAAGATGGCGTATTTGAAGTGTTTTGGAATGAAGGGTATTTTTCAAGTAGTTAAATACCTGTTGGTGTATTCTAACTAGATTGATTTTCAAAAGTACTATGGTGGTGTTATGCATGTAGTTAGATACCTACTGGCATATATATTCTAACTGTTAATTGTGCCCTAGTTTAGTGACTAAATATGGGTTGAATGAATATTAAGTAGGCATTTGTTAAATTTGCTGGTAACCTATGAGTAATGGAGGTATTGTTACATTCAAACCAACCACTTATTTTTTTGACATATGCAGTGTAGTGCCCTGAAGTGGTTGTGGCACCGGCATGTTATACTAATACCTACTGCTGTGAAGGTTTTCTTTCCAAGAGATACTTGGCGGTGTGTGAAGCCTGTAAGCTTACAGTTATTTGTGACACTATCTGCATTGTACCTTAGAAGCATTAGTATGACATATTGGTTATGTGAGTTTATTTGTATGCTGGAACAATTGTCTGAATTGAAAAAGGGCCTAATATGCCATGATTTGCATTCTGTAGAAGCTGGTGAAATGGAATGTATTCACAATTTGGTATGGGTACATGTACAGTTTGTTCATTAGGGATGTGGTCTTGTGAAACATGGTTGCAGAGAGTGCATTTATGTTTCCACGTGTATGAAATCTGAAAGACTTCATTTATAGGGATGTTTTTGGTTTCCAGTACTTGTAGGAAGTATATTAGGAATTCTTGTGGATTTTCCTGTGTGTTTATGATAAATGTTACCATTCCTGCACAGTACTCCAATTCTTGCCTTATACCTGAGACACTGTAAGTGTTGTAAGGATTATATGTGGCATGTCTATGAAGGACGAGCATTTGCAAACACAACAGGTCCAAGCCATTTAAGTAAATGTTGTGAACAATTGGTGGCAATTGAAATAGAATATGCATTGTCACATTAGCATAACAATTTACTCAAGTTGTGTTGATGAATTTAAATGGACCAGAGAGTTTTGTTTGTGGATTGTTTGATGGGCCTGCAGATGTTTCTGGAGAACAGACCTTTTGTGTCTTTCTTTTCTGATGGACGTGCAGTTGACTTTGTACTAGACAGTTTTGTGTTTGTATTGTTTGATGCGGAAGGAGTTGTTCGTTGTTTTAGCTGTATTGTTGGTAGATCTGCTATAGCTTCTGTTTGAATTACTTGTTGTTTAAAAGTTTTATTTTTGAGGTACAGGGTACATATCGAGATGGGGGGTATAGTGCTGGTAACCTGTAGTATTCCAGGATGCAAGGAATGTCAGTGTAGACTTTATTTGCATCAAAGTTAACTAGGAATAGACCATTGAGTGTACGCAGACGTGAAAGTACTATATAGCTCATACCTTCTTTAAAGACTGTGCTGCCAATGTCAATCAATGCTTGATCTAGGTTAGACCTTGTGATTTGTGAATAGTGACAGCATATGAAAGAGATGGAGAAAATTGTTCTCTGGGTATGTACATGTCTTTGAAAAGAAGGAAACATGCTATTGTCCATCCAATTTATTTAACTTCTGCAAGTTGTTCAAAGTGGATGTTGACAAACTGAATTTTGCTGTCATATGGATATGTTTGGAAGCCAACAATTGTACCAATTTCTCCATTGACTAACCCTTCTTCTACATCAAGTTTACATTTTAGAATTACTCTGCAGTTCAGACACAAAGTCAATATTTTCTTGGATCCAACTGCGTTGGAAATTCATTTTTCTAAGCTATTTAGTCGTGCTGTTGCTTGTTGACCCACAGGAAGTGTCATGCCATGCACTTCTAGTTTGTCTGTGGAGCTGATATGCAGTATGGGTTGCATTTCATTTTTCAACATTGTCTCGTTGAATTCACTACAGCTTGCAAGAGTTGGCATTAAGGACATACATTTTAGATGTTATGTCATGACCATTGTCAGGGGCCACAAGCTGTGCCACAAGCAAGCCCCCACATCTACTCTGAGGCCTCAAGACTTCTGCAAAAAGGCTCCTGGAGCCAGTCCTGGCGCATCTGGCACCAGGCTCATGTACTGTAAGGAGATACTTACCAGGCTTACTTTCAATTGACTACATGGGTCTTTAAATCCAAAATGGAAGCAACCACACAGCCTAGTTATCAAGAACCAAGCCATGCGTTTTAGTGTTCTGGGTGTGGCAGGTCTGGAACTACTTTCCCTGGTACTACTTTACCTGGGCTATATAAACCACACCCTGTGAGTACTAGCTTAAAGACGTCCGGCAACCGCTAGCACAGCTGCTGCTCGAACATCGCGACCTGCAATAACGAGAAAAGGAAAAAACAATATTAGAGCGCGCGTGCTTACAAAACATCGAATTCCATCAGTCTCGCCTGAATTCCATCGCGCTACACCATGCTTCCATCCAGAGCACCACAGCAGCATCCCTCAAAGGAAAAGAGACATATTCAGGTTCGCTTTCAATATACAACAACTGCACAGCGCTTTACTTACCTTAAAAGATTCTGGGGGCCAGTTTTTCATCGCGCTCTCATCCACTCGCAGCACCACAGTGGCCTGCAAGGAGAAAAAGAAGAAAACACAGGTTAGCTTTAAAAGACAATAAAGGCACTGCGCTTTGCGCTTTCTCTTACCTAAAAAAGTGCCTCTCCATCCGGCACGCCAGCAGCAAAACCTTCACACCTGAAAAGAAGGTGATAAAGACATTAACGGAATCCCACCACAAACGGAACAAAGACTTACAATTAACAAACCTACCTGCCTATCAGCAGATTCGGGGTCACAGCAGGCCTGGGCCCTAGGAAGGCGCACTGCACCAGTGAAGCAACTTGGGCAGCTCGCCAACAAACGTCAAGCGCCCCTGCACAAGAAACGTGGGACGGATAGCTCACCCTATAAATAACTAAGGTGAGAAAGAACCTGTAATGCTCACCTGACTCCCACGGAGGCGCTGGCCTGGTTCGCGCTGCTGTGACCTCTTCTAAGGTGATGCGCAGGGTTCGGAAGACGGACTGGACCGGGCCCCCAAATCTGGCTTGTCTGGCTCGCAGAAGTATCCTTCTGTAGGTGAAAATAGGGGATTAACTGTCTGCGGGGTAATGCAATCAGCCTCCCACTTTCCCCTCTCACCCTCCTCGAAACCCTTCTGTGATTCCTCGTAGCGTCTCACCTTAGGGTCTGGAAGGACGAGCTCTCCATCCTGCTTCTGATGCAGGGGCGCGTTGGTATCCAGTTACTTCACTGGATTTTCGGATTGGTGAGAACCAAACTTGCTTGGCTTCCAGGTAAGTTTTTTGATAAGAGGTTCCCCTTGTGTCCATGCATTAATGTACTAATGCTAGGGTCTTTTTCCCCATAGGGGCCGGGGTACGGAATGCCGGGGAACAGGCACCGACCCGAGATGAGAGGTGAAATCCTTGTAGAAATCAGGTAAGTCTTTAATGAGCGTTTTTTGGTAATGTCTTTTCATTCGCTCATTAACGCTGATGTCTCTTTTTCCCCTTAGGGGCCGGGGTCCGGAAATGCCAGGATGCGACGTGGACCCGAAATGAAGAGTGAATGAATGAACAGGTAAGTCTTAACATGGAGATTTAGCTTTCCTTATTCACTTCTCTCTCTCACCTTTTGTTCTGGTCTTTTTCTCCCTAGGCGCTGGGGCGTGACTGTGAATCCGGATGATCGCTGCTGAACATGGAGGCGCCCAGTAAAGGTGAGTGGAATGCGGCGCTGCAGCGATCGACGCAATGAGCTTTTAAATAAAAGTCTTCCTTTTCAGGATTGTTGGCGAGATGTCCCCGGGATGCGGATTTAGCAGGTAAGGACTTTTCCTTCTTCTGTTCTCTTCTTCTCTTCCTTTGCAGGTGATCCAGGAGGCTGGCAGGCGTGGCAGAAGTCAGGATGCAGGAGCAGACACGGTGAGCGTCCAGCTGCTAGATGCAGAACAACGCGAAGCACGTGTGGCTGTTCGGGTGGGGTTTAAATAGCCTTGGAAGAAGTTCCAGGTATGTATCCTTCCTCCAATCAGGTATGTATCCTTCCCCGACCACGCCCGGATGGTAAATTAGTCCCACAGGTAAAGTAGTTTCTTTCAGGCCTCAAGGAGGCCGGGATCCTGCAGCATGGTCTGCATCAGGTAAGTGCACCCAAGCACATCCATAATGAGCCTGGCGCCTATGGCGCCAGGACTGATGTCTTTTATGAGCCTGGCGCCATAGGCGCCAGGACACTGTCCAAAGGGACCCTATATGGGGTTGCTGGGTCCTTCCTTGAGGACTGGATGTCCGCTTTCGGGGACGCAGGGCTTGAACCGGCTCCCCGGGAGCGGGCATCATGACAGAACCAGTGGGAAGGGTACCGGTCAGAGGGAGGTGGGAGATTCACCCATTAGAGACAGTTATCACAAATCCTCCCTTCTGTAATTGCAGATTCATTATTCAGCACTGGGCAACTACGCATCCAGGGTTCCAGATCTCAGAGCCTTCCAGATGCCCCCTGGGATATCAGGTGAGCGTAACAGAATGCAAAGCCTTTAAACCTTATCCACCTGGGCATCATGGGGACATCTGAAACTGACCAGTTATGCCAGCTTTTGGGACTATTACACGCTGAGGTACACGCAGCCCGGCAAGAAACCAATGCCTTAAGACGAGAGTTAATAGTTACAAAAGACTGTACTGATAAACTAAGCAAACAGCTACTACAAACAGAGGCGGGGCAAGCTCCATTGCCCGGATTCGTCCCATCCGTCGCTACACCATCATCGGTCAATCCAGTATAGATAACATTGCCGGGAGCAGTACCCCTGGCATCACCAGAATTATTTAATGGAGACCCCAGAAGGTATGCAACATTCAAAAACCAGTGCCGTCTCCATTTTCTTTGTAGACCTGGGGCTTTCCCAACGACCAGGTGAGGGTGGCCTTCGTATTATCATATTTGAGTGGAAGTGCCGCACACTGATCTGTACCGTTAGTGAGCCGGGATGACCCATTACTACCATTACTGCAGGACTTCAGTGGTTTTCAACAGGAGATGGAAAAGTTATTTCGCTTGACACTTGCATGGACACGCTCTTGATAACCAACTCCTGTCCCTCCGCCAAGGAAATAAAGATTTGCTGACTTATATTGCCACCTTTAATAGACTGGTTGTGGAAGCGGGGTGGCCTGAAGAAAAAAGAACCATGTTGTTCCATCAGGGCCTACAAGGAGACCTGAAGGATGTCCTTGCTCATGTCGTATACCCACCTAAAGACTTTGCAGAGTTTATCAACCTGGTAGTGGAGTTGGACCACAGATTACAGGATCGAAGAACAGACTGAAGTAGACTCGAAAATCGTGCCATGTACGTACGTTTGAAAGATAATGTTCAACGTCCATCTGAAAATACCACAGAACCCATGCAGATTGGAGGAGTAGGACCCCCCTTTAACCAAGGTTGTAAGAGACAAGAGGAGACAGCTACAGTTATGGCTATATTGCGGTAAATTTGGTCACTACCTCAAAGAATGCCCAGTGAAACCTCCAAGGAAGGTAGTAGGCGCTACAGAGAAGGAAGATGATGGAAAGGAATTTGAAATCTACAAGGCCTGGCAAGCGTAGAGGTCCGCTTGTCGAGCAAGAAGGATGAGTCACAGACCTCACATTTCGCCCTAACAGTCATCTTGATCAATCAACAATGACTGTGGCAGATGCATGCCATAGAGGTATATATAGACAGCGGAGCAGTTGGCAATTACATAGATCGAGACCTGGCAGCAGAAATGGGGCTTCCCTTATGCACAAAACCAACAACTGAAAAGGTAACTACTGCTGATGGTACAGAAATTGCTTTGGGTCCAGTAACTCAATGCACAACAGAATTAACCCTTCTGTCTCAGGAGGATGGACATCAAGAAGCAATCACGTTTGACCTCATCAAAGCTCCTCAGTCTGGTTGATCTTAAGGGATGCCATGGCTAGTAACTCACAATCCCCACATAGACTGGCGTGCAAAAAAACTGACCTTTTCTAACGATTGCGCCCACACTTGCTACCCGAACGCTATACCACAGCCAAACCTGAAATCTGTCCAAGGAATAGCATCAGGAATCGTGGAACCAATGGACACTTTACCAAGAGAATATCAGGATTATCAAGATGTTTTTCAGAAGGAACAGGCTAACACATTACCGCCACATAGGCCCTATGACTGTCAGATCGACCTGATACCTGGCGCACAGGTTCCTGGTGGTCGAATTTATGCACTCACGGAAACCAAAAATCTCCACTTGAAGTCCTATCTGGATCAATACCTGGCCAATGGGTTTATCCGCCCGTCAAAGTCACCGGCAGCCTCCCCCTTATTCTTCGTGCCAAAGAAGGAAGGAGATTTGAGGACTTGTATTGATTTCCGCGCACTTAATCAAATCACAGTAAATAAACACCACCTTTTGCCCCTTATTCCGGAACTCTTGGACCAAGTCAAGGATGCCCAGGACTACACCAAACTAGACCTCAGAGGAGCATACCACCTTGTACGTGTAAAGAAAGGGGATGAATGGAAAACCGCATTTCGCACCAAGTATGGCCTGTACGAATATCATGTAATGCCCTTCGTTCTGTGTAACGCTCCCGCAGCATTCTAATACTTTATTAATGATGTATTGCGGGAGTTAATCGATGTC
This sequence comes from Ambystoma mexicanum, assembly GCF_040938575.1. Lineage (NCBI taxonomy): Eukaryota > Metazoa > Chordata > Amphibia > Caudata > Ambystomatidae > Ambystoma > Ambystoma mexicanum. The sequence continues at coordinate 434,056,053 of NC_090932.1, read as the reverse complement.
TGTGCCCTGGTCTATATTGACGACATCCTGGGGTATTCCCCGTCTGAAGAAGAACGTGTTGAACATGTCCGCTAAGTCCTTGCAAAACTCCGCCAGCACAAACTGTTCGCTAAACTCGAGAAATGCTCCTTCCATGTCACCAATGTTGAGTTCGTCGATTTTTTTTCCTCTCGCCAAAGGGAGTCAAGATGGACACCCATAAATTTGATGCCATTCTTAATTGGCCATCACCTTCTTCACTTAAAGGAATCCAAAGCATGCTCGGCTTTGCAAATCTTTATCGTCGATTCATTCCAGATTTCTCACAGATAGCACACCCAATCACATCGTTATTGAGAAAAAACAACAAAAAAATCCAATGGACTGAAGAAGCAGAACAGGCCTTTCAAGAACTCAAGATAAGATTCACCTCCGCGCCAATACTACGACATCCTCGCCCAGACCTCCCCTATGTAGTGGAAACTGATGCTTCCAGCGTAGCTATGGGAGCAATTCTCTCTCAAAGAGATCCAGAAACGGGCCAATTACACCCTGTGGCCTTTTGGTCATGTACATTCTCACCACCAGAACTTAACTATGCAATTACAGACAAAGAATTGTTAGCAATAAAATCGGCCTTCAAAGCCTGGCGGCAATATCTACTAGGTGCCAGACATACCATCACAGTAATCACAGATCACCGAAACCTTCAATACCTAAAGTCAGCAAAAGCTCAATCATCATGAGAATTACGGTGGGCTTTATTCTTCGCAGAATACGATTACGTGATAACATACCAACTGGGAGTTTGGAATGGGAAGGCCAATGCATTATCTCGTATGGGTGTTGAAGAAAAAACGAACAGTACCCTGGACCTTGTTGCCATCATCCCAAGTGATAAATTACTGGCACTTACTACCACATTGGGCCTCATTATGACCCAGGCGGTAAGTTACCGCCTGGGTCGTACCTTTACCACCATGGCGTAACTACGTTTACGCCATGGTGGTTGGCGGACTTACCGCCCCATTCCGAGGTTGGCGGGACGGTAAGTCCCCAATCCCCATTTACCCTTCCCCATTCCCATTTTTGCCCCGTAGGGCATAATGGGAGTGGGGAAGGCGTTAATTACGCCACCGTAACTTACGGTGGCGTAAATTACGGTGGCGTAATTAACAACAAGGTCCCTTAGCGCCTTGGATTTTAACACCTGCTAAAAGCAGGTGTTAAATCCTCCATGGCGCTAAGGGACCTCGGAATCAGGCGGTAAGGGTCGGCGCTGTTTACGCCGCCGTAAACCCCTTACCGCCTGGGTCCTAATGAGGCCCATTGACTCTAAGTGAACTTCAAGATAAGATTCGATCCTTAATGAACCCCGAGATCTTGCAAAAATGGAATTCCCAAAATGAACATCACACGGTTCAGGATGGATTACCATATTTCAGGGAACGACTATCTCTACCAAATAAAGATCTGCAAGAGTTGGTCATGTCTAGTTATCACGATTCCCTGATCGAAGGCCATCCCGGAATTGCTAAGACTCTAGCCAAGTTTAAGCGGAATTATTGGTGGCCAACCTGGCGTAAGGACATTGCTCAATTCATTCTATCCTGTGGGGTATGTGCACAGAATAAATCACAAAAGCAGAAACCAGCTGGCCTTCTACAACCACTGGATATTCCACCGGCTCCCTGGCATACCCTTTCTCTTGATTTTATTACGGACTTACCTCCCTGTCAAGGATTTAATACCATCTTGGTGCTTGTAGATCTGTTCTCTAAAATGGCACATTTCATTCCGTTCAAAGGACTTCCTAACGTTACTGGTCTGGCAAAGGTATTTCTTGAACAGGCTATAAAACTGCATGGTTTCCCCCAGTCCTAATCTCAGATCGTGGAAGCCAATTTGTATCCAATTTCTGAAGGAAATTCTGTACAATGGCACAAATCGATGTTCGCTTATCCACTAGCCATCACCCTCAAACGGATGGTCAAACAGAAAGAACAAACCAGACATTAGAACAATATCTACGCTGCATGCTGCAGCAAGTGGAAGAGAGCTGGAAAGACTTGTTATGGATAGTGGAATACGGATACAACAAATCCATACAGACCAGCACTGGACAAAGTCTGTTCCAAACAATATACGGAAGACATCAACGTACCTCTGAATTAGACTCTCCCGTGATCTTGGAAATGCCAGCGGTAAAGACTCTACACACAACACAAGTATAACCCAAGCCTTCAAAAAGGCAACTGAACAATTACAGCAAGCCAAAGACAGACAGAAAAAAATTTCAGACCAACACCGGAGGAAGGCTCCTGATTACCAGATTGGGGACAAAGTCTGGCTAGCATCAAATCAAGTGCCCATTAAAGGAACCCAGACCTTTTGTCCAAGATATCTAGGACCCTATACCATCAAATCAGTTATAAATCCAGTGGCCGTCAAATTGGCCTTGCCACCAAGCATGCAAATTCACCCGGTATTCCATGTACCACTTATAAAACCTGTCCAACCTGGGACCCGAGTCATAACCCCACCAAAGCCTGTGCTAATCGATAGAGAGACTGAATTTGAATTTAAGGACATCCTGGATTCAAAACGTACCAGATCTAAACTATATTATTTAGCGGATTGGAAAGGGTATAGGCCTCAAGACAGAACATGGGAGCCAAGTGAACATATCCATGCACCACATCTGATTAGGAGATTTCACCTGAATAATCCACCAAATCAGGACCGGACAGGAAGAATACCATGAGAAGGGCCTTGGGAGGGAGTGCTGTCATGACCACTGTCAGGGGCCACAAGTTGTGCCACAAGCAAGCCCCCACATCTACTCCGTGGGCCTCAAGACTTCTGCAAAAAGGCTCCTGGAGCCAGTCCTGACGCATCTGGCACCAGGCTCATGTACTGTAAGGAGATACTTACCAGGCTTACTTTCAATTGACTACATGGGTCTTTTGGGATGTATTGACCCACTAGGCACTGCCCTGCGACATCACTGTGCGCTGCTTCCACCAGAACCAACAGAATGGCCGCAAAAAGCCCTATGTGCACTAAAACCTCTGAGAAGTGCGCAGGGAAACTGGAAAAGTTGGCTGCCAATCTACTTTGCCTGTGTCAGTGGTAGAACAGGAGACCACACTGCCAAAACCTGTCATTGGGCTGCCTACAGAGGGAAATGGAACTACCTGAAAAGGCAGAGCTTCATTGCAAGGAAACCCAGAAGTGCTCTAAAATCCATTTTTCCTTGATGTTGAAATTGCAAAAAAATGGTTCACAAACATCAGAAAAGATCCAACATCCTTGCTGGGTGTTAACTATCACCTTATTTAAGGAATCCACATAAGCACACTATGTTAGGAAAAGCAGAATCTGTCAGAGAATATCCACATTAAAAAGTGTGCTTGTTTGTGAAAATCTGTCAGATATGGGCACAGTAGCGCCGCCTGCCTGCATCAAAGCTGTCAGTTAAGTGCATTAGGAGTTTAAACTTGTGCATTAAAGTCAAATTGTGGAAAAGAAGAGACTTGCCATCAAAAGCAATATAGGCTGCCACTATTTAATTTCTATGTTGAAAAAGACTGGAATTAGAGATCTGTGTGTCAACTTTTTGAAAATGTAAAGTTTATTTTAGCAAAGACAATTTTAAACAAAGTGTTTTAAAGTGAACTGATGCCAGCCACAGAACTTCAAAGGCAAATTCCACAGTGTGCCCCAAACAAAAGGTACCTTCCTTTTGCTCTCTGCCCCAGGAACTCTCAGTCGGATGTTAATGAAGGGGGAGGAGATTTTGCTCTGTTGCTCTGGGGAGAGACAAAAGGATTCCTCGACTGAAAGGGGATGCAAATTCAAGTGTCAGCAGGAAGAGAGGCCTGGATTACTCTTGGCCCAGCAAAACTTTGGGGGCGGGCCAGACAGATATGTGTATCTTAAACCACAAGAAAGTATCTTTTTGAAAAAGACTCACAGAGAACTGTGAAAAATTGTAAAAATCTGTAAAATACAGTGTTGTTAACATGAAAATCCTGGTCACATTTTGAAACTACTCAGAACTCTGCTATTTTCAGAGACATGACTACATAAATTGTGATTTTGTAGCAATTGTGATGATGCTAGAAATGTGAAACTTCACAGGATGATGCCCAGATGTCATGCGCATATATGTATAAAAATGTGGACAAATCTGACATTGGGTACCCAACCAAAAGCGCAAAAAACTGTCAAATCTGAACCGAAGCTCTCACTGAGATGGGACTCGGAGGAATACTTGCTCCGCTAAATCTGTGATGTAAATATGTTATTGCTAGCAAGTTGGTAATATTGTAAATATGCTTTATATGAAAATTAGACTTACTGTGCAGAAACAAAGGGGAGGTTCTCCCTGGATTGTAAAATACAACATCATCATGACACCATATTTTCTTCTCAAATCAGAGGAGAGGACAGACCCTAACCAATAGGATTCCTAGAGGGTGTGCCTACTATAATTCAGCCTACCCACCCCTTTGGGAAATACATAAATAGAGACAGCTTAGGACACAGACACAGATTCACCCATCAACTTATTGCTGGCGGAACACTTTGCCAGGGACTCCAGACTCCTTACTCCAGAATTCTGAAAGCAGAAGGCCCACTTCCAAAGCGGAACCCTTCTCAGCTTGGTCTTTTAAAATCCTGAAACCAGATTTAACCCCAGACCTCCAAGGGGAACATCAGAAAGAACAGCCTGGCTGTGCTGTTTCTGCTTTCTTGCTAGGAATTCTTGCTAGAATCCAGAGATCCAAACCCGTAGAGCAGAGTTGTCACCAGATAGCTGTGCACCAGAACCAACCCATCAGATCCAGTCCAGAGTGCCGTGCAGTGTCCAGAGTGCCGTGCTGAGTGCAGAACCCGAGCGCCCTGAATCCCGTCCGGTGGTCTAGCAGAATTCCAGTCCAGAAATCTTTGACCAGATCCCTGACAGGTCCATTGCAAACAGGAGTAGTGAGTATCTATAGCATAGAATTGTCCCTAGCCAATATCTTATTCATAGGTAATCCTATACAACCCCTTCTATCATATCCAGAACTGCCTCCTCAGCTTTCCAATGAATCCAAAACCGCATTCCAACTCCTTCTAGTTTTTCCGCAATCGAGCTTCTCGCGAGCAGAAAAATTTGCCGCAAATTTTTGGTTTGGTTCAATTTCATCACGTGTAAAACAGCTGTTCTTTGCATCTGACCTCAGAATTAAGTGTTAAATCTGCTAGTGACTCAATAATCATTGCTGGTGTTTATCTGATACCATACAAAGCGGCCCCCACTAGTTTTGAAACCAATTTAGTGAATTAAATCCATTTTTCAGGCTTTTTAACCATTCATTCAAAGCCACATTCAAAAGCATTTGACCCGTTTGCAAACATTCCTGTTTCTCTCTCTGAGTTTGCTGGGGGAGTTGGGATTGAAACTGTATTTGTTGAGTGTATATTCCTGAAACCTGTTTTCTCTCCTTACATCTCTATATTGCATATTGGGGAATTGAGTAGTGTGCAGGGGGAAAGAGTGACATTGCATTTGACTGAACCCACACAAAGTATAATTCTATGCAGCATTATTTTTCCTATCCATACTCCTTCTGATTAAAGAGATTGTTGATTGTAAGATCCCCCCATTGGTGATCATTGTATAAATATTAAATAGTGTGATATATACTGTGCAAATCCATAAAATAGATCTTTTAACTTTGCAAAACGGCCTGCTTCCTGGTTCAGTGAGACCGGGGTGGATTCAAAGAGAGGGGCGTGATATAAGGGTACATCATTCAGAAATAAAAGAACTTATAGACAAAAATATAGAATTAAGGGTTCCAGCTGTGCACCACACGCTAGGAATTGACGTAGGTGGAGTGCCGGGTTGAAATCACTTACAGTCTTTAAATCCAACATGGAAGCAACCACACAGCCTAGTTCTCAAGAACCAAGCCATGCAGTCTAGTGTTCTGGGTGTGGCAGGTCTGGAACTACTTTCCCTGGTAATACTTTACCTGGGCTATATAAACCACACCCTGACTGCAGAACACGCTTTGCGTTATTCTGCAACTAGCAGTGTGAAGCTCACCGTGTCCAGATCCGGGTCTTCAGCATCTTCCTGTAGTCCTGCAAGAACAAGAACAAGATTATTCGGTGTTACCTGAGAATACACCATCCAGCACTCAGCATCTCAACCGGGCTGCAATCTGTGGAACCGAGAGAAGAAGAAACATCACTCACCTGTGAGTACTAGCTTAAAGACTTCCGGCGAACCGCTACCACAGCTGCTGCTCGAACATCGCGACCTGCAATAACGAGAAAAGGAACAAACAATATTAGAGTGCGCGTGCTTCCAAAACATCTAATTCCATCAGTCTCACCTAAATTCCATCGCGCTACGCCTTGCTTCCATCTGGAGCACCACAGCAATATCCTGCAAAGGAAAAAGAGACATATTCAGGTTCGCTTTCGATATACAACAACCGCACAACGCTTTACTTACCTTAATGGATTCCGGGGGCCAGTTTTTCATCGCGCTCTCATCCACTCGCAGAACTACAATGGCCTGTAAGAAGAAAACACAGGTTAGCTTTAAAAGACAATAAAGGTGCTGCGCTTCGTGCTTTCTCTTACCTAAAAACGTGCCTCTCCATCCGGCACGCCAGCAGCAAAACCTGGGTGATAAAGACATTAATGGAATCCCACCACAAACAGAACAAAGACTTACAATTAACAAACCTACCTGCCTATCAGCAAATTCAGGGTCACAGCAGGCCTCGGCCCAAGGAAGGCGCACTGCACCAGTGAAGCAACTCGGGAAGCTCACCAACAAACGTCAAGCGCCCCTACAAATAACTAGGGTGAGAAAGAACCAGCGGGAAGGGGGCCGGTCAGAGTGAGGTGGGAGATTCCACCATTAGAGACAGTTATCACAAATCCTCCCTTTAGTAATTGCAGATTCATTATTCAGCACTGGACAACTACGCATCCAGGGTTCCAGATCTCAGAGCCTTCCAGACGCCCCCGGGGATATCAGGTGAGCGTAACATTTTGTTGAGTTCATTGTTCCATGACATCAGGAGCACATGTGTTTCCTTCATATAGCTCATGGATTAGTCTACTATTTAAGATGGATTTTGCATCTTTAGTAAGCAGGACAGTTCTTATGCTTTTTTAAATGTTAGCATAGGTGAGGTCTGCAGACTGACGCAAGTTTTGTGTTAGCTCTCTGTAGTGAAAATGTTGCCAGAGAATTCCAGTACTGCTGAGTGTATTGCAGCATTGTTTGCGTCCTATTGTTTTGAAAATAGGTTGACCTTTCACTGGTGTTAACAATAACATGTTTTACTCCAAACATTTCTTCGTAGTTGGTTTTTAGGACTTCTTGCATGCTGAGATGAATTAAAGGCAACATGTCGTTAGAAACCATCTTACTTCATCTGTAAGGAGCTCTTTCATTTGTTTTAGAATTCTGTGTACTTCAATGGCAGCTTCTGCTGATAATGTGTAGTATTCTAATTTGTTTTGGTGTTCTACGGGGAGGAGCAATAGTCAGTGTAAAGTTACAACTCCTATGTTGTAGGCAGATAAACCTATGCGAGCTGTTACTACTGCCGAAAGGTTGTTGTTTTTTAAGTTTTGTAGAAATGTGATGATTATTTTAATTAGGAATGTTTTACCAGCACCAGTTTCACCACTTATATACACGAGCAGAGGTTTATAATTTTTACAGCTACAGGTTTCAGTTTCATGTTTAAAACCATGTTCAATTTCTTGAGTGAATTCTAGATAAATAGTGAGTTGTTCATCATTTAGCTGTGCTTCGAGCACTGACAACTCTTCCTCAGATTGTTTACATTGATGCATGGTATTTCTACCTCAATCATGGCTATTTCTGCTTCATTTAGAATGAGTTGTTCTCCAAGTGGTTCTCTGCTTCTTGTACGGGAAGGTTGACGGCCCTCAGGAGTGTCTTTGTCTAGTTGAGCTTCTATTTCTTCCTTTTGTTGGCGTTCATTGTCCAGACGTGGACTCCCTGCTCACTGTGCTTAGGGAGGCTCAGCTTCACCTCACTGATGCTGCCCAACAAGGCTGAAACACGTGTATGGGGTTGCTGATGGTACTCTTGTTCAGAGAGGAATTGCCATAGCATTTCGGTGCTGGACTGCCCTTGTGGGCGGGACAAAGACTGATATGCAAATGGATATTTCCCATCTGTCAAGGTACAGTGAGTAAAAAGCAATGGCTGCGAACTCTCAATGTGGTTAATAACCACTGAACAGGTTATCATGCCTGGTTCTTTCGAGAGAGGGGTGCCTGCTACCTTTTTTGTATTGTCCAACATGTGTTTGTATTTTTTGAAATTGTAATTTGTTATACTGCTTTCATTTGCTTTAAATGCAGCTTCAAATGAGTCATAGTGCCGTAAAGATGATTCTTCTTTTCTCCAAGGTTTGAAAAGTTGGAGTAGGGTCAACTAATGCAGTTCTCTATGTTGTGGAGATTTAAATAATAACTTTATATGATTAATTAGACTGGGTTTGGTGAGTTTCTCTAGGCATCCTTCACAAGATGAGACTGACTATTTGCCAGTTCGTCGTTTGGTGTGGCATTGTTTTTGTAGGTGTAGTTCTGGGCAATGTCATGCAGACAGATGTTTCCAAAGCAGTACTTTTGTACAGGAAGAGAGGGTAGCAGGAGTTTTGTTAGTAGGACTTGTGAGAGGATTGAAAATGGCCATGACAATGATTTTCACCAGGCTGAGTGTTTGGATTTTGGGGGACTCTTGGGTTCATTGGTTGAAGGAGTATGCTGCACATTGTGGAATAGCCAAAATTATTGGATTCCCTGAATTGGAAGTGTTCTTGGGCCTTTGGAGGATGTTTGGAGGAAGTGAAAAGGGGTACTAGCGCAATAAACGAGGGCAGTGGCGCTGTTTGCATGAACAGACTAGTCCGGCGGTACAAAGAGGGGGAAGAGGTATTGAAGAAGGAGGGGCGTAGCCTCTGGGAGAAGATGGGAGAAAGCGGAAATGAAGGTTGAGAGGAATTGGAGGGGGGGCAAAGGGCAGGAAGTGATGAAGTGTAAATTGTTTAATTAATGAATTGTTTTTGGTGATCGTTAAATGGTCTGTTAGTCCATAAGGTCAGGGAGCCAGGTTAGCGTTTTTTTGTAAGCTGTGGCCTGTCACATTTAAACAACCTTTTCCACTTTAGGTGAGTACCGGTTTTTTGTGCAGTAAGCCCAAAAGAACACTTCCATACATCACATATTTTGCATTTTCTCTCCCTTGTTACACCTGGACTCTCCCAGTCCATTCCAATCTTCAGTACTTTGGTGTAGTTGAAGTGGGAGAATGGAAAAACAGGCTCCCGTCCTTCCCCTCTCGCGCCTGGCCTAAAGGATCACGGCCCAGGCACCCGCCACGAGAAGAGTTTGCCCATCTACCAGACGACCAAATACCCTGGTACAGGAACATACGGATGTGTCCATCTGCCTGCCGAGCAGCCCGCCCTGCCCATGCCGACACCTGCGGCACGGATCAACTAGACTAAAACCTACACGTCGTTAGAGATGCCATGACGACCTAGCCAACGGTCAGCACACCTGTGCAAATATACACACTGGACACTCCCGCACCAATCTACACGAAGAATATACTCAGTGCTATGACGTAGGCGACAGACATACTCACGGACGTGCATCTTTATTATTTTCCACATAGGCTCTCAAAATGCAGAAACGCAAGACGCATCATGACCTCATCTAAAGAGCTTGCTTACGCTTCTCCTAAACCCAGGTGCCATAATGAGAAATATAACGAAGACACGATACTGGTCATAAGACAATATGATACTATAACCTAAAGCGCCTGTGTACCAAACGGTTCTATCTATACACCAGGCCTAAGTAGGCCGCAAGCAAGAGCTTCCATGGACGTTAAAAGAACAAAAGTCAGGATGCTGATCCTGCAGAATGAGCCTGGCGAGAGCAGACAGCCAAGGTCGCAATGTTGCAAACCCACATTCCGAAAGCAGACCATCAAGGGCACGATGTTGCAACCTCGCACGCCGCGCACCAACGTTAAAATCACACCTGCAAATTAAACCAGGCACACAGTGGAAAAACAATATTAATTGTGCAGAATTCTGCCTCAAACACGGTCCCACCTCACGTGACCAAGCCGAACCTGACAGGATGCCAAGCCCTGGAGAAAGAAGGCGTCTGGATCCCTCGTTACAAGACACAGGCAGATACACTTAAAAGGCTCAATGGACATCTGCGACAGTGGGAGTAGTCGGCCTTCCAGCTCATGAATAAGTCCTCACATTGTCTGCACGTACTCATAATGAAACATTGTTGCAAATGACAGGTACACCGAGAGCTGGGAACAGCGATGGTCCCAGGCTGGGAAGCTCGCGGGCGCACCAATCAGAACATGGGGCTCTTATCACTGACGCCATTAACATTAACCAATCATCAGGAGTCTTCATGTAACAATTCTCATGTATCTAATTGTAGGGACAACCCAGATATATCACCTGACTAACCCTTGTCCACTAATATTGTTCTCTATACGTATGCTATACTAACCCTATCACTCGAGCAACCAATTAAGAGTGGCGATAGGTTTTTTGCTAACTTTCTAAGGTGACGCAAGTAGCGCATCATACTAAGGTAAAAAGGGCCTGCGAGCCCCACGATTGTGTGTGTGTCAGGACGGACGCGTACGTTCCTTGACCCATCCCTGCCGTTTTTGTTTAATAAACAGCAGAGTCACCTTGCTTCTTGCGTGTGTCTCATACTCTATCTCTTCTGGGATATACGGGAGGAGTTGGGGCCTCCCTGCCCGGAGGTCTGCGGACGGCCCGGCCGACCCCGGCAGAATTTCCCCCCCGACAAGTTGGAGGCACTGCTGAGATCTGTTTAAGATCCGCCTTTTTATTTTTTACTTTTTCCAGGCACTCTGGTTGCGAGGAGGCCCGGCGGAGCGGCCCCCTTTGCCGTCGCCCCCTTCTGAGGACTACAGGACCATCGCGGAGCTGCGAGAAGACCGGACAGCGCAATCCGGATATTGGCCCTCGGGAGCCGGTTGAGAAGTAACCCGCCCGCGGTTGGCGAGTGTCCAGACGTGGTCCAGACGAGGGGAGGTGACGAGCCGCTTGGAGGGGTGCACGCAGTCGAGCGGCCCAGCATCAAGAGAACTTGGTGAGCATGCCACGCACAACAAGCAATGTGAAATTGTGAGGGAGGGGGAGGAATTAAATACGGGAGGCGGGAGGTGTTGCACAGGTGCGCGGCGAAGGTTTGACAATTTAGTGTTGGAAATAGAATGAATGGTAGTCGAACAAGTGCGAGAGCAGTCGGCTACGTTACGCGAGAGGGGGGGGCGGAGCACGAAAACATCATGTGCGGCCGCTCGTAGAAACTGATTGGCCTAGGTTGCGACTACGTGCAAGGGTGGGTGTGTGTGGTTTCCTACGATTTGGCATTTATTGATCAATGAGTAGATGAGGATCCCTATTGTTCGAGCAGGAAACTCGATAGATAGATGACGTTTCCCTGTAGGCGGTAGCTAGTTAGTTGCCTAATACGGAAGATAATTGGCTGGTTAAGCCCTCCTGTCGAGGGGCGTATCACACGCGAGGCGACGCAGTGTGCGCAGTCCGATTATATTATTGATTTGATTACCTTGTTCCAGGAGTGACAGGAAGACAGCTGTGAGGTTAACGGGGGTAGATTGCGAGTGTATTTTGAACTTAAAGAATATATGAAGAACTTACCAGTAGCTCGAAGAGATCGGTGACGTCACCAGTAGGGCTTTCATAGGATATCCCGAGCACAAGGCATCTTCCTTTCTGAGAGTGGTGGGGAAGAGAACTGTGGTAAGGGAGTGGAAACGGAGATAAACGGTAATGAGTTGATCGGGGAAAGGCGAAACGGGGGACGTGGCTGCGCACGGAGAACGCCGGCCACAACAAGTGTAGAAGAAGGAGGAGGAGCACGCGAAAATAGGACGACTGTATAAGAACGTCATAAGGGGTACGCAGCTGCAGGGGGCTACGTGCGCCTCGGCCGCAGGGGGCCGTAAGGGTGTTGTATAAAGAAAGAAAGACAGAAGAAAATATACAAATCTAACATACTATATTTTTTATAATTTTCCTTAGCGGACTATCGTAAGTCCCCAAACTTACGGGGCCAGGTAACGATATAAGGCTGCATATTGTAAACTACTAGTGAGATAAACTGCTACCAGATAGGGGAAGGGTAGCAAGTGGAGCGCTACTATGTCATACAGGACAGGATCGGGAGGGTGGGGGAACACCCTCACTACCCCACTACAACACATATGCACAACACTGCCACCCCATAGGGAGAAATTGATTAAGTATAGCATAGAATGGACCCAGGGGACGGATAACAAAATGCTAACACCATGGCCGCCTAATGGTAGCTTCGATCCATATGCCCAACATTCACTATTAAACCATCTGCACAATACATATAAAGGGAAGAAGTTGGCAAACCACGTGGAAGTGTTTAACTTATGGAGGATGTTCCAAGGGTCCCGACCAGGACCAAATGGAATGTTCACTATGGGGGAAATACCGGAAGAAAAAGAGATTAAGGAGGAAGGAGAGGATGGGAAACAGGGGAGTGAGGACCCAAAGAACACGGGGAACAGAGGAGAGGGAGGAGAAAAGAATAATAAAACAGATGAGATAAAAAAGGAACCGAGCAATGATATACCCCTAGCAAAGGGAGTGAAAACAGAGGGAAGGGGGTTGTACCCTTTAAGGGAATTAGGAGAAATAGAAAGAGGACAGTTAAGGGCGGCTGAGGGATACTCGAACCCGGCATACAGCCCTCCACCATATGTGGCTCATAGGAAGATGCCAGTAAGGGAGGGGAGGACTGGAGAAGACCAGACTGTGGAAATAGGAAATGATGAGTGGGTAGCTGCACAGATATTATTAAAATTACGAGGTTCATTAACAGGAGAAGAGAAGGAGGTAGTAAAAAAAACAGACGAGGATAATGCCAGGGAGAGTGAAATGAGGGGGGAAGAGCTGTTAAGACAAAAGGAAGAGATTTTGGAGGAACGACTAGCAAAATTAAGGGATGAGCAGAATGAATTGATCAAGCAGCTTGAGAGGGAGGAGAAAGAGAGCGAGGAGAAGGAAAGAAGGTAAGAACGAATTGGAGAAAATAAGGGAACGAACTGAGGAGCAAAGGAGAGAAGCTGAAAGGGTAAAAGCAGCAGCAGAAAGGGTATCAAGAGTAGTACTGCGAGAAAAGAAAAGGGAAGAAGAAGAAAAAGAAAAAGAAATGGCAATGTGGAAGAGGAGGTTACTATCAGAAACAACTAAGAAATACGAAGAAGGGAGGGTGATAGAGAGTATAGTAGAAAGAGAAAGGGTGAAATGGGAAAGGAAAAAAGAGGATGAAAGAATATTGGAAAAGATGAGAAGTGAAGTGATGGAGGAATTAAAAAGGAAAAGGGAGGAAAATAGTAGGGAGATGGAGGAGAGAAATGAAGGAGAAAGAGAAGATAGGAGTAGGGAGAGTGGAGAATGGGGGGATGTATATAGAAACACAGAAGTAACAACAACATCAGCACAAAGGGGAGCGGTTGATAAAGGAGAAACAGGAGAACTGGACCTAATAGACTTACAAACAGTAACGATCAAGGGGAAAAAGGCCGAGTGGGGGTTGCCGTTTATGACTGACTTTTGTAGTGAGGAAGAAGAAGGAGTGGAGAAGGAAGGAAGAAACAGTGAAAGGGAAAGTTTAGATAAACTATACATCACCCGGACCAACACAGACTCACCATGGATCAGTAGGAGAAAGGATGAGCTGGAGAGAAGTGAGGAGGGAGAGCGAGGAATAGCGAAAAGACAGACACATGAGGCCGCACCATCCCCATCCCCATCACGCCCTCCCCCATCGCACCTTACATGCTCAACCACCTCACGCTCGTTACGCAAAATAAAACTTGCTCCCTTCACAGACGAACTGACACCCTATGCATGTCGGCTTAGAGACCTCCCTAGTCGCAGGCAGGAAAGACGAATACACATGCCCACATTAAATACAGGAAAAGATGGGAGAAGGGGAAAAGATGGAGAAGAAAGAGTTACGAGCAGGGGAAATACGGACGAAATTGAAGATGTAGAAGAAAGGGAAGAGGAGGAAGGGTGTGAGGACTCGATATTATGGAACACAAAGTGTGAAACGAGACATAACTTAATGCCACTTTTGGAGAGGGGAGGGGTTAGACCACAGTATGTACCTTGGAAGCATACCGATAAAGAAAATATAAAATGCAGGCTCCCATCATTAAGTGGAGGTGCGGGTAAGTGGATATATGAAATGGAAAAACACACCGCAGGACAGAAACTGGCAGTAGGAGATGTAAAGGGCCTTTAAATATCAATATTAGGGGATAGAGCGGATGACATTTGGAAGAGAGCGGGATTCCATGGGGTAACAATAACAAACACATCGCATGATGGGGCACCATTCGCAAACTGCAGACATGCACTATGGCAGGCACTGAGGGTACAGTACCCAGACACATCAGACATAGGAGCAATTACCTCCCGCAAGATGCGTGAGAACGAAGATCCTGTTGATTATATCCAGGAAATCCAAGAGAAGTGGCGTATGGAAACTAGAGAACAAGGGGATAAAACACCAGAAATATTTTACCATATACTAGTACAAGGGCTCCCAGAAGGAGTTCAGAAACAACTAAAGAAAGTAGTGGGAATGGAAGCAAAACCATGGCCAGAAATACAACTGACTATAGTGCATCATTGCAGGACATGCAAGGAAAAATGAAACAAAAGGAAGAGGACAGGAAAACGGAAGAGGCTAAACTGGTACAGAAAAATCTTACTAAATACACAATGGAAGGGGCACTAATAACTACGCCTACAACAATGACCCAAAGCCCCACACAAGTAGTGGCTGCACAAGATTCCTCCCAAATACCACCTTCACCGACTATAACACAACAGGCGCCGCCAATACAACCATACATGACCAACATGGGAGGAGGACATACAATGGCAGGAGCTGGGTATTATAATTATAACAGGGGGAGAGGAGGAATTATGAGAGGGAGAGGATACGGATATAACACCCAACAGCAGGTGGGAGGACTTAGAAATCCCTACCCCACAGGGCAACCAGTATACCAGGACAACACAGGGAGCTTTCCTTGGCAAAGTAGGGAACCACCGGTGTGTTGGAGTTGTGGACTATTAGGACACATGTCACGCATGTGTAGAGTTAGACCAGGAACACCATCATGGAGTGAACAGGGACAACCAAGGCCCTCACAGGAACAGCAGGGCCTACAGCAAAAGCAGACGTTGCAACAGGGAAATGAACAACAACAACAATTAACACAACAACAGCCACAAACATATTCACTGCCACAACAACAGGTAGCGATGACACAACAACCCCAAGCACAACAAACACAACTGGGTAGGGTGACGGTTTTGGGACACAACCCTTACACCGGAAATGGCCAGTCGTTGTACCCTCAATAGGACAGCCCACAGACGGCCTTGGTGTGTCCCATCCTGTCAGTAACACCTAATAGTGCGGAGGAACCACGCATAGAGGTAACAATAGGTGACAAAAAATTATAATTCCTTGTTGACACCGGGGCGACCCGGTCTTGCATAAGGGAAGGTAAATTTAAGATGTCAGGCGAAGCCATGAACACCCAAGGATTCTCTGGGTCTAGAGGGTTGGTTCCCTTTACTGATAACATTCCCTTATCTATTGGAGATTATGATCTGTCAGTTCCACTTCTATATTATAGTGCCTCACCAGTAAATATACTGGGGAGAGACATAATGAACAGGTTGAATATGACGATTTCCTTTACTGAGGACGGCATAATTTGCTCTACTCCAGGGATTAACATGCTTACAGCACAACAGATTATGCAAGCATACTGCGGACAGACAGCGATTAGGGCGGAGCCAGTAGATGGCGAACTATTCCAGTATGGAACAGATATGGCAATTGCATGGATGCCAGGGATAGAAGGGAAAATATGGAGGAGGCCAGCAGCCTATCTGTTCAGACCAGAAACACCTGTTAATGAACCAGAAGGAAAGGTGGTCCTAATGGACATTGAGAGAATTATTGCAACAGCTGATTACATTGCTGTACATGCCCAAGACAGTGAAGGAAGAGCATGGAGGGCAGTGATAGCATTAGCAGAAGGATGTAGGCTCACCCAGGTGTCAGATGAGGAGCTGTTCTCAGATGAAAAGGAGGAAGGTGAAATGGTGTTTATGATGAGTGTGGAAATATGGCTAAGAGTGGCTTACAAACAAGTAGCACAGAAAATTGCAATGGCACTTGAGGCACCCGCATGCACCCCAGTCCCCTTCTTTAAGGAGGATATGTCAAAGGTACCCAAATCATTGTGGACTACTGGCCCCTATGACGTGGGGTGCATAAAAAGTATAGGGGGAGTAAGAATAAATTTGAAAAAAGGTGCAATACTCCCCAGAGTAAAACAGTACCCACTATCAAAAGAGGCAGATGAGGGCATGTATGAGACCATAACGGCCCTTATAAATAATGGCATATTGGTCCCCTCGGAATCACCATGTAACACGGCTGTGTACCCAGTGCGCAAGGCTAAAGGGGGGTCTTGGCGCTTCATACAGGATCTCAGGCCCTTGAACAACATAGTAGAAGCGGAATATCCCGTAGCAGCAAACCCGGCCACAATATTGTGTGGCATTCCAGCAGAAGCATCACGATTTACAGTGATCGACCTTAAAAATGCTTTTTTCTCAATACCATTACACCCAGACTCACAAGATCTGACGAGCTTCACTTACAGAAACACAAAGTGGAAGCACACTAGATTGCCACAAGGGTATTGCGAATCACCCTCAATTTTCAATAGAGTAATACAGATGGATTTGGGTAACATTGAAGTGGAAAGCACAGTGTTGCAGTATGTGGATGACATAATAATTTGCAGTACAAACGAAAGAACATGCAGAGAGGACTCCTTAAAGATGTTGACAATATTGGCTGAAAAAGGTTACAAGGTAGACATGGAAAAAATACAGTACTGTCAAGAACAGGTACTTTACATTGGTCAGCTTATATCGCAACATGGAAGAAAGATTGCACCACAAAGAGCACAGGCCATTTCAAACACTCCAATGCCACAAACTGTGAGGGAACTGCAGCGGTTCCTGGGGCTGTGCAACTACTGTAGAGCGTGGGTATTTGATTACAGTTCGTACATAGGACCCCTGCTTGAGGCGTTAAGGGAAGCTAATAAAGGGGAGAAAAAGCTGGGGTGGACGATGGAAATGAAAGAGGCTTTTGATGAATTGAAAGATGCGATATCAACTGCTCCGGTACTGGCATCCCCAGACTATGAGCGACAATTTTTTATATTTTCACATTGCGACTCAGCAGTAATGAAAGCAGTGTTGGCTCAAAAAACAAGCATGGGCTACAAACCAGTAGCATTTTACAGCGGCCACTTAGATCCTGTGATGTTAGGTCACTTCCCTTGCGAACAAGGTCTCGCCGCAGCTGCTTTTGCGGTGGAAAATGCATCAGCAATCACCATGGGGTGCCCAACTACACTGTTTGTGGAACATGCACTATTTGCGATATTAAATAAACCTAAATCCACCCTAACCACGCAAATAGCATCAGGTTATGAGATCATTTTATCCAGAGCTGAACTATCAATTGTTAGATGTAGCACTGTCAACCCTGCAAGGTTCCTAGCAGAAGTAATTGAGGAGGGAGATTATGCCCATGACTGTACGGAAATAACTGAAATGTACTCATGTACTAGAAAGGTTGAAGAAAACGCACTGGAGGGAGGTGAGCTCTTATTTATTGATGGGTCATCAACTATCGATCAAAGGGATGGGATAAGGAGGACTGGGGCAGCAGTGGTAAAAATGATGGAGGTACCGGTGTGTGTGGCAATGAAATGTGTACAATTACCACAGCATTACTCCGCTCAAGCAGCGGAATTAGTTGCACTGATCTTGGCGTTGAAGGAAAGCTTTGACAAACGAGTGACCATATACTCTGACAGCGCATATGTTACATCCACTGTCCACTCAGGGCTGTCGAAATGGAGAAGAAGAGGGTTTAGGAGAGCTGATGGCACCCCAGTGCAACATGCTCTCTTATTGGCTGAACTAATTGAAGTAATAAATGACCCCCAAGAATTAGCTTTAGTAAAATGCACCGCACACACCAATGGTGAAGACCACGTCTCGAAGGGGAATGCAGCAGCAGACGCACATGCAAAGTATGCTGCATACTTTGGTGAGATATGGAACCCCCCAGAGTCACAGAGAGGGAGAGGGAGGGGAATGGCTAAGGAGATGTTGATAAGAGAAGGGTACACCCATCTCCCAGCCACACAGATTATGGAGCTACAAGCGGCTGCACCAATGGCCGAAAAAGAAATATGGGTAAAAAGAGGATGCACAATGTCACCAACCGATGCACTATGGCGCCAGGGTGGCACTGGAAAAGTTGTAATACCATTGGCACTTTTGAACACCGCCCTGAGCCAACTACAAAATCCAGCCCACACAGGCAAGGAAGTAATTGCAGCACGAATTAGGGAAGACTAGTTCTGCCCCGAGTTAAATTCTCATGTGTCAAACTTTATCAGTAATTGTCTCACATGTCAACAGTTTACGGCCGGCCATACTCTAAAGGTGATAAGAGGTACTATACCCCGGCCAGAGGGACCTTTCCAGCATCTCCATATTGACTATGTTGATATGATCAACATATGTCAAGGAAATAGGTATATGATTGTAGTGGTATGCCCATTCTCCAGGTGGATTGAGGCAGGGCCCTGTTCACACCCAGATGCATTTAGAGCAGCTACATTCCTAGTGAAGGAGGTCTTCCCAAGGTGGGGAGTGTGTGAGGTGTTGAGGTCAGACAACGGCCCACATTTCGCAAACGAAATGTTCCAGCACATCACATCCTTGCTGAACATAAAGCATAAATTGCATGTGCATACCACCCACAGGCCAACGGTGTATGTGAACGCCTGAATGGCCTATTAAAGGAGGCAATTGCAAAGATACAGCAAACAACAAAGAAGAGTTGGTTATATTGCCTTCCATTAGCCCTATTTGAGCTAAGGAATAGACCAGGGTCCGACCACCACCTCACCCCACACGAGGTGATTACCGGACGTCAAATGCGCCTTCCCCTAACGCCAACATCAAGAGCATTTACCGACCACGAAAGCACAGCGAGTGTTCTTGGTGATGAAATGTACCAATATGTGTCTTCTTTGATTACTAGTGTAGTGTTTGTGTCTCAACAGCTCGAGCGCACACGGGGCGGGTCTAACAGCAATCAACAAGAAGACGCGGATAAAGAATTGGAAAAGGAAAGACTGTGTAAAGTTGCTAAAGGTGACCACGTACTACTTCGCAATTTCAATAGGAAATGGAATAGTCCACGATTCACTGGCCCCCATCTGGTAGAGGAGGTATCAACGAGAGCAGTAAAGCTACAGGACAAGCGTGCCTGGAACCACCTACACGATGTAAAGATCTACAAACTCCAGACCCACCCCAGCGCCACCGACAGGTCCATTGGGAGAACAGCAACAACATCACCAACGGAGGAAGAAAGTTCTACTACGACCAACGGCTCAAGTGTTCCCATACCCTGTCACTCCCTAGACTCCCCAGAGACAATAACTGAAGAATAAAGGGGTGATCACCATACTGCCCACCCCATGGTCACACGCTCAAGGAGTAAAGATACTTCCACCAATTGAGCCTAAACCCCCTGCCCACCACCCACTGACCCCTACCCCCACGGTAGTAATAATTGAACTGAAGGATATTGTCTTGCACAAGTACACATGTAAACACGTGAATGCTCTCTTTTCTTTTCTCTCGCACATGCAGGAACTGCGTATTATTGTATTGCTAAGAAAATAGATAACTAACAAATTCACTGCCCAGGAGTAGATGGTACTGTTGGGTGTCCTGACCCACGTTTAAGCTATCATGCTACAACATTTGGTGCTGTGGGCTTAGAAAATTCAAGATGGCGGAAAACCCACATGTGCGCCGAAATCCAGGAAAGCTGCGCAGTTTGTGCGCACACCAAAATGGTTGCCTCACTTGCCACCCACCAGTGCGAGAATGAAAGGCCGGGTTGCCATGAGGGAAATGGGTTGCCAAAGGAAAAACAGTAGCGCCGGTTAGCTTCAAAGCGCTTTAAAATCACCATTGGACTACCCGCACAGTAGTCTGAAACCATTGGGAATGGCAATGCTGATTGCCAAATGCAACCTAGAATTGTGGGGAATTCATTTGTTAAATCCCAAAAATGGGTGCAGTACCAGTACTCACCACTATCCAAAAGCCGGCATTTTAAAACCACACCAGATTTTACTTTTTTGTGTAAAACTGAATGAACCCAAAGCAGGCTAAAGAAAGACTTACTGAGAGGTGGATACAATGTAAAGTGATATTCTGAAGTGACTTGAAGGTTTATAACAAGACTGGCTGAGCTGTGGATTGCAGCAGTTTAAGTTGCACTGGATTTAAAGACACTAAAATCGAAAATGTTTAGATTAAATGAGTGACCTATGTTTGGTGTCACATGCCTTTGTAACTGTTGAAATGTCATAGTTTTGCACTTAGAATCAGCATTCTAGCTGCATGTGTAAAATTGCAAGTTAATTTAAAAAGCAACAAAAAAAAACATGACAGTTAGCTGAAAGTCTGGTTTAAGGAACTTGATTTTGCTTGACAGCTACCCCCATCAGGAGTGAAACTTGAGTCACAACTGTGTTCCCAGGCTATCTGCCTTTTGCTGGCAACACTAAGGATATGCCATCTATCTGATAATTGAATTACCTGTGCTCTACAGGAGCTCTGAACAAAGCCTGTTCTGACTCAGGCAAAGGTTTTATTACAGCAGTCATAAAATGTAGCTTCCTCTTGGCAGAAGCTGGGAGGGGCACTGCCTGTGAGAGCAAGCTGGCTTGGCAGAACTGGATAAACCAGTATTTCTACCTTGTGCTGAGAGGAAACCACACCCCTTTGGAGCCAGAACATAACTTTAAAAAGATGGATCATTCATAGAGCGGACATGTGAAAATTTTATAAATGATACCATAATTCTTGTGATTTTTCTGCCCACAGTTTAAGAGGTTTTTAGAACCGGTGGTATGTTCAGGGGGGTTTTAGCGGAAAAGTGGATATTACTCTAAATGTATGCATGTTAAAAATCTGAAACTTCATCAGTTAATGTCCATACTCCCTGCGCACATGTATGTAAAGTTGGGTCAATGTCAGAAATTGAAAAATCAGTTAAAAAGTCAATTATGTGCCATTTCTGAATGCAAGCTCTTAGAAACAGCAGATTTGGACAGAGACATGGCTAAATTCAGCCACACCATGTATATGTAATTTCAAGCAACTGTGTAACTGTGAAATATGTCTTTTATTATCAAATATAGAATGTGTGCAATCTGACAGAGGAGTGTCCTATCTGCAAGCCATAAAATGACATCCCTCTGACTCACAGTTCATTCCCCAATCAAGGGGGGAATGGAAATTTGACCAATGACAAGTGAGAGGGGCGAGTTTAGTTATGACCAAACACACACACCCACTTGCAGAACATATAAATGGACCACTGAAACTTAGGTAGAGACTTTCAAATCCATTTGCAGCTGGAAGCTCTGCCGGAAAAATCCATACTTACCTCCATCAATCTTCAAAGAGCCAACACTTAGACTCCAAGATAAACAGAGACTTCAGAACCTTAACCAAAAAGGCCACTGCCAGCAAGAGTATTTGTCAGCAGGCCTCAAAATATTTTTGCAACTGAACTCTTCAGACAGCCGGGCGAGCCGTCTGAATTTTGCCAAGAACTTTTGCAAGAACCCGGTGACAGAAATATC
The DNA here is from genome assembly GCF_040938575.1 of Ambystoma mexicanum. Taxonomy (NCBI): domain Eukaryota; kingdom Metazoa; phylum Chordata; class Amphibia; order Caudata; family Ambystomatidae; genus Ambystoma; species Ambystoma mexicanum. The sequence goes on along the minus strand of NC_090932.1, from coordinate 434,034,074 downwards.
CAAAGAGAAGGCAGGACCCGACCCAGAGAACCGGTGCCTAGCAGAGACCAGGCCATTGTATCCAGAGTGCTGACCCCGATGCTGTGAGCAGTTCCAGAGGCCAGACGCTGTGAGCAGAACCCGGGAAGACCTGACCAGACTGAAGTCCGTGACCAAGTCGCTTTCCGGTTCAAAATCTCTTGTGAGTACTCAGCAAAGCTCAGAACCAATCTCTTAGTTAAAATAATATAATTCAATCCTATTTTAATCTAAGTAGAACTGTCTCCTAACTGTCACCTGTCATTTGCAAAGCTGTTACCTGTCATTTTCTAGTTGCAAGCTGCACTTGTCTTTTTGAACTTTAAAATTTCAAATCTGAAAAACGACCTTTATTTAATCGCTCATATCTCCGCGACCGTTTGTGCTAGAGACTTGCAGTAACTTTCATTTGAAAGCTTAGAATCTTAGCTTTGAATCGCACCAAGAACCACATTCCTTCCCCTTATAGTTTTACCGCAATCGCGGAAAACGCACGCGCGAATTTTGCCGCGATTTGCAAATTTCTTCACGTGTAAAAATTGCTGCTGCTTGCCTTCCATTTGCCAGAAATTCGTTTAACCTGCTAACTATCCCTGCATCATTGCTAGTGTGAGCCTGGACTAATATTAACTAGATACCACTCACCCTGAACCTCTGAAAGGGAATTAAAAGCATTTCCAGCATATTTCTCATCCATTGCTAGCACATATCAAAGCATTTTGCCTGTGTTTTCAAAACTCCTATCTGTTTTCTTTAAGCTTGCTGGGGATTGAACTGAATTACATTGATTGCATTTCTGAGAACTGTGTGCTTTCCTCCCATTTCCTTGCCTTGCATCAAGGGGGGGAGGGGATTGCCAGAGAAAAGTGATTACATTGTTTTGTTGAAATCATATTGAGTATTTTCTATACTGCATTTCATTCATTCAACCTTGCATTTCCTTGAACCCTATAAAGCATTCTCTACCACAGTATACTTCTGTACCTATTTACCAGTGTGCTACCTTATCCATTTCATCTCAACTCCTTATTGATTATAGAGAAGCGTGTTAGTGCCAGATTCTCCATTGTTAATCTTTATCATATCAGATTAAGTGTGATATTTAATTATTAATTTATTATAAAGCGCGATATAATATATATTGTTTAAGTTATCAAATAAACCTTTAAACTTGCAAAACAGAACTACTTCTTGGCTCAGTGGGGTCAGGAGGATTCCAAGAGAGGGGTGTTATATAGGGGTAGTCATCCAGAACGCATGAACTGGACATAAAGGTATATCAATAAGGGTTTTCATTCAGTATTCTAGACTAGGCGTTGACTTAGCTGTAGTGTTGAATTGAATCCTCTTACAAATTGGGGGCTCGAGCCGAGACGTTGGGTTAGATTTACCATTTGTGCAGATTAATACAGCGTGCCAGCTGACCAGATACACATATCCGGTCGGATCACCACGCTGTGTTACGCTGTAAAGCACTCCTCAAAGGGACACTCCAAGAAAAGTTCTGTTCTGCAAAAATAAAATACTAACTTCTGTAAGTCAGGACAGAGACCAATCTCTAGAATGACGACCTTGGTAGATATGAAAATAGCCAGAGAGCACTTCTTACATAAACTATTTGAGAGAGGTGAGTGGACTCACCAGGACCAAACAGTCTGGTTGCAGGCCATCACACAACCGGTCACTGAAACAGGGTCAGATATATATAGAGATCAGGGTCCCTTACATGTGGCCCTGAGTGAACTATATATGGCTCCTAAAGCCAAAGAGGAACACAATAAGATTGCCAGGATAGCAGCATACCTGTACCTATATATGGGAGACATGCAGGATAGATGTGCTGAAAGCCAAAATCTGGCAAATAGGCAACAGATGGCATTACAGAAGGCCCAATCTGATCTGGACTCTTCTGAGCAGAGGCTGCAGAGGAGCCAGGAGTCAGAAAATGATAGTAGGCAATTTATCATTAAAATAAAAGAGGATATGGGCATCCTACAACAGGAAAAGACAGACCAGGATACCAGATTTCTGGCCTTGCAGAAGGAGCACCAAGACAGTTTGAACTCCCTACTGCAGAGCCAGAAAAAGCTGGAGCAACAGATCAATTTCAACAGGGCATGCACAGAGCAGGTAGCCACCCTGCAAATCCAACTAGACAGAGAGAAAGAGGAGAGCAATAAACTGATCCTGAAAGACCTGGATACCCAGGCAGAGTTTGATCAGGAGCGCCAGAAAGCCGGCGCCTTCCAAAGGCAAAGGGACGACCTGGCGGCGCAGATGCAGGCTCTTAGTCAGGAAAGAGACACTTTAGGCCAGGAAGTCTGCCACTTAAAAAAGGAAATTGAAGAAAATCACCTGGCCCTCCAGGGGCTGGGTGATCTCCAAAAAGAAAACCAGAACTAGGTAGAGCACACCAGAAGGGTGGAAGATGCTCTAGCAAGAAAGGAGCAGGCCAATAGGGACATTGCCCAGGAGGTAAACCTCCTGCAGCAAAGACTGGCCCAGTTCTCCAGGACCAACCAGGAAGCACAGAGGGAGAATGAGGCCCTCTGTCAACACAATGATAGGCTCCAGCAACAGGTAGCGATGCAGGAGAAACTGATAGAGTCGAGTAAGGCCTTAACAGAGGAACTGAAGGCACAAATGCAGGCTCTTGCATTGCAACAGGGAGCAGGGGCGGATAGAGATGAGGTTCGCTGGGAAATGGAAACTCCGGAGCATAACCTCAGGAGCCCTAGTACCAGAGGCCCTCATACTTCTCAGTCCATGGACTCTGCCACCCCCATGTCCCCTGGTGCACATGAGCACAGGGCCACAGGGATGGCAGATTACTATCCAGCTAAAAGTATGGGGCTCATAGGCCAGTACCACTCAGGAATGGAGGGGTGGGCATCCGGGTATGGGCACCCAAGTACAGTACAGTTCAGTGGGGAACCCCAGGAGAGTAGGCCCATTAAGGGCATCCTGAAAACCTCTGCCCAGTTAGGTCAGTGGAGGGGGTACCCATCAAATCCTGGCAGCAAGGAGGAATCTGAAGACTCCTCTGAACTGCGCAGGACACAGGAGACCAGGTCCCCACATTCTGCCAGCCATTCCCAGGCTCGCAGAATCCGGGAAAACCTGGAAGATCAGACGGGAACCTCTGGGAGCAGTGCCTCTGAGTCCGAGGATGAATGGACAAGGGTTACCCGAACCAAAAAGGCCAATAAGGCAAAAAGGGCCTTGCTTAAGGACCCCTTAAAGCAGATTAAGGCGATCAGGAGCGTCATCACGCCTTACCATAAGAACGCTAAGTATTCTGTTTGGGAGCACTTAGAGTTGTTTGAACAAATGATGGAGACTTTCCATTTGAAGGACAGCCAAAGCTGTATTCAATATGTAAAGTGGACATTCTCCCCGGAATACTCCAGTTTCTTTGCGGGGCTGGAGGACCAAAATCATTTAAGATGGTCCACATATAAGGCGGCCATCCTGAAACATTTTTCTGTTCACAGAAATCCTCAAGAGGCTCGCAAGGCAGCCTACAATTTGCAATGTGGGGAGGATCAGGCCCCACAAGAATTTGTGCAGGAGTTAAAGCGTGCTTTTGCACAGACCACAAGAAGGGTGCGCACAGATAGTAGAGAGTTCATAAATACGTTTTTCCATGCCTTGCCCAAATACATCATGACCCAGCTCGTGAGGGATTTTCACGAGAAAAGATCCTTAGATTGGGTCATTGAACAGGCTACCCGGATCTATGAGGTGCAGAAACCGATAGATAGCAAAAGTAATGCCCAGAAAAACCCCAAAGCCAACAGCACCCCTGCTGCTGCCAAGGTGGCAGAGGTAAAGGTCACCCCCGTTTTGGATTTGGAGATGGGGGGGCCTAAAAACCTACCTGCACCTAATAATGCTAGGCCCAGGAGGTCCTCGGGTCAGTCACAGACCGGGAGCCAAGGAGGCAGCCCCACAAATGGGGTCCCTCGCTCTCCTGATTATGTAAGTCCCCGTTACAAGGGAAATCGACCCATCCTGGGTTATGTGTGGACTCCTCCAGCCCAAGGGGGGGGATCCAGCCAAGCACCTAACCCAGGGAACTTCCCTCCAAGCTTCCCACAGGAGGGCAGAAATTTACCAAACCCTGGGCAGAACTTTTTCCCCAGATATCCACCCGACTTTCAGCCCCAAAACCATCCATCCTTCTTTCCCCAATTCCCTGAGCCCAGACCACTGAATCCGGGAGAGGGGAGGCCAAGGGTGGAGGGGTACCCAAATCTTCCCAACCCGGGGTATTACCAGAGGAGGGACAGCTACCCTTCCCGGGATCAGCCCAGGGGAGAAAACAGGGCCCCGTATCAGCCTGAGCGGGTTTCCCAGTTAGAGCGCCAGGTTCAAAACATGGCGCGGGATATGGGTCACATACTGAGGGCTCAGCAGAACCCTCAGATCAGCATGCCGGCGCAGAACGCACCCAACTCTGGACCTGGTGCTCCAGAACAATGACGGGGGCAGCACCCCGATAACTCACCGGTTCCCAGGGAGGAGGCACAAGGGGAAGGGGGGTGTAAAGCCTTGGAGGAAGCTTCCTTCCTCACTTGTAAACAGCCCCTGGAAACCCAGGAACCGGAAACAAAATCTCTTGCCCCTGAAAGTCTGCCTCCCAAGGAGCAGAGGGGGGGTAGGAGAAACAAAAGACCCAAACAGACTCAGTTTGAGGAGGAGGTACAGATCTTCCAATTTGAGGGAGAGGGATCCTCAGAGGATCCTGGGAAAAGGATCTTCTCCTTCAGAGAGGGGGGAACTCCTCCCAAAGAAAAATGGGTCCCTAGGGATGCAAATCCAGACTGGGGAGATGTGGAGACTGAGCTACCGCCGCCCACCATCTCATCCCAGAACCAACAGCAAGAAAATCCCCTGGTTCAAACCCATCCTGGTGACTGCCTCCAAAAAGGGGGGGGCGGCCCAGAACCGGAGCCAGGGGAACCCACAATGGCTCTGATCTCCAGTTGCCAAATTTTTCTTTCAGATTCCCAAGACTCTCCACAGAATTCTGCCCAAATCTCTTCGCTAGCGATGTCCAAAACCAGAAAGTTAGCCCACCAGTTGTCCAAAAATGTACATTACCTGTGCCCCCTTGAGGAGAAGGAGGGAAGATATTATGCCCCGGTACAAGTACAGGGGCAGGGTACAATCTCGGCACTGGTGGACACTGGATCTCAAGCTACCCTTCTGTCCAGAAGGGCCTTTGACGAACTGAATGCAGGAAGGGGAGAGAATTACCAAATTCCTCTCACCTCTCTTCCGGGACAACTACAGAACTTTGACGGGAAGGAAATTCCCGTTGAGGGGACTGCAGACTTGGACATTAAAATTGGGCGACATAAGTTGAAACACCCGGTCATAGTTGTGACCCCGGAGGGCACCCCTTGTTTACTAGGGAATGACCTCCTGAGAAGGTTGTCACCCCTAATAGATTGTGTAAACAAGGTCCTCTGGACCCAGACTAGCCGACCAATAAAATTAAAACAGAGTGTCAACCATGTTAGTTTGAACGGCACCTGCCACATGGTTGAACAAAAATCTGACCAAGTAGAATTTCACTTCCAGAATAACCAAATTCCAGACGTGACAGTAATAGCAGTAGGACAACAGACTGGTGATGGGGGGTCCTCTCTATTCCTGAAAATCAACCTTCCTTCCAGTCTAAAGTGGTACTCCACGCTGGAAGGAAACACCCTGAAATTCTTTACTAATCCACAATCAGAAACTCCCACTCCTACAGTCCAGAAAGATGTGAAATCAGCTCAGAGCCTGGCTGATATTCAGCAAATTGGAGAGCAGTTGTTCATCCCTGTTCAGTTAAATGATGGGAAGGACTCTGTTCTCGCTCGAGTGTGTGTGAACAACGGGAAGAGCTTCATCAGCGAAGCCATGTTCCGCCAACTCCCAAAAGATCCAGCCATTCCCACATTCAAACTGATAGACAAATGGGAAATGGACCTGGAAGCACATAATTCCAAACATCTCCTGCCAAGCAGGTGTATGCTCAAAATCTCCATTGGCAACAAGAGCATAGTCCACAATTGTTGGGTCGTGCGAGACGTCCCTGCCGCCTTTTACTTAGGCAGTGACATTCTCAATCGCTTTGCCATTAGTTTGGACCTAATAAACTTCAAAGCTTGGTCCCGATTAGCGGATAATCCCATGGGCTTTGATGATCCAGAAAAAGCCTTTAGGTCAGCTCAATTGCTACCTTATGCAGTTGAAATTCAGATTAAAGAGGAAGTCACCATCCCAGAAAGGACCCGACAATTCTCCCTGGAAGTGAAAGTGAAAAGGGGACAAGAGTTGAAAAACCCTGATGCTTACATACATCTAAACGCTTCTCTCCAACAGCAAGGGTTGGGGGTAAACCCAACTCCATTAGTCAACATAGAACATGACACCATTCCAATAGAGGTGGATAACAGCGACTTAAAGAGTATTACTCTAGCCGCAGGCACCATTATTGGAATGGCGGTTGATGACCGACATTTTTCCATTGATTTAGGTAATGAACTGTTAGGACCAATCCCCAAGGACTGTTTTGACAGTGACAGTGAGGACGACACAACACCAGACAGGATTTTTACCCGGCATGGGGGGAACTTCCTAGTGTACACTTCCTGCCCCTATGGTAAGGAAGATGTGACTTGTGACTTCAGGAGGGATGAGGTGATTTTCCAGGTCCATGAGGGCTGCCTTTCCCACCTGAAGCCTCCGGTCCAAATCAGCACTCTAACCAGGGACTTCTCCACCCAGCTGGAGGAGGCCGCTGAAATAGCCAAACCAGAAGTCTTTCCAGGCTTCAGGCAGATGGTGGAAGAGAGAGTCAACCTAGCTGATGCCTGTGTGACTCTGGAACAAAAGCAAAAGTTGAAACAAGTTTTCTTGGATTTCCAAGATCTCTTTGCGGTAGACTCATATGACTGTGGTCGCACTGACATCCACACAACAACAATCCCCACGGACCCTGGCATGACTCCTGTGTTTGTGAAGCAATATCGCTTGCCTCTCGCATCAATGGAGTCCCTTACTGAAATAATTAAGAACCTTGAGTCCCGGGGAATAATCCGTCCAGTCCACAGCACCTTCAATAATCCGGTGCTGGGGATATTAAAGCCAAACGGCCAGTGGAGACTCTGCGCCGACCTTAGGGAGCTCAACAAACGGGTCCATACTTCCCGATGGCCTCTGCCCTACATTGACCAAGGGCTGGCCCAGATTCAGGGGTCACAGGTATTCACTGCAATAGACCTGACCAATGGATACTGGACCGTGCCTGTCAGCAGGGAGGACCAATACAAACTGGCTTTTACCTTTGGGGGCCAGCAGTACACATGGACCCGGACTCCTTTCGGATACCTCAACTCCGGCAATGAATTCAACATTTTCCTACATAAGGCCATGCCCGACCTGGGTGCGAGGGGTAACCTGGCTTATGTAGATGATGTCCTCATCAAAAGTTCATCTGTGGAGGAACACATAGCGGAGATCCATTATGTTCTGACCCAGTTGAGGGCCGCCGGAGCAAAACTTTCCTTTCAGAAAGCACAGTGGTGTAGAACCCGTGTTCATTTCTTGGGGCATGAGATTACTCCTCAGGGCCTCTGTCCCCAGGAAAAGAAAGTGGAAGCACTTCAGAAACTGAAAGACCCCACAACGCTGCGGGAACTAAGGAGCCTCCTTGGACTGACTAATTACAGCAGAAAGTTCATTGAGGGCTACGCAGAGATCACCAGACCCCTGATTCATCTCCTAAAGGGGGGGGGTCAAGTGGGAATGGGGTCCAGAACAATCCGAGGCAGTAAGACAACTCAAGAGAAGCCTCTCACAAGCGCCTTGCCTAGCTTACCCTGTCAGAAACAAGGAGTTCTTCCTGGAGACAGGGTTCTCTAATACGTGCTTGACGGCCGTATTATACCAAAAGCATGACAAGGTCAATAAAGTAATCTCCTATGCGAGTAAAACTTTATCCTCTGTGGAGGAAAAATTCAACGATTGTGAGAAGGCTCTCCTGGCAACGGTGTGGGCATTGAAGAATTACCGCCCGTTTATCCAGGGGGAACACATCATAGTGGAGACTCCACACCAGCCTCTGCAATATCTCCAAAGTGACAGAATCCGGGCCGGAAATGTGAGTAATTCCCGAATTACTTCCTGGATTCTGTCAATGCAAGGCTTTCCTGTGGAGGTCAGATATGGCCAAAACAAGAAGAGTCCCCTCGCGCAAGGTCTGGCTGACTTGCATGATTGTGCCAGAGAAAACTGTCTCGAGGACGAAAGTCTAAAAATAAAGGACAACATGGAGGCATACCTTAATTCCCCCCACAAAGTCTTTGAAGAAGACAAGTGTGAGGGAATGCCCACTGTGTATGTGGATGGATGCTCTTCCCATGTTGACAACAACGGGGAGAAAGAACTAGTGGCCGGCATAGGGAATGCATGGGTGAATGAGTCCCCAGAACCCTCCGCTGGATACAAAATCGGTCCCCGAAGTAGTCAGGTGGCAGAATTGATGGCTGTGCATCATGCCATCCTCACTGCTGTCCAGCATCAACTCCACGAACTGGTCATAATCACAGATTCGGATTATGTACGGAACGGGTTCGTGGAGCACCTGGTTAATTGGAAAACCAGAGGCATGTTATGTGCTAACAACAAACCCTTGAAACATGGGAAGTTGATCCAAAACATTGATGATCTGGTCACCTCGAATGAGATGACCATCTATTGGAAAAAGATCAAGGGTCATTCTAAAGTAGAGGGACCAGACAAAACTGGAAATGACTTAGCTGATCAGCTGGCCAAAACCGGGCCATCCAAGGGGATCTAATTGAGATTGAGTCCCTGTTGGGGGAAATCCAGGTCACTGCCATCACTAGGTCCCAGAAAATGCTCACAACGACCTTTCAATTGTACAATGGAGTAAGGAGACCCCTGATGCTGATTTGATAACCGCTCAGAAGGGGGATCCAATTATTGGTAAATTTTACCAGCACCTTGAGGACCCTGAGAACTTTCCCCTGACGGATACCGATTACATTGGGAAAGAGGACCTAAGAGTGTTGATGAAATGTCCAAAAATGTTCCGAATCCAAGACGGTTTGCTGGTAAGGAAATCCAAAGCTGGCCACGATCAGTGGGTGGTTCCTACCTCATTCCGAAGCCTGATGTTAAGTCACGCCCATGATGCGGCCACCGCCGGTCATAGGGGGTTTCACACAACACTGGAAATCTTAAGAGAGGTTGCATACTGGCCACACATGGGCCAGGACCTCAACCAATATTTGAAGGGTTGTCTTGTGTGTGCACAATTTCAGCCGACATCCCTCACACACCGGGCACCTTTACAAAAGCGGGGATGACACTGCCATGGTCAGATTTACAAATCGACTTTGTAGGCCCTGTGATTCGCTCGGCTAGGGGGAATAAGTACATGTTGACTGTGACATGCTTGTTTACCAAGTGGGTGGAATGTCTCCCAGCCCCAAACTGCAAGGCAGAAACTGCAGCTGCCTTGATGATTAACCACATCTTTTCCCGTTTTGGTCTACCTCAAAGGATTGAGTCAGACAGAGGTAGCCACTTCACCAGTGAAGTAATGACAAAGATGTGGGAGATACTGGGGGTCAAGAGAAAGCTGCATATTGCTTACAGACCAGCTTCTTCTGGGGCAGTAGAGAGATATAACCGGACAATTGTGAGCATATTAAAGAAGTTTGTGGCAGATTCTGGGCCAAGTTGGGATATCCGATTACCTCTGGTCCTAATGGCCATCAGATCTACCCCTTCATCTGCAACCAAAATGTCACCATTTGAGTTGATGACTGGGCGCAAGATGGTGCTTCCTCAGCATTTGCTCTATAGGACCCAAGAGCAGACACTGATAAATGCCTCCACTACTCATGAGTATGTAGAGAATTTAAGGAAACACCTCCAACATGCTTTTGCTTATGCTCAGCGGAATCTAGAAAGATCAGCTGATAGCATGAAGACCCACTATGACCTGAAAACTTCCAGGAAGGAATATCAGGTGGGGGACCGGGTCTATCTATACAACTTCCAAAGTAACCAGGCCAAGCAGCGCAAATTTTTGCCTACATGGAAAGGACCCTTTGAGATCATCAACAAGATCTCACCTGTGGCCTACAAAATCCACATCCCCAAAGGCGGTTCGGCAGAGGGGGAAGACAAGTGGGTCCACATAAACCAGTTGAAATGTTGCCATCCCAGGCACACTCTGCAACAACTGGAGGAATCCTCTGGAATCCTAGCGGGTACTGTCTCAGACTAATTCAGTTCCAACCATAAAACATACCACATCTAGTCTCTAAAATATTGTGATTTGCATGAAACTGTCTCTTAGTTATACTGTTTTTTATCAAAATAAGAATGTAATGTTTCGTCATGATGAAATGCATATGCTGTCCCACCATCTCAACAGTGGTGGAAAAACGTCTATGAGTAGGTATTGCCGCTCTTCCTTTGTCGTCCTAGGAGAAAGAAGACCTTGAGACTGGCCAAGGAGGATGATCCGGAGACCGGGAACGAAGATCCAATGGGCCCAGTGGACCGCCCAATACTCCCATCAGGACTGGCGAGGAGAACCGATCGATCAGTACCGGATGGAGAAGAAGATGCTGAACTGTGCCATCTACAGAAGAGGAAGAAGATTATGCGGACAGACCGGTGCGTGGGTCAAAACCCTTGGGCACGCGACTCCCCATCGACTCAAATTCAAAGTGCAGTCGCGTGGGGGGGCTTGTTGGGTGTCCTGACCCACGTTTAAGCTATCATGCTACAACATTTGGTGCTGTGGGCTTAGAAAATTCAAGATGGCGGAAAACCCACATGTGCGCCGAAATCCAGGAAAGCTGCGCAGTTTGTGCGAACACCAAAATGGTTGCCTCACTTGCCACCCACCAGTGCGAGAATGAAAGGCTGGGTTGCCATGAGGGAAATGGGTTGCCAAAGGAAAAACAGTAGCGCCGGTTAGCTTCAAAGCGCTTTAAAATCACCATTGGACTACCCGCACAGTAGTCTGAAACCATTGGGAATGGCAATGCTGATTGCCAAATGCAACCTAGAATTGTGGTGAATTCATTTGTTAAATCCCAAAAATGGGTGCAGTACCAGTACTCACCACTATCCAAAAGCCGGCATTTTAAAACCACACCAGATTTTACTTTTTTGTGTAAAACTGAATGAACCCAAAGCAGGCTAAAGAAAGACTTACTGCGAGGTGGATACAATGTAAAGTGATATTCTGAAGTGACTTGAAGGTTTATAACAAGACTGGCTGAGCTGTGGATTGCAGCAGTTTAAGTTGCACTGGATTTAAAGACACTAAAATCGAAAATGTTTAGATTAAATGAGTGACCTATGTTTGGTGTCACATGCCTTTGTAACTGTTGAAATGTCATAGTTTTGCACTTAGAATCAGCATTCTAGCTGCATGTGTTAAATTGCAAGTTAATTTAAAAAGCAACAAAAAAAAAAAACATGACAGTTAGCTGAAAGTCTGGTTTAAGGAACTTGATTTTGCTTGACAGCTACCCCCATCAGGAGTGAAACTTGAGTCACAACTGTGTTCCCAGGCTATCTGCCTTTTGCTGGCAACACTAAGGATATGCCATCTATCTGATAATTGAATTACCTGTGCTCTACAGGAGCTCTGAACAAAGCCTGTTCTGACTCAGGCAAAGGTTTTATTACAGCAGTCGTAAAATGTAGCTTCCTCTTGGCAGAAGCTGGGAGGGGCACTGCCTGTGAGAGCAAGCTGGCTTGGCAGAACTGGATAAACCAGTATTTCTACCTTGTGCTGAGAGGAAACCACACCCCTTTGGAGCCAGAACATAACTTTAAAAAGATGGATCATTCATAGAGCGGACATGTGAACATTTTATAAATGATACCATAATTCTTGTGATTTTTCTGCCCACAGTTTAAGAGGTTTTTAGAACCGGTGGTATGTTCAGGGGGGTTTTAGCGGAAAAGTGGATATTACTCTAAATGTATGCATGTTAAAAATCTGAAACTTCATCAGTTAATGTCCATACTCCCTGCGCACATGTATGTAAAGTTGGGTCAATGTCAGAAATTGAAAAATCAGTTAAAAAGTCAATTATGTGCCATTTCTGAATGCAAGCTCTTAGAAACAGCAGATTTGGACAGAGACATGGCTAAATTCAGCCACACCATGTATATGTAATTTCAAGCAACTGTGTAACTGTGAAATATGTCTTTTATTATCAAATATAGAATGTGTGCAATCTGACAGAGGAGTGTCCTATCTGCAAGCCATAAAATGACATCCCTCTGACTCACAGTTCATTCCCCAATCAAGTGGGGAATGGAAATTTGACCAATGACAAGTGAGAGGGGCGAGTTTAGTTATGACCAAACACACACACCCACTTGCAGAACATATAAATGGACCACTGAAACTTAGGTAGAGACTTTCAAATCCATTTGCAGCTGGAAGCTCTGCCGGAAAAATCCATACTTTCCTCCATCAATCTTCAAAGAGCCAACACTTAGACTCCAAGATAAACAGAGACTTCAGAACCTTAACCAAAAAGGCCACTGCCAGCAAGAGTATTTGTCAGCAGGCCTCAAAATATTTTTGCAACTGAACTCTTCAGACAGCCGGGCGAGCCGTCTGAATTTTGCCAAGAACTTTTGCAAGAACCCGGTGACAGAAATATCCAAAGAGAAGGCAGGACCCGACCCAGAGAACCGGTGCCTAGCAGAGACCAGGCCATTGTATCCAGAGTGCTGACCCCGATGCTGTGAGCAGTTCCAGAGGCCAGGCGCTGTGAGCAGAACCCGGGAAGACCTGACCAGACTGAAGTCCGTGACCAAGTCGCTTTCCGGTTCAAAATCTCTTGTGAGTACTCAGCAAAGCTCAGAACCAATCTCTTAGTTAAAATAATATAATTCAATCCTATTTTAATCTAAGTAGAACTGTCTCCTAACTGTCACCTGTCATTTGCAAAGCTGTTGCCTGTCATTTTCTAGTTGCAAGCTGCACTTGTCTTTTTGAACTTTAAAATTTCAAATCTGAAAAACGACCTTTATTTAATCGCTCATATCTCCGCGACCGTTTGTGCTAGAGACTTGCAGTAACTTTCATTTGAAAGCTTAGAATCTTAGCTTTGAATCGCACCAAGAACCACATTCCTTCCCCTTATAGTTTTACCGCAATCGCGGAAAACGCACGCGCGAATTTTGCCGCGATTTGCAAATTTCTTCACGTGTAAAAATTGCTGCTGCTTGCCTTCCATTTGCCAGAAATTCGTTTAACCTGCTAACTATCCCTGCATCATTGCTAGTGTGAGCCTGGACTAATATTAACTAGATACCACTCACCCTGAACCTCTGAAAGGGAATTAAAAGCATTTCCAGCATATTTCTCATCCATTGCTAGCACATATCAAAGCATTTTGCCTGTGTTTTCAAAACTCCTATCTGTTTTCTTTAAGCTTGCTGGGGATTGAACTGAATTACATTGATTGCATTTCTGAGAACTGTGTGCTTTCCTCCCATTTCCTTGCCTTGCATCAAGGGGGGGTGAGGATTGCCAGAGAAAAGTGATTACATTGTTTTGTTGAAATCATATTGAGTATTTTCTATACTGCATTTCATTCATTCAACCTTGCATTTCCTTGAACCCTATAAAGCATTCTCTACCACAGTATACTTCTGTACCTATTTACCAGTGTGCTACCTTATCCATTTCATCTCAACTCCTTATTGATTATAGAGAAGCGTGTTAGTGCCAGATTCTCCATTGTTAATCTTTATCATATCAGATTAAGTGTGATATTTAATTATTAATTTATTATAAAGCGCGATATAATATATATTGTTTAAGTTATCAAATAAACCTTTAAACTTGCAAAACAGAACTACTTCTTGGCACAGTGGGGTCAGGAGGATTCCAAGAGAGGGGTGTTATATAGGGGTAGTCATCCAGAACGCATGAACTGGACATAAAGGTATATCAATAAGGGTTTTCATTCAGTATTCTAGACTAGGCGTTGACTTAGCTGTAGTGTTGAATTGAATCCTCTTACAGTACCCTCAGACGATAACTACCCAGAAGAATTGTCACACCAATTTGTATATGAAATAAAAAGGCCAATGTTCCTGAAAAAGAGAAGGGTACGTGTCTACTACACAGCATTCCTCTTGGCCATAGAATACTCAATGCCCCACCTCCACCCATACTTGCCTGCCCTAAGAGATAGATTGCTTAGATTAGCGTGGGAACAGCTCTTTGCCTGGGCACTGAATGACTATTTGATAGGGAGAGCTTAAACAACAACAACTAACATTTAATAACCAGCATATTGAGAATTTTCAGGCGGGCAACTCTAACGTCGCAAGAATACGCTGCCGGACTGCAGCAAGGTAAGAGCAAAATGCCGGTGAAATTAGCATATGTAATAAAAATAATAGGGATTTTGATGATCACCGGGTTCTTGGCTGCCTCTGTATAGCAGTACAGCTGTGCTATCAATATTATTGCTCTACCCAAACCTAATACACCCCCATCCCCAGCTGCAACAGGTGTTACGTCAGGTGATACTAGTAAAATTGCGCACAAGCAAAATAGAGTTCAACGCAGCACATACTCAGATAATAAAGGTATTGACAATTATATACAAGATTCAGCACACGTCTCAAACAACATATGGTACCAACACATGACCCGCATTGGTAAGCAGACAACAGAAGACAACTGCTACGTTTGCTCATTAATACCATACGCCATGAGCGCTTCTCGAACATTTGTTGCCACAGAAATAGATGAAAAGACAGCACGATGCATAATATACTTGGCACTGTTCCAAACGAAAGGAAGATTTCAAGGGACAGTGGTGCATATGGTGTGGAAAACACGAGATTCATACCCATACGAAAACAACTTCCTCAAGACTTATTTGAGTTACCACAAGAGCAGTTTACATGCTGAAGCATTCAGATACATAACAAGTGGTCCTGCAAAAGGGGAAACAAAGAAAGTAACACTGCAGTATTTACCATGTGATTGGTACGCCACTGAAGTTCCTGGTAAACTAGGATGCTGGGAGAGGCCACTGGTGACGATAACAGGGAAGGTGTACCTGGACAACAAATGGGAGATAGGAGTGATTGGCAGCAACATGGTAACAAAAGAAACTATTTCAACTATCGATGCACACAACCACAGATGTTGGACGACTTGGATAAACTACGTACCCATGCTCACATGGATAGAGGCGGATGAAGACCCAATAACAATACTGCCGCTGACTGCGCCTAAGGTATGCTCCCAACATAAAGGAGAGGTGGACGTAGGATACAACACCAACTGTGCCAGCGTGATGGAGTTACCTGAGGAGGGAGCAGGAACAGCAGTAATAATGGACCATTACTGGGCCTGTGGAGAAAAGGCATACCACACACTGCCCCCTCTGTGGAATGGTGTATGCACGATGGTGCACGTCAACGTACCATCACTAGTGGTACCCCAGAAGCATGTGAATGTGGCGAACTTTCCCAAAATGGATGAAGGGGACAAGAGAAAGAAGAGATCTGCACCACCTCAGGAGGAGCCAGGGAACAGGACCAGCAGCAATAATACTGTCCTAAATAGAAGGAAAAGACAAGGAGAACCTCTGACAGGAAATTACCTATGGGGAAGGTCGGAGACGGCACTCACTTCAATTCCGCCAGAACACAGACTATTCAGCAGAGCAGCAATGTTCTTCTCCTCAATAATCCATCCGGGACTGCAGGCTTACGCAAACGCAAAATGGCTCCAGATAACTAGATGGGAACTAATGATGACCATCAATTCTAAAGTAAATGGATTCAACGCAATAAAAGAGGAGCTGCGAGCTACAAGGATGGTAGCACTTCAGAACAGATATGTATTGGACCTCCTCACAGCCATGGAAGGAGGAGTCTGCGCAAAGATAGGACAATCATGCTGCACGTTCATTCCTGCCAACGATGCTGACAACGGTACACTGACAGAAGCAGTTTCACAATTGGCCCAGATGCACTCCAAAATGATGGATGAAAGTAAAGGTGTGAAAAAGGATGAGAGCTGGTTTTCGCTATTATGGTCATGGATGCCATCTTGGCTGTCAGATGGACTGAAAATTATAGTTGGTTGTACTATTTTGGCTGGAGCTACACTGATCATAATAAGATTTTGGAAGGCCCGGAAGGCACGCACCACCGACGAGTTGCTTGAAATGGTCGGTATGCACCCCTTGATGCCAGCAGATGACGGCCAACACACAGGCATAATCATACAAGAGAGAGAGAAATTGCGCAACCAGATCATCACCAACCACCTGGACCCACCATCGGTGAAGATCGAGAACCCAAGAAACCCCAGGAGTTACATCGGGAAATGGGTATACTGTACTCCTGGAGGAACCTGTGAATATATGTATTGGTCATTTGAAGATCATGTTAACCACTATGGACATTTAGGAGGAATAACTAAAATATGGAGAGTAGGAGGAGATAACGAAAAGGATATGTTTGTGGTCGACAAGTCGACCAGAGGGGGGACTGAAGTGGGAGAATGGAAAAACAGGCTCCCGTCCTTCCCCTCTCGCGCCTGGCCTAAAGGATCACGGCCCAGGCACCCGCCACGAGAAGAGTTTGCCCATCTACCAGACGACCAAATACCCTGGTACAGGAACATACGGATGTGTCCATCTGCCTGCCCAGCAGCCCGCCCTGCCCATGCCGACACCTGCGGCACGGATCAACTAGACTAAAACCTACACGTCGTTAGAGATGCCATGACGACCTAGCCAACGGTCAGCACACCTGTGCAAATATACACACTGGACACTCCCGCACCAATCTACACGAAGAATATACTCAGTGCTATGACATAGGCGACAGACATACTCACGGACGTGCATCTTTATTATTTTCCACATAGGCTCTCAAAATGCAGAAACGCAAGACGCATCATGACCTCATCTAAAGAGCTTGCTTACGCTTCTCCTAAACCCAGGTGCCATAATGAGAAATATAACGAAGACACGATACTGGTCATAAGACAATATGATACTATAACCTAAAGCGCCTGTGTACCAAACGGTTCTATCTATACACCAGGCCTAAGTAGGCCGCAAGCAAGAGCTTCCATGGACGTTAAAAGAACAAGAGTCAGGTTGCTGATCCTGCAGAATGAGCCTGGCGAGAGCAGACAGCCAAGGTCGCAATGTTGCAAACCCACATTCCGAAAGCAGACCATCAAGGGCACGATGTTGCAACCTCGCACGCCGTGCACCAACGTTAAAATCACACCTGCAAATTAAACCAGGCACACAGTGGAAAAACAATATTAATTGTGTAGAATTCTGCCTCAAACACGGTCCCACCTCACGTGACCAAGCCAAACCTGACAGGATGCCAAGCCCAGGAGAAAGAAGGCATCTGGATCCCTCGTTACAAGACACAGGCAGATACACTTAAAAGGCTCAATGGACATCTGCGACAGTGGGAGTAGTCGGCCTTCCAGCTCATGAATAAGTCCTCACATTGTCTGCACGTACTCATAATGAAACATTGTTGCAAATAACAGGTACACCGAGAGCTGGGAACAGCGATGGTCCCAGGCTGGGAAGCTCGCGGGCGCACCAATCAGAACATGGGGCTCTTATCACTGACGCCATTAACATTAACCAATCATCAGGAGTCTTCATGTAACAATTCTCATGTATCTAACTGTAGGGACAACCCAGATATATCACCTGACTAACCCTTGTCCACTAATATTGTTCTCTATACGTATGCTATACTAACCCTACCACTCGAGCAACCAATTAAGAGTGGCGATAGGTTTTTTTCTAACTTTCTAAGGTGAGGCAAGTAGCGCGTCATACTAAGGTAAAAAGGGCCTGCGAGCCCCACGATTGTGTGTGTGTCAGGACGGACGCGTACGTTCCTTGACCCATCCCTGCCGTTTTTGTTTAATAAACAGCAGAGTCACCTTGCTTCTTGCGTGTGTCTCATACTCTATCTCTTCTGGGATATACGGGAGGAGTTGGGGCCTCCCTGCCCGGAGGTCTGCGGACGGCCCGGCCGACCCCGGCAGAATTTCCCCCCCGACATAGTGAAGACTGAAAAGGGACCAAAACCACTGGGTGCACCAATCAGGGGTGCTAATGATGATAATCTCTCACCGGGCAGACCACACGAGCGGGTAACAGCAGCACCAAGCCCACTTTAGGCACCCTGACTGTGGTGACCCGCCTCTGGTCACCGGGGCAGGCCACTCCAGGCATCGGGATCTCCCGACACGACTCCCAGAGCTGCGGGCACGCAGCGAGACAAATGCAGGGATCACCCCACACGGTCCGGTTCACCGGACCAATGACATCTGCTGGGGGCACCCAGCACAATGGAGGCTCGGACCTGGGTGCACCCAGGCTGTGCCAACACAAGCAGGCCACGATCACGTGGCAAACCCCAGCCTCCAAGAACCACATGCAGACATGAGTTGCCCTTCCTGGGGCTCTGCTGCACTGGCGTGGTCATGACGCTCTCTAGCAAAATAAACTAGTCCCATACACAACACTGACTTCTCTTGGGCACTAACATCAGGTGGCAGACAATTCCCCAAAACATGATAAGGAGTGTAAGAAAGAGAAAGTTGAAGGCAAAAGAGGAGCGTGAAATGCCACATTGAGATATGACATGCGGAAGCACGTACAGTCCTCTCTGGGACTAAGAAGTTTGAACTATTGATGTGTAGAACTTGTGAGGGCTGGGAGGGCAGCAGCCCAGGGAAGGCATTGCGGTTATTTGAATGGATGGCTGCCCTGAATACCAGGACATATGATGTCATGGATGTCAGCAATCGAATTTGCAAGGCACGGTCTGTGGTCCAAATGGAGGCCGTCCATGGATTCTATTAATATTTAGAGCAACCTGTCAGTTCCTTATAAAAAAAAAAAATAACTTCACTAGAATACTCTAGTCCATGTGCAGCCCGTTTAGATGTCAGCTCCTTCGCAGCATAATATGTGTCAGCTCCCAGCTTGCAGCTAATATGACATCATAGGAGTTCAAAGCAATTGTGTTTTCTGCGATGGAAAAACAGGCCAGCAGATAAAACGTGAGGTTCAGATGAGAAAATGAACGCCTGCAGCGGCCAGCCGCATCGTCCGCCAAGTCCTTAAAGTCACATCTGCCAATCAGAAGATCAGAACGGCTTACAGTGGAACCACATTCCTGCCAATAACTAACCACTTAAGGGAGAGGAGGGGGGGGAGAGATTGCTGAACGCCTTCGTATTCCCTGCCTCGGGCAGAAAGAGGGGCGGCAGGGCACGAAACCTCCTGGGCCAAATCATGCAGCCATGAAATGAATAGCACGTGTTGGCACTGCACTCGCAAAGTGCACCAGGGGGTGGGCCCTCTCCAGTGTCTTCAGATACCAAACAAATCGTGAACGCGTTTCTCTGGAAAGGATCCGGGCAGGCAGAACGGGGAAGCGAAGGTGAAGATTAACATTACAGTAATGGGTTTTGACGGTAAATCTGGGGTGTGTGTGTGGCTTGAATTTTTTTTACATGCCCTGTGGGTGAGGCAGAGGGTCTGAATAGAGCAGCAAACTTTCTCAACATGTCTAGTGCCAGAGCCAAGCAGCGATTATTCTACCCCTTTGCAACCCTTGGCCAATTGATGACCCTGCATTTCTTTGGGCGAGGGTTTGGGGGGGTTGATGATGCACACCTGGCTCGAACTAGCAATGCAGCACTTTACAGTGTGCATTTATTCTGGGTGGAGTATGTGCACGAAGAGGATGCACAGATGTGTGTGTCACCTCAACTTCCACACCCCTGCTGTAATACACATAAACCAATAAAGAACATGCCAGGTGATTGCATATTCCATGATTTATTGTCAATAAGTAAAAATAACAATTTCATTTATTTATTATTTATATGTTTGCATTTATAAAGCGCACAACAGCCCTCGGGCATCGCAGCGCGGTTACAGCAGGCTTAACTTGGTCACTACGCTTAAACAGCTCATAGAATAACCTCTTAAGGCTAACAGATTGTATTGCCAGCCAGCTCGATGACGCTCAATGTTTTAATTCTCAGAAGGATGAGAGGCTAAGTGGGCCTGCAACAATTCCACCCTGCGACCTTCAGGTTATAAGCACGTCTCTGCAGTAGATACGTTAGTCGACTGAGCTATCTTACTAGCTGGTTGAGCTAGCAGAGACGGAGACCACATTTTACAGGGCAGGGGAACAATCTCGAAGCAGTTTCTCCCAACGACAACTCGTTACTCCATGGAGACATTAAGAAATGCATACTACAACACAATGCTATATGGGTGCTGCTCTCATTTCAGGTGCACCTGGAAGACACACAAGAGCACGCGCAGGCCAGAATTAATATCATGTACTTTGCCTATATCATTCATGGCGCACAGCCTTAACATGCCAAGGGTTAAGTGCACAGCTTTGATGCCAGGGCATCACAGAGGACAACGCTAGTATTTCAATGGCCTGCCAATGTCCTTAAAAAGTGCCAAGGCAGAATAAGGCAATATGTAGCAACCTCTTTCTCATTACAATTTTTCTGTGGGAGGTGGTGGGAGGTGGAGGGGGGTTAGCTTCGTAAAGTAAGTACAATTGCACAAACTGCATTTGAATAAGTACTTTTTCGTTTTTTATGTTCTTACTTCATCAGTCCAATGTATAATAATTCTATGTTAGCAAGTTGATGACAACACAGTGAGATCATGACACTACCAACAAACTAAATACAATATTCAGCTCTCCCACAGGGATAGCATTCAACATAACGTTTGCATCTGATTTCGTTTAGCTTTAAATAAAGTTATTGTAGATTTCATGTAATTCCTTACATGTTGACAAAAGCGTGTGTTTGTAAATCCTTCTGAGAGATCCAGCATCACGCATTCAGTCTAACCAGGCCCCTGGGACATCTCATGACACAGCAAAAATGTAAGCCAAGGGTGATGGCACAAAAGATACTCCTTGGAGAGCTACTTGAGGCAGATGATGACCTTTTGTATAAGTGATAAATTGGCGGGGTGGTAAAAAAAAAACAGTAAATCCATTACTGTCACTTTAAATAGCGGTAACAGATTTACTGACACTTTTAGAAAGCTCCAAATTCCAAGATGGGAGGTACAGTGGAGGTGTTTCCATCAGCATATAGCTGCAGGTATGTCCCACACTTTTCCTCCAAACAATTCAAGACTTACCACAGGCACACTTACCACCTGCAAAGACCCCCCTGTGGAGACCTTCGAGATTAATACTTTCATTGTGCAACTTGTAATCAGGCAGATTTTTCCCGATAATAAATTGTGTTAATGGTAATCGAGTATGGTAGCAATTCCCCAGGATTTACTCCTAAACTCGTAATTAGGTCCATGGTACCAACCCACGGAAACGAATTTCCCAAAAATTCCTGAGTATTGCAGTGCATCAAGCTTTCAGTGAGCATGCGCACTTGGAAATGCACAGGTGTTTTCTCTTCCCATGGCTTCTACACGCTGCCTGCTGCTTTGGCATGATGGGAATTATTTTTTGGCCATAGTGCCACTGTAATAAATAATGTAAATATCAGGGGTACACATTTCAAGTTGTAACCTACGAGGCAGGCTTGAAATTAACTCGCCACCTCAGATCTCTTTATATACAGAGCACACCGTTTCATACTCAGCAAGAGTCAATTATCATTAGCCCATAGCTAGTGGCAAATGCCCAATTTGAGGTCTGTTTATCTACGTAAATATGTACATGTATATCAATTCATTACACGGCCTGCGGTAGCGGCCGTGTGGTTATGGTTAAGTTGCTCAACTCAGAAAGAGCCGTTTTTGGGCAGTTTATAACTTGGCCCCCCTGGATGAATCCTCAGCAAACTTTGCAAGTAAAGTATATGGCCACTTGCATTGATTTGGTTTGGTGAGGTTTAATCCAGGGGGGAGCAAAGTAATAGGGGTGGTCCCAAAATGTGTGGTTTTCCTCATAGATGCTATGGAAAAAGAATTTTGCTCACTCCTACAGCCCAAACCGCTGGATGGATTTTCACCAGATTTGCGGCAGGAGTGCCGGCTTAGTCCCGAAAGCATTATTTTGTAAATTTGGTATAAATCTGTCCAGTAGTTTTTTTTTTTGAAAATGGGGAAAAAGTAGGTAAAACAATTCTGATATCTTGGTCCACTTGGAAGACTCACTT
The DNA here is from genome assembly GCF_040938575.1 of Ambystoma mexicanum. Classification (NCBI taxonomy): domain Eukaryota; kingdom Metazoa; phylum Chordata; class Amphibia; order Caudata; family Ambystomatidae; genus Ambystoma; species Ambystoma mexicanum. The sequence continues at coordinate 434,011,777 of NC_090932.1, read as the reverse complement.
CCCTATTCGGTCTGCGGACACCAATCAGGTGATGGCGTGATGTCTGCAGACATTGGATGTGTCCGCTGATTGGATGGCGTTCGCTGATAGCACGGTGGGGAAAAACTCTAAAAAACACATTTTGGGTTATTTGGTGGCAGAAAGAGTGCCTGCAAATGGTAGGAGAGTGGAGTGAAGATGATATGGGGATGTTTTTATAGGTGGAAAAAGGGTGTGCAGGTGCTGCGCTGTCCGCAGTCAATTCTGAGGTCCACGGACATCATTTAGATGACAGGGGGTTATGGGCGAGTTTTCTTATGTACATGTAATATGGTTTAATTATATTGTGGTGCCATGGCCCCAAGAATCTGGCCACTGGCCACAACCCTTATAGTAATGCGTGTATAGTAATTATAGGTACTGTAGCTGGAGTAGAAAGTATGTGGTATTTATGATTGTAGTACAATTGAGGATAGTGCTTGTGGAATATGTATCTGTTTACACTTGGTACGGTTACTTATTTGTATACAGTAGTGAAGTTGGAATCTCTGGTTTATTTCTGTGAAATGAAACAGTATAATTTGTTAAGCAGGATTTACATATACATTTACTTTTCTTGACCCTTACAAACAGTACATTCTATGTACTATGTTTGGTACAACATTAGTGCGTGCTACTGTTGTATTGACTTGAATAATTATTGGGCAAAAAATTCATAGAGGATTAAAGAAAAACGACTACAGTGTAAGTGTGATAGTATGTTTGTTTGAAGTATCTTGCTGTTAAGGGAATGTTTGAAGTGGTTAGAAACCTGTTGATGTATTGTAACTAAATTAGACTTTAGAAGATGTTTTGTAGTAATAACAATTTTGATGGAGTATTTGAAGTGAATTGCAATGAAGAGTATTTTTCAAGCAATTACATACCTGTTGGCATATTCTAACTATCTTGGGTCTGCTTTTTTTAAATAAAGTTACACACAGTGCTGCTATAACTGCACATATATATTTTTTTTACTTTCATGAAAAGGCTCCTAAAATGAAAGGGTAAACGGGCTGCCCTCTGACAATTGAGTGTACACCTCCCCACCCCTTCAATTGACCGATGTGTCCACAGACACTGCGTTAGTCCATGGACGGAAAGTGCTACATTTTGGTCTTTTGAGCATGCCTTGCATCCAAGGGGGACTGTGGAGTCCTTGGAAAGTCCGGGATGTCAGCGGACATTGGGGACCAGCCAATCAGGTTTCCTGGGTTTGGTGGATATGACAAGAGGGTGGCAGGAGTTTTGTTTGCTGAGAACACTGAGGATGGCTTTGGCAATGTCTTTGAGGAGGCAGAGTGCATACATTTGGAGAGATTCTTTGATCGAGTCATTAAAGGTGTATGCTGAAAATCATGGCATCTGTGAAAGTATTGGATTGCAAGAAGTGGAAGTGTTGTGGCATGCAGTTTGTGGGTTGAACTGGCAAAGCTTGCTGTGATTCTGTCAGAGTATGGCAGACTTTAAAGGTCCAGACATTATAGTTGTGCATTGTGGAGGGACCAGTTTGGGGTATGTGACTTCAATATATTTGCAGATTGCCCTGAAGTATTTTTTTCAAAAGTCTAATTAAACTGTTTCCTGCTGCAAAGATAATTTTTTTATCAAATAAATCAGAAGCAAACATGGAGATTTGTAAATGTTTTCAGTGTACAAATGGAAGAATCACGGCAGCTTGTCAATAAAGCTGTATCTTCTTTTTTTATATGCTGCAGGAATGGCACATTTTTTTAGCATGACATTATAAGGTCTGATGGTGTGAAGAAGGAGTTCATTTCACAGTTGTCGGAAATGTGATTTTTCTTTGCAATGCTAGGAATGCATTGAAACAGTTCCTGTAAGAAAATTGGAAGGGAAGATGTAGAGGGTACAGTACTACTGTACAAAAAATCAAAAAAATCAAGAAAAGGAAAAAAAGATTTTTGGTAAACCCCACCCCCAAAAAAAATAAGGTTCTTTTGAGAGCCAACACTAAAGAATAAATTACTGAAATGGAGTTAAAACTCCACTCACACCTTTCGATTTGCCGTTCCACCTGCAGACACTGCGGTAGTCTGCGGACACCGCACGTGCCATCTGGGTCATTTAAGGATGGGTGGAATGGAAAGGGCGCTGTGGAGACCGCGGATAGTTGTGTGTATCAGTGGATATCGGGGGACCAGCCAATCAGGTTTCCTGGGTGTCGTGTACAGGAAGAGACCATGTCAGGAATTTTGTTTGGTGGGAGCACGCTAGATGGCTCTGGCTATGTGTTTGAGCAGGCACAGTGGGCCTCATTCTGAGTCGAGTGTTCTGGTAAAGAAAGTGCGGTAATACAGGACGCTGCCACTTTTACCGGACTGGCAGACTACGAGATAGGTGGAGCCCCCCAAAGGTGGAATATCAGGCGATGGCAACCCTCATATGGTAAGCAAGACACCAGAGAAATTGCCACTGATGTCCACCGACCGGGCGCCTAAGACTTGGCCGTAACACTGCCATTACGGCAACGCTGCCATATCACAAGCCCAACCTATCTGGGAATACTGGCCAAAAAATGGCGGTAACACAGGCAACCGCTAAGCGGTGAAATCCCCACCTGAAAGCAGGCAGTAAACGGCAGTAAATGCATGCAGGTGGGGTGAATGAGGCCACAGGTGCACCTTATGCATCCAGGTGCACCCAATGCAGCCTGGAGTAGGTTTAAAAAGCCACACCTTCAACACACACTTTCAAACACCACAGTGCTGCCACTGGCAGCAGTCAGCACTGACCTGCAGCTGCTCCAACATAGCACTGCAGCAGCTGTAGGACCGACAGAGGGCCTAAGAAGCACTTGAAAGGAGGGTCAGGATGAGGAATCAGAGTAGGATGAGGCACAATGCAAGGCATGCACCCATATCCCGTTCACGGGCCATGCCATGAACCCTCAGTGACATGCAAATACTAACCCTGTACCACCTGGACAGGGAGACAATAGCATATGTCCTGAGCATGATCCAGGGAGACATTGAAGGCAGGATTGGCATCCGCTCAGCCATACCACCGCTGGTGAAGGTAGTCTCTGTCCTGCATTTCCTCGCAACGGGCACCTTCCAGCATACTGTGAGTCAACTGCATGGATTAGCACAACCAACATTTTCCAAAGTACTAGTGGAGGTGCTGGATGCACGCCTGTTGCATGTGGGACAGCGCAATGCACTCCCAACCACCCTTGCACAGGTCAATGCCACTAAGGCTGGATACTATGCCATGGCGGGCATGCCCAATGTGGTGGCAGCCCTGGACTGTACGCATGTTGAGCTGGTTGCACCCCATGGCCAGGAGGAAGTATACAGGAACTGGAAGCAGTACCACTCACTGAACGTCCAGTTTACCTGTGATGCCGACCTCACGATCACTCAGTACTGTGCCCGGTTCCAAGGATCAACTCTTGATGCCATGGTATTGCGTAACAGCCCACTGCCAACACACATGAAGAGGCACAGAGGACAACATACCTGGGCATTGGGTGAGAAGGATTCACAGTACAGAGAGACTGCATGGTGGGGGGTAGACAAAATGGCAATGAGTGGCGCTGGGAATTTCCCCCCAATCCACGCCACCTCCAACATTAGTGGCTGCTGTCCTCCGCCATATGCCCCCAAAAAAAGAGCAGCACTGAATGCCCACACTGTGCTACCCAGTCTTCATATAGGCACACAGGACCACATGTACCACAATGCAACAGTGAGAGACACACAAAGAGCATGTTCCATCATCGTGGCCAGGCATGGGTGCATAGGTGAGCCAAGTATATCTGCATGGGAGTGACAAAGTTCCATGACAAGCTCAACATCAACATGCCAAAGGACAGCCCTGTACCTGGCAACTTACACATACAGCAGGGGCACCCAGCACATGATGAAAAAAGTGAATCATGGGTGATGCATGGCACTGTGCGTCAGCATATTATGCAGAGCCATATACACACACAGTGCGTGCACAACTCCAAATGCATGATAGAGCACCACAGCATGGCACAGCAAGCCCAACAAATGGGACACACATCATGTCACTCAGTGCAATACATTTCCATTTGACAGAAGTGCACCAGATGGCAAGCAACGGGGTGAGCCCCTCAGTAGGCAAAGACGTGGCATATTAGCCAGATCAGTGCTGTGTGCTCACAACCATGGCCCATACTCATGTAGCATGTGTGCATCATTGATGATGCTCTTCCACTCCCCCCCTCCACATAGGTGCATCCTCTCATTGGAATGGTTCCTTGCCCCCAACAGACAGCACCATCAACTGATGTGTGGATGACCCAAATAGCAACCCTACCTCCGCACCACTCACCCTCCCTGACAATCACCCCTCTGTTGCTGACACTTGTGCCCTGTGGCCACATGGCACTCACAGGGCAACATGTCCTTGCATACTCAACACCACCACCCTCCCACACCTTCCCACCTATGCCCCAGCATGCATCACACATGGTGCATGTGCACACCACACTTGTGGCCACCTTGGCCTAGCACACAGCCAGTGCCCCCCACCATGGCAAACATCAACAACCACTTCCAGGCCCACAAGAGCACTTGCACATCCCATCTGCCCTCCTCCCGTCACATGCACTTCCAGGTGCAACACCTGCAGCTTGGAATGCCACAAGGCACAGTGGGCCCACATTTGTACATGACCTGAAACATTGTGTGAGTACTGTGCCATCCTGTCCATGTCCCATTTGGCGATGTTGGGCATTCAAACACCATCATGTAGTATCAGGGCAACATGGTATCAATGTAGTAACTGGATGACATGCCTGACAGGAATGTACACCACTCAGCCAATGACCAACATGCCTTAAGGTGTAACATGCTTCCGCATATGGGCACTCTACTTACCCTGACCATTGTCACAGTGCTTGGAAGGTACACGCATCCACTGTATCCACTGCAATGTCCTATTTATGTCACCCATTCAGTTGACTCCGTATATCCACAGCTCCAATGGCTGATGACCCCCGTGAGGAATCCATGAACACCACAGAAGGTATCATACAATCGTGCACACAAATGGACCAGTATGGCAATTCAGTGTACATTTGGCTTGTGGAAGTCACGCTTCTGATGTCTACGTCATACTGGGGGGGGCAATAATGTACACGTCCGACATGGTGAGCAAGATTGTGTTGGCATGCGCCATTTTGCACAACATCTGCATTCAGTGCCATGTACCCCTCTCCCCATATTTGGACATGCCTCCCCCTGAGGGTGATAATAGCGTGCATGCGGATGGTACACATGAGGATACTGCGCTTGCAAAGGCCAGGCTGGGTCACATCACCCGCCAGGACCTGACAGAGAACTTTTTTTGATGCTGCCTGCCATTTACCTTGGCAATGCTAACTTCACTGTTCATTTCACTCAATAAATGCATGCACACAAAGATTGATGTCCATTCAAGGTTGCATGTGTGACTTTCCATTTTATGATGTGAAGTGCCATTCTGGCTATACATGCAGTGTACATCCCATCCCAACACCTACCCCAAAAACACCCTATCCACTCAAAACCCCTCAAAACAACCTACCCACTCAAAATCCCCAACAGTATGCATCACTGTGACCATCATGTCAATGCATTACTTCCAGGCACATTTGGCCTTGGGGTCTGACACCTGGAGCCCTGTGCTGAGGAGGCGGATGGACCTTCACCTGGGTGTGCCTTCTAGTGAGACGTCAGTGGGCTGTTGCTTGTTAAGGGCACAGAACCCTCGGCACAGATGTACTGCAATGTTAAATACATGGCCTGTGATAGCGTCTCTGTTGCGGCAGATGAGTCACATCTCGCGCACCCTCTGCCCAAGTGTCACCATGGCAGATTTTGCCTGTCCTTGCTGTTTTGCAGATTTTATGTATCTCTGTGAATTGCTCACCAGTCAGTGTGTGTATTTCCACCTGCTGGGCGCTCAAACTGGTCCAGCCGTGCCCTTATTGCACGCAGGTTACCACCTGGCAGTGGTTGTGGGCTGTGTGGGCTTGTGGGTGTGGCTGGACTGAATCCAGGTGGGGTGTCCCCCTCATATTGTTCATAGGAGTCTATTGTCACTTCCTGTTCACTATTTTCGTCTGATTCCTCGGATATATCCAAATTCTGCATCTGTTTGCGGCCATGCCGTGGGGCGTGCAGATGCATGTGTGGACACTGACCTGCATCACATGTGTACTGTCACCGCCTGTGGTGTCATAGGGCATGGCATGTGTGTGCAGGTTGCATAGGTGGTGGCCTGTGCGGGTGTTCTGCCCTTCCTGGTGGGTGCATGCAATGGTCCTGCCTCATCGCTGTCCATGGAGTGGGTGCCTGTTGGGGAGACAAGATGTGCGGTCAGCTATTTGCCATACATGTCCTCTGTCATGCATTATAAACATCACATGAAATGTGGGCCACTGTGCTGTTGGTGATATGTGTCACACATGGGTCTTGTTGTTTAGCTGGATGACCTTCCAGAGGTGGAGTTCATGAATGGGGGGGTACATGCAGGATGTGTGCAATGTTCAAGCCTGTTTGTGTATAGGTTGGTACAGCCATGGAAGGGTGGACAGTGTGTTCCATGCCATGGGTCAGGCCACTTGGCTTGCCCATTGCTCGGCGCCCTGATGGTGTAGCCCTGCAAAAGGGGGGGCACACATGTACATGCACTTGTACTTGCTGCCTTCTCCTTGTTTCCCCTCCATGTGCAAGATGAAGCTCAGGCGCTCCTCCCACAGCATGTGTCGTAGGGGCTCCACTGTGCCTCCGCCTGTGCCTGCGGACTCCCGCTTATCTTTTGCAATGGCTGAGAGGACCTTGATGTTGTCCCACCTCTTGCAGCAATCCTTTCTCGCCTGGGGGATGGTCCTGATAACTGTCTCATTGGGCACCACCTCACCCAAAATGGCGCTCTTCCTCTGGCAGCTTGTCTTGTGCTGCCTTGCTCCAAACAGCTCCTTAGCATACTGCAACACAGTCTCCACCAGGGCTGTCAGTTCCACATCGGCGTTGGTACTTGCCTGGGTTGCTCTGTTCCTGTGACATGTTTTTCTGCTGTTTCTGTGCCTGGATGGCTGAAGTGGATTGAGGTGGATTTTGTTTTTGTAATGACTGGTGGCCAACTTCAGGTTTTCATGGCATTTCAGGTTCCAGAGCCGGTATTACTACCAATCCGGTATTACCATCCTTTTTTGGCGGAACCGGTAGGGATGCCATTTCTTGTCTGCTTATGCTGGTTATTTTCTACATTCATCCGTTGAGACTGCAATTCGGTATTGCCACTTCCGGCATGGGTTTGTGCATGTAGTACAGCAGGTTTTCCGCTGCATGCCCAGCTGGAAACGCGAATACCGGACTGGCGGTATTAACAGATTTTTAGCAGATTACTCGGAATGAGGCCCAATGTATGGATTTAGGGGGACTCTTGGATCCATTGGCTGGAAGTTTATTCTGAACACCTTGGATTGGCTGGAAATCTTAGATTCCATGAATTTGAAGTGTTATGTATGGAGTGCAAGAATGAAGTGAGCTAACTTACTCCTGTTTTGTAACCAAAAACCCCCAGAAATTTGCCATTTATTGCAGCAAGGACCTAAAGAAGATTCTGGAAATCTGTATTGTGTTTTTTTCCCCGAATTGTCATAATGTAAGTGGAAAAACTAGGAATATAAATTGGTGTCTGGGTAGTGGGGCTGGCCCTCTCGGCAAACATAAATGTGATTCGCTTATTGGGGAATGTGGCATGGCTGAAGCCCATACCCCATGGATTTAGAGACTGGCCATGTCTGCAAACCATGAGCACTGGCCATTGGTCACATTATTAGGTTATAGTGGACACTGACCTAGGATGCAGGGTAGGTGAAGTGAATAATAGGGGTGGTTTGGTGGAGCTGGGGTTATGGTTGAGCCTCATTCTGTAAGCAATTGAATGTTGAACTGCATCTGCAGCATGCACCGCTGATAACAATTGACATAAGAATGAGTTGCAAAAAATATGTTTGTTAAAAGAGGTTTATAGCTCTTTCATATATATTAAACAAGGAATTAATAACAATGTATATACAGTGATGTAACATCATGAAACATTTTCACTTGTAAAAACCTATTAAATTGACAGAAAAAAACTTTGTTAAAGGGATGTTACGGTTAAAATGCATCCCACCCTTAGGACTCATCTGCCCCAGCAGTCAGCCAGTGGCCTTCCACCATGGCAATCCTTGGCACTTCCCTCACCGTACTTCCCCTTATATTTATGCACTTCTCTAACTGCACAATGCATATGTGCATTTGTTAAGTGGCTGTTGGTGTGTGGAAGTTTAATATATTGATAGGGTTATATGTAGAGTTTTTGGAAGTGATTGGTGGATGGATGTGTGACTGTTTAAAAGTAAGCAATGGTGGAGTGCTACAAATATAAAGGTAAAAAGGTGAGAAGGGCTGTCCTCTGCGATGGTGTGCATGTGCAATCTGGGTCTTTTAATGATGCTCGGCCTGGAAAGGGGACAGTGGATACCATGGATAGTAATAAAGGTCCATGGATTATGGTCCTCATTGTATACTAGAGAACAGTATTTGGGACACAAAATTGTTTCCGTTCCTTACCATTTTTCTCTAGTATACAATTCTCCATTATTTCTATCAGCATAATACAAAATGCTAATGGAAATATTGGAGAATCGTATTGAGTCTAACTACTTTACTGAGAAATGTAAAGTAGATGGAGTCTATAAGATTATTTCATTTAGTTCTATTTTTTAACTGTGAAAGGTGGTTCTTAAAGGAACCTTTTGTGGTGGTTTTTTTTTATTTTGAATTTTCTTTTTTTTTTGTAGGAGATGCCAGGAAGCAAGTTAGGGGAGGGAAGTAGTGGTAGGATAACCAGCCACAGATAAAGAGGGGCAGGTGCATAGGGCAAGATATTGGCTGTGTGTTAAGTGTACGGTAGGGGGACGTGTTTCTTATGCTCCTTGATTACAGCTTCAAAAGCACTTTGGAACTGCTCCCCTCTGCAGAGTGGTGTGTTGCAGTATATACAGAGTACTTTTGTCTTGGAAACATATGGATCAACAGCCTATTTTATTGCTTGCAAGCCAGCTGGTGGGATCTTGTGCCCCACAGGAGTGCCCTGTGTGGTGGCAGTAGCGGTTAAGGAAGATGAGGTAGAGGAAGAGAGCGTACTACTTCTTGAGAAAGGAACAGTCTTTCTAAGAGTATTGCAAGTGGTTGGATTTGGAGTTGTGTTTATGTTTATTTATTTATAATGCACACCAAGGTACCCAAAGGCTTATGGGCACAAAACAAAACATACACCAAACATACACACCAAATTGTGCTGGTAACAAAAAACAAACAACAAAGTATATATAACATCCAAAGGAGAAATACAGACCAACAACATAAAAATAATGCAGGACTAAGGCTCAGTAATATATACAAAGATCGGCATATATAAGAGACTCCCAAAACATCGATGTACATCAGAGAATAAGATTACAATTAGATTAGCCTCTGGGGAAGTATTTACACACTCTTAAAAACGCATGTAAAGTACTCGACCCACAGCCCACTAGAACACAAACATAATCAGATTGGGAGCACCAGTGTTTTATGTCCAACCTGCGGAGAAACTTCAGGTCAGATAATCTGACCACACCCGGCCCGGTTCTTTGTTTTAGCCAAGCTAAGACCTTGTAGCGCAAGGCTTTTCTAGGCTCCAGACCATCAACCTTGCAGATATTGGTGATAACAAAGTTTCTCTGGTCCATAACAAAGTCATGTAAACTCGTATCGTCTACTTTCGGCATTTGACACTTTCTTAGGCTCAGATTCTGCGAGGATCCAAGCTTGGGATTGGTGTTCACCGATGTGGGTTGTTTGATCACTTTTTGACTCACTTTCTGAGCGAGTACCGAGACAGAAGAAAGTGGTTCCGGTGAAGGGCCAATAGTGTCAATATTGTCAAACCTTTTGTTAATAGCCATGATGGACCTAATGGGCACCAGAAGCTCCCTACCAGAGGAATCAGTCTGGGAGTCCTGTTCTTGTAGCTCACTTTGTATATTAGCTTGACAGGCCTTGTCCCATTTGGGTGACTGAATCCCAGCAATAGGACTAAGGGGCTCATTTGTTTGTGAAGCAGTGTTAATGCTAGATGAACGTAGATCCACCACCCAGTTATTTAATGAGTCCACCAGTAGTCCCAGATCAAGAGGGCTGGTGTATAAGAGTAACTCTTTGGCAATACTGGCCATAAAACGAGGCCATTCAGCAAGGGCTGATTGTTCTTATTGAAAAGGGTTCGGCTTAACTCCCTCTTGCGGGGCAGCATTGTATGGCAAAAGATGATCCTTCTTATTACCTGTATGTTTTCCAAACTCTTCCAATGATGAGTAAACAACAGGAGTAGGGGCAGGCTCCACAATAACACAATTATCCGCTCTTGGACTACTCCCCAAGGAAATGGGTGCCGTGAGATTAGACCTCAAAGGAGAGTTGTCACCTTCTTGGGTTGAGCGTATTAAGGAAGATCCATCGCCCTCGGGTTTGTGCATTTCCAATTGAAAAGCGCCACCCTGCAGTCTCCGTCTCCTACGAGAACTGCAAGTCAAGACCTCCAAAACATGGTCTCTGGTAGGCGAAAGGGAAGGGGACACTAGGCCCAATGGTCGCACTTCCGGCAGTCTTGCAGTGGGCTTATCAAATGGCCCAGGAGTATCAAATTTATAATCCTGGTCCCTAGATCACAAACTATAGGCACCTCCCTTTATGCTAGCAGCCATAGTAATGACTGGGATCAGGAGCCTTAAATAAGGAAATGGTGACTGAGAACAAGAGACAACAGGTAAACGGCAGCTGAGCATGTGAACAGCACCTCTCTGCCAGGCTGTCACTGCAATAACCATAAAGGCAACGGAGGGGAACAAGCGCTTACCGCGTCGGCAGCCGCCCAGCCGGAGTGCAGTGCCTCTCAGGTAACTACCGCCCCAAAGAAATCAGAAGGTCACTGAAGGGCCCAAGGAGCAAGGATGATCCAACATCAGCCTCCAACATCCCATCGCTGAAGACCATGGAGGCCGTGAGACTGAGGCCTGCCGAGGCCGCAGGAACTGCGAGGGACTGCAGCCGATGCTCCTGCAGAGCCGATCAGATAAAAAAAAAGGTCCTAAGCCAGCATCGAGCGTCAAGCCGCACGGCAACAAAATGAAATGTTACCACCCCTTCTGACACAGCATGCGTGCTCCCCTAAGTCTGGCATCGCATGGAGGTGGTCCCGTAACAGTACTGCCCAGGTTTTCCGCGACTGAGTCCACTCAGTGCATTTAACCTTTGTAGCATTAGCCTTCGGTACATACCCAATGGTGGTAAAAAACTGCCACACCCATGATTCTCTCTGGGTGCTGGAGGTAGGCATTTCCTCTTTCTCATCTTCCTGATCCTCTTGATTGTTTTGTGCATGATTGTTTTTCTTCCGTTGTGTCGGTCCTCCAGGTGGTGGTGGTGGTGGTGCTCCTGGGGTGAAGGGATGGCCATGGCCATGGCTGATGCCATTTTTGAAGTTAAATTGCAGTTGTGCTAATATTGTTCCAGGCATGTGCTTTCTCCTCGATTGCAGATGGAAAATCAATAAGAATAGGTCTAAGAGCTGCGCAAGGGTACATTTTCACATTGAAACTTCCTAGATCAGATGGAAATACAGTTTTGAACTGTTCGCGAAGGAAACGATGTTAAAAAGTTCCAGAAAGTTAATAGAAGTGTTAAAAATGTTGCTAGAATGTCAGGAATGGCACTGTTTTTACTTGAAACTTTCTAGATTGGCTGAAACTGCAGATATATTGGGGTAAGTATGATATTAGGAAGTTGTAGCACATTAGGTTGCACTGGTAAAAACCTATGAATTTCACAAAAATAACTTTGGGAAGGTTAAGTTGCACTAATAAACAGCCATGAAATGTATTGAAAAAACTATGCTAAAGGGACACAATGGTTCATTTTCTGGCAAAGACTTCCATCGGCAGGAGGTGAGCTGCAGTCCCTTTAGCGACGCTCCTGGGCCACGCTGTACTTGTTTTTTTAGGCCTGCGTGTGCCCCAGCGCCCATGTGCAGCCCATCTCCCAGCCCCCTCCCCTGCCTCCATTTCCTCGTTCGTGTGCTTCTTCCCGCCTCCCAACCCTCCCACCTCCCCAGATTGGACCATGTGAGGGCCAGTTCCTGGGAGCTACTCAGCGCGAGCACCGTGCTGGTGCCCACTTCCATAGGCAAGAGGTGAGCTGCAGTCCCTTTAGCGGCCCTCCTGGGCCACGCTGTACTTGTTTTTTAAGGCCTGCGTTTGCCCAAGCGCCTGTGTGCAGCCCATCTCCCAGCCCCCTCCCCTGCCTCCATTTCCCCGTTCGTGTGCTTCTTCCCGCCTCCCAACGCTCCCACCTCCCCTGATTGGACCATCTGAGGGCCAGTTCCTGGGAGCTACTCAGCACGAGCACCGTGCTGGTGCCCACTTCCATCGGCAAGAGGTCAGCTGCAGTCCCTTTAGCGACCCTCCTGGGCCACGCTGTACTTGTTTTTTTAGGCCTGCATGTGCCCCAGCGCCCGTGTGCAGCCCATCTCCCAGCCCCCTCCCCTGCCTCCATTTCCCCGTTCGTGTGCTTCTTCCCACCTCCCAACCCTCCCACCTCCCCTGATTGGACCATCTGAGGGCCAGTTCCTGAGAGCTACTCAGCGCGAGCACCGTGCTGGTGCCCACTTCCATCGGCAAGAGGTGAGCTGCAGTCCCTTTAGCGACCCTCCTGGGCCACGCTGTACTTGTTTTTTTAGGCCTGCATGTGCCCCAGCGCCCGTGTGCAGCCCATCTCCCAGCCCCCTCCCCTGCCTATATTTCCCCGTTCGTGTGCTTCTTCCCACCTCCCAACCCTCCCACCTCCCCTGATTGGACCATCTGAGGGCCAGTTCCTGGGAGCTACTCAGCGCGAGCACCGTGCTGGTGCCCACTTCCATCGGCAAGAGGTGAGCGGCAGTCCCTTTAACAACCCTCCTGGGCCACGCTGTACTTGTTTTTTTAGGCCTGCATGTGCCCCAGCGCCCGTGTGCAGCCCATCTCCCAGCCCCCTCCCCTGCCTCCATTTCCCCGTTCGTGTGCTTCTTCCCACCTCCCAACCCTCCCACCTCCCCTGATTGGACCATCTGAGGGCCAGTTCCTGGGAGCTACTCAGCGCGAGCACCGTGCTGGTGCCCACTTCCATCGGCAAGAGGTGAGCTGCAGTCCCTTTAGCGACCCTCCTGGGCCACGCTGTACTTGTTTTTTTAGTCCTGCGTGTGCCCCAGCACCCGTGTGCAGCCCATCTCCCAGCCCCCTCCCCTGCCTCCATTTCCCCGTTCGTGTGCTTCTTCCCACCTCCCAACCCTCCCACCTCCCCTGATTGGACCATCTGAGGGCCAGTTCCTGGGAGCTACTCAGCGCGAGCACCGTGCTGGTGCCCACTTCCATTGGCAAGAGGTGAGCGGCAGTCCCTTTAACGACCCTCCTGGGCCACGCTGTACTTGTTTTTTTAGGCCTGCATGTGCCCCAGCGCCTGTGTGCAGCCCATCTCCCAGCCCCCTCCCCTGCCTTCATTTCCCCGTTCGTGTGCTTCTTCCCACCTCCCAACCCTCCCACCTCCCCTGAATGGACCACCTGAGGGCCAGTTCCTGGGAGCTACTCAGCGCGAGCACCGTGCTGGTGCCCACTTCCATCGGCAAGAGGTGAGCTGCAGTCCCTTTAGCGACCCTTCTGGGCCACGCTGTACTTGTTTTTTTAGTCCTGCGTGTGCCCCAGCACCCGTGTGCAGCCCATCTCCCAGCCCCCTCCCCTGCCTCCATTTCCCAGTTCGTGTGCTCCATCCCGCCTCCCCAACCGCTCCCCCCTGCCTCCCAACATGCCCATCCCCGCTCTGATTGGGCCTCGAGCCCTTCATCGCTGGCCCTCCCAGGGCAGCCCTCTGCCCGGCAGCCCCCTGCGGCTAAGGACCTCGAGACCAAGGGCGGCTCCAACAGAGGCGGCTCCAGCAAGTGTCAGCAGGTGTCCGCAGGGGAAGCCAGTGGCCAGCCGTCAACCAGCAACTACAAGGACCCGTAAGGTAGGGTGGCTTGGGTTGGGGAGAGGTACAACTCTACCCTAGATACCTGACCACTAGGCAAACCAATGTAATCACCGCCCATTGCCCCAAACTGCATTGATAGCAGGGCCCCTGTGCCCAAATTGTACTGTGTGATCCCAAACGGCATTGTTGGGCCTCTCTCCCACTATACAGGTGTCTCAAACTTAGCAAGGCCTCCGTGCTCAGATTGCATTGTGTTATCCCAGACTGCATTGTTAGCCCTCTCTCCCACTATACAGGTGTCTCAAACTTAGCCCAAATTGCATTGTGTGATCCCAAACTGCATTGATAGCAGGGCCTCTGTGCCTAAATTGCACTGTGCGATCCCAAACTGCATTGTTAGGCCTCTCTCCCACTTCACAGGTGTCTCAAACGTAGCAGGGCCCCGTGACCAAATTGCATTGTGTTATCTCAAAACTGCATTGTTAGGCCTCTCTCCCACTATACGGGTGTCTCAAACTTAGCAGGGCCTCTGTGCCCAAATTGCATTGTGTGATCCCAAACTGCATTGATAGCAGGGCCCCTGTGCCCAAATTGCATTGTGTAATCCCAAACTGAACTGATAGCAGGGCCCCTGTGCCCAAATTGCATTGTGTGATCCCAAACTGCATTGTTAGGCCTCTCTCCCACTATACAGGCATCTCAAACTTGATTAGCCTCTCTCCCACTTCACAGGTATCTCAGATCTAGCTCACTCCCACATTTAGCAAACTCTTGAGCGAGACAGAAACCACCAGCGAATTACGTTGGTGGGTCACTCTGACTAGGGCCTCTCGCATCACAAGGCGAAAGTCCATGCTACGCCCGTCCAAGCCACCCTCCAACCAGCTAATATCCTAGCCAACACACACAGCCTGCTCACCTCTATGAACCGCGCTCAAGGGGACGGACAGTAAAAGAGAGCCACCGATAACACCCAACTTAATAACCCTTACCACCCCCCTTCCCCTCCTAGGACAGCGACTGAACGAGTCGACGACTCCAGCAGGAATACCACCGATAGACGGAGCCAACTAGTAGCAGAACCCCTCACCAGCCACTACACGACAAGACAACTAGTCTAAAGCAGGACCAACTAGACGTAACCAAAACAAAGACTAAAACAACTCTCAATCCTACAACGCCGCGCAAACAACCAATTCCGAGAAAAAGACAAAGAGACGAAAGAACAAACACGCCAGAACAGCAACCTAGAACAACCATAGACTGGACCCCCACAGGCAGGAACACAAACCGAAGGAACTCTGAGAGAAGAGAAAAATCCCTCTACCTAACTCCATACCTCGCAGACAACTGGCCACCACGGCAATCCAACCCAACATTAGAAGCAGCAACTTCAATCAACCAAAAACAAGCAAGTAGAAGAAGGATGACCAAAACAAACAACATACAGATGATCGTCCCAATAAGCCCCTACATCACCAAAGCATGAGGAACTTCCAATCAACAACCACAACCCCCGGAAGACGAACCCGACGAAAACCCAAAAAACCCAAGACAAAACCTAGAAGAACTCTTCGAAGACGCTGACACCCCAAACACCCCAGCCCAACAAGTGACCGACCAAGAAGGAAACCTCAACACCGAGCGGAAGACGACCTCGACAAAACCCAAACCAAACAACACCTCCAAACTTCACTGCAATCTAATAAATGCAAGATCCATGTCAAAACACTCAACAGAGATCTTCGACCTACTCGACGACAACGGCATTGACATCCTGTTCATCACAGAAACATGGCTGGACGACAACTACAAAATCACACTCCAAAGCTGCCCTCTGACAGACTTCAAATGCCTACAAATAAACAGAAAAAACAAAAAAGGAGGAGGCATCGCTATAGCATTCAAAGAACACCTGAAAATAAAAACTGATGAACCACTCAACATCCTCAACTGCGAAACCATGGTAATTCACCTAACAGCGAGCCCAAAAACCAACATCACATTCATCCTGGTATACAGACCACCAACATATGATGCAACATTCGTCGATAGCTTCATAGAAGCCATCACCAATTTAGCCATCAACCACGAACACCTAATCATCTTGGGGGACTTCAACATCTGGTTCGAAAACAGCCACACCAACTCCCAAAACTCACTAATTGAACAACTCAGCACCATGAAACTACGACAACTAGTCAAAGGAGCAACGCACTCGGCAGGTCACACCCTAGATGCAATTTTCACCAAAGAAAAACTCATCACCACGGCACCTCCGCTACAAATACTATGGAGCGACCATCTCATCATCCCATTCGTGATCACTCTGCCTACCCAAGCCTACATCCAACACCCGAAACTCACAACCATCACCAAAAGAAACTGGAAACACGTAAAAAAAAACAACCTAATAAAACAACTGGAATTAACGAAACCCTCAACTACCGAATACTGCACAAATGGATCGCAGATACGATAGACAAGATCGCCCCGGAAAAACCGTTCACCTCGTCAAAAAAAAGAGCAATGGCAAAATGGTTCACCCCCCTATTAAACGACATGAAAAAGGAAAACAGAAAGATAGAATTGGAATGGAGGAAAGAATACAACCCAGGGAAAAAAACACTACACCAGAAACAAATCCGTGCATACAAGAATGAAATTCAAAAGGCAAAGAAAAGACATTATGATGACAGAATCAACAATGCCACCAACACACAACAAGAAATGTTTAGCATCATTGAAGAAATGAGAAACCCACGAGGCTGTGATAACACCCCAACCCCCTCAGGAAAACTATGTAACGACCTGGCAGATCACTTAAAAAAAAAAAATCAACGACATCCGTCAAACCATACAAAAGCGACCAACCAACCACAACATACAACCCAACGAACCCAACTCGCAACCACAATACAAACTCCGAAGCTTTCCTGAAATATCAGCAGAGGCATTCGCAATGCTGGTTAAACGAAGCAAGAAAGCAGAATCACCCATGGACCCATGTCTCCCAGACATATACAAATCAATCCTTGCGCAAGGATCACCAGCAGAACACTACAGAAACCTTCTAAATCTATCACTATCAACAGGGACTGTACCGACGATCTTCAAATCAGCATATATCAAGCCACTCTTAAAAAACACAAGTGGCGACATAGATGACCTTTACAACTACAGGCCGATCTCTAACATCCCCACCCAGCGAAACTTCTAGAAAACTACCTATAATCTTCAAAAAATACAACATTACATGTTACAACTACGCAGATGACACTCAGATCATCTACAAAATCAAAGACACTGATGCCGACCATTCAACCCTTACCAACTGTCTAAAAGAAGTCTTCGACTGGATGGATGCCAACAACCTGAAAATCAACCCAGGAAAGACAGAAATCATGATCGTATCCAAAGACCAAGAGAACGAAACCACCATCCAATAGCCTACGGAAATGGGAAACACACCAACACCATCGAAGGTAGTAAAAATTCTGGGAGTCCTAATGGACAACAACCTAACCCTGGAGCCACAGATAAATGCAACAGTGAAGAAATGCTTTTTCCTCCTCCAGACGGCAAGAAGAATTCTACCTTTCCTCTCCTTCGCGCACAAAACACTCACTATCGTCGCCCTAATCATGTCTAAAATAGACTATGCAAACAGCCTCTACCTCAGAATACCTGCATAGCTCCTGAAGAAACTGCAATGGATCCAAAATGCAGCAGCAAGACTACTCCTCAAACTATCCAGAAGAGATCGCATCACTCCTGCCCTAAAAACCCTACACTGGCTCCCAGCTAAACATCGCATCACCTTCAAAACAATGTGCATAACGCACAGGGCAATCAGCGGACAAGGAGCAGAATTACTACAAAAGAACAGTGTACAAACCAACGAGACCCCTCCGATCGAGCAACGAAATCCGCCTGAACTCAAACCATACCTCAAGAAAAAACTTGGAGGCACCTCCTTCTACCACTTAGCTGCAAAAACCTGGAACAACATCCCAAAGGAAATAAGAAACACTGAAGAGCACCTAAAATTCAGGAAATCACTAAAGACCCAGCTCTACAACACCACAGACTACACCGGAAAAAGGAAACTGGTAAAAAGGATAACTAAACCGGAAAGACAGGGACATCCCTGACCGGGTAGAGTAAACCCCACGGCAGCTGGACGGGTGACATTGGATAGACAGGAACACAGGCGGCACGCACAGAGACTGAGCCAACTAACCCAGACAATCCCACCAACACTCTCGCCCGCCCGTAACTTAACTACCGCCAGGTACCACGTTGGTGTGGAATTATCGAGACATTGGCAATTTACCCACTACAGGAGAGGTTGTCATTAGCAGATGCACTGGCCACGAGAGTCTAAATGGAGGATAAGGGGAGCCATGAGAGAGCATGTTAAACGCGGGGACTAGAGGAGTATGGAACCTGTATGCCAGTCAGACCCATATCAGGACAGAGCCGCAACAGGGGAGACTACGCAAGCCAAGCGCTTCAATTCAGGATAGAGACGCAAGCTAACCAACACTACTAACAATTTCCCTTTCTGCATACACCTCTAAAATTCTACACCAAACACAACCAAAACCTACAGCACAACAAACCGCACAAACTTCACTACATTGCAACAACAAAACAAAAACACACATACCCTTGCACAACAGTACACAACGACTACCGGCTGCAAACACCCCAGGCCCAGCCAACGGACCCACCGGGCTGAGGCCACCAACAGCACATCACTGCTCTCTTGCACTTTTCCTGCTTCCTCCCACTAACTCAACCTCCCCTCCTCTTTCAGAGCCGCCAGAGCGCCAAGGGACCACTACGGTGGTGATAGTGCGCGGTACAAATGTCCTTTAACATCAACATTAACATTAACACTAATAGAAACCTATGAAATTCAGTAAACAAACTTTGTTAAAGGGACTTTATGGTTACAAGTAAAACCGAAAACCCCCAGAAATTCGCCAGTTATGGTAAGCTAAACAACCATATTTCATGCCACCACTGCTAGACTAATGTCATTCATGATATCTCTGATGAAATCATATATATGGGCAACTTGTTTTTTTTCATTGACATGTGTAGGTTAGTTGTTTTTGTTCACTGACAGGAAGCATTTAAACATTGAAAAGGTACTATATATGTAGACATTAACCTTCTCGTATGTTCTTAAAGTACTTTCCTTTACAGTTTGAGCTCAGCTCATGGTGCACAAACATTGGGCAATGAGCAGGCCTCAAACACACAATTAATTTGTATACATGAAGATTAACTTTAATGTTATTGACATTTTCTGGTGATGTTTCTTTCTTCCTTATTTTAGGTTCCCTGTATCTGCCTCTTATTTGTATTCATTGTGTGTCTTCATATGTATTGTCAGATAGTACAGCAAGTTGAGCACTCGTTCTGACATCTGTGAGTAGCCTGCTGATGCAGGTTCGAATCCCAGCAGGGTCAACTCAGCCTTTCATCCTTCTGAGGCCCATAAATTGAGTATCACGCAGTGGGATAATAATAACAAAGGTTATTTCAGCACTTAGATACCTGCGGGTGTGTAGCACTATATAAAAACGAGTTATTATTATTTGTACTAATTGAGGTCTTGAATTGTTAGCTATGTATGCCATGTTTAACATTACTCAACATTCTGATACGGTAGCATTAATTAATTTACTATCCCAAATTACCTGATTAAAGATATTTTACTTCTATAGTGCATGGTGCACCCATTGCCTATGTGTATGCATGACTATGTTCCTGTATCAACAACAACACTCCAATATCATGTTTTATTTGGGCAACTACATTCTTTAATACATTAATTAGTTCATAAGGAGGATGAGATTAATGTGCTCCTTCAAATATTTTGTAGTTATATTTGATTGCTATCTTTATCTTGACATTTTTGAAAGATCTCTTGTTTTTATAATACTTACCTTGGACTCTGCAGGAGCTTCTGGATCCTCCGATGTTAGTTCCATTCTACTCACTGCCCCACACCCATGTAGAATCAAATAATCTCCACCCGAGTGTGAGGTGAAAGGAGTGGGATGTGTTGTTGGATGTTGCAACCCAGGAATGTCTGGCGAGGTACCGGATATGAAGAACCTAGGACAGAAATGATGTGGGTCAGTAATTTCTGTGGTGGTTTAACCCTGCTATCACCCCCTCTCTGGGACGACTGGGCTCACCTGTTGTACTGCGCGTGCGGGGGAGGTTCCTTGTAACATCTATGACAGTTACTTCGCTGGCACTGCCCAGATAGGCTGTGGGTTAAGGATGTGGTTGCTATCCTAATGTCTTTATTCTCTGCTTGCTTAAAATTCTCTGTGGCCTTGCGATGGTTGCCTTTATACTTTGCTCCTAAAGGTCTCTGTGGTTTTGATGTGGTTGCCTTGTGCTCTACTTACTTGCTTGTGCTCTGCTTACTTGCAGTCTCTTCGTGCTATGCTTGCTAGCAGTCTCTGTGGTTTTCAGTGATTGCCTTCTGCTTGCGCCTTTCCTCTCTGCTTGCTTACATTCTCTGTGGTTTTGGCGGTGGTTGCCTTGCTGCACTACACCCGTGTGCAGGTCTGGTCTGGAGCACCAGAGGTTGTGAACGCAGTAAGCATGTGTGTCCTAGAAGTGTTCCAAAGCCTTTGTTCCTGCCGTGGTTACTAACTCACTCTTCTTTTCTATTCTGTAGGCCACTGGATATTGGAGATGTTGCAGGATGCCTGGGGGAAGAAGCAGAGAACCAGCGTGAACTCCTGTGTCTTTCCTCTTCTTTTCTGCAGGTCGTTGGTTCCTGAGGAGAAGCGGAAGACCAACAGGAGACTCCGGTCTCGTACCCCAGGTCACAGGTACCGGAGATGATGCTGGATGCCAGCAGGGAGCAGCGGGGAGCCCGCGGTAAGCATTACTCTGCGGATTGCAGTGAAACGCAAAGCGGGGAAGGAAGCATGGGCGTGGTCTACATAGCAACCACACCCCTGCAACTGGCCTATGTTTGCAGCATATCAATTGTGTGCTCACTGGCAGCCATGTTGCGAGAAGCGAGGCAGCCACAATGAGCGGCCATATTGGAGGTCACAGCTAGTTCTTTAGGCAAATGGAAATGACAACGGTGGTGCAAGTGCTAACCATGAATCAAAAGGGTCCAGCCTTCCTTCTTCCCCTGATGGGTATATTTAAGAGAGGAGTAGAGAGGAGCAGGCTTACAGGCTTTGCTGGTGATTATGACAGCACCCCCCACCAAGGCCCCTCCTAGGGTGCACCGCCCAGGCCCAGGGCGGGTCAGATGGTTATGATGGAACCTGGCCACCAATCATGATGCATGTACATTAGTGGTGGGTTCCCATTTACGATCCAGTACCCAATATCCTTTCCAGGCAACTAGATTGTATAAGGCACCCCACACTAGCCTGGAGTCTAGAATGTCCCTCACTTCAAATTCAGGCTCGTTGTTGACCAACACAGGGGCTGGCGGGGTTATGCTAATGTGTGTGCCAGGTTGGACAGGCTTGAGTAACGAGACATGGAACACTGGGTGTATACGTAAAGAAGGTGGTAAGCATAGTTTGATGGCCACTCGGTTGATTATGGTTGACACCTGGTAGGCACCAAGGAATTGAGGATGGAACTTCCTGGGCCCCTTCTGCTGAATTTGTTTGGTGGCTAGCCAAACTTGATCGCCCACATGGTACTTGCGAGAGTCTCTTTGTTTACAGTCTGCAAACCGTTTCTTATTTTCTTTGGCTGCTTGTAAATGCGTAGTAGTTTGTTTTACGGTTTGATTGATGGTGTTGTGTAGTGCAGTGACTCCTGGCATTTGCAAGGTTTCTGGAGGGTCGTAGGTCGGGGGGTTGCCATGCAAGATACAAAATGGACTGTAAACTGTGGAAGCATGCACTGCATTGTTATATGTGTATTCGGCTATCCACAAGAGATTAACCCAGTTCTGATCAGTCTGAGGGAGCATACAACATAGGTATTACTCTAAAGTTTGATTTGTCCTTTCTGTTTGCCCGTCGGTTTGAGAGTGGTAGCTGGTAGATAATCATACCTCTATTTGTGCGGTAGCACAACATCTTTTCCAGAATTGGGATATAAACTGGCTTCCCCGATCTGAGATCACTACAGAAGGGAACCTGTGTAATCTGACTATCTGTTCATGTAAGGTCTGGACTAGGGTACTTGAGTTGGGTTGTCCCTTGAGTGCATGAAGTGGGCCACTAAGCATTGATGCAGAATGATGGGAAAGAAATATCAAGGTGTTTAAGATCAGCTACAGTCCTCTTTTGACCTATTGTTTACAAAGAACTTTCATCTTATAATTAAGCTTTCTAGCCAACCCCAATTGCCCGCTAGCCCAGGTTGTCCCTCAGGCAGTATGGAGGGCTCTAGGCTGTTATGATCAAGTGTAGACTTGGTGGGAATATGTTAGTACCCTTAGGACTGGCTGCATGGATGTGTTGCAGGAGTCCTTTGGGCACTTGCAGTGGCAGGAGAGGAGGAGCTGTAGTGGCGTTGCCAGAGCTGGTGACGCAAGCAGGAAGAGGTGTGCCATCCGTCCGGAATAGGAATGGACAGATAAAGTTGTATCAGGCCCTTGGCTAGGAAGACAATGGAGCATAGAGATGGGGAGGTGGAGAGCAAAAGATGGTGGTCAGAACGGGGAGCAGCAGCCAAGAGACGTGGGACCCAGATACTATTATGACATGGCAGAATCGCTGATGTATATCTTCCAATATAGCCCAGAGTTTAACCAATGAGGATTAGCAAAGCCACTCTCTGGAGTATGAATGTTTTTTTCATCACCACTGATGAGATTCGTACGCTAAAGCAAACTTAACAGCATACAAAAGCCTGTGAATTCCCCTTCTCTGCACAAAAGGTATGGATTATGGGCCTGATTCGTGGAAGTGTTTCATAATGGTGCAATCCCATAGGAAAACGTTCTGTGAATCAGGGCCCAAGTATCTCGGCACAAAAGAAAATATTTTCCTCAGCTTGATCTTGATATTCTAAATAGCACGGATATAAATTAGTGCACTGAGAATTCGCCTAACACAAAAAAAGCATAGATCTCTTTCCATCATTTAGCATCTAAAAATATAATCCATTAATGTTTTGCTTTTTTTTTAAGAAACTTTGGCAGAAGATTGCAAATAATCAAAGTTACTCTAACACAAATCGTTTAAAAGTATTACCAGAAGGGGGAAAATAAATGTTGAAAGTTGCTGCTTCATACATCTTGAAAGGCAAAACAGGTTTGATAAACGATCATATTTCTAGAGAGATCCTTTCCTGGGTAATTCCGTTATCTCTGAACTCCTAAACCTATTGTGGTCCCATGCAGTCAGAAAGCATTGCACAAAACTAGGCTTTGCTCAAATCCGAGTGGTAGCCAGAAGGAAACGGGGGCTAATAAAAGGAATGGGATAAATGAATATCATTGGGCAAATGAATCCTGCAACATATGTTGTTCATTTTCAAAGTGTATGCAACAATGTGAATAACAATCCTCCTTTGGGCATCTTGGATTAGACACGAGGTGCTTCTTCTAGCCCCCCTGCGGCTAACTGTCCCTTTGGCTGCTTCTAAAATATTCTCTTTCCACACATGTATTAATCCCAATTTCTCTTCAGCTGGATACCTGTGAGGATGCCACCCTGACCCAGAGTGCTGTGAGGTAGTGTTGGCACTGCAGTTAATTCACCGTCACCACCTGCCCATGAGACGTTGATGAGCCAGTGAAATCTAATGCCCCTAAAGCTAGGATGTAATCTTTGGGAACAGCCTTAAGGTGAACAGTTTGGCCGTCTTCCAAGTGAACGGTGCGTGCTGCGCCTGCGCCCTAGGTATGACTGTCTCCGTTGAGCTCTGGATACGCGCAACTGTCTCGTCCCATTTCATGAATGTTGAACTCGCCTTAAGCTAGAGCGAACATTCGTTTTCAGGATCGGCTACAATGCACGGGTTCATGCTATTTTACTTTCCAGCTCACAGTGCGAGATTGGTTTTCATTTGAAATTACCTGTGACTACAATATTCAGGATCCACGTGAAAAACATTGTGCAAAGAATTGGACACTCTTCCTGCCTCTCAGTAGCCAGAATTCATGTTCATGGAAGGATACAATATTGATAAATTGGTGGCTGCACATTATTCGCTGTACATTTGAATTGAGAGGTAAAATAGCAGAAGCATTTAGACCCAATGCTAGAGGATAATAAAGAATCGAGTCTGTTGTTGGCGCAGCGCAGTGACATCTACCTCAACGCACTGTGCCCTATGCCCATGTTCAAGTACCACTCTGTTCTGTTTTAGTCATCGAGGTCATCGCAAAATCCTGTGGACTTGGTTGCAAAAAAAAGCATGCTGCGTTTCTTCCCTACGAGTCTTTGATGAGTATGTGTGTTTTTTTTGTTTTAATGTGCCAGCAGGATTTTGGGAAACGATTGCCAAATTTGAGCACACGACATGTTAAAGAGTTGACGGTGCCCTGACGTTCATTAGGCATACATTCCCCCAATATGCGAATGTCAGCCGTCACCACAACTGGCCAAGGTATGTATTATTCCAACTTTTTTAAACAGTTATTAAACGTGTCGTAACCGCATGAGAAATCGGGCGATTCTGGACCATATATCCATGCGGTTGTTGTCATGGAGGCTTCCAGGCAATAAAGGAAACCGTTATTAGAAATCCGAAATAGACATATGTTTCAAATGACAGCCACTTTCGGTGATAAACAGAATGGGGGGTGAGGGGCGGATTTTTCAAGGTCCTTGGAGCAATAAATAAGGGTGTTAACGACGAGTGTGGGTGTTGTGCTGTTTTAACATTTGTATACCCTCGCTGGTGCATTTTTTGTGGTTTTTGAAGGCGAGGAGGGGCACAGAACAAGAGTTGTTTCTGCTCCCTGTTCCCCTTCAAAAACAGGTATTTACTCAGTATGGTGTGTAGAATCATTGGATTCCTATGGAATTAGAGGCTTTTTACACCAGCAAAAAGCAGGCAGATTCCCATATGAATCCACTGTGAATGGTGTCTGCCACACTCAAAAGGAAGGTGTCAAGCGACTTCTCCAGCATTTTACACCTCACTTTTGCACTTCACAGTGCAAATAACAAAAATTGCCCAGAGGGGACCTGTTTGCAAATAAGTACAAATTAAATGTTTTCCCCTCTAGGCAATTAAAACCAGGGGCAAAATGAGCTCTTAGGTAAAAAGTGCAGAATCCATCAAAGTTAATCTTAATAACTGATTGGGTATTTCATACTGTCAACAGAAACGGCACTGAAGTGCACTCAGTTTGCTGGCACATGACCCCAGGAGCAAATCACGATTCTGAGCTTGCCTTGCGTTCTCAAGCTGCGGCCGCTAAAGTGCGACATCCATTGCATGTGTGTAGGAAATCCCTGCACTGCAATGATTGTGATGACAGCACGCACGTCCTCATAAACCGCAGCATCGCAAAGGCCAAAGAAAAAGCCGGCCAACAGCAAACTTGGTATATATTTTCTTGTAGACACCATGGATTTTTTAGCGCGGTGAAAAGTGACTTTGCACTGGTGCAAAGTAACTTTCCACTACCAACGAACACCCGGATTCACAGAGCGGTGCAAAGTGTATTTTTCTCAGTGCAAACTCGCTTTGCACTCAAGAGTACTTTGCACTGTAAAAATACACTTTGCACCGCTCTAAATCAGGGTGTTTGTTGGCAGTGCAAAACTCACTATGCACTGAGCTAAACATTTCACGAATTAGGCCCCAAGTTCTTGTGAGAAAAAAAATGGTGCCAACAAATATGAATTTTTCGAACAATGCCCCCATGATACATCCGACATAGTATGGAGACTGCTACTTGACTGGGTGTAGCATTTATGCTCATGTTTTACGAATGCACATACCTACTAGGTCAGCATTGCAGTACCTGCTGCTAAATACTGAACACAATCCCTAGTGACTCCCTTTCTATGCCAAGTTCAATACCATAAGGCGTCAAGAGCGCGCGCTTGCAAAAGTGACGCAAATTGGACATCATTGTCATCATGGAGTAGAGTAGAAAGCATGCGCATAAGGCGCGTGTAGAACTTGTATGCATGCGTTTTACTCCGCTCCATATTTCCACAGATTTGTGTGGCACAGCAGAGGCACGGAATGGAATTGTCTTTTCCGGCATCCTTACCCGTGCCACCATGCAAGCACACATACGTTTACGACAGCATCACATTTTCATGCTGCTGCAAATGCATGGGATTCCTAGGGAATCTGCCTGCTTTTTACACCTGCTAAAAGAAGGCAGATTCCATAGGAATCTATAGCAAATGTTGCCTGCTTTGCACACATTACAGATGGCATTCACATGCACACTTTCCGCAATGAAGCACAAAATTAAGGCATAAAGGTGATTTCCTCTGCTTTTAGTCTTTCTGTTTGCACGCTGCAGTGCAAATGACAAACATTCCACGGAGAGGGCCTGTTTATATGCAAGTGTAAACGTACAAAATGCCTTCTGTTTAAGTTAGACAGACTTAGAAAATGAGACTCATTCGGGTTGTGAGGCAGTTGTGATAATGAATAGACTGACGAAAAGACTAAAAGTCTGGGGCAGGGTATTCGCGACAGTTTGGGTTATCAGGGGGTGCCCAGAATGGCAGCGTGGCACCTGCCAAGCAGAGTGATAAAGAAATACATCACATCCCCAGAAATCTAAACATGGTGGTGATGAAAACCTTGAGTCACTAGTGATGGTCTGCATTCTTAGGCAATCCCTCAAAGTGCTAATGAAAGCAAGATGAAGTGCAGATTGGTGCAATGCTCTAACAATTATGGCCAGCAATGGCACAAAATAGTATCCTTTCTAAGCAGCATTGTGGACGAGTTTGCGCCTCACCATCAGTTTGAACGAACAGCAGACAGCATTGCTTTCAAGGACATGTTGGATTAGGGTGTTTTTTTTTTTCTCCATGATTCGGGCCGTAAGTGCACATGGAGCTTTAAGACTGCATGCCCACAACACCCATATATGCTTACCTGCATATCCTCTTTACTGACATCAGGCGACCTGTTTTAGTGGAATACGGAACAAAATATCATAACCAAGAACTGATATGTATTGGGATCAAATATTGTGAACGTTTGTATTAAGCATCTGCTCCATAGATTACAATGCATGCTTATATGTCGTTTCCTGTCTACGTTTGTTTCTTGCAATTTATCATTTCTCTACTTGCGATTTCGCCTCTTGCAATTATTGTTTGATGTTTCACTTTCAAATTATTAAGGGCCGAATTAAAGTGCATAATTCAGTTTCCATCGTTCGGGGCATGAACAAATGATTCTACTGCTCACTCCCCCGGTGTTCAAAATGTCCAGAAACATCTTATTTTAACAGGCCATTGGTGAAATTGAAAAGCAGGGAGGCCTGGAATCGAGACATCTTGACTTTCAATCAAAATAAACAGCAATAGGCTGCTTGCGAATGTAAAACACTTTTTGTTCCCCCAGCAAAAAAAAAAAAACCTACAACTTTTCTGAGCGTGCACCCTGTGCTCTGGAGCCTATCAAACACACCAAAGGTCAGAAGTGTTAGTGTGACTTAGATTACTTGGACAAAGCCAGGGCCCGGTCAGCACGCTGTGGGAGAGTCCCACAGGCTGTGCCTCCGCTGCTGCCACCAACGAGTTCTAACGGAAAGGGGAGGAAAGAGCGCCGTCCGGCACCTCAGACAGATTACCAGCCAATGTGCTATTCATCAGGGCGAATCAAAACACGCGTTATTAAAATGCTTTGCAGTGGCACATTTCAAAACAAGGCCAAGATGTCAGAGGGGGTGACCGTGCCATCATCCGGCTTCATTCCTGTCCGCTTGCTCTTCAAACTGCAAAAAGCCACAAGTGTGCGGAACAAGGAAAATAAACACGCGGGAAGAGGCGAGCCGGCTTGCATTGTGTTCTGGTGAGGCAGTTCACAGCCTTAAAGGGGTCCTTTATACTTGGGGTGGTTGGAGCACAGCTGGGGCTGACCCTGGGTCTCCCAAGCCTGGCTTAGTCCAGGACATCAGAACCTTAGAGCTCCCAGTAAAACAAATATATTGTCCAAAATACGGCTTTCGCTTGATGGTGCTGCCCTACTCATTGATGGAGCCATGTGATTTGCCTTATTTCTGGACAGGATGTTTACCATATAAGACTGTTGTTTTGTTGGAAGGCCCACAGTGCCCCTGCTGTGGGTCAGGGCACACACTTAAAGTGGGAAGAATCCTGCAGCCCCATCTAAAAGTGATGGACTTTCTGAAGTTGAGTACATTTTGCCCTGCCCCTTTTCCCGAATTTCTGAATAGCATCAACAAGTGAACTTCTTTGGATATCAACCACCAGGGTTCTTTTGTGGCTGAGTAGATACAGACTGAAAAGTAGAGGACAGCATGAGATTATTGAGGGGTGTCTATAGGCAGTGCACATATATGTATGATGATTTGATCATGAATGCTGGCACAGTTTCTTGGTGCTGGCAGTGCTGGCATAACATTTATTGGGGGAACCCTCTCATCCTTGGAGGGGTGCGGCCATGGGGAGTAGGGGGCGGGGCCAAGCTGCATGGCTCATGGCCAGGCCACATGCTATAGTATCTTTTCATAGAACCCAATCCTGGTCCTTTGCATAAAAGCAAAAGAGCATAATGGGAACATACGAATGTCCACAATTTCAAACCTGTCTTATAGTGATTCAGTAAGAACCCCTTTGAGCAAATAATGGAAGTTGTGTTCTGCGGTTTTGATTGGTCACAGTACCCACCGTAAGAAAATAAAATCCAGAACCCACAATAACGCTACTTGACAGTTCTGAACGCAGGGTTTAGAGATTTAAAGCTGTAGCGTAACAGGTGCGAGTGTTGTTTTCGTCTTGTGTTGCTTTTTCCTTTGTGAATGCAGGCCTGTGCACACTCATTGCAAAGCCAGGGCTGGACTACCTACTCACACCTGGCATGAAGCGACCTAAAACCTCTCCCTTTCCCGTTATAAGTATAGACTTAAAATTCCCAGAGTGCATAGCAGAGGTCTGTTAAAAGATGTAGCACCACATGGTGCCAATTTGATAGCGTGACTACAAGTACCAGAATGCAAGAGGATGCATTTAGTAGGTCAAGAGAGATGGAGTTACCATAACGGCAGTAATCCACTGTCTCTATCGCTTCAGCAAGCCACATATGCTGTCTTTCGCGCAGGGCAGTGTTTTACGCATCGTGAACCAGCCCGAGAGACCCAAGCTACAAAAGACTATGGAGTTTGCCATGCCAAACTCACAAAATTATCTTTTTGTTGTGCATTTTAAATGACCCTTCTTGCCTGCTGCACCCCCAGATTCCTTTCCTTGCCAGAGGCATTACAAAAAGCGAGCATGTGCTTTGAGCAGGTTACATGGGCTGTGGGGTGATTCTGGGCTGAAAGGTGGCAAACATATAAGCACAGGAATCGTATTTCTTATCAAAAGTAGTTGTAACTCTAATCTCGTTGGAAGACTCCACATGCAGGGCTCAGCACTCCAAGATGGAGCCGGGGCAGAAGAGGATCACCTGAAGTAAGGTAAATATGACGTACTGCACTTCCGCAAACACAATGATTGGCTGCTTGTTATGATTAGAAGCCGAAGCTGATATTCAACTTCTGGCCAATCATAAGGATTAGAAGGAAACAGCCAATCGTTGTTTGCAACTTCACCAGCCAGGCTGTGCTTAGTCCCAACACAGTGGGCCTCATTGTGAGTATGCCGGTCCTGTAACAAGGGTTCCGGTAAGCTACCGGCACCATTGTTATCGGACCAGAATTCTCCGTTCTCCGAGTTCTGCGGGCGGGTGCCATCCCTCCTGCCAGGTCTGACCTGGCGTGTGGAACGGCACCCACTCGCAGACTTTGACAGAAACACTGGCACTGTTATCAACGGTGCCGGTGCTTCCATCCTCCCCATTCCCATTGAGTCTTATGGGACTCGAATGGGAATGGGGAGTTATTTTTACCAGCGCCTGGCTTTGGGGAATAACGGGACCGCTGGGGCTTTAATGCCCAGGTTATTCCCCAAAGCCAGGTGCCAGTAAAAACACGACTCCGGCGGCAGCAGTGCCGTTTTTTTTACCAGCATAGCTACAGCCGGGGTCGTAATGGGGCCCAGAGTTTCCCCACGCTCTGAGCTGTCCCTCTGCCATCGGGCTCCTTCGCAGGGACTCCTGAGCTTTTTTTGCACAAAGCATACATCCCAGGGCGCAGGGGCAGTTTGGGCCACGGGCCTACCTACACAGAACGCCGCTCTGGCAAGATATTTGTTGCTGGAGCGGAGCTCCGTCTTGTTCCGGCTCAAATCCTCCACTGGGTGCTGGGCATTGGTTGTTAATATAACTAAAATAGAGTTAAGCAATAAATATACAGTTGGCCAAGATCAAACCTTTTGAGAGAAAGGAGTTCAGACTAAAACCTCAAATTCTTTATGCATTTTAATTCTATGTTACCGCTATAACCAGTTTGTGCCCAACTTCAGACCTTTATCAAGAGTACCAGTGCACAGGTCACTTATGGCATACATTTGTTGCCATTGAATTCTGATTGTGGGCAAGGACCAAAACGGAATGTATTTGTTGGAAGCGAGCATGGTGCAATCTTGAACAAATGAGCTGCTATTGCCTTAAACATGTACTGCCCAGTACTCTCACACTCTATTTGCGTTTTGGCAGGAGTAGGTTTTATCTTTAATCCCACATCACCACGTGGCAATGCATATTTTCTGTTCTCTACTTGACGTTGAGGCGAGTGCAAACATACGTACGCAATGTTGTCAAGAAAATTACATAACATTAGTGGACGGTTCCAATGGGCAGATATCCACGCTGATGTCATCCGTCACGGTGGCACCCTAAATAAGAACCTAGAAGGAAGTGTTAGAAGGGAGGCCACAAAGCCCGTTTTATGCTGCCTAATCTTCCCTCTTACTTCCTACACAAAGGTGATGCTTCGTGGCACTTCGTTTATTTGCATAAATGGAAACCTTATTTGCTCCCTTTGCCAAAGTTCTTAACATTTCACTCAAACATAGCTGGGAAGAAATGTGAAACTGAGGCGTACTTCATTGCAGGAAACTGACAATTACTTCCGTAGAGATGACCGGTACTGTGATTGTATCTTTAGCAGTTGTTATGTGTTGAATGCTGGGGGTTGTGTGTTTCACTGTCAGTGAATAATTGAATGCCGAGATGAGAACCAAATGTATTCACTGTGGGGACGCTGCACTAAAATGTGGAGTGCACAATCAATTCAAGAGCAAATGTTTATCCCATGTCATCTGATTGCTGTGTTGAGCTCTGATTGGAGGAAAGACTGACCATTATATGAATTGCACATTCTGTAGCCCACAGTCTGATATTTTCATGATAAACAGTACATTACATTGGGGGAGGATACAATCCATGCTGGAAATTGTAAACATTTACTCTGGGAACCTACACCTTTGCGTGGGTGGGGGGATTGTGGTTAGGTCTGGGGGTTATGTAGCTTGGCATGATGGGTTTAGCCCACCCCCTGTCTCTTCATGGAACCCAATCCTGGTTATTTGCCTAAAAGCAAAGAGCATTTTGGGAACCTGGGAACGACCCCATTTTACATTTGAAAGATGTCTCTGGTAGTGATTCAGCATGAAACCTGTTCATATTCGCCCATTTGGACAGATTATTGAAAAGACGTGATGCGTGTGCTGTTTCCTCACGCAGCTCACATTATAGCTGGCACAGTTCAGGAGCACATTTTGTGGGTTGCCGGGTGAGCCTAGCACTTAGGGGGATAGGGCCTCAGGACAGGATGGCACACCAGCAACACACACTTTTCCAGAGCTTAGCTCCATCTTGTTCTGGCCCATTCCGCACCCCGGATACAATTATATGATCACTTGTATAATACATTGCAGGAAAATACCACTGTTTCGCAGAGATGAATAGCGCTGTAGACGCAACTCAGGGAAATATCCCAGGCAACTGAATGCAGTTGTGAGCTCTGTGAGTCCCAAACATGCTAGTTTAGGTCTCAAAATCGATTTCTTCCAGAAATGACGTAGAACGTAGGCAATAACACAGATCAGTGTCAGTCCTAGGGTAAGGTGCCTTAAATTAAGACACTTCATTGATTGAGAGACATGTATCGGGTGCTGGAGAGGGAAGAGTTACCTTCTGGTGGTAGTCCCAAATGTGCTTCTTGTCTTAAAAGTAGAGAACGTTTGGAATAATGGGACACTCTTCCCAGTCACAGGTGCCAATCAAGAAAAGATACAAAAACTCCAGATTGAAAACATCCAACTGTAGTCAAGGAAAGATGACAGTTGTTTGGAAACTTGAACACCAGGTGTAGGGCAAACTTTAGAGAATAATATATAACACACATTTTAGTGAATTTCACAAGGGGCTGGCACTTGCATTACTTTGCTGATTCTTTCAGCCCTTGGTAAAAGGAAAGGTATCTGGAACCTATAGATTGTAAGTAACTTTGTCCTTGGCATAGTAATATTCACCGCACTTAGGCACTTTGCACAGGTGTCACCTGCAGTCACCAACAGCAGGTCACAAAAAAGGAGTAATCGCGAGGGCCAAAATACAGACATTTCTCTAATTGGGCAAAATGCAACATTGTGGGATCCTGCCACAAGTGAAGACTTGAGAAGTCTTTGGGCCTGATTTACAGAATTTTCGGCACGCTGAAAAGTGACTTTGCACACAAATCAGCACGCAGAACTCTTTCCGTCAATTCATGGAATTGACTCTATGTGCATTTCCGGGACCTTACTGGGGCTGTGCGCAGGTCAATCACCTCTTTGCATGCAGTCTGGTGCCCTGTGCAAGAATACACGTAAAGTGCAAAGTAGAGAAATAAATAGGGGACAGGACATACATATTCCTAATTTTCCAGACAAAATGAGGAAGACCGTGGGCGTGTTGAGAGACAGACCACGCAGTGTAATTTGCACGCCCAGTCAAGCGCAAACCAAACCAAATTCATGGAACCCAATGCATAACCCCACATCGGGAAAAGTTACAAGCACACGTTGTGGACACAACACCACATTATAGGAGGCGCAGAACACTGTGCGCGTAGGTCCAATGTGCACAGGTAGGGTCCACATAGTAATTTATGGATGATGGCACGTGTCAGTTTAAGTTAGGGGTGCATGTATGCAGATAAGCAGGGTGCAGCCATCATTTACGGGGGTTCGCATGCAGA
This sequence comes from Ambystoma mexicanum, assembly GCF_040938575.1. Lineage (NCBI taxonomy): Eukaryota > Metazoa > Chordata > Amphibia > Caudata > Ambystomatidae > Ambystoma > Ambystoma mexicanum. The sequence goes on along the minus strand of NC_090932.1, from coordinate 433,978,423 downwards.
TTCACCCGGAGCCGACTTGAGTTACGTGACATGCAACGCATTTTTCAGGGTGCAGTAGGGAGTTATGGGGACCTGTACACAGTGTCACTGTGGTGCTGCCTTGATTGCGGGGGGACGTCCCGCAGTATTGACAGGGTGCATGATGACAGGGAGGTAGACTGCGCAAAGGTTGCTATATGTGGCTGGATCTGCTTTGGGGGGCCGTGTCGTGGGCATTCCGGCTGCTACTTGCACCTAGGGTTATTTTTCATTTGAAATTCCATGAATACGCAGAAAGCGCATAACATGCTTTCTTTTCGTGCAGGTACGAGCAAAGTGGTGTTATGCACAGAGGACTTTGTGGGGTCTGCACACATTTTCTATAAATCAGGCCATGTGAGTGCTCTTCCAAAGAGACTGCGAAGCTTAAAATATCCTCAATTTAGAGCAGTGTTTAGGATATTGAAGGGAAGACCATTTGGGAAAGTTTCTAATGAGTGCCTGAGTCACAGATGTAAAGATTGTGGGGGGTGCGCAAGCTAAGCTCCTTCCACTAAGAATGATCACAGAGACATTGGGGCTCATTACGAGTTTACTCGTGTATAGTAAAAGTGATAGTTATTCTGGTTACTTGCACTTTTACCATTCCTGCAAAGTAAGTGTTCGCGGCAGTACTATTGCTGGTATTACTGACACTGGTATTTCCAACAATGGAAATACCGGTTCTGGTAAAACCAGCAACAGAATATCTGATGGCGGCGCAGCCAGTGCCGGTATTAACAGCACAATGGTATAACCGGCTGATTACCAGTCGGAAATGGCAGTAGCACTGCATTTTTCACCGGTAATGCCAGCAAATTCAAGGTGGAGATACCTACACCAGAAAGCAAGCAATAAAAGCATACATGTGATGGAAATGAGGCCACATGTGAACCCTGTGCACCCAGGTGCACACAATGCACCCAGGAAGAGTACAAAAAGGCCATACCTTCTGCAAAACCACTTCCCTGCACCACCATGATGCTACCAATCACAGTCTGCTGTGCCATGAAGCTGCTTCAGGCCAAAATAAAGCAGCAGGGCCTGGACTATCACCAGAGGGAACAAGGGGTAGTGGAGAGGAGGAAGAAGTGGAGGAGGACTGTGAGGAGGAGACGCCATTCAAAGTGTGCACCCATACTCTGTGAAAGGGCTACACCATGGGCCCTCACTGAAATGCACAACCTCAACCTCTTCTGCCTCAACAACGTGACCATTGCAGACCTTAACCAGATCCAGGATGACATAAGGAGAATTATCGGCATCAATACAGCCATACTACTGTTGGTAAACCTGGTGTGGGTCCTGCACTTCCTTGGCACGGGCACATTCCAGCACACTTTGAGCCAACTGCATGGCATTTCATAGCCTGCATTCTCCAAAGTGCTGTGTCAAGTGCTGGACACACTCAAGTTGCATGCAGGACAACACATTGCACTCCCCACCACCCTGGCACAGAGGAACACTGCAAAGGCAAGACTTTGTGCCATTGCAGCTATGCCCAATGTGGTGGCAGCCCTGGATTGCATGCATGCAGAGCTGGTTGCACAAAGTCTACGAGAATCAAAAGCAGTTCCATTCACTTAATCTCCAGGTCACCTGTGATGACGACTTCACGATCCCCCACTGCTGTGCCCAGTTCCCAGGATCAACCCATGATGCCATGGTGCTGCGGAACAGCACGTTGTCAGTGTACATGGAGTGGCATAGAGGCCAATGGACCCAGGCATTGGTTGAGTACATGTTCCATTACACTAACATTGCGGTACAAGTGGCATGGTATGGGGGGAAGTTACCCACACATTAAGATTGCATGCCTGACAAGGTCCCATACATGCAGGAGCCTCCTGCACACCCAACACATGACATGCTTCAACCCCTAACGAAGTAGGACATGAATCACGATGCAGCAGTGAATGGCCAAGACATACTTCCCCAACAGCCCAGCCACACACACACTGGACTACAGGTACACAATGCAACATCACACATCCCACTACATGCATGGTCTACAAGGATGGGGGGCTGGTCCATCTGATTTCATCCAAAGTATGTACAGAGGGTGCCGCAAGAGCCATGGAAGAAGTGCAAAGATGACAGATTGCAACATACCCAATGACCAAGGTTACCGTTCATGCAAAGTCAAACCACACATTAAAAAATATGCACAAGGAGAGTAGTTGCTACTACAGCACCCTGGAGGTTTGAACAGCCTGCCCAGCCCCAGTCACCCCTGGTGCAAGCTGAAGGCGCATGACCGGATGGCGCTAGCCAGGCCCATACACCTAAGGGCCTCTACTTAAGGGCAACTTTGTCTCGACCTGATCAACAGCCACTACAGCAGCCGCAGCAGCATCAGAAGGGCTGGAGACCTCCCCGTCAGCTTCTGGCGAAGCGCAACCTCGACCACGTGACCGGCATCAATAAAGCTCCAACCTAGATTATTGGGCTAAGCAAGAAGATCTTGAGGCATCTGGTGGTCTTTGATGCCACAACGTGCCTCCCGCGCTCAGTTTGTTTAGCCTGCATCACCTCCAGTTTTCACGTTTGAATCACCCGAAATGGTGGCCACCGCATTGTTTACATGTTGCTAGGCAACATGCACAGCTGCGGATAGGCCGAGAGCGCCCTTTTGAATCGTAGCGCATGACCGGATGGCGCTTGCTGGGCCCATACACCTAAGGGCCTCAACTTTAGGTCAACCCTGTCTAGACCTGTCCGGGCCTATACCATGCTGAGGGGCCACTCACGCCTCACGAAAATACATTTGCTTTGCTGTGACTCCTCCTCCCAAATCAGGTAAGCCAACATTGCAATGCGGGTCACATTTGTTTGGCCTTGTTTATTGCTGCTCCAGTGTGCGCCCTCCAGTCTTGACTGCAGACCAACCTCACCCGCACTAAGCCATCAAATCCTCGTAATTACATGCCGTTAGTCCTGTCTAGCAGCGCGCTTTATTCACTACCGACTCTTGTCTCTTACCCGAAAAGTATGTTTGTAGGTGCATTTTATGATATTCTCCTGCTCATACCTGTAAGTATATCCCATATAACCCTATGTTCTGTCATGCATGGTGCATGGAATGTCTTGTTCCTAGCTAGCTACTGCCTACGTGCCTCCCCATCGTGTTGAGTACCAGCAACGTCGAGTTTGCCCAGCCACTATGTTCCTCATTGTAATTACACCTTGACCCTGTGCTGATTACTGATCTTGTCGCTCCATGTTCTGTTGTACTCCTAGATTGCTAGTTGCCTAAAAACGATGCCAAACCATCTCTGCACCCATATTGCATTCAATGCCGTATTTTACACCGCCAGTGTTGTGCCTGTACCCGTGTTGTTGCCCAAATTGTGTACCTCAGTGTTTGAATCCCTAATACACCAGGAAACAGCCAGCCATAGGGTCTGTAGCGCAGCCCACTGCACGCCCACGTATCCCTTACCACACACAGCACAGCGTGAGCCCACTACCCAGTCCACCAAAGTGCATTCCGCCCCAGCGCTCAATCCTGCAGCATGACACGCTATCACCCGCACAACAAGCATAATGGGACTAGACTCCTATCCACCATTATCACTCTCCTAATGTTCACAGGACTCAGTCAGGCCATCAAACCAAATCAGCAGACTACCCAATCACCACCAACCTATTCTTCATGGGCCCAATCCACTATTAACATGGACTTACTAACTTTCTCAGGAGGAGCCTTTATCCCTATAGGTAATGGCTTAATGAAACTAGTTTGTCCCCGTCACCACCCCTTTCCCTGCCCCACCCCCATCCTTCCTAAAATCGCCCCTTCCTGCAACCTATACCAGCACTGCCCAAAGCCCATATGGGCAGCCCCAACGCCAGAAACCCCACTAAAGATGATACCCTCTCCTACAACAGCACACAGTCTAGTAGAATCTGCACTTCCCTTGCATCAGACCCCCACGGACATACCGTTTTAAGGCCAGACTTCCCCCACTACAGCCAACAACCACCTACCCATGCACGGGTAACACCAGACTCACCAGACTATCTACATGCTCTCGCCACAGCCCATCCCACACCACCAAGACACAACCACCCACACTGGCAACCAAATTGTTTAACACCTCCACCACTCCCACAGCTACAACACAAAGTACAGCCACCCCAACCCCAGCCAGAAACAAGAGCAACACCCATATCACCCAGGCCCATACACGCCACACCAACACCCCTATTCCAGGGCCATCTCCACTGCTCAAAGGAGTACTCCTTAATGTGCGCTCCCTAGGTGCACACGTCATTGAGATTCACAATCTCATCCTGGATCACCACCTTGATTTTCTAGTCATCACTGAATCCTGGCTGCACCCAGTGTCTGGACCAGCTCTCACACTGGCCATCCCCCCAGACTTCACCATATTCAGATCAGACCGTACTAACTCAGCAGGAATAGGGGTCGCCCTCATAGTCAAAAATCACATTCAATTCAGGTCTTGCCCCTGTGATAACTTGGAAGGTTACGAACTACTAGTTATCAAACTGACTACCAATCCTAACACAACTATCAACCTCCTCATTACATACAGAGCTCCCAACCACCTTAAACACCCTGAATCTGACATCCCATTCCTTATCACGCCCTACATCAAACCCAACACCAAATTCATACTACTTGGCGACCTAAATCTAGGATTGTATGACCCTACTGATCACAAAGCAAGTGCCTTACACTCCTCCCTTTCCGACATGAACTTCACTCAACTCAGTAATGGTCCCACCCATATTAAAGGTAGAACGCTAGATTGGATACTTACCCTGAACACAAACCTGTCTATCGATTCCATTTCAGCTATCAACTGGTCCGACCAGCACCTCATCTGCTTCCAAATTCTCACACAAGAAACACTCTCTAGGGACATGACACCCCTTAACCCCATTGAAATAAGAAATACTAAAAATCTGTCAGCCGATACCATCACCCCTGTCCTGCTAGTGGCACTCTCTGCACAAACCAGCATAGATACAGACCCAAATTGCCTCGCAGTTATCTACCACACCTGCCTCACCAACACCATCAACGCATTAGCACCTATCAAAGCTAAAGTACCACAGCCAGCCAAACGTTCCAACTTTTGGTTCAATGAAAAGCTAGTAGTGCTAAGGCACAACAAACGGGCACTGGAACACATCCACACACAAAATGGAACTATAGACTTTGCTAAAGCATTCGCCATAGCCAACCAAACCTACAAATCCACCCTAATAGAACAAAAAGCTAATGCCCTCAAGACGTGCATAAACAACGCAGCATTGAACACCAAAGAACTATTTGCCATATTGAAAGAACTGAAAAATCCCCTACCCCTCTCCGCCCCCATAAATGCCAGTAAAGCTTGGTGCAGAACCATACAAAATGCACTGGCATCTAAAATCAATACGTTCCAAAACAAAATTACAGCAAAAAAAAACTTTATTTGGCAGTAAAGAACCCCTTACCTCATCGCTGAGCCAAAATCCCATACACCCAACTACAGAATTCAAATTCTCGCAGGTCAGCCAAAAGCAAGTCCTTGATACTATCTCCAAACTCAAAGCCTCTACCTACAGCTTCCCAGACAAACTTGTCAAAATATTCGCTCCCACTCTAGCACCTATCATCAAAAAATCTGTCAATGTCCCCTTTGTTTCCATGGAAGTCCCTGCCAGCATCAAAGAAGCTTGGGTCACCACTCTGCTTAAAAAACCATCCCTGAACCCAGCGATACCTGCAAACTATCACCCAATAATGACTGTCCCGTTCCTGCTCAAAATAATTGATGAAATAGCCTACTCCCAAATCCAAAACTACCTGGAGGAGAACCACCTCCTAGGTGCTAGACAATCCGGCTTTCGACCAAACCATAGTACAGAAACGGCTCTTATAGATCTGAAAATCCAAATGGATATTTTAAGGGACACTGGTAACATTAGCATCCTATTATTACTAGACCTATCCGCTGCCTCCGATCTGGTGGACCATGACAAACTATGCAACACCTTGATCACCAATTTCAACTTCTGCCAAGAAGCCACTCTCTGGGTCAAATCGTTCCTTTGCGATCGCACCTCTAGAGTCATCATTGGCTAAGAAGCAGCTGACCCTATCCCAGTCCCGATAGGAGTGCCACAAGGATCCTGCCCATCACAAACTCTTCATAATGCCTACACCAAGCTACTCTTTGCAGCACTTGATGCCATGAGCGTGATCTACAATAATTTTGCAGACGACATGCAGATTCTTATCCCGATCACGGGTAACCATGAGCAAGACACCATCACAGTCAACAAAATCTATGCCACTATTCAAATCTGGATGGCCAACAACAGTCTTGTCTAAATGACGAAAAGACCAAGATCCTCATTGTGGGGTCTCCAGAAAAAATCAAAGCCCTCCACAAAGACTACAACTCCATAACTATCGATGGCACACCAATCCCTATTTCCCACCAAGCCAAAACACTAGTGGTCCACCTTGACACTAACCTCACGATGACCAAACATGGCAATGCACTCTCCTCTGCCACCTCCTACACATCTAAGCTCATCGCACTGAGTCGTAAATTCTTGACTCCTCAAAACTGTATTACGCTAGCTAGGGCTCTTATTCTGTCCAAGTTAGACTACTGCAACTTATTACTATTAGGTGCATCCAAAGCTAACATTGCCAAACTCCAACTCCTACAAAATAAGGCACTGAGAGCAGCACTAGGAATACAAAAATCAAACCATCTTTCCAAAATCAGAAGAGATGACCACTGGCTCCTCATCAAAGCAAGAATCTCCTTCAAAACACTCTGCATCACACACAAATGCCCCAACAACACAACCCCCACCTACCTCAATAATACCATTGCCTATAAAAAGACTACCACAGTCCTCAGATCCAGCAACAATTCACTTCTCTGTGTTCCCCGTTACCAAAGATCCAGAGCAGGTGGAACAAGCTTTGCAGTTTTAGCCCCGAAATTAGGGAATACACTTCCCCCCATCATCAGACGTGAACCCTCTCACCAAATATTTAAGAAAATATTAAAAACCTGGCTTTTTAACCTCTATGAATGAACTGTAACATATGCCTTCACTCGTGCAACCGGGTTCTGTTCAGAAGTACAAATACTCTTCTTGTGCACTATATTTCTTGTATTAACATGCAACCTGTAACCAGAAACGTAAGAACTACTATACTCCTCATGTATAATTAATTTATTTTATTTGTTTGTGACTTGTAACCACAAACGTAAGCATTTTGGAACACGATATTGACTTCGCATTGTAACCAGATAAGTAAGCATTCTGCAACCTACACCGTGATACCTCCGGGGCTGGGCGTATAACAAATAACAATAAATAAATAAATAAATAAATAAATAAATAAATAAATAAATGAGGTGGGGAACGACCAGGGCTAGAGACCACCAACACTAATTGAGTCCATGGAGTGTTTGTCAATTCAAGGCCTCAAGAATACTGGCATACGTGTAATGACATCCTGATAAACTGCATCTGAGGGACATGACACTGGTATTTGACATGGCATGTAACCGGGACACACATTGTTAGTGGCTGTTAAGACTCTCATTTAACTTCATTGTGTGACAAAACCAACACAATGGTCTTCTCAAGAAGGGCCAGGAACTCCTCTCAGCCAGGTGTGGGAGTCTCACCAGGGAGAAATCTAGAGCCAGTCTTATTCCTGAGGTGGATGGTGGTATTTGTGAGGGCAGCAATTCCTGATATGAAATGATATGATGCGGCATTTATAATGCGGGACTGTACACAAGTGTTTCTAGGTGCTACAAGACAAGGAGGGTAAAACAAGGGAGGACAAAATAACGATATTACTAGGTCTTGTGACATTCAGATTGCGCAAGTGCATGGAAGAGGGAAGGGCAGCAGTTCCAGCAGGCAGGGGAAGGGGAAAGTGCAGTTAACTCACAAGAGCAGTCATCGGGTGGCTCATAAATGCAGAGAGAAGGGCCTGTAGGGACTGTAGGGTTTCAGATACAGACACTTAAATGCTTGCTGGCATTAAGGCAATGATCATTGGTGGCACACCATTCCTGAATTGCAACCACGCAGTCTGGTATGAGAGAAGAAGCAGAGGTGGCTGAGGGAAGCCTGTATGAGAGCTCAATGTCATCCGCAGAGCATTGAAATTGGAGCAGAAAGTAGCGATGCAGTGGGCAAGAGGTGCCAGGGAGAATTTGAAGAGCCAGGAGAACACCACAAGTAGAGAGAGAGATATAAGAGAGGAAAGACCCCAGTTGGACCTGAGAGGGTCAGTCGGTGAGAAAGGAGGTCAACCAGACCAGGGCCTGATCAGTAATACCAAGTTTGTCCCGGAGATGATTGAGCAGGATGGCCTGGTTAAACGTGTCAAAAGCAGAAGATGGATCAAGGAGAATGAGAACAGAAGGGAGATTAGGGTCAAGATTGGAGAGAAAATCCTCACGGTGTTCAGGAGAGCAGTTTCTGTGCTTTTGGCAGCTCTGAAGCCAGACTGGTGGTCATCGAGGCAACAAACAGATTCTCTATGTAGATTAAGCTGGGAGATGGCCAGCTTTTCCAAGAGTTTGCCTAGGAAAAGAGTGTTGGAGATTGAGCGTTAGCCGGAGAGGAAGGATCAGCCGAGGCCTTCTTTAGAAAGGGGTGCCCAAGAGAGTGCTTAAGGGCAAGGGGAATGTTCCAGTGGCAAAGGTGTGATTGCAAAAATCGGCCAAGGCTGGAGCAAGGTTGTTGATGTGGTCCTTGATTGTTCTGGATGAGCAGGGGAGAACCTGCTTTGATGAGACTTTCATAGATTGGACTTGTCTAGAAACATCGTCAGGGTGAACAGGGGAAAGGAGGAGAAAAGAGGAGAGATGGCCTCAGACGGGCCAGCAGTGGTAGAGGAGGAGAAAGTGGAGGTAGAGGAAGAGAGGGTGGACAGGATGTCCTGAGTTTTAGTAGTGAAATGAGAGGCCAAGGCCATGCAGAGGGCCTGGGAGGGAACAGGAGAGGTAGAAATTGCAGCAGTATTGGCCAGCTCTTTGCAGATTCTTAAAAGTTCAGCCGAGTTGTTAGATGCCTCAGAGATGTGGGCTTGGATGTAGGCTCTCTTCTTAAAGAGGGGAAAGAGTCTGTACTGCCTTTGGAGCAGGCAGAAGGCCAGTTTGTCAGGGGCTGTGCCCTGGCCCTCCACTTCCTCTCCGCCACCCTACACTTGCGTTTAAGGGCAGCGAGGTCAGAATCATACCAAGAGTTGAACTTGGATTTGGGCTTCAAGCGGATCTTCATAACAGGGGCAAGGACATCCAGAGTGTTAGAGCTAAATAGATGAAGGGTAGAGAGGGCTGTGCCAGGGTGTGAGTCAGCCAAAGGTGCAGGAGGAGGACTGCCTGCCTGCTGACCCTTGATATAGTCTTTTTCTTTGCAGTCCACAGTTGTCTCACAACATGCCTCATACAGCAAATGCTCACCAGGCTCTCTCTGTTTCTTACAGTATCCGCAAAGTTATCCAGAACGAAGAACCACATCCGAAAATAATGAGACACTCCTCAGTGCTGTCCACACTCAGGAAACTACAGGCGACTGCATTGAGATCATCAACCATCCAGATTTCTGCACTACCATCTCACCATGCTGGGAGAGAGCGATTGCGCCGGCAGGAAAAGTGTAATGCACTAAGAGGCAGAGCCACAAAATCCTCTCATGCCCTAGCAGAGACACATCACCACTAGCGGTCTGCCCCCTAGACCAACAAGGAGTACTAAAATGGCCAACCATAAAACTTAACTTTGGGGCAGAAAGAACTGTGTCCCCATACACGGGCTGGAAAACTCAGCCTGCCTGGCTGCCATTGTTGTTCTGCGGGAGGCCCATGCAAAAGGAGAAGGTGGGGCTTAGCCCCCTAATTGTAATCTTGGAAGCATGCAGCGCATCCCGGGTGGGAAAGACAGGGCCAGATTGGGCAGGGACAGAAAGCCAACCCAAAGATAGGCTGGGGTATAAAAGAGGATCAAGGGAAGCAGGAAGTATGGTTTGCTTGGGTGAGGGCAGATGAGGTAGAGGTGGTGGACCAAGAGACCAGCAGTGGGAAGGAGGTAGCTGCGGATTGTGGATGTTATTTATTGAGAAGGTGAGGTATTAGATAGTGAGTGCAAGTGGTCCTGCAGAATAAGTGTGCGTGCTAGTGTGGCATGTGGATTTAGGGTAGATAGTCTAAGGAGTGACTGTGAAGTGTGGGAGTTAGCAGTAGTGTAGAGGAGGGAGTAGTAGAGTGGAGGAGGGAGAAGTAGAGTAGATGAGGGAGTATTAGAGTGGAGGTGGGAGGAGTGAAGTGGAGTAGGGAGTAGTGGAGAACCAACAGGAGTAGTGAAAATGGAGAGTATATAGTAACATCAAAGCATGGACGTGAGGCAACAAGGAGTGGGAGAGTTCTGAGAGACAATAGAGTGGTGGGAGGAGTGTGAAGAGGTGGAAGGAGTTTGAGGACGAGAAAATAAAATAGGGCTCAGAGAGGGAGAGAAATGAGTGGGCGTGAAAGGAAAAGCCTGACTGAAGCAGGGCATTTGAACTATTACATTTGCCTATAAAAAACTAGCCACTAATTAGAGTAGGGAAAGTTAGGATGTCCGTGATGGAGGTTAGAGAGCTAGGTCAAAGACCTTTAGTTTAACATCATATGTTATTTAGTGATTAGCATACAAATGGAGAAACAATTTCTATATACTAACCTGGGACTAAGTTCATGTGGGTTAGTGAGGAAGTTATTGGTGATGTTAGGGGGGACCCCAGGCAGGCAGGGCCTTTGCTAGGAGTCCACCGGTGCCGAACTCAAGGAAAGCCTAACTCCTTCCTTACCCAAAAGTATGCAAAGTCCACACAAGTAGCAAGGTTGAACTGGGGTTTATTACAGCCAACAAACCACAGGGATTACATGCACGGAGGGAAGTCTAAGAACATCTCCCCACATTCTAGCTCACAGGCCAGTTGTAATGATATGTGACATCATAATTTGCGTTTCATTCTAGGCCCCACTCCAAAACCTAGCTCCACTCCGGATAGGTTCTGAGTGGTAGGTCACATATAGTAGCCCCTATACAAGTTATTTTATTGGACAAGGCTGCGTCAGGTGTTAGGCTTGCACCATCCGCGAAAACTGATACTAGCTAATTGCTACAGTATGCAAACCTTATGATTGGTCAGTGGCCTCAGCTACCCACCTTAGGGTCATGATTTCTGATTGGTTGAGCCGCAGGCCCCCAAGTCTGCGACAAACTCAGTTCCCAGCCTGCTAGTCACCTGTTCACGGTGCATGTGCAACTATGTGTTTGTGATGTGCAACACTGTGTCGGTGGCATAATTGTGTATAAACCTTTACTACCATGAGGGTGTTCCTTTCCCAGCGCACAACTGTAGCTCGAGTGTAAAAAATTTGTAGCAACCATTGTCTGGTCTGTGGGACAGTCTGCTTATCCCAGCCACCTATTCTTGGCTCCACATCAGCTCAGCAGGATCTCGTGCTTGGAGACCACGTTTGTGAGCACAGGAGCTCTGAACTATTCTATATTTGTCGGGGAGCACACCTCTCCCGTCGCCGGTGCTACTTCGGTTCAGGGTGAGGAATGTCATTTGCAACATTGCGACCGTGGCAGTGTCTTTGTTTGTTCGATAGTTCCCGCTTCGGTGGTTCTGCTTGCACAGCATTAGGTGAGGCTTGAGGTTTCTCTTAGACAATCATGGCCTACTAGATTATCCTAAGCCATGGTCTGGCTTCTATTTAATGAGTCTTCCATAGTGTCCATAGGTTAGTGCATCATGGCTGTCAGGTCGCTCGAGTGCTCCTGAGCTCAAGATGAAGAAACTTATGCTACAGAAATGATGAAGATATCAAGTCATTTTACATGTGTACATATGCAAAGAAATGCAAGCAGACAAAGTATACTTGAGACTAGCTTTATAGAGAATAGATTGCGGCAAGCGCCAATGTATACATATATAGGAAGTAAATAAAGAATGGATGATTCCACTACGTGTTATAGCAGAGCTGGACCAGAGAAGGAAAGCCTCTTTTAAAGTGTGTCGCAGTTGAAAAAGCAATTGAATTACAGAAGCAGATCTCAGAAAGGCAAGGCTGGATCAGCCCCAAGAAGCCAAGGTCTTATCAGACTGGGATGAGCAGAAAGTAGTTACAAATCATGTGAAAGATAGAAACTCCTGTTCAGAAGACATGGACAAAAACAAGGAAGACATCAGTGGTCTATTACAAAATAGTATTTTAAATGCACCAGAGCTCAAATTTGTGGTCCTCAGTCACGTGGAAAGATGAAGTTGGACAAACATGATGAACCACAACCACGCATTAAGGCTGAACGTGCCTTCACTACCTTGAATTCTCCAGAGCAAAGAAAATTTCCAAGGCCAGGTTCAAAGCCTTAATTGGCAGCAGACCACTGAGGTGATGATAGATGATATGCTAATTGGTGGGAAGCTATGGTTATGTCCAGCTCACCAGCACCTGGAAGTCCAGCCTGTGTGCTGCTAAACGTAGGTGGAAAAGTACTGACGGATGTAAGAGTGCCAACCAATTGTAGGGGGCCGTGTAATTACAGGCACTGTAGTTTGCGTAGCCAATGGGATGTCATGAATTTAGTGATGTTCATAGTGACCTGTTTGAGGGGAGGGCTTAACTGCCCCACCTGATTTTAATGAGCCTATCACTTTCTCAGACTAGTATGGAGCGTATTCTTAGATCTTCCCTTAGAACCAATCATTCTCTTCAATAGGTTTTTGTAGTTTGCCACGTAGGATGACGTTTGTAAATACGTAGATTCACGTCATTAATGACAAGTTTTTACTATAAGTACAATGTTTTTTCTAAAACAAATTGAGAGACCTTGCAATGAGATGTTGGTTGATGTCCGTTGTACTCCCTGTTTTAGATCATTGATATTAAAACAGTTAATCCTTTTCCCAACTACCTGAGTCATTTTGATTATTGATGTTTGATTAACTTCTGCATCCCCATGCATCTCATAGTATTGCTACCTTGTCTTAAAGGGCTGGGGCGACTCCCTCAGTTCACGTGGTACCAGACTGATGATGGTTAAAAATCCATTGAGATATTAAGCATTGGGGTTCCCAGGAATATCAAACGTCCTCTGCCATTTAACTGAAAGGACGTGAAGCTCCCTGTAGATAGCAGAACCAGTTTTAAGAACAAGCCTTGCAAGCACAGGTTAGACGGGTCCCTTGTTTTCAGGCAGAAACCCCTCCCGACTTCTACAGGAAGCTGAACAGACAGAAGGTTGAAGCGGTTGATAAAGAGGCATCATCCCGAGATGCGGACGCCAAAAAAATTGAATGGTGAGTAGAAATTGAGTGAGGTGGCAAAATTGTGAATGGGTAGTAAGTGGAGAGAGTGATAAGGGAAACCGAGTAATGGAGGGAGGTTGGGGTAAAAGCAACTTGAGACGATGAGCACTGAGCTATTAAGTAATTGACTTGAGGAGAGAAGCCAAGCAATTAAGAAATCGTGAGATGAGGAGTGTCACGATAGAGGAATCCCAGTGTCCTGCGTCATAAACACGCAGCAGAAGGAACAGTATCTAGAGTCCCATTTGCAGATGACGCAGGCTACAGGCTTGTTTAAAGACAGTCCAACGAGAACAGTTCACATCCCAGTCGGGGTAAATTTAGGGGCAAGGATAAAGTCTTGAGGATCGTAGACTGCGATATATGTGGCTGGTTGAATGCGTCTGTCTGTCTGTTTTATGTGATTGAAAAGATATATATGTGGTGAAGAAGTAATAGAGGAATTAAGAGATGTAAAGAGGAAAACACAAGATTCAAGAGTTAATTATTTATTTGTTGAAATTGAATTGATGATGTTTAACAAATATAGTAGATTGGAGCAAAACATGATTTTTATTATTTTCTTGAAACATATTGATTTCAAAAGTGCAAAGAGTAAAGGTGAGTATTGACAGTCAAGTGTGATGAGTCAAAAATGGAGGCTATATCTCTGCTTACACATCTCGGCAAACAGCTGCCAAAACTCACACCTAAGCTTAAACAGTACAGTGCGGAATGCGTTAAGGGCACGGCAGACAAGATGTTCATGCCATGGCCACAAGGGGGATCACTATCAAAGGCAGTTTTGCAGCATATGATGACATATACACAGGAAAAAAGTTAGACAAAAGGTTATCGAATTTAGAGCTCTGGAAGATGTACCAGGAGGAAAGGAAGAGCCGCCTCCTGAAGACTGGATACTGGATACTGAACATATGCACAGAGCGGGGCGAGGAGCCTTCTGCCCCCCGCCATGCTTGAAGTAGATAGCGATAGCAAGAAAGATTACGGATTGTACCCATTAAGAGAGCTTAAGGCAGTGACAGGGTACAGCAATCCGGCATATGAGTCGCCTGTGCAAACCAGTGACGAGGGTGCAGAGAATATTTCTGAGAAAGAAGTAATCTCTTAAGTCCCAAGGGACAAAGAAAGATGTGACAAGGAGAGAAGTGACTGACCAAGCACATCCTTAGATATAGGAAGGGGAATAAAGAAATGGAAGGGAGAAAAAAAGATTAGGCTGATGAGGTAGCACTCATACAGAACAAATGGATGGGTGGTCAAATTTTGCTCAAACTTTATGGTAAAAGCATTGAGGATGTGAGGCAAAGGGAAGATCGAGATGAAAGATACAAAAAGGATAGAGAGAGAGAAAAAGAGAGAGGAACGATTAAAAGAAGATGGAGCAAAAATGAAGGATAGACAAAGATGGCAACAGTTGTATCAAGAAGAACAACTGAAGAAGCAGGAAAGGGCAGAGGAGCAAAGAAAGTATGACAACAGACAGAGGGCAATCAAACAACGAGAAAGATGAGAAAGAAAAAGAGAGGAAGAACAGAAATGAAGGGATAAAAGAATACAAAGATGTAGCGATGAAGAGATACAAAGGGCAAATGAGAGAAGAGACATGAAAAGAAAAGAAGACAGGATGAGAGAAGAAGCAAGGAAACAAAGAGAGTTTGATGATTAAATGGAACAAAAGAGAAGGCATGAGATCTTGAACGTGTGGAAAAGGAATTAATGGATCCTAATCCAATAGTGGCATGGGAGGACATAGAATCATTCTTCCCAGCACATGAACCAGTAGCAGGTCCGTCTAAAGTAAATCTAGAGGATGAGTTTGACTCTAGAAGCATTGGAGACACAATCAATAAAGTCTATCATGATATGAGGACTAAGACAGAACTGAAGGGAAAGGGTAAAAATGATCAACTCGAGAGTACGCAGCTGTACGACAAAGAGGGAGGCTCATGTAGTTTTGAGCCTAAGGAGCTGTCTTTAGATAGACTGACTTTGAATAGAGACAAAGAGGACCGGAGCCACACAAGTTGGGGACAGGATATGTCAGATGAGGACAGAGAAACCTTCTGTGAGTAGGAGGAAGGAAACGCATGTGGTCCTGAAGGATGTTTAGACTTAGACCAACCTGTATCTAAGGCCTCAGAATCTCTGACGCAACTCGATCAACCTAATGGGCGATTCCATGGTGAGAGGGGGGACTCACCACCTCATGTGAACAGGTTAAGGTCGCTGCCAGGAAGAAGGCGGTGCAGAACCGTTGTCCCTGCTATGGACAGACAGACGATGGGGGATGAATGTGAGTTTGGCGTTTTGCAGTTTCCCTTGTTATAGAAAGGGGTAGCCAGACCACAGTATATACCTTGTCCACAGATGGATAAGGATAATTTAAGGTGTAAACTCCTGAGTTTAACTTCTGGCACTGGGAAATAGATACATGAATTAGAGAAAATGACAGGAGGAAACATGTTAGCTGTAGGGGACATTAAGGGGCTTCTAGTCGCTGTCCTTGCAGACAGAGCTGATGACGTTTGGTCAAGAGCAGGGTATTCAAGTGTTACCGTGTTGAGCACCGCGCATAATGGAGCACCGTTTAATAACTGTAGGGCAGCAGTCTGGAAAGCGCTTAGAGTGCTGTATCCAGACACATCAGACATGGGAGTTATAATGACAAAAATGATGCAGGAAGGGGATGATCCTCTTGTTTACATTCAGAATTTTCAGGAGGAATGGAGTTTGGAGACTCGCGAGCCTTGGGGGAAATCTATACCTGTATTTTATCACATACTATGCCAAGGGCTGCCAGAGCCAGTACAGAAGCAGCTCAAGAAATTGGTGGGCATGGAAGCAAAGCCATGGTCAGGAATTCAGCTGACCATTGCACTTTTTTTGTGGACTTTTGCAAGCGAAGAATCAAAAGAAAGCTGATACTAAGAAAGTTGAAGAGACGAAATTAGTGCAGAAAAAATTATCAAAATACGCCATTGAAAGGGCAATGTTGACTGGTGGAGAAGGGTCAGATTCGCAGCAAGCAGCAGGCATGCCACAGGTGAATAACCATGGGCAGTTCGATCAAGGTAATAAAGGATTTGTACCCCGAGGTATGGGATACTTCCGAGGTAGAGGATTCCAGAATAATCAGGGAAGTTTCCAGAATAACCAAGGTGGGTTTCAAAACATGCAGAATGATAGTCAAAGCATGCAGGACGGGCAGATTAGGAGGCCTCCTCCTGTATGTTGGACATGTGGTATGTCAGGACACCTTGCACACATGTGTAGAAGCCAAGGGTTTGTGCAAAATGGGAAATTCTCAAGAGGGGGGACCACATACCCGCCTGCATACACTCAACAGACTGGAGATGGGTTTGCTCAAAATCAGACAGTGCAGCAAACACAAGCACCGAGAGTAGAGCAAGATGTACAAACGCAGCGGACAATAATGAATCCACCACTAGGGCAGTCACAGCATTCACCCATACAGATACAGCAAGGCATGAGCACAGGACAATTATTGACTCCTAGGATAAGGGCTGTCACTGTCGATGAAGGGAATCCTTTCACAGGTACAGGGATGAGAATCCACAATAGGACAACTCACTGGGAGACTTGATGTGTTTGATACTATCTGTAACGCCCAATCCTCAAGAGGAACCGAGGGTTGACATTAATATAGGGGCAAATCCTTTTCTTTTGTAGTTGACACAGGTGCACCACGCTCATGTATACGAGAGGGGAAATTTACAATGTCTGGAAATGCCATCAAAACTCAAGGTTTCACAGGAGCTACAAGTAGAGTTCCTTTTACTGAAAAATGACCAGTCTCTATAGGAGAATGTGACATGTCTGTGCCATTAAAACTATGATTAGGAAAATAGAAGAGATGGAAGCAGAAAATCAAATTCTGTTTCACAATCTGAACAGAAATGAAAGAACAGCCCTCAAAGACTTACAAAATAATAAATAAATCATTATAAAATCAGCGGACAAGGGAGGCGCAATAGTGATCATGTATAAGAACAACTATGAAGCCATGGTCAATACCCTAGTTGAAGACAGATCCACCTATAGAAGACTGGGCAGTGACCCCACCAAAAAACTGAGGGACCTTATCAATCCAGTCATAGAAGAAGCTGAAATGGAGGGATATATCAGTAAAAAAGAGGCAGAATTTCTCTGCCTGAAACATCCACACTATGCTGCGTTTTATTCACTCCCAAAAATACACGAGGGCATTACTCCACATCCAGGACGACTAATTGTCTCTGGCATAGGATGTATTCTTGAACCACTCTCGCAATTTGTAGATTTATTTGTGAAAGATGAGGTGGTGAAAATGAAATCTTACACTAAAGACACCACGGCTGTCCTGGTTCACCTGGAAGAGATGACACTGAATGATGAAGATATTTTCGGCTACCAGTCATTTGGTCGACAAGCAAATGGTCGAATGACCATTTGGTCGGCACCAAATGGTCGAAATCCAAATGGTCAAATTTTTTTAATTCATTTTTTTTTACATTTTTTTTTTTTTTGGGGGCGTTCCCCCCAACACCCCTTTTTATATATTAATTTTTTTTTTAACCAAACAAAACAAAAACAAATATATAAATAAATAAAAAAACATTTCGACCATTTTTTTTCTTCGACCATTTGGTTTTGACCCAATGGTCATTCGATCTTTTTTTTCCGACCAAATGAGCGGACACCGATATTTTCATAGTCACAATGGACATTGAGTCTTTATACTCTAAGATACTGCAAATGGAAACTCTTAAAGTGGTAGAAATGGTGTTATGGGCCAAACAACCTCCCATTAATATCCCTATTCCATTCATTATGCAACTAGCAGAAATCACGCTGACTAATAACTGTTTCATCATTGATGATAGATTCTTTGAGCAGATTTTGGGGACCACAATGGGTGTAACTTTTGCCCCTGTTTGGCTAACTTGTATGTGTCGGAGTTGGAAGAATATCATATAAACCATGACAGGAATCCATACTCTTCCAACATATTGACGATATTTTGATGTTTTTCAAAGGAGATGAGCAAACCCTTTAGAACTTTATGACATGGCTAAATGGACTTAATCCCTTTTTGCACTTTACACATGAATCTAGTAAGAAAGAGGCACAGTTCTTCAATTTAAAAATAACTCGGAAAGGAGATAAGGTGGAAACCACTGTCTTCCAAAAAAGCACAGATAGGAACTCCCTACTTGACTTCAATAGCTCCCATCAAAGGACATTGAAAGAAACCACCCACGTTCAGATAATTTCTCCAATTAGGAGAAATTGTTCCACATTAATGGAATATGAAAAGCAAGTGAAGAGACTCACCCAAAATCTACGTGAAAGAAATGATCCTGCAAGAACAGTGAGGCATGCCAAGAAACGGGCTAAAAACATACAGAGGGAGATCACATTAGGATAATATGCAAGAAAAGAGAGGGGAGAGGATAAAATAACAGCTGTATTTAGTCACTCTCCTATCATCAATCGGATCAAAAAGGAGATAAAGAAACACTGGTATATGCTTGCTGTAAAGGAAGCAAAGTTAAAACCTCCAAGATTTGCAATGAAAAGAAACAAAAACATCAGAGATGTGTTAGTGCATACCTACATAGAAGATAACAGCAACACCAACAACCAAGTGACATTAAAGGACCAAACAAAAGGCATTGTTCTGTGTGCCATCTGACGAAATGCAGTACCAAGATCGATATTGAATGGAAGACTCCCTGGGAACAAAGAATATTTACAAACTGCAACACTACAAATGTAGTGTATATGATAAGATGCCCATGCAATAAGGTCTACGTTGGAATGATGACAAGAGCTGTAAAAACACGCATTTTGCAAGCATAGATCTAATATCTGTACTAAAAGAACTACAGCACCACTAGTTGAGCACTTTGTTCAAAAGAAACACTCTGAAAATTACCTGACTTGGACTATTTTAGAAAAAGTTGTGGTTCCCAAAAGCGGAGGAGATATGGGGAGTCTTCTCCTGAAACGAGAACAAATGTGGATATATCGACTAAGCAGCCATTTGATAGGATTAAACAAAGAGATATGCTGGCTAACCCTAGCGACATTATGAGTGGACATGACCTTAAAAAACTGCATCAGAATTGGAGTTTTAATGAGCCTTGCTTATATGATTACAAATGAATAAGAAAATGTGAATACAGAAAACACCTATATATTCATGATTTATGCAATGCAAGGCCTGTTCTCCCATCAAAAACTGAAAAATTTATTTTTTACAGATTATAGTGGCTAGTACACCCTGGCACGTGACCAACAGAATAGCAAGAAGTACATTTATCCCTCAAAAAATCATCCGGAGGAATATTGACTGCATATCCAAAAAGACTTTGCTCAGAATATACAGAAGTCGAATAATATTATATAAAATACACAATGTGTGCGGTTATGAATGCACAATTGGTATAGTAAACAGATTGGGTCAAAAATAGAGAAAGAAGGGCGAAGATTCATCCAAGGAGCGCCATTGATGCGTACATCAAAAAGAGAACTGTGGACGATTGTAACATAGACTTAGTATTGCATTAACCGCAGAAAGCATTAACTACAACACCCATAACCATTTAGGAATACGTAGAAAAAATGCAATCACGCATGCGTATTTATACGGCATTCAAAATGGCGTCCATGAGATGAAATAACCACGAAAGGGAGAACCGTCACAGAACTAGGTAAGCAGAATAGCTTCCTGTTGATTATATGCTCCGTGCTAAATGGTAGAACTTCTGTAGGATGCTCCCTTGCAACATCACAAAGTATTATTATGACTAGCACTAATGTGATATATTGACTAAACGCAATCGAGCAGCATAAGTATACTTAAGATGAGATGAAGATTTGGTATTATGTATACATGGCACCATGTGACAATGAACCAAAAAGTACCCGTCAGTTAAAAGACGAGTAGCGAATTAAAGTAAAAAGAACGCTGCATTATCGGGCTAGAAACAAAACGGTTCATGAATAACGATATACTTGAGTTGCAAGACGGACATAGCCATTATTGCTCAAAAAACGTTATCATTCTTTACAGATAACATGATGAACGACCGAAGAGCAACATAATCACTGTGGGATCTTCTCCATATGATTCCTTTGATTTACTAACACCAAGGTAACCATGAGGTAAGAATTCTATGGGTTGTTTTTGTTGCTGTTATTAAAACCAGGAAAAATGAGGATTAAAAACATTCCTCTATATTCCACAGAGTCACATTGAAGTTTAAACTCTGCTTACCACAGGCATGAGGCGGATTGTATTACTTGACCTGGTTGGGAACCAGATTGGAAAGGAAAAAGCAAGAGGATATAGCAACCACGGATGAAAACAGATGCACCCACAAGTTAAAGAGAGGTAAGAACTCCTTAATAAGTCCCGAGCTTTAGGATTTATTGAGAGTGCTAACATAGACCACACAAGTCCAGTCACTTACAATGCCCCCTCTTGTATTATATCTCCCATTTATTATAGATAAGTGAAAGGAGAAAAACCACGGCCGGCACAGATATGCTGAGATGTTCTCCCTGAAGAAATGAGGATCAGACAACCGATTTGAACTTTGACTTTTTAATAACTGATAGAGTTTGCACACTATTTGTCCTGAAAAAAGTGAAGAGGTCACGGGAACCGATGAAACCGGTTGACAGATAGAAAAATAGGCTTGGGCGGGCTGGTCCCAGTCGTGAGAACTATAGAAACACTGAGTGTGATCTCGGTGAAAACCAAGAAATAGAAAACTCATTTGCAAACCAATAGAAGTATATTTGATCTATATTAGTTTGTGATTCAATGGCAAAAAATGAATAATTATGGATGTTTTAGCAAATAAAAACACACTTACTAGTAGCGATATAAATAAAGTTCTATATTATCGACTCCCAATGAGTGTGCAATTTTTAGCATAGTAAAAGTAGTGAGAGAGTTAGGGAAAGTTTTCTTGCTATCCCTCACCCTTGATAGGTGTTACATACAGTGCTACCCAGGGACAAAAATACCTGCGTGAGGGAACAATAGACTCTTTACAGAGACGTGTATTTAGAGATAAGGAAACTTAGTTTGAGGAATAACCTTTTAATGATAAATGCTTTGTTTCTTTTTGTGTTACAAATATATTCAAGACCGACACCTATCAATATACTAGGTCGAGATTTAATGACAAAGTTGAACATGACAATTTCGTTCACTAATGAAGGCATAATGTGTTCAATGTCAAGAGTGCATTATTTAAATGTGAGTGAGTTAATTATGGCATTTGCAGGACAAGTGACCCTGAAAGGAGTGCCATTAGAACCACAGATTTTTCACTATGGGGTACAAATTCTGTTAACATGGCTACCAGGTTTATTGGGAAGAACTATGAGAATACCTGATGAATTTGTATTCAGGCCAAAGATACCTATAGATGAAGAGGAAGGACAAGGCTTTCCTTTAGAATTACAAGCAGCCACAGTGTGAGGAGAAATGGCTTTGCTTGATAGAACTGATTATGAAGGCAGACGTTGGTACACAGTTTGCCATAGGGGAAGGTTATAGTTTGACTGACGTCACTGATGAGGATATGTTTGGGGACCATCCGTCAGATGACATAGTAGTATTCAAGATGAGTATTACTTATTGGGTATGAGCAATTAAAAAATGATGTTAGCTCAGGAGCGTCCTGAGTATTTTGATGAAGACATGGTGAAAGTGCCAGTTTCATTATGGACAACAGGCCCCTATGACGTAGGCCTATTGAAAGGGGCTGGAAAAGTAAAGATAACATTGAAACCAGGAGCAATTTTACCTCGGGCACAACAGTATCCCATGTCTTGAGAGGCAGATGAAGGTATTTTCAAGACGATATCCGCCATGAAGGAAAAGGGTATTTTAGTGATGCCAGAGTCACTGTGTAATACATCAGTGTATCCGATTAAAAAAAGTAAAGGGGGGGTTGTGGCGTTTAATACAAGACCTTCACCCGATTAACCAGATTGTAGAGGCTGATTTCCCTCTAGTTCCTAATCCTGCGACAATCTTATGTAGTATCCCTGCTGAAGCATGATATTTCACTGTGATTGATTTGAAAAATGCATTTTTCTCAATCGCATTGCATAAAGACTCACAGGATCTGACAGCATTTACTTTTCATCAAACTCGACTGAAAAGTACTTGCATGCCCCAGGGGTACTGTGAGTCTCCATCAATTTTCAATAGAGTCCTCCAGATGGACTTAAGCACTATTGATGTGGAAAGTGTTGTGTTGCAATACTAGATGACATATTGGTCTGCAGCACCTCAGAGGAAGAGTGTAGAAATGATTCAGTTCAACTGATGATTATTCTCGCAGAGAAAGGAAATAAAGTTGACAAAGAAAAATTGCAGAATTGTCAAAAGGAAGTGTTATATATTGGTCAGTTAATTTCACATTGTGAAGGAAAAAGGGTTACTCCAGAGAGAGCTGAGGCTATCTTGAAAACAGTAAAGCCACACACGATAATACACATGCAAAGTTATCTGGGACTGTGTAATTATGTGAGAGCATGGATCTTCGACTACAGTTCATACATAAGGGCCTTGTTGCAAGCTGTGAAGAAAGCACAGGCAACTCAGGAAAAAATTGTTTGGACTGAGGAAATGGAAGAAAGGTTTGATGAGTTGAAAAAGGCAATCTGCACAACTCCAGTTTTAGGGATTCCCAATTATTCTGAGCAATTCTTTTTGTTTTCTCACACAAATGGCACTGTTATGACAGCAGTACTCATGCAGAGAACCACATTCGGGTATAAGTCCCTTGCATATTACAGTAGGATTCTAGACCCAGTAATGAGGGGTCACTTTCCTTGCGAACATTCTTTGGCAGCTGCGACGTTCACCATTGAGAAGGCTGCAAGCATAGTATTGGGGTGTTCCATGACGTTACTTGCCACCAGCTGGCTGCACTTTTATTTATTTTCTCTATTTATTCTACTGTTATCTTATGTACTGCACTGTGCCCTTCCCCCTGCACTTTTCACCTTCCCTCCACCCCTGCACTTGCGCGATCTCAATGTCACCTGGCCTAGTAGGATCATTGTCTCTGTCTTCCCCCTGTTTCCCCTTCCTTGCCTCATCGCGCCTTGAAACACGTGTGTATAGGTGCATTATAAATGCCATATCGTATCATACCATATCATAACATGCATTGTTTGAATTTTGGAAAAACCTAAAGGCACGTTGACTTCTCAAAGGGCTTCTGCCTACGAGGTAGTCATATTGAATCTAGCAATTAAAATAGTTTGTTGCTGAATAGTGAACCCTGCCATGTTTGTAGCAGAACCACTGGCAGAAGATGAGCATGCACATGATTGCTCGAATTATGAGCAATTCTATGATGAACTCCCGAGGTTGAAGGAAAATTTGTTGACAGCTACAGAGATTCTCTTTATTGAAGGTTCTTCAAGAATCGATCAAAATGATGTACAAATATATATATATGTTGCTGTGGTGAAGCACACAGCCAATGGGGAGTTTGAAGTAATAATAAGTGCACAACTACTGTCTCACTTTTCAGCACAGACTGCAGAATTAGTGGCGCTGATTGTCACGCTCGAGAATCACGCAGACCAGGAAGTAACCATGTACAGTGACTCCACCTATGTGACGTCGACAGTGCATGCAGGACTGGCACTTTGGAAAAGGAGGGGCTACCTCTGAGCGGGCGGCTCTCCAGTGCAACATTCCACCTTATTGGATAGGCTTGTTAAAGCACTACAACTCCCAGTAGCCATTGCAGTCATTAAGTGTGCAGCTCACACTAAAAGGGCAGATTTTATCTCACGTGGAAATCAAGCAGCAGACAAGGAAGCAAAATGTGTTGCGTATTCAGAGAACATTATGAAGTTTGACACGCCAGATGTGAATGAAAGCATGGTGGTGATGATGAGTGTGCCTGATTGTTATAATGATCTGTCTCAGCTAGTAGAGTTTCAAGGGGAAGCACCTCAGGATGAGAAAGACCTGTGGACGCGAAGGGGATGTTCTTTAAGCCCTTCCGAAGCACTGTGGTGACAAGAAAGCACTGGTAAAATGGTGATGTGTGTAGCCTTATTAAGGATGGCGTTGGAACAGCTACACTACCCTGCACATGTTACTAGAGAGAGCCTTGCCGCAACAATAGCAGAGGAATGCTTTGTTCCAAATTTGGTAGAACACGTTGCATTTTATGTAGTAAATTGTATCGTATGTCAAAAGTTTACTGCTGGGCATACACTGTGCACAGTTAGAGGAGTTGTTCCCAGACCTAATGGTCCTTTCCAGCATTTACATGTCGACTATGTCGACATGTTGCAAGACTATAATGGATACAGATATATGATTGTAGTGGTATGTCCCTTTTCGAAGTGCATTGCGGCTGGTCCATGTACACATCCAGATTCCACCTTCACAGTGAAATTTCTAGTACGAGAAGTGTTTCCTAAAAGGGGAATATGTGAAGTATTAAGATG
Organism: Ambystoma mexicanum; assembly: GCF_040938575.1. Taxonomy (NCBI): domain Eukaryota; kingdom Metazoa; phylum Chordata; class Amphibia; order Caudata; family Ambystomatidae; genus Ambystoma; species Ambystoma mexicanum. The sequence continues at coordinate 433,953,523 of NC_090932.1, read as the reverse complement.
AGATAATGGCCCTCCTTTTGTTAATGAAGTCTTTAAACAGATAAGCTTGTTGCTTACTATAAAGCACATGTTTTCATCGGCTTATGAACTGCAAGCGAACGGGTCTGTGAGAGACTCAATGGCCATCTTAAAGGAAGAATAGCCAAATTAAAGCTTACCCTGAAGAAAGGATGGTTGCATTGCCTACCACTGGCATTGTATGCGTTGAAAAATCAGCCAGGTTCTGACCACCATCTTACCCCCCATGAAATAGTGACAGGGAGGCAGATGGGGCACCCCTCACACCTCCATCTATAACTAGAAGTGAGGCCCGCCCAACAGCAGAATTGTAAGGAAAGGAGTTACGTGATTATTTAACATGTGTGACTACAAGTATCGCTGTCATTTTAGATCAGCTCAAACTGAAGGTGTGTGGGTCTCAGAACACAGAAGGAGATGTTACAACAACCGGAGTTGAAGAACTAAGTCTTCCCAAACTTTTCCCCGGTGATGTGATCTTGATCAGGAACATTACCTGCAAGTGGCATGAGCCATGTTTTAACGGCCATTAATTGTGGAGGATGTCACACCGTCAGCAGTGAAAGTGCAATGCAGATGTGCGTGGATATTTCTTGGAGACTTATAGATCTACGCTGGAGAACCCCCTTTACCCCACCCATTTCGGAAGCAAGCATCGGGGAAGAACCTCAGCATGTGCAGACTAGGTCCATGATGTGGAAAAGTTTGAATAAAACAGACAAGGAGTACATTGGACTGTGGCTTGTTTCGGGACACTCTTTTCAGCTACAAAAAAGGAGTTAAGGGAAGCTATTTGTTCTTGAACCACAGGAGTTATTGACATTTAACTGACACAAGTTAAACTGTTGATTGAGAAGGAAATCATGCCAGATTTGGAGTTCCTTTTCGATGACTGGAAGAGGGAACAGTTCCCTGATTCCTGTCTCACTGAGTTTCTTTTTGGAGATGCCCATGGTGGTGCCCAATGACGATGTTCATTTGTTCATCCTTGCTGTTTTTATCTACATTCTTCATTCTTGCCCTGCGCTGGTGGGGAGAACTTTTGACGTTCGTCATTTCCTGCAAGATCCTAAGTCTGGTCCAATCGTTAGGGGATTGCTCGCACCTATACTAGAGCAGGTTCTCCAGATTCCTGAGTACAGTGGGGAAAACACAAATGCCCCTATCGGATGACAATGCACATAGACTGGTTAGCATGGTGTTCTATTACCTGATTGAGGAATGCCTGCATCTTGTTGGAAGACAAACCGATGTTCGCACGTTTTTGAGGGATCCGTGGAATAACGTGGCACTTAATGAATTGTTATGAGATATAATAACACAAGTGAATCTATATTCTGAGAGAACACTGGACCAGAATGAGACTTTTGAAGTAAGAGATCCAGAGCCTACTAGCTATAGTCGTTACTTTTTGCTGAAAGAGAATGTTCATTTTGTCTGGTGAAAGGATGATTCCTTTGTCTTTATTGGGAACTTTGTAAATCGTCTAACAGCAACCAGCTCACCGAGGAACTTGTGGAGAAAATTCAGCAGCTTCCAGAGTATTGCATGATGTTGCCCGATTAAAAGCTGATTTTTCTATCCTTAAAAAAGATAAAAATGGGCAGCGTCAATAGCAACAATGTGATGGCAGACCACGACAGACGTCCACACTGTGCAAGAAGCTATTGTTGTAAGAAATAGGCTTACCTCTACATTATTTACACATGCATTTTGTTTATAGTGATACTTCATTCACTTACAGTGCGCACTGCTTACTATTTTGATCCAAATAGAGTAAAGATGTCTGTGTATCTTCCTATGCAGAAGGAGGGTAAAGATGTGGCAACTACAAGGCAGCAGATACCTTATGTGATTGTTCCTTCTTTGGAAGTACATATGGCAATACCTAGTCCTGAAATAGATAAAGCAGGGCTTCCTTTTGGAGGGAGGTCACGTACAGAGTTTATAGTGGACTTTCTATGGCCATCATTCTCTGCTGCTAAGAAAAGGCATCAGAATAGGAAGAGGCTTTTGGAACTTTCTCCTACACGGGTGGCACATGTAAAAACACCAAGCACACTGACAAATGTTTCTATGATTGGTCCAGTATGAAGGGAATTATGCTGACATATTGCATGAGATGATTATGGAAGCTGATAAGAAAATAATGAGACCTAAGAGAAGTGCTAGGGAGGATGATCATGAGTTAAATAATTACCTGGATAGCACAGCACACTTGGGGAATAACATATATTATCAGCATATGAAAGAAGTGGGAAGGAAGACCTCAAATGAGGAATGCTTTGTATGTGCACTCCTGCCCTATAGCATGGAGAAGTCTAAATTCTTCATAGCTATTGAAATAGATGTCCAGACAGCACATTGTCTATCACACATAGCACTCTTTCGTACAAAAGGCCAGTTCATGGGCCGAGATGCCTATCTCAAATGGGCAACTGAATGGACAGATACAGATGAAGAGGACTATGTCCAAGATACAAAGACAAGAATCAGGGTGCACACCAAGAATCATGTGATCCGATATGAAAAGCCTGGAGCAAAAGAAGCTGAGATCAGATGCGAAGTAAACAGTAGACTTGAGAGTCCAGGAAAATCTGCAGTAGAAATGTGTAGATGGAGGAACAGAGGCCAGATGCAGATGTGGGGATCAGTGTTATCACCAGATGGATGGGAAGAAGGAGTGGTCATCTGCAGAGCCTGGGTGGTCATTGGTAGTTATCAGCCAACCATTGACATAGTGCAGAATGGATGCAAGCCTCTATAGCCAAGACTTGATAAACTACTGACCTGGTCGAAGATAGAGGAGGACCATTGCAGATAGTGCCCCTGGAAAGTGCAAAGCTGTGCTTCAGAAACAATGGCACACGAAAAGTCAGAGAGAACCACAACTGTGGTTGAATCTTTGATGTACCAGGAATGAAACTTGGAACAGCAGTAATCATGGATCACTACTGGGGTTGTGGATCCAGAGCGTATAAAAAGCTTCCCAAGGATTGAGGAGGACAATGCTCACTAGTAAATGTCTATGTTGCAGCATTGGTGATTCCTAAAAGTGACTTGAACCTTTACAGCTTTCCTAAAGCAGATGCTCACCTGAGGAGGAAGAAATCTGTGGAACTGATATTAAGGATTTCAATCAGGCGACACGCACACCTTGGTCTCAGCCTAGTATGTAGGGCCTAACTGAGGTGCTTTTCCCCTTATTTATGTGGATTCAATTTTGGGATGCTACACGGTATCAGGTAATATTATCCCCATATATATGGTCGCCGTACATAATATCGCCGGGAAAAGGTTGTTCTGATATTATATGGGTGACCATATATATGGGGATAGGGGCAGCAAAAATAAATAAATAAATAAAAGGCTTTGGGGATTGCGGGGGTGTCCCCCGCATGTTCCATGCAATAATGTCACCACAAAAAACGTCAATTTTTGGCGACATTTTTGCATGGCGATATTTTTGAGGGGACATTATTACATGGAACCTGATACACCACTCATATCACACCCCCTTTTCAAATACCCCGGGTCAGAATGGACCATGAACCAGGCTGGTTGGTCAAATGCAATATTTATTTATTTATTTAAAATTCAAAAGAAATCACACACTTTGTAATATGGGGCAGCAATCACCAATGGGGCGATAGTTACAATGAGAATGTGAGCAATGCACTGGGTTTGACTTTTTAGTAGGGCATATACACAGCACAGCAGAAGAGGAGCATTTTTTGATTTAGGACAGATAGCACTCAAGTTAGAATTTCCCCCTGCAATGTTCCCTCAACCCACCAATAATTCTGAGTGTATACAAATAAGCAGCAGGTACTCACGAATAAGAAACTGAAAAGGAATCTAAATCTGACCTTCCCTCCCCAAATAAGAGAGAAAACAGATTTTAAATCCTTTGCAATGTGGTGAAATGACACGCGAAATGGATAAATCAATAATGAATGTGTGTTAAAAACCTTCGATTTTGGAGTGTGGTTTTTATGGTGGGGGATAGATATATATCACAGGAACAAAATGGAATTGAAAGTAAGTCTCTAGCTGGTAAATTGAAAGAGTTATGCAATATAGAAGGAGGCGTGCTTTGAGTAAAATGAAGGTTGAAATTGGAAAGGAAATCAGTTTGTGAAAAGAACAGTTTTACTTTAAACTAGATTTAAGGACTATGAAAAGAGGAACGCCACCCATGAATTCTCTAAGTGACGCTGCAGATGTAACCCTTCACGCAGTGTACATCTTTTCTTTAAGGAAAATTACTTTATTTAATCACAATATTGCTAATGACATATGATCTATGCAAGACAGAAATGGAGAGAAAAGTAGCGCTGATGCTTGGAAATTAATGACAAAATGCACAGAGAATTCTGACCATTGGACAAGTTATCAGGATAAGGATTGGAGGACTTATAGAGTGGATAAGGACAATGCAAGACAAGGTATCGTAGGGATTTCTATGGGGTGATGAAATACTCACAATCCACTTTTTAGATTTGGGCTTTTTGGACAGTCAACGGGTTCTGGTCACTACACGGCAGGGCCTCTGGCAAACAGCTGTGCGGTTCTGGTCACCGGCTGGCATGGACTTGACGGGTAATTCTGGTCACTTGATACTACAGGTCATCAGGATAGCCGGATTGCAGCAGCATGCAGTGAGTGGCAGCAAGCCAGGCTGGATCAGGATGCAAAAGGTACCACCGCTTTCCCCTTGTTGATGAATGGGAAGTTTAGTGGGTTTTTAGATTTGAGGCCTTGCTGTGAATGGGATCAGCACTGCTTGGGTTTTGCAGTGGGCCCTGGAGTAGGATCAGCAATGCTTAACCTTGTAGTTGGAGTCTGGATCTGGAAGATGACGGGAACAGGAACGCAGTGCAGGAAATCAGGAAGAGTGTGTGTCTAGATTCTTTTCAGGGACCCTTATTTATAATGCATAATGACAAATATCAAAGTATAGGCTGGGCAGGGTTAACTAAGCACGCCTCTAAACTAATTGGATTCGACAGGGGTGATAGTCTCCGCCTTGCTCTCAACTGGTTGCATTTCCAAGGCAATGATGTCAGATGTATGAGGAGTGTTTCACAATGTCCAAAAACTCCCACAATTACTTGACTTAAAATCCGATTTTGCCAAAAACATAAATTTATACAATTGCAATCTCTTAGCAAATTATGTACACAGGTTACATATTTTGTGCAGCACATATCCGTCCAATCCTCCAGTCTGTGGGACTTTGCCCTCTTCTGATAGATTTTGGTAATTTTGAGCATGAAAGTTTTGGCCTAAAATTCCATAACTTTATACACAGATGCAAATTATCCCAAGGGATGTATGTACACAAATTTATGTTTGCAACATTTGATACTTTTCTATTTATCCTCAATACTTTGCCCTTTCTGTTCCCAAGGTGTCAGTGAATACTACCATGTCTCAAAAAAGCACAAAAAATCACTTTTATACTGCAAACATTTTTCAATTTTTCAAAGTCTAGCTGCAGAGATAGAAGTCTTTAAAGTTTATTCCTGAAATAGTCTTTTGGAACAAATGGCAGTCCTTTTGTCTCTGGGTCATTTTTTTTCTTTCTTTCAACTGCTGCCAACTGTCATTTCCTTCAGAGCATGGTGGAGTTTCTACCTTGATTGAAGTTTTATTACCCTTTCACACTTCAGACTTCCAACCCTGAGAGCTTCATTGTCAGGGTCCCAGCAGAGACGAAAGTCTGTTCAACCCCGTAATTATCAGTGGGTTGTCAGTATCCGCTGAGAGGGAGCCCTCCTGTTGGTGCCACCCCTCCAAGCAGAAAACCTGTTTGTCAACTTGCAACTCCAGCCACCATAGTTTTCATTGTTATTTTCTGATCTTAGATCCAGAATTAAAACAAGCCAGTTACATAAAATACCCCATGTTATATAGTCTCACCAGCAACAAACCCCTTCAGATTGCTAAAGACTGGCAAGCTTTAATTCACCAGTGTACTGTTCCAAAACACAGGCATTTGTTTTCTTTAATTTGCAAAGGCCCATTTTTTTACATGTGGTGCAGCTGGCCTTCCTTCATAAATTCAACTTTTCATCTCCAGCAGATTCCCACACTGTCTTGCAGCTATAGTTATTCTGTTGACATGCTGGTGTTGGTTTAAAGCACAGATGCATTGAAGCAGGCATGGTTCAGCTAGTTACAGTCTCTCTCTGAACAGCTGAGTTTTGGATATTTTTTCAATGAAAATGACTGCGTTTCCCGTGTAAGTCAAAGTAAAAGGTTCCTGGTAGATTTTTTTTTAGAGTTGGTTTGACAGGGCTTGTCAATTCAGAATCATGCCTGGTTTTGCTGAGGCACAGTGTGAGACACACAGGGCTTGGTAGGGCTTATTAATCACAGTGGCTTTAAGGAACAGGGGGAATTAGCGTCACAGCAGCATTTTTTTAAAGGTGAAAAAGGGTTTCTTTTCAATGGAAATGTTGGTTTTTGCAACAAAGCAACGCTGCTTTTTCCGCTTTCTTCCTTTTGTTTATGTTGGAACACACTGGCAATCTCCTTCAATGGGCCCCCTTTGTTCCACCCTGCCCGAAGTGTGTTGGCAGGATGGTCCAGCCATATTTGTTGTTGTTGCAAAACGCAGTTTTGAGCCATGGCGCTCACAGGAGCCAGCGCAACCATTTTGTGGTTTCTGCGCAACTGCAACTTGGTGATGTGGGGAAATGCTGTTGAGTGGGTCAATATATCCCACACTGATAAATCGAATGAAGAGAGAGAACTATTTCTCAGCCAAGTCAATAGAGGCTTTTGACTCCATCCCATATCAGCACAGACTGTTCAGTCAGAATTCGTCTATATTCACCCTGATCTTCATGGCGAGAACCCAGGTTGGAGCAAATACTAAGTGGCTGCAAATTACCAGATGGGAGTTGCTACAGACTACCAACACTACCATAAAGGGATTCAATGCTATAAGAGAAGAGATGAGAGCTATACGACTGATGACTCTTCAGAATAGATATGTCCTGGACATGATTACAGCTGTGGATGAGGTGTTTGTGCAAAAATTGGAGAATCATGTTGCACGCTCATACCTTCTCATGACAACGAAAATGGCACCTTAACAGAAGCCATAGAGATGCTGATGAAGCTACACGTCCAGATGATAGACAAAGTGGAAGACATTGCTGATGATAGCTGGTTTGGAGTGCTCTTTTCTTGGGTTCCATAATGGATGGCAAATATGTTCAAGTTCCTTGGAGCCCTGATTGTGATGGTGTTGCTTAGATTCTGTGTGATTAGGATAATAATCTCACAATGCAAGAAGACTGTAAAGAAATCTATGGGGAGGAAAATCATGATTGAGGTCAAATCAGGATGGAAGGCCGGAGATCTGACAGATGAAGAAATTAGAGACTTTGTGAAGGCCAGTATCCATGCACCTGAGGGAACGAAGTCCCTGTATCCAATGAACCATAAGAAGTATGTGGGAAAATTGATCTGTTGCAGTCCAAGTGGACATGCATGCCCATGACGTGGAACAAGGATGAGCATGTGAAATCAGCTGGATGCCTGAAAGGAGTCATAAATATATGGGTACCAAAAAAGCATTTCTTCAAAGGAGCACGTCTGGATATGAAAGATGATGGGAGTGTGGTCGATGAATCACCCAGAGGGGGGAGCATAGAGAAGGAGCCAAGTACCCCCACCTCGCCCATATTGCCTATATGTTGGGAACCAGAATGTGAGACACGTGCAGTACAATTGAAAATACTGATACCAAGGAGAATTCTGGAAGTTAGGTTCCCATTGAGAAAGCCATACCTGCATACACGACAGTATGATGGCCATTTGAATGAAATCCCGGAAGATACAGGACCAATGAATGAAAGAGAGGAATGGTGACATCACACAAGGCAAGACTGACGTCCAATGGAAGAGATGCAGAGACAAGAGAAGTGAAGATATTCTATAAGGCATCAACAAAGTATCAAAGATAAGTGACATCTTGGGCTCAAGGTGAAGAAACTTATGCTACAGAAACAATGACGATATCAAGTCATTTTACACGTGTACATATGCAAAGAAACGCAAGCAGACCAAGTATTCTTGAGGATAGCCTTATATAGAATAGATTGCGGCAAGCGCCAATGTATACATATATATGAAGTAAATAAAGAATGGATGATTCCAGTGCATGTTATAGCAGAGCTGGACCAGAGAAGGAAGGCCTCTTTTAAAGTCTGTCGCAGTTGAAAAATCAATTGAATTACAGAAGCAGATCTCAGAAAGGCGAGGCTGTATCAGCCCCAAGATGCCAAGATCTTATCAGACTGGAATTAGCAGAAAGTAGTTTCAAATCGTGTGAAAGAATGAACCTCCTGTTCAGAAGACATGGACAAAAACAAGGAAGACGTCAGAGGTCTATTATAAAATAGTATTTTAAATGCACCAGAGCTCAAATTTGGGGTCTTCACTCACATGGAAAGATGAAATTGGACAAACATGACGAACCACACCTTTGCATGAAGGCAGAGCGTGCCTTCACTCTCTTGAATTCTCCAGAGCAAGGAACACTTCCAAGGACAAGTTCAAAGCCTTAATTGACAGCAGACCACTGAGGTGATGATAGATGATATGATGATTGGTGGAAAGCTATGGTTATGACCAGCTCACAAGCACCTGGAAGTCCAGCCTGTGTGCTGCAAAATGTAGGTGGAAAAGTACTGATGGATGTAAGAGTGCCAACCAATTGTAGGGGGCCGTGTAATTGTAGCCAATGGGACATTGTGTATTTAGTGACGTTCATAGTGACCTCTTTGAGGGGAGGGCTTAGTTGCCCCACCTGATGTTAAGGAGCCTATCACTTTCTTACACTTTTATGGAGCGTATAATTAGATGTTCCCTTATAAACAATCACTCTCTTCAATAGTTTTTGTAGTTTGCCACATAGGATGACGTTAGTAAATACGTAGGTTCCTGTCATCAATTACGAGTTTTTCCTATAAGTACAATGTTTTTTCTGAAACAAATTGAGAGACCTTGCTATGAGACCTCCGTTGATGTCCATTGTACTCCCTGTTTTAGATAATTGATATTAAAACAGTTAACCTTTTTGTCAACTACCTGAGTCGTTTTGATTATTGATGTTTGAGTAACTTCTGCCCAGAGTGGCCCCTGTCACAATATAAGTTGGCCTAGTATACATCTGTCCACCACGCCAGAGTATAGAAAATCAGTCCTACCAAAGGATGTTTAATGAACTTTAACAAAGGTGTGTTAAATGCCTATCTTATCCTAAATCTACAGATGGGAGCAACCTACAGCCATCAAATAATAATAATACAGTCCTAGTGGAGTCTCATCAAATAAAAGGGTCTATATTTAAAAAAAAAAATATTGCCAATCCTTACCTACACAAATAGTGTGGGGCAGTGTTCACAAAAATGATATGTCAGAATTTGCAGGCTATTGGCCTCCCTTCCCCATGTTTTCAGCACAGGACAAGGCGGTACTCTCGAGCATAGCACACTCTTGGGCTTCTTCAGCACGAGGATACAGTTCTATTACCAGCATCAGGGCCTTCTGTGCCCAAGTCTCTTAAGTTATCAAAGTCTCTTGATTCAGAGGGCCTGATGTATCAAAACAAATGAGAAGTTTAGCTTGACCCGTTGCAGGACCATTTTGATTCCACAGTTCAGAATTTACAATTGCCACCTCTCAGTTGGATACCTAACAGACACCTTCAAATGAGCACCCATGTGGTGCCAGACCACTCAGTATATGGTATCTATCTTGGCTTCAAAAGTTCAGTCACTCCTTGGATTTTCAATTATATTTGCGTCACCCATCACCTACGCTTCACGCATTGTTCTCTTCTGCTTTCTTCATACACTATGGCTACTTGCAACCTTGGTTCTAACAAAGACCAGTCTGCTATCAGTCTCCCTCACTCACCGGCTGTGCTGACTTTAGTGGCACTGCTTTATTGTAGGAGCCAAAGACAGTAAAATGACGGCAATCGCTCTTCTCCGCCTTGGCTATCGATGCAGGAGAGCCACAGGTACCTCCGATACACAATGCAAGTGTCTTCAGCTTTATTTCTAGGTCTTATGTTTCTTATTCTCAGAGGCTTGTGAAAGTAGTGTTTTTTTCTCCAAAAAGGTCAAGGGTAATTCCCTCCTTGCAACCCTCTCTGGTCTTGCCATCTTTCTCCTCATATTAAACTGCCATCTTGGAACTGCTGCTTCCTCGTGTGTTTTGCATTTCTCACAGTGTACTTTCGTGCTCCGCCTTTTTTCTGCATGGGGAAGTGTGATGGAAATCAGGTGTCTGTAATGATCAGTAATTGCCTGACCCTGCCTGACCATTGAAGTGGGACATGTCAGGCATACGGTTTGGGTGTTAGTCCGTGTTCCCTTACACTGAGTTGTCCATGAGAAAGTGTTTGTGTCAGAAAGGGGGTGGGGGTTGAGGCCCTACGTATCCTACCTGGTAGGATGTGGTAAAGGTGTTACAGGAAATGGAATACCGCGTTTCGTAGTTCAGTGTCCCACCTCCACTCCCCGAAGACCCGTCATCCAAGTAATCCTCCTGCACCGGTCCACCCCCAGGAGCTGGATCCAAAAGCGATGGCCGTGTTCTGGCCACCTGGATAACAGATCCCGGGGGACTAGCTGGTGAGACACCTTCAGTTTTCTCACACAACAGTGAATCTAGCCGCAGTGTCTCGGACCGCAGGAGTTTTGTTTCCATTGATATACACATGAGTCTAACATTCATTATGGCTTGCTTGGGTAAGCCCTTGCATGCAGGATCCCCTCTACTATTACACAGCTCCTTACACATGAAACAACCTTTGGGTGATGAGAACGCAGGTGTCCCAGTGTTAGGGGGTGCCTTTGCTCTTCTTTTCAGTGTGTACAGCTGAACTACATTTTTTGAATTTCCTTTCATACTTTTAGGTCCCTGACTTCGAAGAGGATTGGTTTGGACCTTTGTCCTTCCCATCGTTGTTTACTTTTTTGTCTGAAGATTTCTATTCCAGTTTGGGTATGCTTGCATGAGCCTTTTTCTGGACTTGAGTACTCACAAACCTGTTGACAGCTTTGCAAGCTCCCTAGGGTCTGTCATAGTCCTGTTCACAAGATACTAGGGTAGGTCAACCTCACAATTCTTCAATACCTGCTCACACGCAATCAAATTGTACATCCCTTTAAATGTGTCTACTTTGTTACCAGCCAAACATCTGCTCAGATATTTCAATGACAAGTGTGTGAATGCTTCATCAGTCTGCCCACTTTTCTTTCCGAGCTCTCTGAAGCTCTTGAGATATGGTTCTAGGGTTTACAGAATGTCTTAAGTAGGGCTGCCTTCATGCTTTCATAAATGGGCCTTTCCTGTGGCCTTTCCTGAAGAATTACATCAGTCCCTGGTGACTGTAAGCGACTCATCTGGGCTGCACCCCACAGTACCTCGTCCACCTCCTGTAGCTGAAAAGCGAGATTGAACACTTCAAACCAGTCAAAAATATCCTTCCCCACTTCATAAGCCTACACTATGTCTTTGGGGATGTGCCGCCGGGTCTTATCCTGGACACTCTGGTTTGAGCCACTACTGCTGCTTTCGCTAGAGGTGGATCTGTTGGCCTCCTTCTTCTCTTCAAGCAACAGCTTGTGCAGCTCTATGGTGACCTCTGTTTCTGTTTCTCTAGCGCTAGTCTCCTCTCCTCCAGCAGGAGCTTTCTAGCCACTACCTCATTATCAGCCGGAAGAATTACTGGGCCACTTACAGATTGTGCTGAGGACTGAGACCTGCAGGATCGGCACTAGCCCCTGTCCTCACTGACACTCTTGAGTGTTGAGAAATCCACACTTGCCCCCCGGTGGGATGATTGGTGGGAAACACTGCTCATGCGGTCGTCCTCATCATTTTCCCTGTCTAGAAGGTCTTGTTCCTTTGGGTGCACAGGGCCTAACCGTCCCCTGGAGTCTTCTCCCCAACCACCATCACCTCTTCCCAACCTTGGAGGCTGGTCAGCAACTCAGGTTTATTAACCTTAGTGCTGTGGGGAAGTCCCCTTTCTTGACATAAGACACGCAGGATATCCGTGGTCATGCCTTTTACAATCTCCATGTCAAGATCCATGATTATTACTTATACCTAGCAGTGACTAAATGTTGCCTGCAACAGTACTTTTATCGTTGGATGACTAAGCTGTGCGCAAGACTGCAACTGACCCGACCGCTTGCTACCAATGTGACTAATCAACTTCCGGGGCACCAGTGGTCCAGGGATGAATATCGGTTTCTAAACCATCAATCAGCTCCACACCTCTAGTACACCAGAAGGGATTCAAACAGATTGGAAACACAAGTCAATATTAAACCTCTTTGTCCAATTTTGGTAACGTGGATGGAATGGCAGGCTTATCTCTGCAAGGTCGTGGATCATTGGTTAGTTGCAACACAGCGAAAATACAATTATTACCCAATGATAAAAGGGGTCTATCCAGTCAAGTTTGTATAAAAATATCGACTTTATTATTATTCAACAGACAGTTCTAGCACACTACAAAACACAACCCACCCTGTAAAGGAATGCAGAGGACAGACAGTTTCAAGAAGGAAAAGGTATGCACTCTGGAAACTGGCAGGAGGGTAGTTGGTAAAGTAATTAATCTCAATAGTGCAAGGACACTTGGTTCCAGTACAAAGGGAGCAATGGGTCATAAAATGTCACTAGTGGCGTTCGGAGATGGACAAGGGGGACAGAACCACAATGTACATAGTGCTTGTAGAAGTTCTTGGTGCTTCACAGGGTTGAGTCGGTTTCAAGGTGCTTTACAGCTTCTGTGACATAGTTCAAGATGGGAGACATCTGTGGGTATCAGGCTGCAGGCAGTTCGGTGAGGGAGGCTGGACAGACAGCTGCAGGTTAGCCTACACAGCGGCTCAAGGTCAGGAATCATTGTCTCAGTGCAGGTTGCCGGGTCTGAAGTATTGGGCGAGGCATCTTGGACAGCATGAGCAACTGCAGCGTGACAAAAATTAGCAGTGCAGTTGGTTGCAACTTGAGGGGCTCGACTGCCTCGAAAATGTCCGGTGGAAGCTGGTTGATGCTTCTCAGTGCACTCCTAACTTCTTTGTTGGGTTCTTGTCGTCCTTTAAAGCAGGCAGCCCAAAGATGAGGAGAGTGTTGCAGGCAACAGCCTTGTCCTTCTTTCAGTTTAGAGACTCTCTGGCACTTTTTGCGAAGGAAATTAGCTTTTCCCACCTCCCTGGGCGCTTTAGAGTGGGAGAGTCCCATAAGTAGACGTGTGATGTACCAGAGGGGGAAGGGCAGTGCTAAGAAATCCAGCACAAATACAATATTTCAGGAATTATAGATGCATAGACTCAGTGTGTGTATATAAAGAGACACCATTTTATAGTTATCGTAGACACGTTCAGTACAACATGACTGTGCAATAAATGTAGGCCTGGAGGAGAAACCTGAACAGGCCCAAACGATATGGGCAGATGAACCCGTGCTGCTAATTCTCATAGAAACGTCCCTTTGACCTTAAGTGTTGCAATTGATTAATATCCCAGAGAGGAATGCGCCCTGCAAGGCCATGAGACCGCACCAGGCTCCTCACGGCACACATTCATCACAGCCAGGCCAACAGCAGACCTCCAACCCCCACCACCTGACCAGGAGTAATGGCACCCACCACTGACCCAGTCCATGAAGCCCTGCATTCCACGATAGTGGGCAACCTCTGACCACCAGCAACAAAACCAATGGCCATAAAAGATCTAAATGAACACAACCATTTCACCTTGTGACATAAATGCACCCTTTGTTGTACGTGGTACAGGGAGGAATACATTATAGCTCAAAACGAGGGTGGAAGCCTTGTGTGCATAGAGTGCAATATGAACTGAGCATAGAATATGTGGGATAGCATAACTGTGTTCCTCCCCTTGTGCCAGTCCCCAAGTTTCCCAGGTGCATGCCATAATGATGTAGTAGTGTTATCGTACAATAAGTTTCCCAGGTGCATGCCATAATGATATAGTAGTGTTATCGTACAGAAACGGCAACATGTGAAAAGCCTGACCTTCAGTCCCTGGAGAGACAAGACCAGCTGACCCCACGTGAGAGGAGACAAGTGGACTAGAATGGAGCCAACCCTAGCGTGCCATCCCCTATGGAGCAGGCCCATGCATAGGGTCTCACCAAGCAGCCGTGTGAGTCTCGACCATATACAATGATGTCACTGATGACGCTGTATACCCTTATATTGTGTTGTTCATGCAGACTCTGCCAGAATATTCTCGAGCAGCAGAGTCCTTTGCTTGCACCTTTACATTTGGAATGATTCAAACTTGTTATCCTTGCAAGCAATCTCTTGCCCTTTTTTTCTCTAGCCGGTTGTGTTCCTTCTGGCGTGAGTGTACAGGGGCATACCTTCACACTTCCCACCTAGGAACCTTGCTTGTAGAGCCTAGATGGGTACGCTGTGTGCTGGCTTTGTGCTGGTTCTGGAGCTGATAGAGGGTCCTCTGGATTCAGTAGCTCCCTCTGTTGCATGGGAGATGTTTAAGGGAGGGATTCTGCTTCCCTCTTGGAAATCCTGGCCTTTCTTCACTGGTGAAAGCTGTAAGGCAGGCTGTAACTTCAGCCGGGGTCCAAATGAGTCCTTCTTGTTACTCCTTGCAAAGTCTTCAGATCATCTACTAAGAGAGGGGCTGAGCCCTCTTTCAAAGCCAAATGGGCCCCAGCGATTGGTGCAGGCTAAGCCTACTGATGAGTCTGAAGACACGGACACTTTGGATAAGTAAGCGTAAAGTTTTATTAAGTAGAACGGAGCGAGCAACAGGCACCCAGCCCAGCCCAGCTCAAACTGACCAAGGTTCCAGAACACGGTTGGGTTCTGGAACAGCATTGGACCATATACAGAAATAAACCAGATAATAAACATAACACCTACCTTAATGAACAAATCCTGGGTCCCCACCAACAATTTTCTGTAATGGGTAAGGTCATAACCAGAGTGATTTGCAACAGGAAAGGTAAAAGGGTGAAAACATGTACTACTAAGTCCCACCCATCATCCTGTGTGTTGTGGATCAAAGGGTCTCTCTGGTTAATTGAGCTCTCTGTGGTTCCTGATCAAAGCGCAGGTGTCCCTTGAAGTTGTGGCGAGAACAGACGTTTTTGTCTCCATCAACTCAAGTACTTCTACCCTCTGAAAGAGGGGACTCCTGCAGGGTTTGCCTACTGTAAACAGTTTTCCCAGACATGACAGTTCACTGCCCTTGATATTAAGTGGCAGGAGCTGACTTCAGTTTGACACAGATGCATTTCAAAAAGGTGTTGGGTTTCCTGTCCCCTTTGTCAGCTCTGCGACCAAGCCTCTTGCAGGCCTGTTTCAGTTAACTCTCATCAGTATGCACTGCCAGCAGCAGAACTGACAATGGGCATGGCGGATCCATGGAGCCTTTGATATATAATTAAGTTGGCCATGGCAGGATGAAGGTTTTGCCCTCCCCCTTTTTAGATGCCTTCATGTGCTCCTGGTTGTCACATTTCAACTAAATGTGGCAAGGAGGACTGATCCTGTAGTCGGTGTTCCCCCAGAGTACACAGTTCTATGGGTTTGTAGTGTGGTGAGCATAGGAAAATGTGTGTGGATTAGCCACACACATTTCCCTGAGGTTGATATCCCATCATTCAATTTCACTATAAACATTTTTTTTAAACCCAGGCGAGCGCACGCTCTGGCCAGGCGTCCTGAGCGGGACCCACTGCAGACCTCGTAATGAGGCAGCCCGGAATGAACGGTGCCGGTCCCTTATCGGCACCGTTCATTCCGTGGCCGCTTTCCTCGTAATGAGGCCCAATGTGTAGTGTTTTAGAGTACGGGATGTTTGACCACTGCCCCAAATTCAGATGTGAAACTTTAAATCTGCCGGCCTTTATTTGGAGGTAATTACTCTTTCCCCCATTCCTGCAACCGTAACATGCTGTTAAGCTTTTTCCTTTGCCAATCGTGATAGAAAGTATGTCAACAACATCTATGTGTAAAGGGAAAGCTAATGTCATGTACTAGCTAATGGGACACCATATGCAAGAAACATCTTTCTATATGGACCAGAAACGGAGATTGGTGTACAGGTCCTACCAAATCCAACCATACTTTCCCCACTGCAACATGAATTGTTATGTTCATTGATTAGGAAAATGATATCCCGGGAGGATAGCTCAGCGGCAATGTGCTCCATTGGAAGCAAAACAACACGAAGCAACACAGGTTCGATCCCTGGGTCCGCGCTTAGAAACCTCTGGGTATTTAAGCGCATTATAAATATGCAACTAAGACAAAAAAAACCACACAATTACGCAACTAAAAAACAAACAATTCCCCGCCTGCTTTGTGAGCGCTTTAAAAATGCAAAATAAATAAATAAATTAATATGGCCTAACATAGATCCTTCCTAATATAGAGGGCTATTTACTCTAGTAACCGCAGGGACGTTTGAACAAAACTAGAAATTCCAGCATTCTTTCATTCCAGAGGAACCACCAAAGCAAAGATATGATGTAGGGGAGTGGAGAAACCATTGGCCGAGGACAATACAAGGGAGACTAAGATCACAGAGTTGAGTGAATGCTGGGAGTGTTCGTTTTTACTGACTGCTGTTTAAATGAATTATACAGAGATCTGAAAATGACTTACCTCGGCTCCATGTCATTAATGGAATAGCAACTGTCAATTGTAACATTATCAGGAATAATGGGAATTATGGCAGATTTGTGAGGAAACACTTCGTGTTGTCATATGGAGAGGGGTGAGGTTAAGAGGGCAGCATGTACCATTAGCAAATGTATTGCCCTTGAATAGTAATAATAAACAGTATTTTTTACGTGAATTATTTAACAATAGAAAAGACTGTCCATAATGCAGGAAAAACATCAGTGGTGCAGCGCACCACAGCGAGGGGTTAATAAGAGACACATGTGCTTGTGGCTGATTGGCCGGTGAAAGAAATTGAATCGTTGGAGTCATTCTTCGAAATCTGAGGACGAGCAATCATGGAGATTTTGTAAGAGCATGAATGCTGCCTTAGACGAGAAGCAGCAGTTATTACAGCAAGTGGGAAGAAATCCGCTCGCTAGTCTGCTGCTTTCGTTGCCTCACTCTTTTCGCAATGACTCCATTACTGTTATGAAACACGCACGCTGTGGAGACAGGGCCAAGAGAAGCGTGCGTTGCATACAGCATGTCTGTTTTTATCAAAGAAGACACCGTATATATCTTGGCAGATCCACAAAGTGTCATGTATGCACGGAAAGCTGTGAAACATATTAATTACCTCAAACAGCAAGAAAGCCAAATATCATTTGAGAAGGCAGCGAGGTCCGTCTTCGTGAATCAAACCTTCAGCTAGTTTGGCTCTCAAGACCAGTAGTAGGATTTTCACTCACGCACACCTTTACTGTCTGTGCTTTTTTTCAGTTTATGTTATACATGCAGGAAGGTAATTCTTTAATTCTACTATGAAAGTTATAGGCCCTCATTCCGAGCTTGGAGGTAAGTACAGGTACTTTCCGGCATGGCGGAAAGTACGAGACCGACCTGGTGACAGACCGCTAATTGGGCCCGTTACGACCTTGCGGGCACAAGCTTTTCACCAAGCCGGAAAAGTACCTAGCGGCATGCCGCTAAATGACCCGTAAAACCCCCTACCGGCATGCTGCGAGACGTACTTAACAACACCGCCACAGAAGCAGCAACGTCTGTAAATAACGGTCACCGCAAAATAACGGAACCGTCATCGCACAGGAACAGGAAGGAGCGCGGCGGCCATCTTTTAAAGCACAATTCATTGTCATCCTCATCAGGCAGCACCCTTGGGAGCAATCCGAAATTTGGGAAAGGACTACACACCCAGGACCATTGCCAAAAGCCCCAAAGAAGTCTGCGGACCGGCTCCGCAAGAAGCGATTCAGCCTGGAAGAGCTGCAGGCCATGGTGGACAACCTGGCGGAGCACGCTGACGTCATGTTCATGCGGCGAGAGGCAATAATCCGGAAGAAAAACATATGGGCACAAACCGCCCAAAGGGTGAACGCAGTAGGCACCACCCCCCAGCACCACCAAGGACTGTCGCAAGCAGTGGGATGACTTGTGGGTGCGGGTGCAGAGCCTCCTCTCCACCAACCGGAGTCAGGCACTGCAGACCGGAGGGGGCCCAAGTTCCCCAATGAGGCCGGAGCCATGGGAGGAGACATGCGCGTCATTGATCCGGACCGAATCGATAGAGGGCGTCGGAGATATGGAGTGCAGGGCAACGTCATCTGCCGATGGAGGTGAGTGTCCAAAGTCAACACTGCCAATGGCATTTACATGTTACATGATGTATACTCCCCCAAGGGCTGTCAAAGGCACCTTGTCATGCTGCCTCCCCCCCATCCAAATAATGCAGAGCCAACTGCCACGCAATCAAGGGCCAAGTGCAAGTACATAACGCACATCAACCTTAGTGCACTAACTGGCACATCCCATTATGCACACTATGCAGCAGGTTCGGCAGTGTGCGAGCCAGACTGCACATTACCAGGGCAGGATGAGTCACTCTGACACCTACGTACATATCATACACATGCATATGTACTAGTGCTGTTGCAACTCCCAAAAGGCCACAAACCCCAAATGACTGAAATGTGAATGCAGCCATCAATGTAATTAGCGTCTCAAACAATCACTCATGTCGTCCCTCTCTTCTACCCCCACAGGCACTGAGCATGAGAGCGGGGAGCCCGAGACGAGCTGTCCAACCACCTCCACAGGCAGAGGCAGGGTCTGCCGCATACCAGCCCGGACAAAAACACCCACTCCGGCTCCCCAAAGGTCAGTGGAGGATGCACCACCCCAATCCCTGCATCGGCACCTGCCACAACGGCCACCCCAAGGTCGGAGGATCTAGCATTGCTGGGGAGGTGGCAGCTACATCCCTCCAGGAGAATGTGGACAACCCCTTGTCCCATCTGTGGGGCATCCAAGGAGGATATCTACCCCACAGTCCACACCCTGGAGCCCAGCAATGTCCCCCAGGCATCGTGCAGTGACTCAGGGGAGCCTGAAACACCTGGCCGTAGTGCACATGCTGATACACAGGGAGACGCCGATCCTGGCCCCAGTTCCCCAGTCGAGGCCATGCCAGGGCATGTAGGCCCAATCCCATGCAGGGATAAACCATCAATGGATGCACTTCGTGCAACACAGCTGACTGCCCTCATCACTGGGTTGATGGAGGACAACCGCCAGGCCAGGGTGGAGTGGCTAGATGAACTTAGGGAAATGCGTCAGGCGGTCACAGAGAGCACCAACAGGTTATGTGACGTTCTAGGACGCATCGCAGATGCCCTTGAGGCTGCGCATACCAATCAGCAGCCTCAGCAGGAGGACACACCCTCATCCAGTCGATCCACTCCGGCAAGCCCACCGCGACGCACTCTGCGTTCTATGCGGTGCCGGGACATGCCTCCCCCGGGCCCCGGGAGCATGGATTAGTCCGCATTGCTGCCACATGTGGCCTTAATGGACAACATGGGACTACTGTTGTGGAGTTGGGGGGGAGGTGAGGGTTTGTTGTGGAGTTGGGGGGGGAGGTGGGTGGGGGGAGGGTTTGTTATGGAGTTGGGGGGGAGGTGGGTGGGGGTGAGGGTTTGTTGTGGAGTTGGGGGGGGGGTGGGTGGAATGTTCACACTCATCCATTTAAATTTTCAATACACCAATGGAGTTGCAAAGTTTAACCTGTGTGGACATTCATCATTGAGCATGTGTATTATGACGTCTGACAGTGCATGGTCTACAAGTATACACACAGCCAGTGCCCTGTGTGACCATGTAATGCCGCCCTCTACTGACTTGTGTTTTGGTTATTATGTCCAATCAATATTTGCCACACGACATGTCCCTCCCATGCACCACCTCCATGATGCTGTCTTGCCCCTTCCTCCTCCTCCTTCACTCCATCTTCATCTGGTGCTAGCAGTCCCATGTCAGGGGACAGAGCCACATTCCAAGGGATGAACATTTTGTTCAGCTTTACACATGACATGGGGGTCTTGGACACCACATTGCAGTAGATGGGTCGCCCACCAATCCAGCTTCGGCAACTCATATGTGCCTTATGCAAGCCAGGTGACTGCTTCATCTCCACGCATGCACGGGTATGGCCAGTATTTTAGGGCTCCCTGGGCCTGTTCTGTGGGTTTCTGACAGGGGTCCCGTACCATGGTCTCAAGGGACAGCCACCAACACCTGCATTTCTAGCCAATTAAGGTAAGTGTTTGGACTGTCATGGTGGAGAACTGATCTTGTCTGACATGGCAGCAGGTCATTGATGCCCATACGCACATGTCCATGGATGCATTTAGCCCATTCATGGCCACAATATGTGTACAGTGCAATGGAATGCTGTAGGGGGGCGTGTCTCCGAGATGGTCCATGAACAATGGCACGCACATTTCGTGGTACGTGCTTCGTTGATGCATGCAGCAGTCTTGATGTTAGATCCATGAAGTGCTGTGTACTGTGTGAATCCGTAGTTGGGTGTGTTGGTTGTAGTCAGTGGCTCATATTCATCATATTGCTCTAATCCATACTATGGTGAATTCCACCACTCCTATGGGTGTGCTGAACCGGTGATGTGGTGTGGTATCCCTGCTGCCCTCAGTTCAATCCACTCCCAGGGATGATTCTCCAGTGTGGTGACATGCTGGAGGCAGCCACATTCTGCATATGCAGTGTCTCTTCCTATATGCCCTTACAGTTGTGGGGGCTGCCAATGAGTGGTGCATGTGTTGTGGGATTTGGCCTTGTCAGATGTTGGTAATGTTGTGTTTGGTGTGTGCCTTACTCCATCGATGTGGGAATCTGTACTCGTGTGCCGTTACACTGGTTCTGTGGCACAGTGTTTGGTGGGGTGAACATTGTCCACTGGCTTCATCATTTCGACCCAGTTTGTTTATGCAGGCACCCACCTCATGGCACCGATGCACTGGCATGACACAGTCAGACGTCTCACCAAGCAGCCAGGCACGTCATCCTGCATGTCGCTGCATGCGGCATGGTAGCGTGGAGTTCAGCTGGCCCATTGAGTCATGAGTTGTTCCTGGATGTTGGGCCCACCCATGTGTGATGTTCTTGCTTGCGTTGCATTCCGTCTGCACGTTGGGGGAGTGGTATTGCTTGCGGTTGCGATGCACCACCTGCATGCCATGCAGGTCCACCTAATCCACGTGGGTGCTGTCAGGGGCACCCATGTCATTTGGCATGCCTGCCAATCAATGGGGGCCAACTTTTGTGTTGTATATCTCCTGGGTAGTCCGTGTTAGGGATTTGTAGCCCCTTGTGTGTTTGAGGAGGTGATCCAGCACTTGGTTCTGCGTCCATGTAATGGACGGTTGTGACGTACCATGCATGGGCCCCACTGTGTGCTGGTAGGTGCCTGTAGCACGGGTGTGGGGCACAGGCACCACCTTCAGTAGTGCCGGGATAGCGGTGTGTATTTGTATGCTACTCGCTTATCTCGTAATTTCTCGGCCCAACTATGGTGGTGATGGTGTCACAGTCAAGCTGGTAGGCGGTGTGTTTCTGCTCAGGTGTTTCCTTGAGGGACCGGACCTGCTGCGTGGGAATGGGGGCTGCTGGGGTGGTGACGGAGGCTGCACTGGTGCTGCATGCTGGGCCTGTCTCCCCCTCCTTCTCCCCGTGTGTCTCCTCAGTGGGGGGGGCTGGTGTCGTTGGTGTAGTTCTTGTGGTTGTGCCCTTGCTGCCAGGGCCTCCTGCTTCATGTACTGCTACCACTATTGGTGTCATCTTGGTGTGGGAGCGGGTGTGTGGGTGCGATCCTTTTCTGCTGTGGCAGACTCCATTGCCTCCACCTGTGCTGATTGTGTGCACCTGTGGCTCTGGGAACCACTGCTCAGGGTGCTTTACTCCTTCTCTGAGATGCCTGTATGGTGGGGCGCGCGCACGACCCAAGACCGATAATTACGGCATCATAGTTTACGGTGCCGTAAATAGCGGTCTGACAGGTCAGAATAGCCCATAGTGGTAAGCGATGCCGGTAATCCTTTACCGGCATCGTTTTTCCCTTACCTCCAACCTCGGAATGATCCCCAAAGTCTTAGGTTTACCCTATCTCAGTTGTTCCTGTTCTCTTCCCAGCCGGAATCCATCCCTGTCAAATGGATTGTACTTGGCAACTGGCCCCTTACAAAGTAAAAATGTATTGGGAAGTCTTGAGCCCACCTGATTCACATTGAAACACTAACCACAAACAGGTCTAAAGACCTACAGATCAACAAATGGCTTGAGACTCTATTGAGGGTTAAACAAAAGACTTGTATTCGGTTCAAAACACAGAGGGGGGTGGAGTAATGAACCAAATATGGATAACTCCTCTTAAAAGGGTTGGAGAGTTCAGGGATGACCACCAAAGGTGAGAGGAATGTTCACTGTGTACAGAGCCAGGCTCCTGATAGAATTGTGGTCCTAAGTCCAAACATTCTATTTTACAACAATTCGCTTCGCGGTTAGAGTTGAGGTCACTTGACAAGGTGTAAAAGAGCCCCTTGCAGATGTTCTAGGTTGCAGGGCTCCTGGGACGCCTCCTGAAAGTTGCTACAGTATATATGTGCCCTCCTGGGCTGCAGGCACTTGGCTTCCAATGACAATTGGTTTCTTTCTCGTCTATCCCCAGTCTTGTTCCAGGTTTCAGTCATCATGAGCTCCCAGTTAAGGTCAATCCCTTTGAGTATGATAGCTGCCATAGACCTGGGTCCCTCTGGAGTCATGCCAGGTGTCTCTAAGCCCACTACAGGTTTATTGTGTGTCACAAAAAGTCTAGTTCTTTGTTTTTTGAGGGGTCTGATCTTCAGTGAGTCCATTAGTTCATGGCGTCCGTGAACCTTTCAGGTTTGACTTTGGCAGTTTAGCATTAGGGTCAGATTTCTAAATGCATTGCCTTGGGGTCAGCCTCTTCAAGAACGCTCATCTATGATACTTTTGTCTCTTTGGCTTGTAATTGTAATTGGATATGACAAAGATGTAAACCCTTATTATGATGGGTTGTGACTCCACTGCCCACCATCCTCTGAAGCAGGGTTGTCCAACGCCAGGCCTCAATGGCCAGAAACATGTTGGATTTTCAGGATACCCCTCATTAATATCCATGAGATAAATTTGCATACAATGTATGCACATTTTCTTCTCATGAATACTATTGAGGGGTATCCTGAAAACGTATTACTCCAGATAAGCCTGGCAGTGTTTGCCTTTTCTCTGATTGTTTCTGGTTCCCTGACTATCTATCTTGAACACATGTAGTTTATTTTCCATGTAGGGTCTACTAGCCTCATATGTATCTGGAGTATGGCTCCCAGCCAGACTGTGACTATTCTTACGACTAGTTCTCAGCTCTGTTTGGACCTTAGCCTTTGCCACTAACGTTTTTTGGGCCTAAGATCATAAGGTGCTCAATCCTTCTAGCCCTGATACTTTAGCTGCTACCCAACTCTGGCCCCACTGATCTAGTCTCATGACTCGCAGAATCGTCTTTCCTTGTCAACACCTTTGACTTGGCCAATGCTGGTAACTTTCTTTTGACCTCACTGTCCTCCCTTACTACGTTCCTCTGCCATCAGTCCATCCGCCAATTACTTCCTACTTCTCTTGTTCTCTTCTGCCCTCCTCGAGAGACTCTGTCCCTCCTCCAATGCCTTCTTGTCCCCTCTCCTTCCTACTTCCTTTACTCTCCTGTTCTTTCCCTGTTCTGACACTCTCTTTTTTCTGCCCTTCTTACTTCCTCCTTCCTCCATTCTCCTTGCGCTCCCCACACAACTCCATGCTTCTACCATGTCTCCAAACTAACACACCCTACCTTCACGCTGGGACCATTTCATACTTCTGTACTGCCAGTAATTAGGGCTCTAAGAGGTGTAGTGAAGGCACCTGAGATTGTTTATTGGCTTTAATATGGGATTTGGTGAGGGCTCCATGTTCCAACCCTTTCCCATGTTCATCCACTCATGGAGGATCAAGAATTGAAAATGGGTGTGATGAAGCCCCCTGCCTCGTTCTGTGGACCACTAATGTGGTGATTCAAGGTCTGGGTGCCACTCTAAAACAGCAGTAGTTGGTCCCAGAGGCGTTATGAGCAGGGTGTCATTGTCAACCTATATTGGTCCCTCTCAAGTGACAGTGGACATTCACAACGGCTCATCACAGGCTAGTTGTGGGTCCAGGCTCTCCCTGCCCCACCCCACCACACCAGTGGGTTAGAACTGGAATATTTCCCCCTGCACAAACGCCTTATAGTTGTGATTGCTGTTCCCACTCCCCTACTGACTGAGCTTCACCCTCCCTAAGAAGACCCAAACCTCTACCAATGAAAAAACGTTTATTTCCACTTGAAAGTGGTAGGAAGCCCTTTGTACCAGTTGATATTTCACACAGCATATCAAAGGTGTTAGTTCTGGAGGAATGGAGGCTACTCTGGGGACTCCGGGGTGGTGCAGACACAATGTTACTAGTTCATTTTCTTCATGAATGCTGAAGGTTCAGCATGGAAAATGAAATTAAAGATCTTGAAAGCTTTTCTATTGTGTTTCCAGCTTTGAATTTTCACAGTGGAAACAGCAAAGCCTTCACTTCTGTCATGGTTTATAACACAGCACATGCCGGCAAGGGAACTCCATCCCCTACAATGGATGTGGTGCACTATACAACGATGTTTATTTTTAATATACTATGGATTCTTTTTGAATAGGCATCTAACCCATTTCGCACTCAACCTCCACAAACACCCTGTGTCACAATGGACTAGGAACCAGGCCGGTGTGTATCAATTAGATATTTTTAAATGTATTATTTAATGGAAAAGGAAAATCAGACAATTTTACACCCACTAATGTTGTGGCAACACTACTGCAATGATCGGTATAGAACAATTAGGTTAAGATGTCCTATTACAATTCACACAGTTCTTTAATGGCAAAACATGAAAAAAGAAGACTTTTTACAAATCAATGGCACCAACCATTTAGCACTCCCCCCTGCAACACTCACCTCCAAATATCAGCTAAACTTGATTCCTTTGAATGGAAGGCAGTGGCAAGGAGTAGGAATAGAGAGAGAAAATCGGATTTGTGGTAAAGCCCACCACCGCAAAATGGGAAGCTAGCAAATAAAGTAAAAACTCGTTTTTGGAGCAAAATGGCAGAATGGGATTTGGATTATTACTCATGACTGCTAGGGGACCGAATGAAAGGAAATTTGAATTGCTTACACTTTAGGAGATTTGAGAAAGTTTATATAATATTAATCAGCACACCAGAGCAAAAATGGAAATGAAGTGGGAAAATCGGTTTTGGGAGAAAAGCAAACGCAAAAGGAAAAATACAGTGACAAATGGAAATTTGTTTACACTGGATTTACAATGACAGGCAGCTCAGCGAAGGGGTTTAGCATACAATAAGAAAATCAGTTTTCAATGACAAGGACAGAGGCACATACCAGTAGACTTCTAGGCAAAAGGGATCACTCACCATGGAACAACAGTTTGGGGTTTTAATAAGACAGATGCAAATGGGAATTTGTTGGGTAATGCACACAATGCACGGACAATTCGGTTTTCAGTTACAAGGAGACTCAATCTTTTGAGGCCACTTTAATGACTATAATAATTAAATACAACACCATGGGCAAGATGGTTAATTTCGAATGTCAACAATCTTAAACCGTGAATTTCAATTTGATTTACTTAAAAAAATACTAAAGATTTACACAGACAACTGAAAGGTATTTAAAGGAGATGTGCTAACATACACAGGCTACTAATAGATTCTTCTATGGGTAGGTGACTGAATTACACTGGCAATTTTTGGGGTTTTGAATGGGGGTTTCAATGGGATTTTCAAACGGGGATATACGTGATGCAATGCTACAATAATGAAGGGTGTATGCAATTTAGGGCTGGGGTATATGCTACTTACAAAACAAGCCTTGGTTTAGGATTCAGGACAGCCAGCTGGATCTCAGGACACTCTGGACAGCTAGGGCAAGGGGTCTGGTCACTGCAACACTCAAAGATGGTAAGGTTCAGCCGCCTTCTTTCCGTCTTCCTTCTCCTGTCTGCCAGGATTTTGTTGTCTCTCTAAACCTACTACAGTACCCCTTAAATAGCATGAACGACATCACTAACTTCTCAATCTAGGGGGAGTACCCTGAAATTATCCCTGCCACTCGGATAGGACAGTTTACCATTCCTCTCTACACCCCCTAGCATGATTGGTCTAGAGGAAGAGGGCACCATATGTCTATTTGCATTTATTGCAAATCTTTGTTCTTATTACCACTTTTTGGCAAAAACAAGTTATATCTCATAACTTCATAATTATACTAGCCCCTGCCATATGAACTAGATATGCGGTTTTAGTTGGTCATAGGGAATCAGGTAAGCGCTCGCCAACTCCGACGAGGTAGTATGGCCCTTTGGCACATTTTTGTCATTTTCATAAAATGTACAAGTCCTCGGAAAATGCAATTATTACCTTTAAAACTGCCTGGGAATTAAATGAAAAATATCATAAAACGAAATGAATTCTCATTCTGAGTGCTGCGAAAAAAGCCTAAAATGAAATCTGTCTTTTAATGTCAATTGGGAGTGTCGGTCCCCCCTGTGGGAGGGCTGCTTCAACCCCCACAACAATCTATCTCCCTCTGGGCTCAGCCGGTAACCAGAGATTATTATTAGTCCCTTTGAACTTTGCAGTTTACTCTTTGAGGTGGGTGCAGGAAGGGCTCACACCTCCTGGTCAAGCTTTAGCCACACTTTGCCTTCTTTGAAGTCTATGGGCTCCTGCATTCATGTCTGGCAGAGCAGGGAATTATGACGCCCTCAGCAGAATGACATTTTATTGTGGGATGGTTCACTGGTAGGTGCGACTTCCAGCTAGAAGCAGGGCTTTTAATTGTGAAGTTTCCTGCCTCGGCCCGACCTGGTTTTTCTGGTAGTAAGTGTCTGTTAAAAGGTGTCTGGAGGCTTGTGGGTTGGAACATAATGTACATTTGCTTGGGTCAACCCCCCTCATATATTTCCATGACATTTTCTGTATGAGCAGTGCTGTCTTCCTACTGTGGCTTTTTAAAGCCGTTTTTATTTTCACACGTGTGCTGGCTTTTTTTTCTTCTAATGTTTAAAACCCTGTCTTGCAAGTCACAGGATTCTTTGATTTCTCTCCTTTTTGAGCAAGTTGGCATCTGCTGTTGGTCCGTTGATAATTCCACATGGTTCTTTAATTTGACATCAACAAAAGAAAAGCAAAGCTGTTTTTCGTTTGCAGTGTTTAAAGGACTGCTGTTCAACTGAAAGGGAAAGGAAAAGCCGTTTCTGATTGTAGTGTTGAAATTATTGCCCCTCCTGTGAATTAAAAGTAAACCAAGGACATTTTTTTGTGGTTCCAGTGCATAACTTCTTGTCATTCAGGAGAAATAAAAGTAACACAAGGCCGTTTTTGGTTATCGTGTTCCAACGCTTGCCACTCATGTGACAGGGAAAGCAAAGCAGGCCGTTTTTGGTGACAGTGTTTAAATGCAGCTTTTCAGATGAAAGGGACTTCTATTTGTGGTCTTTAAATGCACCTCACAGATCCCCCCCACTCCTTCATGAAGAGTAGGCCAGAGTGGGGTTTCCTTTGGCGTGAATTTCCTTCATCAGGGAGTGGGCACTCCAGTATCCCCTTACGTCTCTGGGTTGGGGGTATGTCATGGCACCCCCTTTTCTTCCTTCTTTTGGGAGCGGGCACTCCAGTCTCCCCTTCCATCTTTGGGTTCGAGGGTGTGGCAAGGCACCCACTTTATGCCTTTCCTGCCCGGTCCCCGTTGTTCTCCTCTTCTGGCTGGAATTTAAGGATGTTAGTTCTCTAATAGAAGATTAAAAAACACAAGTTTCAGTACTTTTTCCAAACATTTTTCCCAAAAGTTTTACAAAGAATTTACAAAGACAACAACTTGCTATTTTCATATGACATTTCTTTTTTTGTATCATAAACAACGTTTCTTTTTGTTTTAATTTATACAATAACACCAAGTACATTACTCCCTGTTATATAGATATAAACATGCATCTAAATATTTCCCTCTGCTTTTTCCTTCTTCCTTTTTCCTTTTTCATTGTTCAGATGGTTCCTCTGCTCGACGTTCATCTGGCTCATCTGTCAGTCGCAAAGCGAGTCTGGGAGGATGTGGACCCATTTTTCCTCTGACAGTTCTCCTTTGGGGATGCAAATCTTATGGGCGACAGGTGAGATTTTGTCTACAATTTCAAAGGGGCCGCGCCAGGAGGAGAGGAACTTCCGCTCTTTGGTCTGGTTCCTCTGAAAATTGTACAAGTAGACCCTGTCTCCTACTTGATATTCTTTTTTAGTAGTCTTTAAATCGTAGTGTATTTTCATCTCCTCTGCCAATTTTTCAAGATTACGCTGAGCATTTGCAAAAGCATGTTGTAGGTGTTTTCTCAGATTCTCAATATATTCATGTGTCGTGGACCCGTTAATCAGTGTCTGCTCTTGTGTTCTGCAGAGCAGATGCTGGGGAAGCACCATTTTTCAT
The DNA here is from genome assembly GCF_040938575.1 of Ambystoma mexicanum. Classification (NCBI taxonomy): domain Eukaryota; kingdom Metazoa; phylum Chordata; class Amphibia; order Caudata; family Ambystomatidae; genus Ambystoma; species Ambystoma mexicanum. The sequence continues at coordinate 433,924,851 of NC_090932.1, read as the reverse complement.
CCAGTCATTAGCTTGAATGGAGACATTTTGATCACAGAAGATGATGTAGACCTAATGGCCATCAGGACAAGCGGTAGTCGGATGTCCCAACTAGGCCCAGAGTATGCCACAAACCTCTTAAGAATGCTCACAATCATTTTATTGTACCTCCCAACTCCCCCACTAGAGGTGGCTCAGCAGTAGGCAATATGGAGTTTTCTCTTTACCTCACATATCTCCCACATCTTTGTCATCACCTCGCTGGTGAAGTGACTTCCTTGGTCTGACTCAATCCTTTGGGGAAGGCTGAAATGCAAGAAGATGTGGTTGATCATCAGGGTAGCTGCTGTTTCTGCCTTGCAATTTGGGGCTGTGAGACATTCCACCCATTTTGTAAACAAGCATGTTACTGTTAACATGTAGTACTTGTTTCCTCTAGAGGAGGGAATCACAGGCCCGATGAAAATCGGACCAAGGCAGTGTCATCCCCTTTTTCTGGAGAGGAGCTTGGTGTGTGAGTGAAATTGGCTGAAATTGCGCACGCACAAGACACCCCTTCAACTATTGGTCAAGATCCTACCCCATATGTGGCCAGTATGCAACCTCTTGCAAGATTTCCAAAGTAGAATGAAACCCGCAATGACTGGCTGTGTCCGCATCATGGGCATGACTTAGCATCAGGCTTCGGAATGAGGTAGGTACCACCCACTGGCTACATCCAGAGATGGTTCTCCATACCAACAAACCATCTGGATTCGTAACCTTTTGGGAAACTTCATCAACACCCAAAGATCCTCTTTCCCGATGTAATCGGTTTTGTTCAGAGGAAAATTCAATGTGTTGATAACATTTCCCAATAATCGGATCCCCTTTTTGTGCCGTAATCAGATCAGCATCTGGGGTCTCCTTACTCCACTGGGCAGTTGAGAGTTCATTTTGGGCACGTTTTTGGGACCTGGTGACAGCAGCAACCTGGATTTCCCCCAACAGTGACACGATTTCAAGGAGGTCCCCTGGATGGCTCTCGTTTTGGCCAACTGGTCAGCCAGGTCATTTCTGGTTTTGTCTGGTCCCTCTTTTCTGGAATGACCCTTGATCTTCTTCCAATTGATGGTCTTGTCATTAGAGGTGACCAGATCGTCAATGGATTGTATTAGTTTAGCATGCTTGAGTGGTTTAATGCTTGCACACAGCATGCCTCTGGTTTTCCAATGTATCTGGTGCTCCACAAACCCATTCCGGACATAATCTGAATCAATGATTATGAGCAGTTCGTGGAGTCTGTGTTGCAAGGCAGTGTGGATGGCCTGATGAACCGCTATCAACTCTGCCACCTGACTACTTCGGAGACCGATCTTGTACCCGGCAGAGCACACCAGGGCATCGTTCACCCAGGCATTCCCAACACCAGCCACCAGTTCCTTTTCCCTGTTGTTAACAACATAAATTGTGGGCATCCCCTGGCACGTGTCTTCTTCATAGACTTTGTGCGGGGAATTCAGGTACGCATCCATGTTGTCTTGTGTTTTGAGACTTTCCTCCTCAAGACAGTTTTCGCGAGCACAATCATGCAAGCCAGCCAAAACTTCTGTGAGGGGACTCTTCTTGTTTTGGCCATATTTGACCTCCACAGGAAAGCCTTGCATGGACAGAATCCAGGAAGTAATTCTGGAATTACTCACATTCCCTGCCGGGATTCTGTCACTTTGGATGTATTGCAAAGGATGGTGAGGAGTCTCGACGATGATGTGCTCCCCCTGGATAAACAGGTGGTAATTTTCCAATGCCCACACCATGGCCAGGAGTGCCGTCTCACAATCGTTGAATTTTTCCTCCACAGAAGATAAAGTCTTACTCGCATAGGAGATGGCTCCATTGCCTTGTCATGCTTCTGGTATAATACTGCAGTTAAGCATGTATTTGAGAACCCTGTCTCCAAGAAGAACTCCCAAGATGGGGTAATCTAGACAAGGTGCTTGTGTTAGGCTTCCCTTCAGTTGTTTCACTGCCTCGGCTTGCTCTGGACCCCAATCCCACTTGACCCCAGCATTTAATAAATGGACCAGAGGTCTTCTGACCTCTGAGATGTCCTCTATAAACTTTCTACTGTATTTAGTCAGTCCAAGAAGGCTCAATTGTAATAATGCTTCCAGCTTTTCGCCTGGGGAGAGAGACCCTCAGGGGTGATTTCATGCCCTAAGAAATTGACCTGGGTCCTACACCACTGCGCTTTCTGAAAGGACAGTTTCGCTATGGCTTTCTTCAACTGGGTCAGAACATAGCAGATTTCCACTATATGTTCCTCCACGGTTGAGCTTTTAATTAGGACATCATCTACATAGGCCAGGTTTCCCCTTTCACTCAAGTCAGGCATGGCCTTGTGCAGAGGGTATCCGGGGAAGAAACTTAAACTAGAGGGTGGAAGATTACTGCCCTCCTGGGGGAAGTTTAGAGGGAAGTTTGGAGGGAAGTTTCCTGGGGCTGTACTCAACTGATTGAACACCCCATGAGCTGAGGGGAGTCCATATGTACCGCAAGATGGGTCTATTCCCCTTGTACCTCGGGCTGATGTAGGTGGCAGAATCAGGTGCCCCATTTGTGGGGTGCCCTGCCTGGCTACACCTGTTTGGGACTGGTCAGAGAGTCTTCCCTGTCTCTGGTTTGGTTGATTAGCGGGAAGTGTATTTGTAGGCCCCCCCATTTCTAGGTCCAAAATGGGGGCAATCTTCACCTCCACCACTTTGGCAGCAGCGAGGGTGTTGGTTGGTTTGGGAATTTTGGAGGAATTCTTATTTTCTACAGAATTCTGGACCTCATAGATTCGGGTAGCTTGTTCTATTACGCAGTCCAGGGTCCTTTCATTGTGGAAGTCCCTAACCATAATGTATTTAGGGAGTGCATGGAAATAGGTATTAATGGACTCCCTACTGTTTGTGCGTACCCACCTAGTGGTTGGTGTAAATGCCTGCTTCAATTCTTGGCCAAATTCTCTCCGGGCCTGATTTTCTCCGCACTGCAGGTTGTAGGCCACCTTGCAAGCCTCCTCAGGGTTTTGGTGCACAGAGAAGTGCTTCAAGATGGCCGCCTTGTACGTAGACAACCTTGAATGATTCTGATCCTCCAGCCCAGCAAAGAAGCTGGAGTATTCTGTGGAGAATGTCCATTTGGCAAACTCCATAGAATTCTGACATTTTTTAATGCCAAATGATGTGATCATCTGGTCATACAGCTCCAGATGCTCCCAGATTGAGTACTTGGCATTTTTATGGTGAAGGGTCATGAATTTTCTAATGGCTTTTATTTGTCTAATGGGGTCTTTTACCAGAGTTCTATTTTGTTGGTCAACCTTCTTTTTCCGCTGCACCTGAGTCTATTCGCCCTCAGACTCAGAACTGCTGCTATTTGAGGTCCTATCCCTATCCTCTAGGCGCTGCCTGATTCTTGGAGACTGAGAGTCTCTCCCAGAATGACAGGGCCTAGTCTCTTCTCCCCTGTTGTAATTGTGAGCGCTCTGTGTCACTTCCATTGGACTCCTCTTTCGCACAGAGGAGTACTCATCTGACTTCTCCCTTCTTCCGGGGTTGGTGGAGAACTCCCCCCACCACCCTGATTGGGTGGAGGTTTTCAGGATACTCTTCTGGGGCATAAACTCAGACTTCTTTTTATCTGCAAAGTGGACCAGGTGGTCCCTTTTGAAGCTAATGCCTCTGCAAGTATTCCCTGATCTTCTCTTCATAGGAGTCCTCCTGGTCAGATACATTTGCCAAAATACTTTTGAACCTAAGCAGTGATGCACATCCATCAATCTCTGATGGACGCTGGCCTGCCGACTCAATCATGCTAGGCCTAATTGAGTCCGGCTGCCTCATGGTTCCCGGTTCTTGTGAACTTGTAGACATGAATTCAGCAGCGCCTTGTGCATACAAGGTGGTAAGTGGGCTTGAGGCCCCTGGTACAGAGGGCCCTACACCATGATTAGGGATTGCCCTGTCACTCTCTAACTGTTCGGGGTTCCTCAAGTCCTCATTAAACCAAGCACACTCTTTTTCTAACCTCTCAAATTTCTCTTTCTCAGCCCCTATTTCTTGATTGTATGCAAAGGCCTGAGCCTTGTGCTCTGCTATCAGGGCTTTACTGACTTCCTTGACCTTCCCTTGTGCTAATACTTGGCTCTCGAGTCCCCTGTTCTCATCACAAAGGGTCTCATTTTCTTTCTGTGCTTCTTGTATTGTCTGGGACTATTCAGACCATTTCTGTTGCAGGAGACCCATCTCCTCACTCTGCAAATTTTTGACCTGTATTGTCTGCTCTAGATACAATTCTATTCGCCTCATATGTCCCATCAATATTTCATGCTCTGCTTTTTGGCCAGTCAGTTCCTGAAGACCTGCTTCTCCTTTCTCCAGGTCTGCCTTCAACTGGAACACTTCCTGGCACAGGACATCTTTTTCCTGACACAGCCTACTATTCTGTTCACTGGGGTGATCTCTCTGCTGTTTCATAGCGCCCAACTTCTGGTCAAACTCTGCTTGTGAATGGACCTCTTTTATAACCCACTAATTAATCTCCTCTTCCAATTTCTTAATCTGTTTTTGATATGCACACATGTGCTCTAAGCACACTCTATTGTATGTCACGTGTTGGCTCAATTTGAGTTGACTCTCTTTCAGAGAATCAACCCTTTCTTGGCACTCCTCTTTTAGTGCAGATAATTGGGATTCTTGCTCTGAATTGGTTTGTTGCTGAACTGTCAACTCCTCCTTGAGCCGCTAAATGATGTTTCCTAATTCTAACTCAGAATTTTGGCTCTCTCGCACTTTCTCCTCTACCTGCCTTATCTGCACTTTTACTTGCTCCAATAACTGTGATTGATTCTGCCCAGAAGTTACACTCTCCGTGTACCTTTCTTCCATGATTATCATGCGGAAGTACATGTATGCAGTGAGTTGGATCATCTGAATTTGCTCATCTTTGATGTTCTGCATCATAAAGAACTCAGTCAGGGCTTGATGTAACAAGCCACTATCCTGCCAGACATCCATATTTATAGGGGTCACCTCTTGCATCATTCTAGATTGCCAGATTTCATGTTTTTGTTCTGCCCATTCCCCTCTAATGAACTATTTGGATAGGAAGTGCTGTCTAGCCATATTAAGTTCACGGGGCACATTATGAAATGTGTTCTACTGCTGGTGGGTTTTCTATGCAAAGGCAAAATCTCCACCCTGTTCCTTCCTAGTTAATGATTACAATATTTTGTTTGGCCACACCGTTCTGATACCTGGGGTACAAGTTTTTGGATGGCTCCTTTACAATTCAACCCAGCCGTCTATCCACTAAAAGTAACAATACCTCAATGGGTAGTCTGCTCTGCTGAACTGCCACGGCTGAAAACCATTTTCTCAATCACGGCACGAGCCCCCATTTTGTCACAGTTTATAACAAGGTACACGGCAGCTAGGGAACTCCTTCCACTACAATAGATATGGCGCACAATAAAACGTTGTTTATTTATAATATACTACAGATTCTTTTTGAGTAGGCCTCCAACCTATCTCGCACCCAACCTCCACAAACACCCCATTTCACAATGGACTAGGAACCAGGCCGGTGTGTATCAATAAGATATTTATTATTTAATGGAAAGGGAAAATCAAACAATTTCACAGCCACCAATGTTGTGGCAACACTACTGAAATGATCAGTACAAAACAATTAGGTTAAGATGTCCTATTACAATTCACATAGTTCTTTAATGGCAAAATAGGAAAAAAGAACACATTTTACAAATCAATGGAACCAACGGTTTAGCACTCCCCCCTGCAACACTCAACCCCAAACATCAGCTTAACTTGATTCCTTTCAATGGAAGGCAGTGGCAAGGAGTAGGAATAGAGAGAGAAAATCAGATTTAGGGTAAAGCCCAATACCACAAGATGGGAAGCGAGCAAAGAAAGTGAAAACCTGTTTTTGGAGCAAAATGGCAGAATGGGATTTTGATTATTACTCACGACTGCTAGGGGACAGAATGTAAGGAAATTCAAATTGCTTACACTTTAGGAGATTTGAGAACGTTTATTGAATACTCATCAGCACAACAGGGCAAAAATAGAAATGAAGCTGGAAAATCGGTTTTGGGAGAAAAGCAAATGCACAAGGGAAAATACAGTGGCAAATGGACATTCGTTTACGCTGGGTTTACAATGACAGGCAGCTCAGCAAAGGGCTTTAGCTTACAATAAGAAAATCGTTTTTCAATGACAAGGACAGAGGCACATAACAGTAGACTTCTAGGCAAAAGGGATCGCTCAAAATGGAACAACGGTTTGGGGTTTTAATAAGACAGATGCAAATGGGAATTTGTTGGGTAATGCACACAATACACAGACAATTCAGTTTTCAGTTACAAGGAGACTCATTCTTTTGAGGACTCTTTAATGACTATAATAATTAAATACAACACTCTTGAACTGTGAATTTCAATGGGGGAATTAATTGATTTACTTAAAAAAATACTAAGGATTTACACAGATAACTAAGAGATTTTTAAAGGAGATATGCTAACATACACAGGCTACTAATAGATTCTTCTATGGGAAGGTGATTGAATAACACTGGCAATTTTGGGGGTTTTCAATGAGGGAAATATTCGATGAAATTCTACAAAAATGAAGGCTTATGCAATCTAGGGCGGGGATATATGCTACTTACAAAGCAAGCTGTGGTTTAGGGTTCAGGATAGCCAGATGGATTTCAGGACACTCTGGAGAGCTACGGCAAGGGATGTGGTCACTGCAGCACTCAAAAATAGTCAGGTTCAGCCGCCTTCTCTCTGTCCTCCTTCTGTCTCCCCAGATTTTGGTATCTGTTTAACCTAGTACAGTCCCCCTTATATAGTATGAACAACATCACAAACTTTACAATCTAGGGGTAGTACCGTGTAATTATCCCTGCCGCTCGGATAGGACAGTTTACCATTCCTCTCTCCACCCCATGGCATGATTGGTTCAAGGGAAGAAAGCACCATCTGTCTATTTGCATTAATTACAATTCTGTGGTCTCATTACCACTTTTTGGCATAAACTAGTTATGTCTCATAACTTCCTAATTATACTAGCCCCTGCCATATGAACTAGATATGCGGTTTTAGTTGGTCATAGGGAATTAGGCAAGCCGATCGCCAACTCTGCATGTGGTAGCATGGCTCTTTGGCACATTGTTGTAATTTACATAAAATGTATAATAGTTATGACGCTGCAAATGATCAAGCAGGTTCCTAATTTCATCTTCTATCTTTTCACCAACTGTCACATTTGTTCCATTTTTAAACAGCCAGAAAACTAGTCTAACTGGCCCTTTCAATCCCCAAAGTCCTAGGAAAATACAATACTACCTTTAAAACCGCCTGGAAATGACATGAAAAATATAATAAAATGAAATTAATTCTCATTCTGAGTGCTGCAAAAATGCCTGAAATGAAATCAGTCTTTAAATGTCAATTGGGAGTGTTGGTCCCACCCTGTGGGAGGGCCGCTTCATCCCCCACAACCATCTGTCTTCCTCTGGGCTCTGCCGGTAACCAGAGGTTTTTATTAGTCCCTTTGAACTTTGCAGTTTGCTCTTTGAGGTGGGTGCAGGAAGGGCTCACACCTCCTGGTCAAACTTTAGTCACACTTTGCTTTCTTTGAAATCTATGGGCTCCTAACCTCATGTCTGGCAGAGCAGGGAATTATGACACCCTCAGCAGCATCACATTTTATTGCGGGATTGCTCACTGGTAGGTGCGACTTCCAGCTAGAAGCAAGGCTTTTAATTCTGAAGTTTCCTGCCTCACACCAAACTGGTTTTTCCGGTAGTAAGTGTCTTTTCAAAGGTGACTGGAGGCTTCTAGGTTGGAACATAATGTACATTTTCTTGGGTCAACCCCCACCCATTATATTTCCCTGACATTTTGCTATCTTTGCACTCTGGCTTTTTAAAGCCGTTCACACGTTTGTAGGCTTTTTTTCTTCTAATGTTTAAAACCCTGTCTTGCAGGTCACCGGATTCTTTGATTTCTCTCCTTTTTGAGACAGTTTGCATTTTCTGTTGGTCCGTTGATAATGAGGGATAGGCCCCCCTTCCACATGGTTCTTTAATTTGACGTGCACAAAAGAAAAGCCAAGACGTTTTTAATTTGCAGTGTTTAAAGGGCTGCTGTTCAAATGAAAACAAAATCTGTTTCTGTTGTAGTGTTGAAATTCTTGCACCTTATGTGAATTAAATGTAAATCAAGGCTGTTTAAAAAAAAAATGTGCAGTGTATAACTTCTTGTCATTCAGGTGAAATAAAAGTAAAGCAAGGTCGTTTTTGGTTATTGTGTTCCAATGCTTGCCACTCATGTGACAGGGAAAGCAAAGCAGGCCGTTTTTGGTGGCATTGTTTAAATGCGGCGTTTCAGATTAAAGGGATTTCTGTTTGGGGCCCTTAAATGCACCCCACACTTCAGTGCACATAGCCTCAGGAACCATTACAGAGGAAACACAACAATTCAAATGTCAGGCAGATCTCATATAGGCTTGGTCTAACTCCTTGAGTGCGAAGTAACCACAGGTGCAAATAGGGAGAACAATGAACCACATCCCTCATCCAATTAAAAGTCACTGGTTGTTAGGGTAATTTCTGCTGGTCGGCAGGTCGGCAGGGCTGCACCCGGAGTCCGCTGACCTCCAGTTATCGGAAGGCCCTAACACCTTCCGTGTCCCAAAGAAGTAGGAGGCCCACACAAGAGCAATAGGTTACTGCTGTTTATTACACCGAAACAGACAGGGACAGGTTGATGGAGCATAGGTTCTGAAAAGCTTCTCGTTGTAATTGGGGCATTCTCACTCCTTTTTCTCTCTCCAGCTCTACCTGTCTCTCCAGCTCATTTAGCTCAACTGTTTTAGTGAGTATGATTTGCGTCTTCCTTAATTCGGCTAGTTTTTTCTCCAGCTCAGTTTCTTCTTCTTTCGTTGTGTTCCCTTCTTCCCTGTTACTTACCTGACTCTCCCTCTGCATTTGTCCTATCTCCACTGTGTCTATTGCCTGCATCACCTCCTCCTCCTTTCCTGTCACTGTCCCCTGCAGCTTTAATAGCACCTGCCCTGCTATCCATTCATCTGGCCCTATACCTGCTAACTCGAGCTGCGCTTTCTTTATGCCATCAACGTTCCCCTGTGTCTCTTTCATACCTACCATGCCCCCTGCATGCAACTCTTTCTGGTAGTGATCCTCTGGAGCGTACGGTGGTGGGTTGTATGTAGGGTTTGAGTATCCCTCTGCGGCTGTTAATTCTCAGGACCTTGTTACTTCTTTCAGCTCCCTTATTGGGTATAGCCCTTTGGTCTCTTTCTTGACCTCTTTTTTTGGGTATGACCCCTCTGCCTCTTCCTCACTCTCCTCAGCGTTCTTCGCTACATCGCTGGGAGGGACCTGGGGCGTGCTGCACCCTTCCCCTTCGCTCACCTCTTCCTTTCTTATCTCCTGCATGCTCATCATCCCAGGCCCATACCTCTGAAACATCTTCAGAGGTCGAAAACCTCTAAATGTCTTGCCAATTTCTTCCCCTTGACTGTGTTGTGTAAATATGCAAGCAGTGAATGTTGTGCTTCCATTCTAAAGCTACCGTTGGGCGGCCACGGTATCCTTATGTTTTCGTCTGTCCCTTTAGTCCATTCAATACTGTATTTTACTATTTTGTCTCTGTGCGGTGGTAGTGTTGCACAAATGTGTTGAAGTGATGTTGTTAATGTGTGGTACCCATTGTTGGTTCCTAACCAACAGTACGATGACATTTTTCAAATATATACCACCATTACCTGGCCCCTAGTTGGGGATTTCTGACTCTCCACTGTCAATAGGATAGAAACAATTTTGTGTTACAATACTCTCAAACTATTCACTACCAACTTCTCTGTCGTCCTGCACCGGGCTGCCGCCCTTTGACACACCTCCCTGTGCAGCTAGGGTCCCCTTCGACCTGTGGCACGTGAGTCCCCTGAGGCCTCGCGCCCAGCACAGCATGCTACGGGGCTGCCCTGCCTTCTCGGGTAGCCGCTGCTCGGCACGCCTGTGTTAGTGTCCTAACCACTCCTCTCCTCTACTTTCTCACAGCCTGCATTGCGTATGTCCGTACCTTCCCACTCGCACGGGTTGCACCGTTGCTCGGCACAACCCCTTAGATTGATGACATGCCGGCGTTTTCTGTGCACGGCCTCCTTCTCACCTTTACCCCGCCTTAGCCACTGGCCGCGGCTCCAATTTCATTAAAAAGGAAACGCAATGTCCTATGCAAGCCCTATGGGTGACGTCACCAACTAACACAACGTATTACGTATACACACAGTTTGAATATGTAATGTGCACCCATTTTTTTACAATAACAATCCCCACAATCCCCACAGCTGTCTTTCAACTACACCTTGAGTGGAGTATTGGTTAATCACCTTTATCAATATAATTGAGCTGCACTCGCTGCGTTGCCTCACGCGTGATATATTCCCTCACTAGGGAGACTTAACCAGCCAACTATCTTCTGCAATCTGAGAGAGACTCTAGCTACCTCTTGCGGGAATACGTCATCTATTCACCGAGCTAAAACACTCAATTTATAGGGATCCTCATCTATTCACCAAACTACAACACCGACTCATAAGAATACCACACCCACATACATGTGTTCGCTATCCAGACCAATCAGCGCAGCACTCCGTTCAACACGTGGGGACTCTTCGCCCCACCCACTATGCTCAATAACACAAGAAGGGGCAACTTCTGCTTAGTTCCCTACTACAACTCACTTGTCGATCACCACTGATAGACCAAATTTTGTGATATGTAAAACCACCCGCCACCCTATTTACAATACCTCCCCCACCCATTCAACATGATATTGCTAGTTGTGTGGACCATACTCACATCGGGCTCATGTCTGCCGGTGCTGCTCGGCTGCGGACACCCCTCCCAATCAGCTTGCCACTTCCCCTCATCTGGACCAAGCCTGGACCAACCGCAGGAGGGAAATTTGTGAAGTCGGCGCCCGACAGCCAATCTCCGGATTGCGCAGTCCGGTCGTCTTGCAGTTCCCCAAGGGGGCAACGGCGGAGGGGGCCGCATTGCCGGGCCACCTTGTCGCAAAGGGTCTCGCTGGGATCTATCTCATCAATGCCTCCAACATGTTAGGTTAATTTCAGGAGGTCGGCAGGGCCGCACCCGGAGTCCGCGGACCTCCAGCTAGTGGAAGGCCCTAACTCCTTCCGTGTCCCAAAGAAGTAGGAGGCCCAGACACGAGCAATAGGTTACTGATGTTTATTACACGGAAACAGACAAGGGCAGGTTGATGGAGCATAGGTTCCAAAAAACTTTTCATTGTAATCGGGTTCACAGGCCCCTTTTGTGTCTTAGTGACGTAACAATGTGTGTAAACTGGGAGCGGTCACCCACAAACCTTCCGCAACTTTGGATTGGTTCCCTGATTGGTAGGGTCAGTATAGGACGGTATAGTGAAAAGTTTCATTGGTAGAGTAGAGGTCAGGTGGTACGATTGGGTTGTCCCTAAAAATTGCTACTTCGAAGTGCTACTTTGAAATTGTTATATGGAGAGAGTCAGTGATTGGTTCCGTTGTGATGCCGTCAGTGGTTAGCCCCCGTGTCCTGATTGGTCCATCTGCAAGCCCCCAAGCCTGGAACCATCATTGTTCCAGGCTCACGATGTACCTGGTGCTGGCAACAATGTGTGACTATGTATCAGTGAAAGACATGGACAGGTCCTGCCACTTGCCGTTAGAGTGCTCCTTTACCATCGCTGCCGATGTTTAATTCGTTACTTCTTTGTTGCAAGCTGGGTCCCAGATGTGGGACCCCAGAGCCTCTTCAGTCCTTGGAGCTTGCCATCATATCAGTTTGGTCTGGTCACGTGTTCAGGGGCCGTGGCTGAGGCAGATTTACAGGGATTTGATTTGTATGTCTGCTCCAGGGAGCCGTAGCATTGGATGGTGTAACCTTGGCTTGGAGAGCACGGCATGTTGATTGCAACGTCGCAACCTTGGCTGCGGGGCTCTAGTCAGGGTTGGGCTGCATGATCAGCACCTTGTAGCTCTGTATGAACTGCTCTGGTTCTGTGGACTCTGGTTTGCAGCCTACTTCGGCTTGGTTATATGTGGCGGTATAAGGTCCATAAGGCAAGGGGTGTGAGGGTGCGGTGTGGTTCTTTGTACATTGGTCCATCTACAGGGTCTTATCTTCAGGGGTTAGTAGCATGAAGCGTCTCCAAGCATATACACAAACTCTTCTGGCGTCTTGCGTTTCTGCGATGCGGTTGCTGACATATGTGAAAAATAATAACGATGCATGTCTGTGAGTGTGCACAGTCCTCTAAGTCATAGCACTGAGCGTGTTCTTCGTGTGGTTTGGAGTGTGTCTGATCCAGGTGCATGGCAGCACATGTGTTTCTGTTTGTTGTGGCTATGTCGTCATGTCATCTCTACCAATGGCAGTATAGGTTTGTGACGTTTAGTCAAACTGGTCCATGTGGTCGGTCTCAGCTCCATCTTGTTTCCACGATGCTCCACCTCGTGCTCTGGGTGGGATGGAGGTGGGGCGTGGCCACTGTGCATATTGACATCGACGTCATCGGCCATAGTTAGTACGTGGGTTGGGGGAAGGGACTGTCCCATTTTTCCTCTTCAAGGTGCAGGCCCAAACTGAAAGTTCCACCCAGGGGAGGTGGAAACATTGTATAAAAACACCCTGCCCAGTTGGCAGTGCAGGTTTTAGGAGCAGGAGGCTCTAATTTGGAGCAGGCTGGATACACAATAGTGGTGAAAGAAGCACAAATCAGAAAGACAGTGGAGAGTGGTGAAGTAGCAGTAGGAGAGAGCAGTAGGGGGTGGCAAGAGCTCAGGAGGAGGTGGTGACATCAGAGCGTGAGAGTGAGCAGAAGAAAGTGGTGAGAGTAAAGAGAAGAAAGATGTGGTGGCATCCGACAGTGAGAGTGAACAGATGGAGGTGGTAGAAAATAAGAAGGCAGAGGAGGAGGTGGTGACATCAGCGGTTGAGAGTAGAGAGCAGGAGGTGTTAATGTCACATATGTTCTTAAGACATTTTAAATTCCAAAGGATTATCATTTTTTTACTTATTATTTATTGTTGTATGGTTAAACAAAAGTTAACCTTTAACACATACAATACACGTAATAACCACAAATAAACAAAATATTAAACCAACAATCCAATTACACAGGAATTCATTAGGCATAAAATCAATTTCAGCAAACATTATACTCAAGTTAAAAAAAAACAACTAGCGATTTATAAAAAAGTTCACATATGTTCATCAACTGTAAAACTTCACACAAGTTTATAAAAAAGCAAAGTCCCTCCAGATGTGAAACAGCTAATTATACAAAGTTACATTTCAATCACACCCACTCCAATTCCATATTACACAAGCAACTTAAGTTTAAGATTCTCTTCAAGTTTGAGAGATTTTATACTGATTCCAACCACCGTAGAGGTTGTATTACCTGACAAACATGCAGACCAAACTTGCTCGCCCTCCACTCTTTCAATTGCAGCTAAAACATGTTGTAGATGGTTCCATCCCAACCCCTGAACAGCTGTGCAAACTATCATTAAATGCACAAGGGTTTCCCATCTGATCAGCTTCCAAATGGCCAAGTCTGTCAAATTCCAGCAAAAGCGTAAGAAGGCAAGCCTTACCGACTTAACTTGTTTCTTATAATCCCACTTTAGATGACACTATGAGGAATATTCATGCATTTTCTCAATATTACAGATCCAATCATATTCATATAAGAGTTTGTTCACTCTGCAAGGATTCTCTCAGTTCAACGGCAGAACTGCTCACTTCCAGGACATTACAATAATCAAACACCTCGTTCAATCATCTACAACTCCCTGACTTGAGAAAAGTTGTGAAATCCTCACACAGGGAGCCTGACACCGGGCATAGGATCTTTCTTATTAGTGACAATATCTTCCTCTGCGCTCCCGGGGACAAGACACTCATAATACATTTTATGTGTAGGAACTGAGTTAGGTACATGCAAAACCCTTCGTCAGACCAAGGCTTCGAGAGATGGCAGCACTTCTAGTAATGATAAGGGGTATACATCCATACCATACAAGATCTTGAGAACAGTTTTCCCTTCATAATGTTTTAAGCATGATTTCAAAGTGTATGTACCATAACAAGAATCCACTCTCACCAAATGAGTAACTAGTATCGATGTGCGATCCTTTAGCCACTCAGGCCTGGTTTGCCTGTATTTTAAAAGCCAGATATATCACTGAATTCACCTTTACCACTGGTTCTGAACCTACATTCCATTTAAAGGTTGTTTTCTTTCGACCCTTTGAGCGTTACAGTATTTGGTTTTTTATAGGGTTAATCTTTAGTGCACGATTGTCCATACGAACTGCAAAGGCATCCATCAGCCTCTGGAGTCCTGCTGGCGTATAATACAAAATTAGAAATTCATCAGTGTAGGGTTACCAAAAAGGTCTACATTTGTGTACCACTGACGTAATGAATGCAGCTGTTTTTAGATGATCACCTATGTCCGATATGTAAAGGGTGCACAGGCAGGGTGCCAAAAGGCAACCCTGCCTGACACCCCGAAACACAGAAGCTTTGTATATTTTTGTTATGATGTGTTTATGACTCTTTTGTAAAGTGACTCAAGTTTCTTCTAGCTGGCCCCTAAGGCCCCTCAGGTGCTCCCTCCTCACTAGCCCATGCTTCGCTATCACACACGTTCATCTTAAACACCAGAGATCACTAACCCCTATACACTATCTGATTTGGGAGGGCCTAAAAGCAAAGACGTATCTATCTTACCCCTTTGTGGACTTCAGGTTACCCTTCTGTAATATTCACCCAATGGATATAGTCAAGGATAAACAGTGCCTGTATTCTCTCAGACACTCTCCAGTTCACTCTCTCCCTCTCACTCGTGTTTACTCTTCTGTCTCATGTTATGTCTCCCTATTTCCCTACTCCCCTGTCTTCTTCATCCTCCCTCTATGGTTGCCCTCTTCTCCTAGTTCCACGTTTTTTCCTGTATCGTCCTCCCACCACCCTGTATCATCCAGCCCTCCTCTCCTTCTCTCTCTCTCTCTCCCTCTCTCTGCCTGTCTCTTTCTCTCTATGTCTCCCTCTCGCTCTCTCTCCCCTCTACAATCTCCCATTTCCCCATTAACCTTCTGTTAGATTTTGCACACACCTTCCCTCTACTACCGTTCAATCTCTCATACACTCTCACAATCAAAGACGCACTCTTTGATCTAGGAACCACTCTCCCTTTCTCACACAATACCTCACCTGCACTCTTGTCCAACAGCTCCACAAATGTATCAGCACTCTGCTACACCTTCCGTCCTCCTTCTAATCCCTTCATTCACTTTCAAATCTCCTGATCTCACTTAAACACCTCACACACTCTGTGACTCTCACATGTCTTTTATACCCGCCTCTCCCTCCTTTCAACGTACACCCCTACCCTCATTGGTTGAACATTCAAAATGATTCTGGGACCCAATTTACTACTGTCTTCTACCGCAGGGTTGGATCATGGCTGTGCAAGGTCAACCAAAAAACCTCTACACCTTCCCCTTCTGTGCATAAGAGTTCAAAAAGGCTATGGCATGGTGAAGAGGGATGGGGACGTTTTCCACCGCCTCCCCCTCCTACAAAATTCATGACAAGGAAGAAGGTTAGGACCCATTCTATTTCAGACTGATATCCAGTAGTCCCATTATTGACAAGTATGTTGAGAGGTACCCCCTCACCCAACCATACCCCCTCAACCAGCCCTACATACTAGAAGTGGTACGAATTTACCCCAGCATGGACGAAGAGCCACAGGCCATGATCAAGCACCACGACATAGCAGTGTTAGACACTAAGCATACGTTCCATCCGCACTTTGGGACACAACACACACTCGAATACATGTAGAACATGAGCATACGGTCCTACACTTAGTGGACGGATGCATATACATAATGTCATTGCTTTTTTTATTTTTTGCTATTAGCCCAACGCAGCAATGCAGAAACCGCAAGAGACAAGAGATCTTGAGCACAGCTTGCAGATGCTTACATTCAATTAACCCTATGGAACTGCAGGAGCACCTACAGGACCTGCAGAGATGTTTGACTAACTTATGGAAATGTAGTATAATAAGAACACTGTAGAAACCGCATTATAAGGTTTTGGAAAATTACAGCAGGCCTCGAGCCTGAGAGCAAGAGACGAGCTGAGCTGAGCTGATTCGGCCTGGACAGAGAGCAAGATGTGTGAGACAGGACCCACAGCCAAGGCCAACAGATATAGATAACATTCCAATCCACAGACGACAAAGGGCCAGCTGCAGACAAGACCAATAAATCCTCATAATTCAGAGATACACATCTCATATTCATGGTGGTTGAACACGTGACCCGGACGAAGAAGATATTGG
The DNA here is from genome assembly GCF_040938575.1 of Ambystoma mexicanum. Taxonomy (NCBI): domain Eukaryota; kingdom Metazoa; phylum Chordata; class Amphibia; order Caudata; family Ambystomatidae; genus Ambystoma; species Ambystoma mexicanum. Next base: position 433,908,368 of record NC_090932.1, on the reverse strand, counting down.
ACAGCGATCAGTGGTGGGAAAGGAAAGCTAGTCTTAGGCTCCAAGACACAGATATGCAACAAATATGCTACCAGTGTTGCGCTGATCAGGAGAGCACTCTTGCACAAGTTACAATGCAGACACATAGTCATTCTTATTACCTTGAAAAGGTACATAGAGAGCTGAGAACTCTTTTAGATCCCATGCCTGGGGACATCAGCTCTAGCCAATCACAATTTAATACCCTAGGGGTGGGTAGCAACGGGAAAGAACCAATGGTATGCCACCACACTGCAACATTGTTATAAATAGTAACTTAAGGATGGATCAAGCCAGCCACCAGCCACATGACCTGTGTAAGCCAATAGAATAACATCTATATAATCCACTATAGGTGGTTTAATAGTCAATACCCAATTGTTTGGCCCGATAGGTTTTCTGGAGAAGAGCCCATGTTGTGACATCATGCTGACAACATATCACATTAAAACTGGCCTGTGAGCCGAGTAACAGCGTGATGCGCATGGATTTTCTTTGTTCCTGTGCTGATCCCTGTTGGTTTTGCCTGTAATAAACCACAGTTTGAACCTGGCCTTGACTGAGTCCTCCATGTATTCTGGGAAGGAGGGAGTTGGACTCTCCAAGTCTGTGGACTTCCAGTGTCCCTTTGGCATACCTGGGGGTCCCCCCCAACAAGTTGATAGCAGAGTGGATGGTTCACTGCGCGGGCCCAGCACCAGGTTATCTCCTTCGCCGTGAACCTGAAAGGCTGCAGGACTCTCGCATATTTCGAGAAGCTGGGAAAACGCGTGCCCATGTAAAGGGGTCAGGAGCCCTTTGGAAATCATCCTGCCCGAAGTCAGCGAGTTGTCCAGGCAGACCAGGACGGGAGGTGAGCGCCTTGAGGAGGAGTCGGCAGCTGAGCAGTACCAGCAAACCTTGGAGTGTAAGTATTAACCCATTCTAACGGCAACTGTGGGTATGGGAGGGTATTGATTATTGTGAAGTATTGTTTAGTAGTGTCGAGGATTGGCTAAGTATTATTTAGCATTGTCAAAGTACTCGGGACAGGAGCAGATGTTGAAGTCCTTTTTCTATGTTTAGGGCACATTCGATATTAGAGGTAAAAGGTCCTGATGGATGACAGAAGATATGTAAATAAAGGTATACCTGTGGGTTGGGTGTTTTAGCTTGGGTCATCGATGACAGTATCCCCGTGAGGGTTACAAGGGAGCCGGCCTCGATTGCGGAAGGTGAGTCAACTGGTTAAGTCTCCTGGAGTGAGACGTTTCACACGATAGGTGACGCAGCGGGTGCAGTTCGATCACAAGAGAACATTGGTATACTCCGCCTAGAGCGCGGGAAGTCAGCTGTGGGTTTTTTTAGTGGTTTGGGAGTCACAGGCTACTATGGTCTGAGCCCGGTATCTGTTTGTGTACTACCTTGGCTAGAACTGGTGATGTCACCCTTAGGTTTGCAAATAGGACACAGAGAGCTTGAGACGGTGAGGAGCTAGTATTGGAACCTTCGGATTGGCAGACAAGGTGAAGCAGCAGCGGTGCGCGGTAGGCGCATGCGAAAGAGTGTGGGTGTGCCTGAGGAGGTGATGAGTGTGAAGGAGGGGCAGTGCGCGGAGCATGCCTGTTAAGTTGTAGAGCTCGAGAGGCTTGTAGAACCTGAAAAGTATTGCATTTATATTGTGCCTTTCTCCCTTAACAGCAGACTATCGAAATTCTCGACTTGAGGTCAGGTAAAGTTACTGAATAATGCATGAGGGAAAATAAAGGGGGGCTCGCCCCTTCAGCACTTGTGTAAGACATTACCACCTTATCGAGAGAACATTTTCAAATCTAGCATAGAATGGTCCAAAAGTACAGAGGGGAAGTTAACTAAACCATGCCCACCTTGTGGAAGTTTCCCCAAAGAAGTGCAGTAATCACCACTGACACACATACATGGTGCCTATAACGGGAATAAGATGATCAAATGCATGGCTATATTCAAGCTATGGCGCATGTTTCAGGAGGGCAAGGGGGGTGTCCCAAGGGGTCAGTGGATGCTGAGCAAGCAGGAGGTGAAGGACCCAGGGGCTCATCCCTCTGCACCTCCTCCCGCCCCTCCGAGTGTAACATCCAATGATACAGATGATGAGCAGGGGATGTGTCCAATGTGGGAATTAAGGGCAGTAGAGGGGTACTCAAATCCGACATATACGCCACTGCTGTACACACATGAGGAGAAGCCAAAAGGCGCACTCCTAAAACTTCAAGGGAAATCCAACTGAGAGGCAGAAGGGGCGACCAAGGCAATAGAGTATTTGAGGAGTAGCAGCGAAGCTGCAGATTGGGCAGAGATAATGAACGAGGAGGATAGGAGGGAAAAAGACAGGGAGGTGAGGTTAGAGCATGAGGACAGGGAGAGAAGGAGGGAAGAGAAGTTGGAAAAGGGAGGACAGGGAGAGGAGAAGGGAGGAGGAGAAGGAACACATGGAGGGGCAATGGGAAGAAAGGATCTAGAGAGTCCATAAGGAAAGAAAGAGGGCGGAAAGAGAGATGAGGGAGAAAAGGGAAAGGGAGCTGGAAAATATCGAAAGATGAAGAGAGGCAGCAGAGCAGGTAAAACGCAAATTAGCAGAGTGAAAGAAGAGGAAGTTGCAGCTGGATAGACTAGCAAGTGAAAGAGTGCGCAGGGAAGAGGACGAGTGAGCAATAAGGGTGATAAAGACACAAGTAGCCCCAGACAGGGGAGGCAATAGATTAAGGGGAGACAAACAAACAGAAGCAGACAGCACCAGCTCACGAGGCAGGAGCACGATAGACAAGGAAGGAGTAGACCTAGGAGCCTGCGGACAAGGAAGCAGTAATGACTTCATAGACATTGACCTCAGCATGAAACCTAATACAGAATTTACACTGAGGAGATTGGGTTTTGCAGAATGTGAAGTGTAGGTTACCATTGATGGGTTCAGGGGCTGGGAAATGGATATGTGAGATGGAGAAAATGACAGCTGGCCATAGGCTAGCAGTGGGTGCCGGAAAGAGACTTCTAGTATATATCCTAGGAGACGCAGCTGAGGATGTATGCAAAAGGGCAGGGTTCACAGAGGTGACGATGCAAAACACAGCACATGATGGTTCAGCATTTGCAAACTGCAGGGCGGCAGTATGGCAAGCACTTACTACACAATACCCAGACACGTCAGACATTGGTGCCATTACGCCATGCAAAATGAGTGAAGATGAAGACCCTGTGCAGTACATTCAAGAGATTCAAGAGCATTGGTGCCTTGAAACTTGAAAGCCTTGGGACAAAAACGTAGCCATATTATATCATATACTAGTGCAAGAGCTACTAGAACCAGTTCAGAAGAGTTTAAGGAAACTCATAGGGGTGGAGGTGAATGGATGGCCAGAAATGCAGCTCACGATAGTTCATCATTGTAGGTTGTGGCAGGAGAAGGTTAAGAAAAAGGAAGAGTACAGGAAGGAAGATGAAAGGGAACTAGTACAGAAATAACTATTGAAGTATGAGATGGAGGGGGTGGTCATAACCATCCCCACCCCACAGCCACAGCAGCCAGAGCAACAGCCACAACCACAGCTGTTTGTACCGCCCAAGAGAGGAGGGTGCATGGGGCAGGCGGCCCACAACACAGGTTTTGAGGAAGGGGAGGCCAGCAGAAGGGGCTTGGCTTCAGACCACAGATGCATCATAACCAAGGGGGTTTCCCAGGGGGTTCTGAGGATATGGGCAACAGATGCAGCAGAACCCAGGGGATTTCTCGGGGGATTTCCAGGGGCAAGGGAGAGAGCCACCACAGTGTTGGACCTGTGGGCAGACAGGACATATTTCAAGAATGTGTTGATACAGGGGAATATAGCAGAACTGGGGAGGCAGGGCTAGCAGCCCTATCAAGGAGAGCAGAATGATTTTTATGCGCAGGACCAGCAACCACAAGGGCAGATGCAGGGCACAGTACAACAAATGCCACAAGCACAAGCACCACCAGCACAGATGCAAGCACCACAGATGCCAACACCAGTACCACTGTATCTTCAAGCACCACAGATTCGAGGGAACACACAGCAATTAGAACAGATACAGAATGATGACGCACAAGCACAGGTGGACACAGTGGTGAATGTTCCCATCAGCCAACTGGGGATAGTGACACTGGTAGGGAACAACCCCTTTACAAGGAATGGGATGTCCCTGCACCATCAATAGGACAGCCCACAGATGAACCTCATGTGTCCCATCCTGTCGATCACACCCAGCCCTGCAGAGGAACCTCACATAGGGGTGGTGATAGGTGACAAGATGTTTTCCTTTCTCGTTGACACAGGGGCGACTAGGTCCTGCATTAGGGAAGGAGCATTTACATTGTCAGGTGATGACATGAACACTCAATGATTCTCTGGGTCTCCGGAAGTGGTTCCTTTCACACAATATTTCACTTTTTATCTGAGATCACGATCTATCACAACCTTTGCTTTACTCTCGACATACACCTATAAACATTCTGGGCTGAGACATTATGATCAGACTGAACATGACAATCTCATTCACAGACAAGGGAATAATATGCTCCACACCAGGAATTCACATGCTCAATATAAGACAGATTGTCCAAGCATATTGGGGATGCACGGTGCAGAGGAGAGTGCCAGTGGACCCAGAGATGTTCCAGTATGGAACTGATATTGCCATTGCATGGCTGGCAGGAATTGCAGGGAAAATGTGGCGAGTTCCAAACGAATACCTATTCAGGCCAGAAATACCAAAGGACAAGCCAGATGGAAGAATAGTGCCAATAGAAATAGAGGTAGTAGTTGCAGGATAATATTGGATTGCAGGGCATGAGATGGATGATACAGGACTGGCATGGAGAGCAGTGATCGCAGTGGCAAAGGGATACAGGTTGACAACAGTGACAGACAAAGAGCTTTTCAGGAAAGAAAGGCTTGAAATAGAGATGGTGTTTGAAATGAGTGTGACCTACTGGTTTCTAATTCACTATTGAGAAGTGCCAAAGAGAATGGCACTGGCGATGGAGGTGCCACCAGCATTCCGGGAGGAGGACATGACCAAGGTGCCCAGCACCCTATGGACTACAAGTCCCTATGACGTGGGTTGCATAAAGCGTATAGGGGGAGTGCAGATAAAGCTAAAGCCAGGAGCAATTTTACCAAGAGTAAAGCAGTATCCCCTAACCAAGAAGGCAGATGAGGGCATTTATGAGACCCTTACAGCTCTGATTGAGAGGGGCATTCTTGTACCATCAGAATCCCCATGTAACACTGCAGTTCACCCAGTGCGCAAGGCCATGAGGGGTCATGGCATTTCATACATGATTTAAGGCCTCTCAACCACATTGTAGAAGCAGAGTATCCTTTAGTTGCAAATCCAGTGACAATTTTGTGCAGCATTCCAGGGGAAGCTGCCTGATTCACAGTCATTTGAAGAACGTATTCTTCTCAGTGCTACTACACCCAGACTCATGAGACTTGACCAGCTTTATGTATAGCAATCAGAAGTGGAAACACACTTGTTTGCCACAAGGGTACTGAAAGTCACCATTTATCTTTAACAGGGTGATACAGATGGACTTGAGCAACATACAGATGGAGAGAATGGTTTTGCAATATGTAGCTGACATTTTGATCAGCAGCACGACAGAAGACCAATGTAGACAGGACTCAGTACACATGCTGACAGTGCTAGCTGACAAAGGATACAAGGTGGACAAGGCCAAGTTACAATACTGTCAGAAGGAGGTGCTATACATTGGACGGACGATATCCCAAAATGTCCGACAGATCACCTCACAGAGAGCAGAGACAATGTGCAAGACACCAAGGTCCACAACAGTGAGGGAGATACAACACTTCCTAGGGTTGTGCAACTACTGCAGAGCATGGGTCTTTGACTACAGCACATACACCAGGCCACTATTAGGCACACGAAAAGAAGCACAGTAAGGAAAAAAGACACTGATGTGGATCACAGAGATGACTGAGCCTTTGAGGAACTAAAGGTGGCAATAAGCACCACACCAGTGCTAGGGATACCTGACTACAAGAATGATTTCTTCCTATTTTCCCATAATGACGGCATAGTGATGAAGGCAGTAATGACACAAAGGACAAGCATGGGCCATAAGCCAATAGCTTTCTACAGTGGGCAGCTTGACCCAGTAATGAAAGGACACTATCCGTGTGAACAAGCTCTGACAGCTGCCGCATTCGCAGTGGAGAAATCAGCCACAGTAACAATAGGGTGCACCACCACTCTTTTTGTGGAACATGCCCTCTTTGCAATACTGCAGAAGCCAAAGAGCACTTTGACCACACAAAGAGCATCAGGATATGACATGATACTATCCAACGTAGGTATGAAAATAGTGAGATGTGGATTGTCAGCCCAGCCACATTTCTAGCAGATGTTCTACAAGTAGGAGATTATGCACACAACTGCACATCAAACATAGAAATGTTCAGTGGCAGTCGCAAAGTAGGGGAGGATGCACTTGAGGGGGGAAACATGCTTTACATTGACAGTTCTTTGACAATTTACCATACAGATGGGGTCAGACATATGGGAACTGCATTGGTAAGACTGAAGGAGGACGAGACAAGTGAAGTGGTAGCAAGTGCACACCTACCATCCCATTATTCAGCACAAAAACCAGAACTTGTGCCCTAATACTAGCACTGGAAAACAGCATAGAGAAGGAAGTGACGATCTATTCTGACTCTTCCTACATGACATCAACAGTACACTCAGGACTGGCAAGATGGCTAGGAGAGGGTTCAGGAGCGCAGACGAGACTCCAGTACAGCATGCACTCTTACTTGGCCGACTGATCAAAGTAATTGCTTATCCAACACAGGTAGCTATGCATTGCCAAGCACACACGAAAGGGGAGGATCCCATCTCGAGGGCAAATGAAGCAGCATACTGTGAGGTCAAGTGCACAGCATATTTAGGTGAGAAGTGGGAGTTAGCAGGGACATCAAATGCGAAAGAGTGAAAAAGGAATAGGGTACTAAAGGAAGTGTGCAATGTGCTGCGAGAAGTACAGATTACGGAGTTGCAGGGTGCTGCACCCAAGGAAGAGAAGGGCGGTGGATAAAGAGAGGGTGTTCAATGTCTCCCACAGATGCACTATGGAGATAAGATAACACAGGGAAGTGGTGATGCCACTAGAATTATTGAACACAGCATTGACACAATTGCACTGTCCAACACACACATGGAAGGAGGTAATTGCTACACAAATTGGAGAAACTTGGTTCTGTCCCAATTTAAATGAACTTGTGGCAGAATTTGTGAACAACTGCTTGACAGGCCAACAGTTTACAGCAGGATATGCATTGAGAGTGGTAAGAGGAGCCATACCTACATGTGGAGTATGTAGACATGATCCAAGTCTGCTAACGGTACTGCTACATGATAGTGGTTGTATGCCCATTCTCCAGGTGGATTGAGGCTGGGCCCTGTTCCAATGCTGATGCCCTTAGGACAGCCAAATTCCTCTCGAGAGAGGTTTTTCGAAGATGGGGTGTGTGTGACGTCCTGCGGTTAGACAATGGGCCTCACTTTGCCAACAAAGTGTTTCAGCAAATCACAACATTGTTGGCCATCCAACACAAATTTGCCTGTGCATAACACCTGCAAGCAAATGAGATGTGTGAACACCTGAATGGCCTATTTAAAGAGTGCATAGCCAAGACACAGCAGAGTACTAAACAAAATTGGCTGCACAGTTTACCTCTTGACCTTTTTGCATTGCGCAACAAGCCTGGGTCCGACCACCATTTAACGCCCCAGGAAGTGGTGACTGGATGGCGCATGCATCTTCCCCTGGCTCCTCCCACAAGCACACTGAAGGATTGTGAGAATAGTGCAGATCTTAGGTCTTAGGTGTCTTAGCCCGGAAATGAATAAGTACATTACTTCTCTGGTGGCTAGCGCTTCTTTTATCTCTTGCCAGATACAGCGACACTGGGGAGGCCCAGAAGACAGTGAGGAGAACAACGATGACAGCACACCCAAGACCCTGGACTCAAAAACACTGTGTAAGTGGGTGACATTGTCCTCTGGCATAATTTCGTGATGCGCTGCAATGCTATTCACTGCTTGTCTGTCCAGTGGTTTGTTTGCAGTGTTCGTAATAAAAACGATGCTCATTATGTCTTGCGGGGTAATATTCAATCTCTAGCGGTTCAGTATAATGATGTAATTTTCTCTTCTCTCCCTTCAGGATGTCCGACTTCAGCGGGAAGAACTCAGGGTGTTCCTGAACACAGATCCAGGACAGTCTCCAGATTGGTATGCAGTGTCAAGAGTTCTCCTTCCAGGACTTCAATCCCAGTGTCTTCTTCAGGTAGATGCAGGTAAGTACAAGGAGCCAGGGAAGATCAAAGCCAAATTAGGTATGGCGCAAGGAAAATTCAGGAAAGTATTGGAACATGCAAATACATGTAAGTGTGGCACCAGGTGTTGTGTTGTGAAAAGAACACAAAGCACGTGCCGGTTGTGGGGTGAGACTTACAAGCCGTGAAACCAAGATGTCATCCGGGATTCCAGATCTTGCGTGAAGTCCCGAATCTCACAGGATTTGCAGCCAGTGCTTTATGGACACTTTTCCATGTATGACCACCAGACACTTCTCCACTCCTGCACCAGGTTGTCCACGATACTGAGGACTTGGTGTTGCGGGCCTAGTGTGTGCTAGGCGTGTAAGCCATGTCTGTGCGTGTGACCTACCTGGTGTGCGGCACTTGCCTGGTGTGCATGTGCGAGACCTGGACGGTGTGCTTGTGTGATCCCATTAGGGTATATCATGACACTAGACTGGCTACACCAAAATGCCAGTCTTGTCACATAATAACACTTATCATTCTCCTCTTAATATAGATAGCCAGTACAAAAAAGATGTCCCTCCAGTTCCCCTCTAGTCCCCCTACACCCTGGCCAAATCAGTGCCCTGGGCCAGCACAAACAAAACACAATCAAGCGCACATTCCCTCGCTCACCTACTCACTCATGCAAACACACAATAATGCAGCATTCACTCGCTCAGTCACACTGCATTCAAAAAGCATTCGCACAACATTCACTTACTCATTCACATGTGCACCCACACACCATATACTCTCTCATTCAAACACGCACCCCAGCACCCACACATCAGATAATTAATCATTCACACACACACACATAACAGTATACTAAAAACACATTCACACATAAAAAATACAATTAACTTTCAACACTTACCTTCAGACCTGGTCCGGATGCTTCTCCTCGCCATGACACTGCCTCCCTTGATAAGAGGCCTCCAGTTCCAGCACACAATAACAGGAACCAGAAATCCCAGAGCACTTCCATGTTCGTGCACATGCACATAGGAGATGGAGTGCAACATTGTCAGCCCCCATTCAGTCTGAATGTGCATGGAGGTGCAGGTGCACCCATCACACATCCAGTTGTGCAATTTCCCAACTTAAATCCCCAATGGGCCATAAAAGGCTGTGGAAGCAAAATGCCCCAGACGTGCATGGTCCATTGGAGAATCACACTGCAGAACATAAACTATCATAAGATAATCAAATTTCCCTTTGCCAGCTTAAGCCGTGGCTCCTTCATAACAGGTGAGGGCACTGGCGGGTCGGTGCCCTCTCGTCCCTAATGATCGAGCCACCCCTGTGTGTTCCTGTTATATATAAAATATGAAGTGTGCAGCACATATTGAGCAGTGACAATATGTGTGGCATACGCTATATCACTATATACAGAAGCTGAAGACTTGTATCTCCCATGTTTTGTCTGCAATGCATGTCCTGAGCACTGCACAAAGAAAAAGTGATTTAAAAACAGCACAAAGAGAGACGTGGTAAGGCAGTTTAGTGGGTTTATGCATCACCGACACAAAGCGCTGCATAAACCAATGGTTATGTTATGTTTTATGTATTTTGTGGAGGTCAAATTATGTCCTGCAATGGGCATCTTGCCACTGTCTCTGGAGAAATGTTGACATCCAAAAGAAAGAAGTTGATCCAGTTCTGGTATTTTGATGTATTCAGGATATAGGCAATGATAAGTAAATGACACTATTAAGTTAAAAAATAAGAAACCTGCTTACATCAGTTCACGTAGCCCCCCCAGCCTCAACTACCTGTCCTGGTACCCCGAGCCCACAGGTTCAGAATTCCACGGAGGAATTCCTGGAAAGCAGCAGGTACTACATATCCTCACCTCAAAGAAAGAATTTAACAATGAATGGTGTAAATGCAGAACAGTAACTCCAAGTGAACAATCAAGAAAGAAAAGGAACAGAAAACAACAGTAACTAGTAAACAGAGCAATTCTACCAGGATATGTTCTTTGATCCCCCAGTACACACTCATATGTACAGCACAAAATCTTGAAACTTCTCGGGAAGAGAACGTGACTTCCCACTCCTCTTGGTCACATCACACGGGTGCATCGGCTAACACACACTAGACCACCCCTCATCCACCATCTTACTACTTTCTCTATCCCCATCTCTATAAATGTGCAATCATTCTTCCACCTTAAAGCTCACATTCCTGGCTCCCTATAACTCCAATTTTTTCAGCAAAGTTGACAACTGGGGCAATTTATCTTCTACTAAAGGCAACACGACTCAAATTCCACACCACACCACCTTTCATGGCATTCTTCAATAGTTTAACTACCTTGATGGGTTGGAAAATGTCAGCGTACCTTTTTCCATTGGCAATCCCACCTGACCCTGGCAGTCTTCCTACTTTTATGGTGTTTTTCTTACCTCAACACATGATCTTAGAATAGTGGAGTAGCTTATATTTCTCTTGTGACCAGTAGAGGTTACCTGCTAACCATCCTTGCCCTCACTTTCTCCATCAACCAAGAGTTTGATAGCTTTGAATTTGGCTCGATACTACTCATAAATCTGAAAGGTGATACCTAAGTATTGCTGTCAGGTGCAACCCTCAAGCTCCATGCCATCCCACATAGTGACGTCTTCCAATACAGTTTGTTGGCAAGAGCTTGTTTGAACACCCACTTATGACATAGTTCAATCTCTCCACTATATCGTTCACTTCTCGGTAATTGACTGAAGTAAGTTTCCATTGAACCCCCAGGTGATCACAAAACTGCCTCATTTTTCTTACTGCAAACTGTGGCCTGTTGTCACTCAGATTATTCTCTGGACAGCCCTCCCTCCTGAGGTTTCTATCCAGAAACCCAATAATGGTGCATGTGGTCACCCTGTGCATCACATCAATCTTAGGTCATTTGGAATAGTGGTCTATTACCACCACCAGGAATATATTGCCTTTAGCAAGACAATGATACATTCCTAATATGGCAATACCCAAATTCATGCAGGGTCTTCTAGGTGCAAGGAGGGGGAACAGATGTAAGGTATTGTCTACAACACCTTTATGGCTGTTGACATTTGACCAAAAGTCTCTCATTGCCTTTTCCACTTGGGGATCAAGTCCCGGCCACCACAACCTCTCCCTAACATTCCTCTTCTCTTTCTGATGGTGATCCCTGGGCAAGTCTCAGGATCCAAGAGATTGATTCGTGTCCTCAACCCCTGGTTAGGGATGTCCTTAAAACACTTTAACAGCAGACCATTTTCCACAGTTAACTCATCTCTAACCTCATAATAACCAATGTAGATTTCCTCCTATGACCCCCATTAAGGCCAAACGGCACTTACGCACAGTTTGTAACGTTGCATCTACTTCCATGTGCTCTTCCGAATCAAATTGGGTCAAGGCCCCTAAAGAGCACAGGCAATACTAATTAATAATAATAATTTGCATTTATATAGTGCTACGAACCCTCAGGCAACTGAGCGCTGATTATGCTTATTATGTCCCATGGTGTGTGGTGCTAATTTATTGACCTCTGAAGGAGGAAAGGCTGAGTTTGCTACTACCAGGATTCGAACCTGCGCGGGCAGGCTCTACACGGATGTCAAAGTGAGTGCTCTACTCGCTGTGCTATCTGACCGGCATAATACTCTCGTAACACCTCCCATCATCCTCCCTCATGGATATGTCAACAGCCGGCAACGGCATCCTTGACAGTAAATCAGTGATGCAGTTCCTTGTACCTGGTAAACACATTATTTCACAGTTCAGCTCTCGTAGGCTCAATCCTAATCTTGCTATTCTGGGAGTGGCTCGAGACATCAATGGGCTGTTCAATCCTGCACTGGGGGTTTGTAATCATTTCTAATAATACATTCTTCACCCCACGCATACTGGCAAAATGGTCAGTCCCTCTAGCAACATGCCAAGAGCTTCCTCTGGATGAATGAGCAGTGTACCCTTGTACCAGTAACAGCACATCATTATTTTCTCCTTGTGGCCTCCCAACTGTGTTAACCTGGCTCCTAAACCTTTGCAGCTAGCATCAGCTGTAATTATAGGGCTCCTTCCTGTAATATACCCCACTAGGACAGAACACACTATCTCCCTTCCCTCACTCATTTCATAGCCTCTTCACAATCTCGTACCACTCAAACATAACATTTTTTTTAATCAATTTCCTTAAGGGGTACATGATATCCAAACAACTCCAAATTAATGTAATATAAAATTCGGCTAAGGCCAAATATGAGTGCAATTCCTCTTTGTTGAAAGATGATGGTGCCTCCCTGATGGTTTTCATAACATCTTTCCTAGGCCTATAGGTGCCCTTTGACAAGGAGTGCACCAAATAATTGAATTTCTTATCAAATAATTAGCACTTGCTATACTCCATTGTCAGCCATCTATCTGCTAACATGATCAATAATGCCTTCAGCCTTTCATCATGCTCTCGTGCAGCATTACCAGAAGTCAAGATGTCATTATGAAGCACTCAAACACCAGGAATGCCATCTATCATTTAAGATATTATCAGTCAATATACTGCTTCAGCCAATGCTACCACAACATGCATTCTTAAATACCAATACATCCTAAATGGGGTTTTGAATTGGGGTTTAATCTGTTTTCGTTGTGTAATAGGATTTAGTGGTAATAGCCCAATAGCTATATAGTGGAGAACAAATCCGTTTGCCCTGAACAAATTCATCATTCCTGATATTACTGGCAATGAATACTTATTGACTGTAAACATATCTAAGTCTCCTGAATCAACACATGATCTTATATTTCCATTGTCTTCCTGACAAACACATTTGAGAAAACTTACTCTGAGACCTCGATGGGTTCAATTACACCTTCTCTCCTCCACCTGTCAAGCTTCTTATGCACCTTTTTCCTGATGGAACTAGGGATATTCCTTACATAATGGACCACTCGCTCCATATCTTCCTTAATGACAATTTTATGTGAATAACCCTAGAGTTTTCCTATGCCGTATGTGCAAAAATGTGATCTATCCTAACCCTTCTGCACTCTTCACTGAGAACCACAAAGACAGAGTTCTCACCGCTAGCACTATGTTTGATCTCCAACTTTGTTCAACTTCCTATTCCAGTGCATTAATCCCCTTCCTTTCTACATACCTCTTTGCTACTGCCATGTCATGCGTGAATTCTAGTAATGCATTTCTATAACCCTTATTGATTATTTTGGACCCTTCAAAGGCTCAGAGGTTCTTGATGTCCAGCCTAAGTAATTTCACACTAAAACCCTTCATGCATATATCCAACTAAATGTCTCTCATAATAATGGTGTTTGGGTCCTGAATCCACTATTAATTCTGTGTCCACTCCGCCTACCTTGAAAATACCCTTAGGTACTTTCTAGGCCATTCACAATCATCAGGACTTCCAGCTCTGAGCGTTGACTCTGTCCTGCACACGTTTCACACTTCCAGGACATCTGCACCCGATCTTTCCTCATTGACCCCCCCCCCCAAACCTCTGCATCCCTCTTGTCCTCTTTTCTTGTCTCTACTTCCTTTACTTCCTGCCTCTTGGGAATTAGTTTGTTGTCCTTCTTCTTTTCTTTCATGGTCTTAGAACATAGTGAGGTGTGTTCCACTTTTTTCTATGGCCTTGGCTTTCTCCAAAGTTGGATTTTAATTCATCCACAGTCTTTCCAGAACTACGCTGCTGTTGGTGCAGATAAAGATCTGTTTTTTTAAGTGCCAAACTTCAGCCAATGTTACATTGAATGGCTACTTTCCTCAAGGTACTTGCAAACTCATCAACTGTTTCATCCACCTCTTGTCACCTCAAGTAAAATAATAAATCTGTTTACCGTTGGTCTTCAGATGGTACTACAAGTCTAGTTGTTGGATGGCTATTTCGTATTCTTCGCTGACATCTTCTCCCCCATCCCTGTGGGTTGGAGTCCCTATGTATGCACACACAATGGCCTTCTGGGCCCAGGGAGTGCAATACGAGGGATTTTTTTCTTCCTCGGTGGCAGGTCATTACAATTCGTGGCATTAATGTAAGTGTCCCAATATTGCTTCTATTCCGTCCCAAAAATTACTGGTTCTGCCAGCGTGGCCAAGAATGATTGGGGGTTGAATGAAGGGGTTAATGATTATGTTTTGCATCTTCCACACTGCGAGGGAATATTTCTAATATAATTTTATTTTCTAGCCACGGAGTTCCACTAACAGTATGTGGAACTCGTTGGTTTCTCGTTCCGCATTTACAGTGCTTGGCACTCGGTTTGCCCACGACCTGCAGTAGTAGGGTTATAAGAAAATCTGAGATTGCTTTGCTCTGAGAAATCCCTGCTGTAGTTGCGCTCCTCGGTGCATGCGGATTGTTTGCTTTTTTGTTTACAGCTCTCCCTTCCGCTTGTTGGTCATTTCCCCAGTTCCTTTGGCAGCCAACTATTTTGCCACCAACTGACCCATCCTGTCACACACACAAGGATTTGCTTCTTTGTTTAAAGGGTACGGTATGCGCAATTTCTCTGTCTCACTAGAGGTGCAAAAAAGAGAAATATTCAATGCATTTTTGCACAAGGACAATGTTTAGCCTACATTTTCCTGGTGCAAAAATGCATTGAAAATGTATCTTCTTTTGCACCAGATAAATGTTTTCCCTGGTGCCTATACCATCCCAAGTTTCAATTGTCAGGGTGAAAAGGTTTTCTAATATGTCCTAGTGTTTTTAGAAATAGGCCAACATTTCCCCTTTGTGCTAAAACCATGCAAATGTGCACGTGCACCGGTTCAATGTTTCTGTAATCTAGCCCCTGATGTCTCCACAAGCCTTCTCGTTGCATGCCTTTAAAGTTTGCATGGGGCATGTTTTTCAGGATGGAAGAGGTGTTAACTTAATGGACCTCATCATGAGTTGGGCGGTATTCCGGCAGTACATCTGCAAGAATAAGACCAAATGGAATTACCCTCACCGCCACTTGGTCCGGGGGATTTACTGCTGGATTACAAGCAGTGGTAGCAGTGTTAGTCCTTATTAATTTGGTGTCCATAATACTCCATTGGGGATTTTAGCGGAACTACTACTGGCGGAATTACTGCAGCAGTAATTCCGTTGGTTTTATCGTTTTTCCGGCAGAACATTGGAGGGTTTACATGCTGGAGGTAAATCCCCCCCCCCGTCCAGTGCCAAACTCACAGTATGCAGCACGGGAAAAGTGGCAGTAATTCTGGTACTGCTACTTTTTTCACTACACCAGTGATTTTCAAACAGAGAACCTTGCTTACATCCTCCCTCTTAGTCTTTTAGCCTCACCTCCAGGCAATGGAACCCCAAGCCCATTGGTCCCAAATTCCAGGGAGGGATCCGACAATTTCACAGGGAAAAGCAAAAACACAAGTCCCAGAATGTAAAGAATACAAACTAAGGGACTGATTCATGGAATAATTTGCGCGTGAATTAGGGAACTTGCGTGCCAAACTGCGTTCGTAATCTCATTCATTGATTCATGAAATCGAATGCGCAGGACTTTATCAGGACTTGTGTGGATTTTGCGCGGGCTCGGCACATCTCTGCGAGCTATCGAGCGAAAACACCACGCACAGCATGAGGGTGGATTATGCAGAGGTCTGGGAAGGGGCAGAATACAGAAAATGGGGAAGAACATGTGAAAAAGAGGGCGTTTTGTGGATGGCCCACAGGCAGTCCCTCACAAGCCCACAATTGTGCCAAACTAAATGTATTCATGGAACCACCCGTGCAGCCTTTCTGCAGGGAAATGGGCACGCAAATCCCTTGATCTCTAAATCACCCGAAGGCAGTCATAAAGGCACTTGCGCATAGGATTTGCAGCTCAGAGGTGGGTTTGCATGTCATATTTAGGGATGCGTGTACGCATCCGGGTTCCCAATCTAACTTAGGGGAGCGTGTATGCAGTGTAGCAGGGTACAGGAACGATTGACGGGGGTTCGTACACAGATTTTCGATGTTCAACCTGAATCATGAAGTATCATACACATGTTGACACAGGGACGTAATTTAGGGTTCATCAGCGGTTGCAGCTGCAACCCCTGAGGTCTCCCTTACTACCTCTTTGGTCTCCCTTGCTACCCCTAAAAAAAAAAAAAAAAAAGAAATACATATATATTTTTTTATGCAAGCTCCTGGGCTTTGGCCAGCGCCACACGGCTCTTTGCTTCTGGAATGGCTGGTTTTCTTGTTCAGGCCTCTTAAAAAGAAAAAAGAAAATAAAAGAACAGGGGTTCAAGAAGTCTAACACTTTCAGCAGTGACCCTAAAAAAGAAAGAATAGGAATACCAAATAATTTGTCTTTCTAGAATTCTATACAATAATTGCTAGACTCATTAAAGGTTTATTTCAGGCACACTTCAGGGGTTGAGTCAATGATTTAGTCTGTTCTTACCACCTGAACTCAGCCTTTCATCCCTCTGAGGTCGATAAATGAATACCAACACAAGATGGCTGATATTGTATGTGTATATGTTCTATATAAAGCCCTTAAGCGTAAATGCTATGCAATAACACATCATTATCATTTGGCCATGGACGTCTGCTTGCATTCACAGTAATTTCGTAGTATGGGGCTATACACACTGATCTTAATGATACATATGGCGATCCATTCTTGTATGAAATGTATCCCACATTATAGCAATATCGTAACCATATTTTTCATACTGTACTTAGGAACAATGCTATGTGATGTGACTTCCTGTTTTGTCAAGGGTAAGAGGTCATGTTCCATCGCTTCCCTTGATATCACTTCGGTGTGGGGTCAAATGAAATAACTTCCTGTGATGTCATTAGAGGTCAAGGGTCATATGATGTCACTTCCGCTACCCCTGGGATTAAAGTAAAAGGACGTTGCAGTGTTGACAGGGTGCCCGCAACAGTTAAGGGGGACCCTGTGCAGGGTCCCCGAGATGAAGGCCTGCTTGCGGGAGACCCCACGCACAGTTTGGAGGGTACGTGTATGCCTGCCTGCGGGAGCATGCAAAGGTAGCTGTTCTGGCTGTTTATGCTCTGCGTCAGGGCGTGTCGGGGAATTCCGGGAGCGACTTGCGAACAGTTACTTTGCGCTGTGAATTCCATGAATACAGGGGACGCGCATTTTTAATTCTGTGTGCAGGATCGCGCAGTGTCATTCTCAGAGTGCAGTGGGGGAAATGCGCACTTTTCCATGAATTGGGTCTTAAATCTGGATGCACTAACTACCCCCATCCATGAAATGGGGAAACTGGAGGGCTCTTTGAAAGAATTATATTATAAATATTAGCGGCGTCCCTAGAAAACATGCGGTTAAAAGCTCCATTCCAAGAGTGGTAACTAATATCTTTCCTTTGTTACCAGGAATTTTGCTAATTTTGCAAGTATCGAGAGGAGCCTGCCATGAAGCTCTGGAAGAAACGTGGCATTATTGCTGTGTGCATGTTGGAGTAAGAGGGTTGTCTGGTTACCTTCTGATAGTTGAAGGTCCATAACGATCAGGTGTGCTGAAGACTTTAATGGATCAGGTGTGCTGAAGACTTTAATTCCACCGGTGCTCAAGGCGCACATTCTCCTGTAAGTAGAAAGATTAAAGCAGCGCTGAGTGCCTCTCTCTTCTGCAACCTGAACCCATCTATGTAAACACGGAATAAACGCACGCCTGCTTGAAAATGGAAGGGCGGTTATCCGGGATAACATCCTTAAAACATGAAAACCAAAATGAAGGGGCTGGAAAGCTGTTAAAGCCAATTCCTCCTTCTCTGGTTCTTAAACGGTCGATGAGTGATGGCGTCGGTCTGCTCAGGCAACGCGAGCTGTTCTGTGGAAGCCTTTGAAATGCTCTAGCTGTAATCCGAAGGACTCCGGCAGGAGACAGAAGTACACATATTTTACCCTAGGTTGTTATAATGTTACAGTATCAGGTTGTGCACGGATCCGGGGCTTCCTTGCTACTCAACGTTTGACCCGCTATCGCGAGGCTAACGTTGGCATTCGGCAGTCCCACGGCTGCTGGGAAATCTCCCATTAGCTCAGGAGCCTCAGCTCACCCTCACGGGCAAGCAGCAGCTGGCCTACTGAAACCAGCTCCCATGACACCGACACAAGGGGGCGTGGTGTACCGCTTTCAGTCCCAGGCAGGGCACTTGGTTTAAGGCCTGGGTGTCCTCTGGGTTTCGCGTTGGCGAGGGCGATTCTGAAGCACATAGAGGCAAAAACAAAGCACCAATAATGTGTTTCTATAATGAATTTATAAAATAGTGTGTGATAAAGGCACCAGAGACCTGAGAACCAGTGGGTTCACAAAACAAAAGCAGCTAATGCATTCTACAAGGGCATGTTTCCCCATTTGTGATCGTACAGCACGCTGCAACACGGTGGAATGGAAGAGTGCCAATAATACATTCCAGTGGTCCGATTAATAACGTATTTTCCCATTTTGAGTGCTGCAAAGTCACCGTACCCACAGGTATACCCAGTTGTGTGTCCCCGGCTTGCTGTTCTTATGATATAGGTTATTTATAACGAAGTTTAATACCCAGATGTTTTTAAGCGCGGACACGGGGATCGAACTTGTGTTGCTCCGTGTCGTCTTGTTTCCCAGGCGAGCACGTTGCCCCTCAGTTATCCTCCAGGAGACGACACATCTCACTGATTCCATGCACTGTCTGCTGTGAGAGTGGAATTGCCAGATTCCACTGATAGTTCTACCCCACCAGCTCAGCAGAGTTTCTGGGAAATCCGCTGCTTGGTGCCAGGGTCGGACTGGGGCACACAGGTGTTCTGGGCACCAATGAAAGAGTGGCCTGCCGTTGCAAATGGCAATTCACTCCTTTTGTGGCAGACTGTTTGAGTAGTACCCAAGGGGGAGGTTTTTGATAAAATGTGATGCAAATTGTGAATTTTTAATAATATGTATTCAGTTACACTGGTCAAATCTACTAGCCGCATGTTGAAGTAACTTATTAAACTGGCCCACATTGGTCAAAAAAGTCAACCACTTTGACTAAAAAAAACTGGACCACTCTAGCATTTTGTGGTTTTGGTTCGGGAATTGCCCCGTTTCCCTATAGGCCAGTCCAATCATGCTTGGTTCATATTTTGAGTTGGGTGCAAGAAAAGTATATCCAATTTGGAGGCCCGGATATTTTATGACCTCTGACTTCCTGAAATGGCACCGATATCAGACCATCAAAGCACAGGTAGTTATAGTCCAGTCCCCCTAATAGGTCGGAAATTGTGTGCCAAACGCAAAAAGACACACAGTGAGTAGAAAGTGTGTGCTCCCAAATTCCTCAGTGTGAAAAAAGGCAATCTCCACCACATAGATACAATAGCGGATGGGGTGGATTCTATGGCACGACAAGGAGGTTCATATTATGACAACAATCTTTACTACTGACATAAATAGTAGCAAGAAATGTTTTTTAACAGTAACTTTTTCATTTATAAAGAGAAAAACACATAATTCATATGAACACAATGAAATAGCCCAATCCAAGATGGGGGCTAGCCAACAGTCCATCATCCAATCAGGATGAACCCCCACCCATAAATGTCCTTTACTCTATCAGCAACTCCTCTTTCTTTGCTGCTGACACACAAGATAAGTCCTTTGTTACACGCTCATCCTTTCTTCAATGTGAAGGGGGGTTTAGTGTTACTTTGTTGCTTGGTTCTTTGTTGTTAAGCTACTTTAGCCTCTAGCGTTCGCTCGTTCGAACGTTCATTGTTTCTATTGTTTGTGGAGCCGCTCGGCGTGAGCTGCTCATCCGCCTCAGTCACGCCTCGAGTCGGCCCCTTTCTACGGCCTGCCCGCCTCCTGCACCTCCTCCCCCGGCATTATTATCTAGCCTTGCCTGCTCGGCGAGGGGTGTGCCATTTAGCGCTGCTCGCGCCTCCTCCCCAGGGGTGTACTGTTAGCGCCTGCTCGCGCGCGTGTATTTATTTTCATAAGCTTCCCCTCAGCTTGATTCCGAGCGTTCTAAAAGGGGTGGCGCGGTCACGCTGCATGTGAGAGAAGCTATTTTAGGAGTGCAGCGTTTGCCTGCTCGGCGTCGCTTGTGTCAGTCTGCCTCAAAAGTTTGACTTCTCCCAGTACCGCTTAGCACACGCGAGTTTGTGAGGGCATTGCCTTCCCTCTGAATTGTGCCTGTTTATACACAGGTTGTTCCAACACCGGTTGGTTGTTTGTATATGTGTTTGCACACATCCTAAAGTTCCACATAATTTAGGTGGAAATCTTTGTCAGGCCTGCTTGGTCCTTCCCTTTAGTCACAGTGCACTTGGGGGTGTGGGTGTGTGTGCTTTTCCCTATACTTTTGTCATACTGCAGTCTAATAAGGGGTCTGAGGGGGTTCCTTATGTGGATGCAAGTACCCAGGTTAGGGTAGCTTCGAAGAAAACAGATAAGCCCAGCGAAGAGGGTGTAATGAGGGGGTTTGGGGATCCTTCAGTAGTTCCTCCTCCTTCAGTCTCAAGGGCGATAAAGGATTCCATGGATTTGGCTCTGGGGAATTTAAACTCTACCCTCGCCTCAGCCTTTGACAGGCTAATTAATAAAATTTCAGATTTTCATCCGGGTCCTGTGCAGGGACCTTCGATAGCCCCCAGAAAGTGCACTTCAAAAACTAAGCATTTGCAAGGGCAAATAAGCCAAGTTTTAAGTTCATCTTCCCCGGGTTCCCCGGTTAGTACCCTCAAACGTAAGTTTGGTGAGGGGGTGGCCCAGTCTTCTGCCCCTATTAGAGTGACTTCTACCCCGTTATCATCCCCTGGGTCCTCAGAGGTTTCTGATTCCCCTCCTAAGAGGAGAAAAAGAAAAGTAGCCGCACCAGAAATGTCACATTCTGTTGGGGAACAGTTGTTAGATGGCAGTGGAGTCCCGTTTTTTGACCCTTCCCTCATCCAACATCCGCGGTCGGCGGAGTGGCGTCCATCAGAGGCAGTATCCTCTTTCCTTCACCATTGGGTTAGGAGGGCTCTCCCCAATGAGGATAGGAGTAAGCTGCACTCAGAATGCCCCCATCCCGTTATTCCGGATAAGGTGGTGGTAACCCCCAGCATTGACCAGTCCATGGTGGCCTTTCTGTCCCAAAGGGGTAAAGATCCTAAGAAGGGTGTGGATGGGGCTCTTAAGATATGTCAGGATAAACTTTTGGACGTATTGGGGCCCTTGACCCAAATCTTCGAATTGGCAGAAGAAGCGGCTATGCATGGGTCGCAAATTGATGTTGAAGCACTCAGAGGCTGGGTACAGCGCTGCATTTGCCTGCTCAGCAATGCTAACTCCTGTATTTCCAAGGAGAGGCGCAAGGCACTATTAAGGCACATTGATCCCAAACTTCAGGATATGGCAGAGGAGAGGCTGGTCCCAAAGCTCAAGGGAACCTTTTTGGAGATAAGTTTATTAAGGACCTTTCAGCTTACGTCCATACTTTCACGGCCTTAGACAAGGCCCAGACGAATATTAGAAAGGTTTTTGCACCCCGAATTTTTAATAGGGCCGGAAGAGGAAGAGCCCGCTCCTCTGGCCGTTCCTCCTTCAGGGGCTCTGCCAGACCTCAGCAATACGCCTCTAGAGGGGCCCATCATTCCTCCTCTGCTAGAGGAGCGCAGACCTTCTATCCCCAGAGAGGAAATCAATGTAGAGGTCGGAGTGGCAGAGGTTCGAGTAGAGCGAGATCCGCTCCAGGTATTGGCTCGTCTCGTAAGGGTTTCTTCCCCCAGAGGTTTGGGGGGCAGGTTGGTGCGATTTCTTCGGCATTTGGAAAATCTCACAGCAGATCCTTGGGTCTTACAGACAGTGCGGGGGTTTCAGATAGAATTCTACTCCCCTCCTTGTCAACTCTTTCCCCCTCCACCTCTTGTGTTCAATCAAGAGAAGCAGAAGCTGGTGGATGCAGAGATCCAAGATCTGATTTTCAAGGGTGTGGTGGTCGCGGCCACGTTCTGAGCTTCCCAGTTCCTCAGTACGATTGTTCTGGTCCCAAAACCCGAGGAAGGATTCCGCCCGGTGATAAATCTCAAGGCCCTCAACGCCTTTGTGGTTTACCATCATTTCAAAATGGAGGGTATTAATCTTCTGAGGGATACACTGCTTCCTGGGGATTGGATGTCAAGTTGGATCTCAAAGATGCGTATCTGGTGGTCCCGGTGTTTCCCCCTCACCAGGAGTTCCTTCAGTTTCATTGGTGGGGGTCGCCTTTGGCAATTTGCCTCTCTCCCGTTCGGCCTGTCATCAGCCCCGTGGTGTTTCACCAAACTAATGAAACCAGTGATGGCTTTCCTCAGGTCGAAGGGGATCAGGAGCATAATTTATCTGGACGACATTCTTCTCTTAGCCCAGGATCTCCGAGTTCTACAAGACCAGTTGGATCTCGCAATCTCCCTGTTGCAGGATCTAGGGGTTGTTCTAAATGCAAAAAAGTCCATATTTTGTCCTACTCAATGTATCCAATTTCTGGGCTTCGATATCGATTCCAAAGAGTGCATCCTTCTTCTCCTAGACTCCAGACTTTTGAAGATTCGGAAAGAAATTCGCCTCATCCTCGGGCTGGGAGTGGTTTCCCTTCGACAGTTAGCAAGGGTGGTAGGGATGTTGTCAGCATCTATTTAGGCTATTTTCCCAGCTCCCCTGCATTACCGGGCGCTTCAACGTCTCAAGGGAAGTCACCTGCGCAGGAGCCTGTCTTATTCTCAGAAGGTGAAACTGGACCCGGAGGCCAGATTGGAACTAATATGGTGGCTCAAACATATGAATGCCTGGAATGGCAGGGCGATTTTTGGGCCTTCTCCGGATGTGGTTCTCGAGTCCGACGCCAGCAGATCCGGTTAGGGGGCCAGAGTAGGTCAGATTTCCACAGGGGGAAAATGGTCCAAACAGGAGACTCTACTTCATATAAATTGCCTAGAATTGCTCGCGGGTTCCTTTGCTGTCAAGACCCTGCTCAGGGATCAGGGAAATTGCAGTGTCCTCCTTCGGATGGACAATGTGTCAGAGGTTTGTTACATCAACCATCTGGGGGGGACCCACTCGAAGGCTCTAGCGGATCTGGCAAGGGAGTTCTGGCACTATTGCCTAGACAGAAACATTCTGCTTCAGGCAGAGTACCTTCCGGGGATAAGCAATTCCGTGGCGGATTGGAATTCCTGTTAACTTCAGGACAGCAGGGACTGGATGCTGGACAGGAGGGTATTTGCATTGATTCAATCTCTGTGGGGTCCCATTCACATGGAACTTTTTGCCTCCCGGCTCAATTGTCGAGTTCCCAGGTTTTACGGTTGGAGAGCGGATCCTCGGGCTCTGGCCACCGATGCGTTTCTCCAAAATTGGTCAGGTCAACTTCCCTATGCTTTCCCTCCTTTCCCCGTGATAGCCAGGGCTCTGGTGCAAATACGCAGGCAGCGAGCTTCCCTGGTAATGGTGACCCCGTTCTGGCCTTCTCAGGTTTGGTTTCCCGCTCTCCTAGAACTGGCAGTGGACTTTCCTCACCTCTTGCCATCTCATCCCCAGCTCCTGATGGACCCGTTGGGTCACCCTCGCCTCCTGGTCCTTCAGGGACATCTATCCCTTATGGTTTGGAAGATTTCAGCACTTCCTGGTGCTTCTGAGGTCTTTCGCAGGACTCTATTGTGGTCATCAGGGATTCCTGGGCAGCCTCCACCAAGGCAGGATATTCATTCATGGGGCCGCTGGGTTAGCTGGTGTTTGGTTAGGCACCTCAATCCCCTTTTTGCTCCTCCAGTAGACATAGTAAACTTTCTGGTGGAATTGTTTAAGGAGGGTAAAGCCTATCGAACAATTAATGAGTTTAGGTCAGCAATATTGGCTGGCCATGTTCTGTTTTTTTTTTTGGTAACTTTCTTTATTGGTTTTTCAACAATGATATAATATGCCATTACAAGACCGTGCACCGGTCAACGTGACCCCTGACCCCCCTTCACGCCCTCGGTTCGGTCCCCCACTTGATATTTAGCACAGTTTCTTATCAGTTCAATTGTCGTCATTGTTTGGCACTCGTTGCTGCTGTTGAGGTTTCCGGTTGTTCGTGTCAGTTTTGTATTGGTGGTGGAGACTGTGAGATCGTGTCGTCGTCTGCATCTAACCGGTATGTGTTAGGGAGAATTCTCTGTTTAGGCTGAATTTCCTAACGTAGTGAGTCTGCCAGCAGCTTTGCTGGATTTCTGGAGTTTGTTTTTTTCCATCTTGCCAAGAGTGAGACTCTTTTTCTCCCACTCTTGGACATGAATGTGTGTAATTCCTTTGAATGTCAATGTGTTCTATGGGCTATGGGGTCTTTTACTCCATAGGGTCTCATATGTTTTTCTATGTGTGTTACACCACACCTTCCGTGCCGTAACACTAGGGCGTCCTAGAGGATCCCCACCATAGACTCCATACCCTGGGACTGACTACTGTCTCCCAGGGCATGTAAAGTCACCATTGGCTTTACTAGACCTAAATTTACTAACAGAACTAGTACAAACCATCCTATTGTGGACGTACTAGTAGGGGTAATTCGATTACTCCTGGGTCTGTTATTCGAGGGGGCACTGTCCCGTCCCCCCTCGTCGAGTTTTGGCTGGTGGCAGTGGAAACTACTTGTTATATTCGACCCCGAATATAACCCTATGGGATTCTTACCATTGTTGGAGGTTAATACTTTTTCTCGTTAATCTCTAACATACCACCGGTTTATTTATCTTAAATAAATCTATTGGTTGGTATTTTCTGCCAGAACTCGGTTTTTAAAATGGCGTCTGTGTTCGTCTCTGTGACTCCTAAACCAAAGGTTGAGCCCTTTGTTCCACTTTTGGCGGGCTTCTGCACAGAGGCCCTCCAAAGTGGTGCCATTCTGTCTGGGTACCACAGGGGGTGTGGGAGGCGGTTTAGGCACCCTGGACTGAGTTGCCGTGCCAACTCAAGTCGCACTCTGGTGTGATTGACCCAAGTGGTGAGCCACCCCGCTCACCACTTAGCGTGTTTTGATTGACAGCTAGGCTGAATGAATGGGGGTTTTCTGCATAAAAGCAGGGCTTTTACGACTGGATCTTCAGAAGTCGCCACAGGACCTAAGAATCCGATGAGGGTAAAGCTGAGCCGACCTGCAACGACGACACCTCCGGTGGAGCCCTGCTGAACCGACTCACCACTTCCCAGCGACAGAGGAGATCTCCCGGCTGGAGAGTCTTCTTCCCCTGACTGGTGGGAACAACCAGTCCCCTTTGCTTTTTCTTCGTTCCAGGATGTAGTGGTCGAATTGCCCGTGCTGAGCACCCCGGCAACCGGATAGCCACTAACCCGTACCGCAACCAAAAGGTGGTGCCTTGTGACGGAGCACTCCGTGGCTGGTCTCTTCCCTGGTGGTGCAACGATCTTCAACTTTCCTTTGACGACAAGATCATCTCTTCTCTTGGCAAAGCCCCGACTTGCATCCACCACCAGGAACAACTGCCCCCGCCGGAGCTGTCTCTCCACATACAAGCTACCGTGTCCGCCTGGCTTCCCTTGTGTCGGTTAGCGTGAGGTGTCTTAATCCTCGCCTCTCCATTGGGTCGCCTCCAAGCCTTCTTAACTTTCTGTTCTGAACTGGTCCAATCTTTCTGTGACAATTTGCGCCAAAGACTCGAAGTGCATTTCCACTGTGATACTTTTTGTAACATTTCGCCTTGCCTCTCTCCGAGTGGGCCTGGCCTCTGAACTTTGCGATCTACAGTAGACCCTGCCTTACTTGCCTTGCATTTGTTCGTAAAAGTGTTGGTACCGAGTTGATTTTATACCCTGCCTTTTCTCTCCGTCCTAACGAATACTAGAGTAACATCTAGGTAAAGCATTCACCTCTGTCTGCAAATAAGTGGTGCCGTTGAACCTAGACTTGTCAAACTATTGTTAGGGGGATTGATTTACTTATAGTAATTGTGATTGAAGTTGTTTACCGTATTAGTGCCAGTGTGTTTTCCATAGATGTGTTTTTATAAATAAATATCTATATATCTTTACACCGAAGCTCTGTTCCGTGTTTGCTTGTTCTACTGTGTAGATTGCCCTATTTTGTATACTCCACATACTGCCTAACTCTTCTTGAAGGAAGTCTGACTGCTCAACCACAGCTATCAAGTGAATCTGTGTGGTACAGACTGCTACCAAGTGGGTTTACTGCCAAATACCTGTAGTCCTAAACCTTTTGCAGTGGTCCCAGAGGGAACTGCACAGGTTTCCGCCTAACAGTATGCTATGTAGAGTCCCTAGATATCTGGGGGACGTGCGTAGAGGGGCAGAGTCCGTATGTAGTTCATTTCGACATCTTGACAGTAGGAGACATCCTGTAGCCACTGCTTCAGTTTTGGTGGCGGTCCTCTGCCCCAGTTACAAGCTATTCGTCTGTGTGCCAGGACAAGGAGTAGGTTTGCCAGTTTTCTGGTATATTCTGGTAATTGTTTGGTTAAGCCCAGCATGGTCAGTGTTGGGTCGGGATCCAGTTGCACTCCGATTATTGCTGAAATTTTCCCTAGGACCGCTGTCCAGAACGCTCCTATTTCAGGGGCAGGACCATGCCAGGTGGACAAAGTCGGCTTCCGAGTGCCCGCAGCGAGAGCAGGAGGCGGATATTGTCGTCCTTTGGTGTGAAGTTTTGCTGGAGTGTGGTAGACCTGATGGACAAAGTTGAAGTGAATTTGTTTGTACCTTGTGTTTATTGCCACTTTCTTTGTGAGTCGAAGTATGTATGACCAGTCTTCATCAGGTATTGTAATGTTCAGAGCTCTCTCCCACCTTGTTCGAGCTTTTGAGCAGCGTGTGAGTTTTTCAGTTAACAGGGTTTTATAGATATTCGACACCAGGTGGCCATCACCTTGGGCCTGTATCACTCCGTGGAGCAGTGGCCATGTCGGGGTTGGAGTGGGAATGTAGCAATGTTGGTTTGCATTGCGTGTCGGGTTCGGTAGTACATGAAGACGTCCAGGGCGTTTTCACCTCCATCATTCCTCCTCGCGGGCTTCTTGGATCGACGGGAACGTGCCATTTGGAAACAGGTCGCCCAGTGAGTGGATTTTCAATTTCTTGGTCCATAGCTGGAACACTTTTTCTGATGTTACAGGTATCCCTGGAATGCTTCTCACCAGAAGGAGGGGAGAGTATCTGGTTTGGATTCCATTTCTTTTAGCAATTTTTTTTCATATCGTGTGCGCCGTGACCATTGTGTTCATCGGTGTTGAAGGTGTCGTGGTTCGTTGAATATGACTGCACGAAGTAGATAGGGCGTTGCTAGAGCTCTCTCGATTTGCACGTGTGGCCGGATGGAGTGTGTTGCATACCAGTGGCTCAGGTACTGGGCTTGGGCTGCCCAGTAGTAGCCCTCTATATCGGGTAAAGCCAGTCTGCCTTGCGTTATGGGAGGACCATAATGCTGTGCGCTACTCGGGAAACCCTGCCCGCCCAGACTAGGTCGAGAAGAATGGACTTGATTCGTTGTAAGAATTTTTGCGTGAGTAGTAGTGGAATATTTGTGAAGAGATAGAGTAGTTTGGGGAGAATTACCATTTTCGCTAGGGACACTCTGCCCCAAAGTTTGAGGGGAAGCGTTTTCCATCAGTTCACTTTGGCTTAGATAGTGTCGAGTGTCGTCTCGTAGTTGTCTTGCATGATGTCAGTGCTGGATCTGGACATAAGTATCCCTAGATATCGGACCTTCGAGTGTTGCCAGTGGAAGCCAAAGTTGTCTTGGAATTCTTTGGTTGTTTCTGTGAGAGGGAAAATTATCGATTTTGAATTATGGATTTTTAGTCCTGAGAAGTTGCGCAATTTGAGAACTGCTTGCATCACTGGGTTCAGGTTGTCATGTGGGTCGCGAAGGAAGAGTGCTATGTCGTCGGCATATAGTGAAACCACCAATTTGTGCGGGCCGAAGCCGAGACCTCTGTGCAGGTGATAAAGCCTTAGGTCGGACGCTAGGGGTTCCATGACCAGGACGAAGAGCAATGCTGACAGTGGGCAGCCCTGGCTGGTCCCTCTGCTTAGGAGGATTTCGGAGGAGCTTTTGTTTCCAAGTTTAATTTTAGATGTTGAGTGTTTGTAGAGGAGGCCTATCATTTGGATAAATCGCTTGCCAGGGCCCATTCGTTCTAATATTGCAAATAGAAAGGGCTATTCCACAGAGACGAATGCTTTCTCGGCATCGAGAAACACTGCTACCGCTTGGTTTTCTGGGTTAAGGGCCTCCATTGCTCCGAACATTCTTCTAAGGCCAAATGATGTGTTTCTGCTTGGTGCTCGGTAATTCCTCGATGACTTCTAGGATCTCTTCCGTAGTGATGGGTGCGTTCAACGGCTCACGTAACTCGGCACTCGTCAATATAGTTCGGTTGTGTTTAGGTATTGTGTTATTTCGGTAGCATCCCTGGAATAATTGGAGTTATATAGATTTTGGTAAAATTTACAGAATGTTTCTAATATGTCGTCTTCAGAGTATACGAGGATTCCCGATGTGTCCAGCACTGCTTCGACTGTCGTGGGTTTTCGTTCTGCGGTGATCAGTCTTGCAAGTAGTGCACCGGGTCGTTGACCTTCGCTGTACTGACGGAACTTGTGGTGACTTGCTAGGAATTTGGCTTCTCTTTCTGCTAGTGTTCTGAAGGTTTCTAGTTCTGTCTTAAAGGCATGGTCTAGTAAAATTTTTTATTGTCCCTACGGGTCGGCCATGTTTTTTTAAGCCTAAGTGGCTTGATTTTAGAAAACTTTCCTATGGACCTTACCCGAGTTTTCGTCCATTAAACGCACGCGAAAACAAGCACCAGGGAGCCGCCATTTTCTGATAATCCTATCTTTTCCCCGATCGCCCTGGCTGACCTGTTTTTGCGGCACTAAATCAATTCCCCCGCCCCTGAGCCTGTCATCAGCAGACTCGTACCGCCCATTTCCCAACGCCAAAGCAGGTCTCGTGTCAACATTCGCTGCGCTTCAGCTAATGACGTGTCGCCATGGAAATGGCAGGACGCCTCTCTCTTCAATAAGTATAAACAGACCGTTTCACAACACACAGCAGCAGATTTTCGATTCCATTCCTCTCTCTGTGTTACTTTGAGTATTCTGTGACTCGTTTCAGTTCTCTGGTCAGCTATCTTCGCCGCTTGTAGCCCGTGTGAACAGATACCAGTACCACCGCTATAAATTATTTTAGTTTGTTTAACACACAATGGCTACAATAATGCCCTACATGTACGAGCCTGAGTATACCGAGGAGGAACTATTGGAAAGGGAAGCACGCGAAAACGATGGGGATTCGGACGGCAGTTGGCAGGACGAATCAACAGATGAAGAGCCTGGGCCTAGTCGAGTGGACGGCGCCTCCACCTGGTGCACATGCAATCGGTGCGAGCTAATGCCAACTGAGGACGAGAACTGCTGCTGCCGAGAAAACTCGGGATGCCTGGCCTACATTTCGGAAGGCGAGCCACGACCGCAATGCATCACCGAGCTGCCAGACTTCAGGGCAGCCTGCCTCACACGGGCCGTGTTGAAAATAATGATGGTGCTTATGCACGAACTTCGAGCAACTGTTCGTCCTCGTAA